>NC_140588.1:1052282915-1052935415 GCF_964204655.1 Triturus cristatus
ATGGCAATGTAATATGAAGGCGTAGTTGTACTATGGCAACGTAATATGAAGGCCTAGTTGTACTATAGCAACATAATATGAAGGCGTAGTTGTACTATGGCAATGCAACATGAAGGCGCAGTTGTACTTGGCAATATAACATGAAGGCATAGTTGTATTTTGGCAATGTAACGTCAAAGCGCTGTTGTACTATGGGACCATAACGTGAAGGCGCAGTTGTATTATGGCAACGTAACATGAAGGCGCAGTTGTACTATGGCAACGTAACGTGAAGGCGCAGTTGTACTATGGCAACGTATCATGAAGGCGCAGTTGTACTATGGCAATGTAACAGGAAGGCATAGTTGTACTATGGCAACGTAACATGAAGGCATAGTTGTACTATGGCAACGTAACATAAAGGCTTAGTTGTTTATGGCAACATAACATGAAGACATAGTTGTACTATGCCAACGTAACTTGAAGGGGTAGTTGTACTATGGCAATGTAACAGGAAGGCGTAGTTGTTTATGGCAACATAACATGAAGGCATAGTTGTTCTATGGCAACGTAACATGAAGGCGTAGTTGTACTATGGCAACGTTCCATGAAAGCGTAGTTGTACTATGGCAATGTAATATGAAGGCGTAGTTGTACTATGGCAACGAAATATGAAGGCCTAGTTGTACTATGGCAATGTAACATGAAGGCATAGTTGTATTATGGCAATGCAACATGAAGGCGTAGTTGTACTATGGCAACGTAACATGAAGGCGTAGTTGTACTATGGCAATGTAACATGAAAGCGTAGTTGTACTATGGCAACGTAACATGAAGGCGTAGTTGTACTATGGCAATGTAACATGAAGGCGTAGTTGTATTCTGGCAACGTAATATGAAGGCGTAGTTGCACTACGGCAATGTAACATGAAGGCGTAGTTGTACTATGGCAACGTAACATGAAGGCGTAGTTGTACTATGGCAATGTAACATGAAGGCGTAGTTGTACTATGGCAACGTAACATGAAGGCGTAGTTGTACTATGGCAATATAACATGAAAGCGTAGTTGTATTATGGCAACATAACATGAAGGCATAGTTGTACTATGGCAATGTAACATGAAAGCGTAGTTGTATTATGGCAACATAACATGAAGTCGTGGTTGTACTCTGGCAAATTAACATGAAGACGTTGTTGTATTATGGCAAAGTAACATGAAGACGTAGTTGTATTATGGCAATGTAACATGAAGGCGTAGTTGTACTATGGCAACGTTCCATGAAAGCGTAGTTGTACTATGGCAATGTAATATGAAGGCGTAGTTGTACTATGGCAACGTAACATGAAGGCGTAGTTGTACTATGGCAATGTAACCTGAAAGCGTAGTTGTATTATGGCAACATAACATGAAGGCATAGTTGTACTATGGCAAAGTAACATGAAGACGTAGTTGTATAATAGCAACATAACATGAAGTCGTGGTTGTACTCTGGCAAAGTAACATGAAGACGTAGTTGTATTATGGCAATGTAACATGAAGGTGTAGTTGTACTATGGCAACGTTCCATGAAAGCGTAGTTGTACTATGGCAATGTAATATAAAGGCGTAGTTGTACTATGGCAACGTAATATGAAGGCCTAGTTGTACTATAGCAACATAATATGAAGGCGTAGTTGTACTATGGCAATGTAACATGAAGGCGTAGTTGTATTATGACAACATATTATGAAGGCGTAGTTGTACTATAGCAACATAATATGAAGGCGTAGTTGTACTATGGCAATGTAACATGAAGGCGTAGTTGTATTATGGCAATGCAACATGGAGGCGCAGTTGTACTTGGCAATATAACATGAAGGCATAGTTGTATTTTGGCAATGTAACGTCAAAGCGCTGTTGTACTATGGGACCATAACGTGAAGGCGCAGTTGTATTATGGCAACATAACATGAAGGCGCAGTTGTACTATGGCAACGTAACGTGAAGGCGCAGTTGTACTATGGCAACGTATCATGAAGGCGCAGTTGTACTATGGCAATGTAACAGGAAGGCATAGTTGTACTATGGCAACGTAACATGAAGGCATAGTTGTACTATGGCAACGTAACATAAAGGCTTAGTTGTTTATGGCAACATAACATGAAGACATAGTTGTACTATGCCAACGTAACTTGAAGGGGTAGTTGAACTATGGCAATGTAACATGAAGGTGTAGTTGTACTATGGCAACGTAACATGAACGCGTAGTTGTACTATGGCAATGTAACAGGAAGGCATAGTTGTACTATGGCAACGTAACATGAAGGCATAGTTGTACTATGGCAACGTAACATAAAGGCTTAGTTGTTTATGACAACATAACATGAAGACATAGTTGTACTATGCCAACGTAACTTGAAGGGGTAGTTGTACTATGGCAATGTAACAGGAAGGCGTAGTTGTTTATGGCAACATAACATGAAGGCATAGTTGTTCTATGGCAACGTAACATGAAGGCGTAGTTGTACTATGGCAACGTTCCATGAAAGCGTAGTTGTACTATGGCAATGTAATATGAAGGCGTAGTTGTACTATGGCAACGTAATATGAAGGCCTAGTTGTACTATGGCAATGTAACATGAAGGCATAGTTGTATTATGGCAATGCAACATGAAGGCGTAGTTGTACTATGGCAACGTAACATGAAGGCATAGTTGTATTATGACAACATATTATGAAGGCGTAGTTGTACTATAGCAACATAATATGAAGGCGTAGTTGTACTATGGCAATGTAACATGAAGGCGTAGTTGTATTATGGCAATGCAACATGAAGGCGCAGTTGTACTTGGCAATATAACATGAAGGCGTAGTTGTACTATGGCAATGTAACGTCAAAGCGCTGTTGTACTATGGGACCATAACGTGCAGGCATAGTTGTATTATGGCAACGTAACATGAAGGCGCAGTTGTACTATGGCAAAGTAACTTGAAGGCACAGTAGTATTATGGCAACGTAACATGAAGGCGCAGTTGTACTATGGCAACGTAACGTGAAGGCGCAGTTGTACTATGGCAACGTATCATGAAGGCGCAGTTGTACTATGGCAACGTATCATGAAGGCATAGTTGTACTATGGCAATGTAACATGAAGGTGTAGTTGTACTATGGCAACGTAACATGAACGCGTAGTTGTACTATGGCAATGTAACAGGAAGGCATAGTTGTACTATGGCAACGTAACATGAAGGCATAGTTGTACTATGGCAATGTAACAGGAAGGCGTAGTTGTTTATGGCAACATAACATGAAGGCATAGTTGTTCTATGGCAACGTAACATGAAGGCGCAGTTGTACTATGGCAACGTAACATGAAGGCGCAGTTGTACTATGTCAACGTAACATGAAGGCATAGTAGTGTTACGGCAATGTAACATGAAGGCGTAGTTGTATTATGGCAACATACCATGAAGGCGTAGTTGTTTTATGGCAAAGTGATATGAAGGGATAGTTGTACTCTGGCAATGTAACATGAAGGCGTAGTTGTATTATGGCAATATAACATGAAGGCGTAGTTGAATTATGGCAACGTAATATGAAGGCATATGGCAATTTAACATGAAGGCATAGTTGGATTATGGAAACGTAATATGAAGGCATAGTTGTATTCTGGCAATGTAACATGAAGGCGTAGTTGTATTTTTTGCATGTGTTGTAACATGAAGGTGTAGATATATTAAGGCAATAAAAAATGAAGGCTTAGTTGTATTATGGCAACGTAACATGAAGGCATAGTTGTATTAATGCAACATAATACGAAGGCGTAGTTGTAATGCAACACAATACGAAGGCGTAGTTGTTTTATGGTAATGTAACATGAAGGCATAGTTCCAGGCACGATAAAAGCTGGATAAGATCAATATTGTCTACCGTTCTGGAGCTCAGAGAGATCTCCCTCCGAGAAACAGCCCCTTTCTCCCACTGCGCATCTCAGAGGGGCCTCGCATTGGTTGGTCATTTTTATTCGGATTAAAGCTGGCAGCAGAAAATGTGACGGCTTAAGACACACTGCAGAGAAGGTCTTGCGTAATTCACGTACATTTCGAACTTTTGTTCGAAATTGCACAACGGCGCATCCTTTTGATACCAGTCTGTACATATTTGGTTCTTGTAACCATTGTTGTGTACCCCATGTTGCATAGTCGTGCAGGCACACTGAATACTCTTAACCCATTGGCACAAAGCCGATTGAAACACACTACATGGGGGAGTGTTAAAGTTTGAGGAGGATTTCGTATGTTGTAAAGATGTCCTTGGATGTAAAAAATGGACAGTTTGCTGAGTGTGTTTCACAACAGTCCCTCCCTCTATACCTGTGCCCTCAGCATTGTATTGCCACCTAGCTCCACTCTACATCACACTACCAGTCTTCAGAAGTGTTAGGGTGAGTGGATGAGTGTGGTTCTTTAATAGTGTGACACAACACTAACTCGTAAGGGTTCGTCCTGTGTGTGTGTCCACCATTCCATCACCACCGCGAGAAGGTGTTGCAGCGTGTGAGGAGGACAGGGGCTGTGACGTCACTCAGATTATAATGTCCTCCACATATTAGGCAGCACCCAGTTGTCCATACCACCTTTCACCACCACTTTGAAGAATTGTTACACTTTGTTAAAGAGACTGCACGTTGACAGGTTGTCAAGAGTGCGATGTGACATCAGCCGCTTGTGCACTTGTGTGTGTCTAAGCACTTTAGCAATCACCCTTGACACAGCGCACCCGCCTTTCTGCATCTCAGACAGGGGAGGTGAAAAAGATACACAAAAGTATTGATTGCGGGGTTTGTATAGAGCTGAGTGTTCACGTTTGGTTGCTTCACAGCGCTATGAGAGCTGACAGCACACGGATATGTGTTGAGATGTCATCTCAGATTCAACAGACCTCGTGTCCCATGACCGTCCATCCCAGCCCTGCACTGCGAGGACGTGAATTACAAGGAGGGCCTATAAACCTCGGTCTTTGGAAGTTTCTGGATCTCAAGGGGGGTCTGGAGTCATTGCACAGTCTGTGGTCTGGTAATCGCAGGGATCTGCCTCATGCTTCACCTTCTGTGATGACCACAGGTGGACCACGCGCGTGGACAATGAGCAGAGGTTTCGGGCTAAGACAAATGTGACGCCAGTATCTACAGGGATTTGGGGCCTTTCCCCCAGTAGGTGGTGGGGGCAGTGCAGAGGACCCGGAATCTGCCGCCGGCTTCCAGTCGATGCCCCTGGAGGGCTTGCAAGATGGGCATGATCTGACCGTACCTTCTGAGACTTAGGCACAGTCCGACCGCTTGCTCTGTAGCCCTTGTGGTCTGGTGAGGAGGTTCTTGGGGTTGGGGGGGGGCACTGCAGGGGACTTTGCTGTGGTCCAGGTTTTATGAAGTACTGTTTGCTGGTGATTGATGCCACTGCACTGGTTTGTAGGAGGATAAAATCTCCAATGTGTCCCCACTAGCGGCTGACACATTGGCAGGGGGGGAGCGGGGCATGGAGATGCCATTGAGAATCATGCCAGTACTGTTACGTGTGCATTTGTTGAGGATGCCTGCGTTCCACATGCCTGCGTTCCACATGCATGCATTGTGCGTGGTCTGATATTGCCGGCGACCACACATTGGCCTCGACAATGACATTGAGCACTCCAGCAGTGACCATGACCCGACCCTGCCCCAGAGTCAGAACTCTTCATGGAATGGATAAACAAGCATGCTTCTACATATCACACACTATGCACACGTGTGTTCCGGTGACAGGTGCTTATCATGTCTGCAGTGTCTCAGACTTCTGATCACACCATGTCAGAGCAAGGCCTCAGCTGGAACTTGAGCAGGACTTCATCACAACCAATACACAGCACGGCTGTGGCACCCTTGTGGCATACTTGATGCCAACACCTCTTTACCTGTCAGTCTGTCAGTCACCACTGCACATGTGAACTATGTGGACAGTTTTTTCTCAGTGAAGAAAAGATGCATCCTGCACTCTGTGCCAGAAAGAAGTGGCCCACTGAGCTCCAGGCGCCAATATGGGTAGCTTATCTCTGCAAGGCCATGGAGGATGGCAGAACAAACTAGAACGGGAAAAACAGGCAGCCATCTGCAGGGAAGCATACCTGCTACGTCTTGCTTGGGCCAGCACCCTGGAAAGTGTCACTGGTCAAGGAAATCTATATGCATACCAAAGAAATGCAGATACCTCCTATGTACTGTCTGAACGTGGCACTTGTGCATGGTCAGAAATACCACAGTGGGTCACCAGAGAGATTATGTGGTTAACATCAAAGTGGGAATAATGCTGGTGGTTGTCCTTATGCATTACTCCTTAGTGATGTGTAGTTTGCAGGAACTGTTGGCAAGTGATGTTCCCTGGTAGTGTATTCTCAGAAAAAGTTACTTTTCATGCAAATATATACCACAGTTCTGCAAGCAAATACTTCTTGCTCTGTGGAAAAAGCACATGAGAGGTCTAAGGGTGGTAAGGGCCATTTGATGATGGGCATGTGGCTCTTTAGTGAAAGCACAGAGCATACGTCGCTATAGCACACTGGCTTCATTTATCCTCCAGTGGGCAGATCTCACTGTGTGCATTAAGGTTTTAACATCATGCACCGCAAAGGACCTAAGTGAGAGAGTAGAGGAGGTGGCAAGGATGTGTGTAGACCTCCAATGTCAGAGCTGTCTGTGGACCACGTCTAGAATTGCCAGCTCACTCTGGCAAGTCTGAAGTCTGCCTTTCATGGCATACGTCACCTGCGATAAATGTATGTACTACTGCTGTAAGGGACGGTATACAATAGGAGATGCATTCATGTACACGACAAGCCACGCTGGCTTTGCAGAGCCCTCTGAATGCTCCTCCTCTTCTGCAGAGGTGGGAAGCCAACCTCAACTCAACAGGGACAGCCGAGCCAGAGCCGACGCAAGGGACTAGCTTGGCTCCAAGAGCCCGCGCATGTGCTGAGCCATGACAATGTTTGACACACAATTCACGCAACAAACATCAATTAAAAATGTGATAAAGTCACTTCAAAAGCCTAAAAAGTGTAGTATTTAACATGTTGAAGTGATTCACCTTAGTGCATCATATTGTATCACTGCATTGAGAGGCATTTATTAAAAGTGAGAGGGGCACATTTACAAGTCCCTTGCGTCACTTTCACGCTGCCGCTGTGTAACTTTTGTGTCGCATAGGTAGCGTAAACAATGTGGCCAATCTACAATGTGACACATCTAGAGAGATGTGTTACGTTGTAAAGCCCTGCTTCACATTATACCTGCGTCAGGTATAATGTATGCAGGGTGGGCGTTCCCACGCAGGAATGCCTCGTAGAAGTGACGCAGGGAAATCTACAAGATTGCACTGCGCCACTTCTAGTACGCCACTGCGTCAAAAAATAATGCCTGATTGAAGCAGGCATAAGGAGTGACGCAGTACAATAAGTATTGGGCTCAACAAACATTGCTGGAGTTGTGTCGTGCTTGCGATACGACTCCAGCAATGCGTGACTTTTGGGCCAACAGATGTGTCAGAATTTCTAACGTATCTGTCAATCCTTGCGCCATGGAGCGCCATATTGTAAATACGGCACATCCATGGTGGCGCAAGGGTATCGAAGGCTGGCACAGGGAAACTGATGCGTCTCTACACATGCGTCAGTTTCTTGTAAATCTGCCCCAGAGTTTTAAAAGATGAACTTATAAACATCCCTGCCTTCCCTGCCCTGTAGACAATGCCATGAGTGAACTGAGAGGCAAGTCAGCTGTCATGTACACCTTACACGAGAGCTAGATTTGTACTGCACATGGTGCAACCTTATAGTCCATTAAATCATGTACAAGAGAGATATTTATCTAGGATCAAACAATGCTGTCAAAAGAGGAAGCCGGGATTGCACCCAGGTTTTCTAGTTTCACTTTGTGTAATAGACCTCTGGATGGCAATCTGTTCCTCTCTCCTGATGTAGATCAAAGCCGAACGCTTTGCCTTCACTTCTTCGTCTTAGAGGACCTCAAGCTGAGGCAGATCCAAGCATTTGAGTCAAGCCTGGCTCGAGCCGCCAGTGGCTCGCCCACCTCTGCAGTGCGAGAGCCATTGAGGCAAAGAGGCAATCTAACTTTTTCCCATGACTTCCTCCTTTTCCCTTTCTCTCTTCGACATTTACATTAGTGGCAATATATCCGGATGTGTTGTATTGCATTGATATGTCCATCTGTTTGTATACACAATGACTATTGTGTATTGTGGTGCTGGGCATGCTGGCAGCAGTGGTGTCACACACTGGTAGATTAGGAAGCCAGATATCTGTTCCTCTTCACTAACCTCTCTTGTCATTAGTGTTTCTGGTTGATGTGGCAGTGTGTGCCCCTAAAGGTTCCACCCTCTGAAATTTAGACACTGGTCCTTCAGCCTCTACTGCTGCCTCATTCACCTGCTACTCCTCCTCTGTCACCCCACAGCAGCAGGACTAGCAGCCTCCCAACCTGCATTTCTAGCAACAGTCTATTCAGTCTGACTCAGGCAGGGCAGTATGTGTTCTGTGCACTATCTGAAACAAAACAGGACACATCATAGCCAGATTAATCTCGCTCCAGCTAGGAATGGATGATGATTTTCAACTCTCAGACAAAATAGAATTTTGCCTGCTGGAGCGCTCCCTATTCACCAAAAAGGCAATGTTTGGGTCTTTTATATGATAATTTAGTGCCATTCCAAATATGATCCGTAATACTGCTGCCTTCCCCTTTGCACAATGCAAGTGACAGTACAGACCATAAAAAGGCTGATGTACTCAATGGAGGCCCTCCCATCCCCCTTTGCTCTCTTTGTTGTGTGCCCAGACCCTTCTATTCACACCAAACCAACAGACGAACACTACAATAAACTGCAAACCAACTGTAGGAACGTAGGATCTGCTTTTATGGTTACCCCCACTTTTTTCCTGGTGCTAAGCTGTTACTGACTAATCTGGCTGGGATTGTGCTAATCAGGACCCCAGTCTCTCTGCTTTCTCCTTAAAATGTTATGTTCAGTACTTAGGTACATCCCCGATTGGATACTGAGGTACCCTTATCAGTCCCTAGTATATGGTACTAAGGTACTCAGGGCATAGGTACCCCAAAGGTCCCCCATGGGCTGAAACATGCATTATGCCACCCATGGAAGACCATTCAAAATAGAACGTCCGGCCTGCCATTGCAGCCTGTGTAAGTTGGCGCTAGCACCTCTTACTAAAGATGTAAGTTTCCTTTATCTAAGGTCACTTCACTTAAAACCTTTAAGTCACTCCTTTAGCAGGCCTTACCAATCCTGAAGGCAGGCTGCTTGGTTCTACGTGAGAGGGTGCCCCTGCATGAGCAGGACACCCCTACAGCCTGCGGAGTCTATTCTCCGGGGTTGTCAGTGAAGCAGCCATATACTATATAGAGGGGCACCGCGTGATTACGTGATGACCATCTCAAAACTGGTTGCAACAAATTCTATCTTGCTTGCTATCAAACAGGTTGCAATCATACCCCCAACACCCTAAACTGTGTGGGAGGTATGATTCCAAGCACTGGAAGAGCCCTCCTATAGGCTCTCAGTGTTCCCGTGCCAACCTTCTAGACTCGGACATTACAAAATGGTTGCTGCCGACCAGCGACACATTTCTGCCCTCCTGCTCCTGAGCCAAGCTCGAGCAGGGAAAGGATAACAATAGGCATCCTGTCACAGGGAGTTGTGACCACCTCCCAGACAGGATTTAGTGTATTGGGACTGGGTGGGTGCGCTTCCCAGCGCCACTAAGTCTGCATGTGGGGCACATTTGGTGTCCCTGTGCATAGTCTAGTTCAAACCAGTCCTGGGAGCCGTTAGCTCCTGCTCTGGCATGAAACTGGCAAAGGACATGGGAGTAACCTCCCCCCTGTCCAGACCCTCCCCTGGGAGGGTCCCCTGAATCATCCCAACCCTTTCCTAAGGGAACTTAAGAGCTTACCTGAGGGTGGGGCCCTAAGTTCCTTGTGGGACAAGATTCAGATCAGACACCACTTCTTCTTCTATCGTCTGGGCACTCTGGACTTGGCTGGACTTTGTTTGGGCCCGACTTCGCCTCCCTTCCAGTCTCCTGCATCGTCTGTGCCTGTGCACCATACAGGAACCTTTAAAGGCCTGTGGGCATCAAAGACACCTGAAGGAATCTCCCTTGGAGTGAAGGAGTCACTCCCCTGCATTTGCAGGCACTGCAATTAAGTCAACCGGTCTGCTGATCCTGAGCTCCTACGGACTCTACAAGGTTGTGCAACACAGGTGGTAGTTTTCCACAGCTCGCGAGGCCTACCCTGCCCTCTCACCAAGTTTGAGGCCAGTATCCCTCATGGGGGTTGCAATAACTGAACCCCTATGCACCTCGTACACTTGCAGTTGCAAAGGCTTGTTGGCTTCCTTCCAAGAAGATCTACGGGCTCCAAGTAGCCCCAACCCCGAGCACCTTCAGTGACCAAAATCTTGAGCCAAACCGCATTGTGCGCATTGTGGCGGCATCTTTTTGTGAGCTGCTTGAGGTCCTCTCGCAACTCAAGTGCCTATGGCCTGTGGGTCCATTTGAGGGTCGCTGTTGTTTCTTTTGGGATTCCCTGATTGCCTGCCCTGACTTCCCCGCTTGTGGTGAGTTCCCTGGACCTTGCTGGACACGACGTTGCTCCTTCTTCAATTCCTTCTTTGGGTGCATTTGCCAAGGCTTGTTGGTGCTCCCGCCAGACACCAACCCATCTGCACTCGACATCCTTTGTGGGACAGTTCGTGTACAGCTCCTGGTCTTTCTCACCGTCGCCTGGTCCTCACAGCTGCAGAGTCAAGGTCATCGTCACTCATCCTGCAACACGCAACATCTGAGGGCATTCAACTTCCAAGTCTCCTGGTCACTCCAGAGTGACATTGACTCTGTCTCCTCTGCTTGTAGGTACCTCTTATCTAGAATACACCTTCTGATTCCACCGGACACTTTCTCCTTCTTCAACAGCGGTCCTTTCTTGAAGTCCTCCATTGGGTTTGATGGCGGTTTCCGACACCACTTCACAAGCATGCACCCGGCTTCCCTGGTGTAGGTAACGTGGGTACTAGGGTATCCACGGGTGGGGTGGCTCTCCAACCTTCTGTCTTCCACGGGATTTCTTCAGGGTCCACTGGGAAGGGTCCTTAATCTTTAAAAATCCAACCGAAACTTACCCGTAGAGTTGTACGGAGCACGCGGTTGTTTTCCGACACTGCACACTATCTCTGTGTGGTCCCTATCTACTCACCTTGGGTGGTTCCTTGGGTCCCCAACACTTATACGCCCTCTCGACACTGTTTTGACCCAACTCATGGTTCTTATACCACTTTCTTAGTATACGGTATGGTCCCCCCCCCCCCCCGGGTCCACTGTCTATTTTGTGCTATTTACTGTATTTCTATGCAAAGTATTGTGTGCATTGTGTTTATCTCCATGTAGGAGATATCTAAACATGTTAGAGAAGATTCTATAATAATACATATTTTTAAAAATACCTTGTGTAGTTGTTTTTCACTTAATCTATACTATGAGATTGCATTCTGGTAAAAAATCTGCTTGCACTCCTTCTGGACTGAGTCTGAAGGCTGGTCTCCACAGCTACCACTTAGAGAGCTTCTAAGGTTGTCTAAGACCGCTTAAATAACCATAAGGGTTGTCTGGACTGGTGCAAGGTGCCCCCTTACATTAGTTGACATCATATAGCAGGTCAGCTTCTCACACCATCCAAACCAAAAGAACAAACATGTGAAAGTATATGAAAATTAACACAAAATATTAAAACAATGAAACAGTTGAACACTCGGAATGCTGACAAAAAAAAAGAATCAACAACCAATAACCCATAAAAAGTAGAAATTCATACGCGAGAATAGGAATAAGGCAAACTGTTTATGAAATTTAATGGTAAAGGAAACTTTCCAGAGTAAAAAAGCCCAACAATGTTCCTAACTAAAAGAAACCCACAGAAAAAAACACAATAACACAAACATCTCTCAAACATAAACCACAACAAAATAATCTAATCAACGTGAAAAGTATGCCAGGCTTTTTTTTTTTTACCCAAAAACGTATTCTTCAACATAAGAGCAATATTGGAGACCCTCTTGCAGGCATGCTGAACCATGAAAAGAAGCAGACAGCGGGTGGGCTACTTAAATAGACCTGATTACATGTACATATGATGAACTCATCTTAACCTCAGATAAGTCTGGCAAAATATATCCTGGAATGCTTAAAGTTGTTTGAATCTAGCACAAGTCATCTCTTTATGTGTGCAGATCTGTGCAAATTATCTTGGTATGTGTAAAATTGGGCACCAGTTATCTTGGTATGTGTGCAAATCTGGCACAAGTTATCTTGGTATGTGTGCAAATCTGGCTTGAGTTATTTAAGTATGTGTGTAATTCTGGCACAAGTTATCTTGGTTAGCTCAAAATTATGTGAATCTCGCATAGTATCAGCTTGCTCAAATTTGTGAATTCGACACACGTTATTGTTACACCGGCATGCTCAAAGTTTTGCAAATCTGGCAGAAGTTATCTTGGTGTGCGTGCAGTGTGGCAGTATTTATCTTGGCATGCTCAAAGTTTTGCAAATCTGGCAGAAGTTATCTTGGTGTGCGTGCAGTGTGGCAGTAGTTATCTTGGCATGCTCTAAGTCACGTGAATCTGGCAGAAGTTATCTCGGTGTGTATGCAGTGTGGCAGTAGTTATCTTGCCATGCTCAAAGTTTTGCAAATCTGGCAGAAGTTATCTGGGTGTGCGTGCAGTGTGGCAGTAGTTATCTTGGCATGCTCTAAGTCACGGGAATCTGGCAGAAGTTATCTCTGTGTGCGTGCAGTGTGGCAGTAGTTATCTTGGCATGCTCTAAGTCACGTGAATCTGGCAGAAGTTATCTTGGTGTGCGTGCAGTGTGGCAGTAGTTATCTTGGCATGCTCTAAGTCATGTGAATCTGGCAGAAGTTATCTTGGTGTGCGGGCAGTGTGGCAGTAGTTATCTTGGCATGCTCTAAGTCACGTGAATCTGGCAAAAGTTATCTCGGTGTGCGTGCAGTGTGGCAGTAGTTATCTTGGCATGCTCTAAGTCACGTGAATCTGGCAGAAGTTATCTCGGTGTGTGTGCAGTGTGGCAGTAGTTATCTTGGCATGCTCTATGTCACGTGAATCTGGCAGAAGTTATCTCGGTGTGCGGGCAGTGTGGCAACAGTTATCTTGGCATGCGCTAAGTCATGTGAATCTGTCAGAAGTTATCTTGGTGTGCGGGCAGTGTGGCAGTAGTTATCTTGGCATGCTCTAAGTCATGTGAATCTGGCAGAAGTTGTCTTGGTGTGCGTGCAGTGTGGCAGTAGTTATCTTGGCATGCTCTAAGTCATATGAATCTGGCAGAAGTTATCTTGGTGTGCGTGCAGTGTGGCAGTAGTTATCTTGGCATGCTCTAAGTCACGTGAATCTGGCAGAAGTTATCTTGGTGGCTCAAAGTTGTGCGACTCTGGTAACGTTTTCCCAGCTTGCTCAATGTTGCGAATCTGGCACAAGTTATACCGGCATGTTCAATTTCACGCAAATCTAACACAGATTTTCTTAGTATGTTTAAAGATGTGCGACTGAGACACAAGTCACCCTAGCTTGCCCAATGTAGTGAATCTGACAAAAGTTATCTGTGTGTATGTTTGAAGGCTGGGTAGTCAGCCCATTTTCAGCTACAAATGGGTGCCATCTGCATACTTCTGTGAGGTGACACCATGTTTCTGCAGAACATCACCTAGTGGGTCAATGTTCAGCGTGTGGGAGCTGGGCATAGTCCCAGTGAAACCCTAAACAGAGAAGTAGCCCAGTTTGAAGCTGAATGTAAAAAATGCACTTGATGGGAGCAGTTTCTAATTAAAGGATCTGAGCCTGTTTTGAAGGTGACATGACATGATCAGACGGAGGCTCGGCAGGAAGGAGTTCCTGATTCGTGGAACTTCCGGAAAAGGATGGGTTCATGTGTCGCTCTTTGAAGGTGGGGGGTGCAAGGAGCAGTGGCTCCTCATAATGGTAGAGGAGCATCGCCCACTGCCCAGAGCAAGCAGATGACAAATAAAAGGATAATAACACCACGTTATTATCATTTTATCTATTGCTGTCTGAGCCGTGCAATAAGTATAGGGCGGGGCATGACAGGCAGGGCAGCCGGGCAAGGCATGGGAGAACGAGTAGTTTTTCACTTATATGTGCGCATGTCTGTTTGGCTGGCTGTCCTAGGCCGACCAAACACACATGCGCACTTATGTTTCTCCAAACCGTCTGTATTCCACAGCTGGGTTGGAGAAAAGCCTCAGGCTCCAAGGCACTGTCTGAGTGGAAGAGCCGGCCGCTCAGACCAATCCTTGCGCTGCTCTCATGCTATGAGAGCAGCATCTGCACTGGGTGGAGTGCCTGTTCCTTGAGGTCCATCCACATCCAGACCAGACGGGAGGCGCAACGAGGCGGCCAGGAGCGGAGCGGCAGGTAAGTCTTTTTTTAACAATTTGGTTAAATCGGCCTCTTTGCCACCCATATACAATAATAAACATAATTTGTTTTTGACATGGCTTATTCTATTACTTTTTCACATTGTGCTCACATGGCTCTAACACTGCAGCGGCCTTGGTTGCTCCATGGGGTACATTTCTGGAATGGGATGACTTAACTGTTTGATTTCCCTTCCCACACATGATTTGCGGGAGCGGTACACCACAGTGTGTGAGTGGATCATGTGGACAGATCTAGGTCAGTTTCCAAGGCAGTGCATCAGCTGAGCTCATTGTGTCACACTGCTCTTCACGAAGGATCCAATCAGGGCCCTCGTCATCGCATCCCCTGACACAATGAAATGTGTGAAATGAAACATTTTAAGATGTGGGAAGGTAATTTCTGGAGTGGTATTCCAGCATCACTCGTGAGCCAATGATAAAGACAATCGTGCAAGAGACGGTAGGTAGAAAACATGTTTGTTTGGACAATTGACCATAAAACATTCCAAAAGAGAAGAATAAGGCGTGTCTTTTCACTCTGTACAGTTGTGGTGATGTCCTAGTGCAATTGCAACTCTTTTCTTCTCCTGGTGCGCCTGATGCTCCTCGAGCTGATTGGAAAGTGTTGGTGCTGATGGACCAAGAAGCTTTGTGTGGCAGTCAAAGGCCGCACATCATAGTTTAGCACCACAGAACATTATAAAGACCAGTAAGAAGTACCCACGATAAGGCGCATTTACTGTTCATGGCCACGACAAAGCGCATCGACTATTCTTGGCCACGACAAATCGCATTTACTGCTCTTGGCCACGACAAAGCGCATTGACTATTCTTGGCCACGACAAGGCAACTTTACTGTTCTTGGCCACGACAAAGCGCATTTACTGTTCTTGGCCATGACAAAGCGCATTGACTATTCTTGGCCACAACAAAGAGCATTGACTGTTCTTGGCCACGATAAAAGGCATTTACTGTTCTTGGCCACGACAAAGCACATTGACTATTCTTGTCCACGACAAAGCCCATTTAGTGTTCTTGGCCACGACAAAGCGCATCGACTATTCTTGGCCACAACAAAGCACATTGACTATTCTTGTCCACGATAAAGGGCATTTACTGTTCTTGGCCACGACAAAGCACATTGACTATTCTTGTCCACGACAAAGCGCATTTACTGTTCTTGGCCACGACAAAGCGCATCGACTATTCTTGGCCACAACAAAGCACATTGACTATTCTTGTCCACAATAAAGGGCATTTACTGTTCTTCGTCACAACAAAGCATATTGACTATTCTTGACCACAACAAAGCCCATTTAGTGTTCTTGGCCACGATAAAGCACATTTACTGCTCTTGGCCACGACAAAGCACTTTGACTATTCTTGGCCACGACAAAGCGCATTGACTGTTCTTGGACACGACAAAGTGCATTGACTATTCCTGACCACGAAAACTCGCATTTACTGTTCTTGGCTATGACAAAGTGCATTTACAGTTCTGGCCATGACAAAGTGCATTTACTGTTCTTGGCCACGACAAAGCACATTTACTCTTCTTGGCCACAACAAAGTGCATTTTCTGTTCTTGGCCATGAAAAGCGCATTGACGGTTCTTGCTGTAGTGCTAGTAACAAGGGCGCTAGCGCAGATCATGGCCATTAAACAGCTGTGGCTGTGGCTGTGATGGGATTATGGCATCATACAACTATCTTGTGCTGATGTGAGCCGGACACATCACCATTGCACGTGTAGGGAAGTGGCCTACTAGATGCAGCTTTGGTACTGGTTTTTTTGGACTCAGATGAATGTGTCAAGAAGATGTAATAAAAATGGCATTTTAAACACATCTCCTTTGATAAGCTGAATTGGCAGACATTCTCTCCTGGAAGGGGCGATGTGCGCGTTTATTGATACAGGTGATCCGTTTACTGTCGGCCATCTTTGAACATCAACAGAGCCCAGGGCAGGGATCTTCAAACTGGGGGTGGTTCTAGGGGGTGCCTCAGGTGATCCCATCGGGGGCCCCAGGTTCTGGCCAAAAGAAGCATTGTGTTCTGTAATAGGCCATCACTAACATCTTTTGTCACTTATATCCTAGCTGGGAGTATGTGTCAAAAAGGGGAGGAACTCCAAATATTATTCAACACTCCCAGCCACACACTGTGGATCCTTTTAATAGATAAAACTCAATGCAATAATTGTGGAAAATTCGGAGGGGTGCCCCATGATTTTTTTTTCTACTGGGGGGCACAGCATTTTGAAGTTTGAAGACCACTGGCCCAGAGTGCCAGCCCTACCTTTGTCGACACCTTGATGCCGCCCTCAGTGAGTTGGCTGCTGTGTTGAGAAGTGTGATGTACGCTGGTGCAATACGTATATTTTATATATGAATCGCTGCTCTACTTTGCGATCCAGTTGCTGTTAAAAAAGATCTTCAGTCGATCATGGGGGTTCAATCGTGTTTCGTAACTAGTGAAGACTCACTGAGTCGCCAGCTCACTAGAGCTTTTGGCATCCAGGCCTGAATCAGCGACCTGGCGTAAGTTGGGTCTGATAAACCTCAGCTCTTCTTAGGGAGTAAATAAACAGCTGCCGACTTTGGAACTGGGGAACTAGGGGGCATATCAACAAGCAGGCGATGAAAAATTATCGCCGCTTTTGCGGCCGTTTTCGGCCGAAATGCGGCGATAATTTTATTGCCTAATTAGCAAGGTCACGCTAACGCGTGAAACCTTGCTTTAGCGTCAGGATTCGTAACGCCCAGCTTTGCATCTCTAATGAGATGCAAAGTTGGCGTTTCTGACCTGACATGACAGGAGAAATGTCGCTAAGCGACATTTCTCCTATCATCAAGCCCCACGCTATGAAGCATAGTGTCAGGAAAAGTAGCGATAACCCCTGTTATCGCTACTTTCCTTACGCCTGCTTCAGGACTGATTTAGCCATGATATCCTATGGAAGGTGGATATCATGGCTAAGTTTGTGAGTCCCTATCAACTAGCTAACGTGAGATTATCGCTGGGTTTCCAGCGATAATCTCACGTTAGCCAGTTAGCGCTAGGATTTTTATCGCTGATGAGATAAACGTTGCTAATAGCACGCTATCTCAGCGATAAAAATCGGCGCTAGCCGGCGATAATTATCCTAGCGCTAAGTGCGCTCAGCGATAATTATCGCAGGTTGTTGCTGATATGCCCCTAGGTTCGAGTCTCGGCGTCAGCTCAACATCTTGTGATCCTGGGCAAATCACTCAATCTCCCTGTGCCTCCAAACAATGGATCTGTCCTTGTGTAATGTAACTGGTGCTCATGTAAAGCGCTCAGATTCGTTGGGGTCGAGTTGGCGCTATATAAAACTGCAAAAACAAAGGAGAGGAGGGGCTATACTGAACTCCCGGAGCCCTGTGACCTCTCCAGCTGGAGGAAGCCTCTTTGTAGTGGGCGTCAGGACAGGAGACACTCCTCACCTTACCCCCACGGCTCCCGCCCTCTGCTCCGCCGTGGAAGTGAGGGCGTCGGCGGGATCCGGAGCCCCCGCGGCAGCCGCGCTGTTTTTACAGCGGGTCTTCTTTTCATAGTTCCACAGCAGGCCGTGTTTCTTCTCTCTTAGAGAAGAAAAAACAGAAATCATCTGAATAGAGAACAGCTTGTTATTTTGGCAAAATTACAACAACAAAGAAATCTTGTTAATGCTCGCACAAGGAGGCGAGGTGGCACGGCGGCCTTTCCCGCTTGTTAGGGGCTGCGAGACAGGCCTGTGACAATCGCGTGATAAATGGGGGAATTTGTGCTGCCTTTGTCTCAATTCAGTCGAATTTGAAACGGTGATAATTACTTATCTAAGCTCTGCAGACAATCCTGTTTTTTTCCATTAACTGCTCCGAAATGTTCCTTCTCGATACGTCTGTTGCAAAGCGGCGGCCGCGTCACGTGACACGCGAGGAGGGACCTGTTCCGAAAAATGAACATTCATTTCAAAAGGACCCGCTAGACAAATCTCTCTACACACAGGGTGGGTACCCAGTACAGAGACGCACATAGAGCTGGCTGTGGGTGGGTCTGTGCAGTTTTTCACTTCACCTGCAGACCTTTTTAATGGTAGGTAAATCAAAGCAATACGCTGCGTCATTTAGCGCCACGAGGCACCACTGGTGCGCACGTGCACAATGTTAGCAAGTAACTCCCTTGTTGGTTATTATCCGCGTGCCCACGAGTTGCACCTCTTGTTCAGCACAAGTCCTGCAACAGACCCTTAACCAGTGCTTTAAGTGGGATAAAAAACTGGGGGTGCTCTAAAAGGGGCGTGGTTAATGTCGTGAAGGGGCGTGGCCTATCCGAGTAGGGGCGTGGTCTAAATCAAAATAACTAGCACTGTGTGCTTAAGAAAATCATGAGTACCGGCACTTCTCCGTGTTCTCCCATTGAGTACCGGGACAACTGGTGCATAAGTGACTGTCACTCTTTGTGCTCTGCAATTAGGCCAAGGATCAGATGTGCATGTTTTCTGAACACTTTTACATGAGTCACTGATGGTCACCGTGAGCAGCTCGCATTGCACTCAACTCCTACTACAGAGCTCTCAATAGTGGCCTGCC
This sequence comes from Triturus cristatus, assembly GCF_964204655.1. Lineage (NCBI taxonomy): Eukaryota > Metazoa > Chordata > Amphibia > Caudata > Salamandridae > Triturus > Triturus cristatus. The sequence goes on from NC_140588.1 coordinate 1,052,302,040, forward strand.
ATAAAGACCCAACTACAACATGAATTCACACCCAGACATATGGAGGCAACTCAGTTCACTGTGCTCTATACAAGAGCTGCATGACAAAAACTACAGAAACACAGACAGCATCAGCAAAAACAAACACTTACGAAAAGAGAGATGAACTAATATATGTGAAATGTAATCAGAGACTGCAATATTGATATGGATTACCTTTGGGTTTTTACAGTTATTGTGGAATAAGCAAGGCGTGTGGTTGCCTGTAAATGTAAGGACACGAATATGGGGTCCGGTAGGGAACGGCTTCAAGTCAGTTTTTTATTACTAATGGGTATGAGACCGAGAGGACCCGTCCAACTTAAAGGCCTGAGTCCAAGTACTTCCACTCGTTATGGAGGAATGGAAGGCAATGTCCGTCTGAGGGTGCACAGACAGTGATAGAGATGTTGCATTGTATTGATCGGAGTTAGGTGCTCCTGGGCGTTTTTTCTTAGCCAACTGTGCAGACTTCAGGCTTGGAGTGACTGGTCTGTCAGTCTGATGCATGAGTGGGCCGCACAGAGCTCCTACGTGCATCATTTGGAAGGTAAGGTCGTGTTTGCAGAGGGATATGCCTTTTCTTGTCTACCGCAAGCCCCAGAAATACAGAATGCTAGTATTCGGTGCTGCCACTCTAAGGGCAGAGGCGCCCAGTGTCGTCGGATCGTCTGGAAACAAACAATGTGTGATGCAACTAGGGCGATTACGGGTCAGAGGCGCAACTAGAGCCAAATTTCGGGGGGGGCTCAGCAAAAGTTTCGGGGGGGGGGGCTTAAGCAATAGGCAGAGTGGAGCTGCAGGGGCTCTTAGAAGGGGTGAAACAACAGCGAGGCCTCATTAACATGCAAATGGTCTTTTAAAGACCTGTGAAGTGCTCGGGTGCGGCTGCTTTTTAGCCGGGGAAGGTGTCTCATCCCGGGCTGCCACACACGAGGGGGGGGGGGGGGCGGAAGCCCTGTGAGTCCAATGGGTGTTGCGCGCCTGTTACGGGTTGCATATTAACTTCGGTCTCTGGCGGCACACGATGTAAGGTCTTATGCGCTTACAGAGTCTGAGCACCGGCAGTTTTTTTTTGGGCCCTCAAAACGGGTCCGAAAAAAATAAATAAAGAACGGACTACCTTTAGTAGCCACGAAAATAGAGCCCGATAGAGACCCGTTTCGAGGGCCCCCAAAAAAAACTGCCGGTGCTCAGACCCGGACAGACCCGGCCCACTTAAAGCCCTGCCCTTAACAGCCAACAGTATATTTTAGGAACAGAATTGCAACCATGTCAAAGCCGGCACATGCAGGAAATATATTCAGGTACCATTGTGCTGACACCAGCACCACACACCGTCCTGCAACCAAACTCGTTAAGATAGAATCCTGAATGTGCATCAAACACAACCCAAATATAGGAATATCTGGCTGATATGTCACCCTCCAGTGTTTGCCACCAGCAGCTGCTGTACACATAGATAAATGCAAAAAGAACAGATGTTGGACGGAACGCTGAACAAACCAAACATGTACCTCCAGCCACAGATCTGGATTAAATCCATCGTTGTATGTTTTTTTTAAATTTTATGTTTTTTTGCCCACCACACCATTTCAGTTTAGACCCAGCCCTATGCAAATCTCTTTGAACCCTGCTCCCCATGGTAACAATCCAGCCCGTACTGCGAAGTCGGGTCTTCCCTGGACCAGAAACAAGCAACCTGGGACCAGTTTTGGGGTATCACCCCTCATCAGTCAGACCAGCTTGAATCTGGAGGCATAGCAGGCATGGAACCCACATCTGGGCATACCCTTCCCACTTAGGGTGACAAAGGCAAAAATAACAGACAACGGACGGAATGCTGAACAAATCAAACATTCACCCCAGTCAGATCTGAATTAAATCCATTGTTTTATTTATTTATTTATGTATTTGCTCGCCACGCCACCCAGTTTGGACCCAGCCACATGCAAATCCGTGTTGACCCTGCTCCCCATGGCAACAGTCCAGCCCAACATAGACATCTCAGTGTATTATATAAATGGAACACTGACTCGCTCTGCTCCACGCGCACCCACAATTGGGAGCACCCAAAACAGGAAACAGCCGAGCATTTAAAGGTGGGCCATCGGTTTGTAGCAGCTGTCTGTCCAACAAATGTGATGGACCAGAAACTTGTCGAAGGCGGACCAAGCCCCTGCCACCTGTCTATAGAGTGTGACTGCATCTACCTGTAAAAGGATGTCTCAGGGCCCCAGAGACCCTTGTGCCTCCACCACCACCAGGCCCCCACACGGGAGCGCAAAATCTGCTCATATGCCATTCACAGTACAGAAAGGGTGGCTCACATGTCTATGGCCACTCCTCTTGTGCCAAAGTGTCCCAGGGGCAGATATAAAGACTGCAAACACCCGTTGTGTCCCCGGCACTTTCTGCACTGTGGTTCTTGGTGAGCAATAGACAGTCAAGAAAATGTGCAAGTAATTCGGTACAGTCTTCCAATCTCACCATCAAAATCCATAATCTTTATCCCAAAATCATTGTTTGACCTATTTACTAGACAGAATTACATTTCCTGTCTTTCTTCTGACTGCACATCTTTACATGTTGAGCTAGACTCTTATCTGTCATGAACAGGGGCGTAGCTTGGTCAGTATGACTGGGGGGAAGGTTGGTCAGATTTTCCGATGAACACTCTGGCATATCATGTTAATAATTATATGGCAAGCAGCGCATGAGGGGGCCTTAAGGGCCAGTGGAAGGGGAAAGGAGTGTGGACTGTGAGGGGTAATAAAAATACAGTATTTTGTAAAATTCCCATGTATTAAGACCTTCAAAACAGAAGAGTGTGTATGTGTTTTTGGCCAGGGGTGTAGGAGACACTAACTTTCTGGGGCGACAGGGATAACCTTCTAGACTTTCCAGTGACCCTATACACATCGCCCGTAGTGTGAGACCCTACGCACGTTAAACAAATACAGTCACATAGTTTTGTAGTGAAATAATGTGAAAGACAGGCATGTAGGGACAGTTTGCCAGTATGCTTTGTTGATATTTACATTCACAAAGTAATGACTAAATGTGAAAATCGTGTATATTTTTATAGCGCTACTCATAGTTCACTCACACTCAGTTCTGTGATCTGCATGGTACATGTTCTTTGCAGCAGGTAAATTAACCCTCCGCACTACTTTACAATGAGCTAAAACTTCCACTAGACAAAATTCTGAACTCTCACTAGTAGGAACATTATTCACAAAAGTTATTGTGACATTTTTATTGTTTCCTGAAATCTGCCTGATGCTCAAGGAAGTTCTTATGCTTTTAAATCAAACATAATTTTTAAACACAGTGGCCCCCACCAAAGTGAACACCAGGTGCGGCTGCGCCAGTCACACCGCCCTAAAGCCACTCCTGCTCCAAGCAATGGGGCAGGACAAGCATTTTCAGAACTGGGGTCAGAGCTAACCTCACAGTCATTATATGAGGAAAAAGATCTATGTAAGTGGTAGGGTATAATACTTCCCACCAAACTCCAGCAAGCAAAACAATTGAACATATTTCTTGTAGATTATTTATGGGAGAGTAGACTTTTCCCCTGAGAATTTTTTGAATTTTTTAGGATTCTTGTTCGCAGAGTTACTTCACAGGGTAGATTCTGAAATCATGTTATAAATAGGGCATTTTGTAACTCAATGCTCAAAGAATTTGGTGAAAAGGGTAGAAACGTTCCTGGTAGTTCTGTATGGACACTTATGAGCTAATACCTCCCACCCTACCGTCTGCCTTACCTTCCCGCCCTGTATCCCTCCTTCCTCCATGGCCGCCTCATCTTTTTTATTTCATTTCCTCTTTAGTTTCTTGCTTCCCTCTTTCTCTTAGTGGTTTTCTGTCCTTCTTTTGATATTTCTCTTCTCCTTTCTTGATTTATAATTTCCATCCATCCTTCCTTCATCTTTCTTTCCTCTTCTACAGCCCTTCGATCCATACAACCCATTCATCCATCCATCCATCCACCCACCCACCCAACCAATCCACCCAACCAACCAACCCACCCACCCAGCCATCCACCCAACCCACCCAGCCATCCACTCGCCCAAGCCACCAAGCCATCCACCCACCAATGCTACTCTTGAATTTGTATGTATAAACATCTTTTCGTATACTAAGGCCATAAACAACACTTTCTAGGGATTATGCCAGACAACTGCCTAATGGCATGCATCCCCCGCTGAAGCTGCCAAAGTGGGGGTTCATGACGCCTCTGTGTATGTGCACAGGTCTGCCTGTGTCAGGGCTGCAAAGAGAGAGAGAGAGAGAAGATGGAAGGGCAGAGTGAGACTAGGAAACGAGAGAGAGAGACATAGAGAGAGTGACAGACAGAGAGATGGTGGGAGAAGAGGCAAAGATAGAAAGAGAGAGAACAGAAAGAGTGGCCTTACTGTAGGGACACACTGCAGGGGCAGGTCATGGTCTCATGTCCTCACCACATGGCCTGGCGATGCAGATGCGTCAAGGGATACAGCGGTCCAACTTCCGTTATTTCTGCACTCACTTCACACCCTCCTCTGCTAGGCAGCCTTTCCTTCATGCACAGGTACCTCCAGCACCAGTCACCGATGGTTAACGGGTCCCTTCCCCCAATATGATTTCAAGGCTGGAGAACATCCAAGTTCTTGTTCATGAACCTGCTAAGGGTGTCGACAGTCAAATAAAACAACCATGGAGCTCACAAGACTTGCTTGCTATCCACTTGCGCGGAATCCCTGGCACTGTTTAATGAGAAATGTTGGCGCGTCAATTAGAGGTTTCTGCCCCAGACTAATATTCAATTTCCAGACAGTTTGTCAATACCACAGGTCATAATCCTGGATCGGTTTTAGGCAGTTTCTGCCTCTTTCTGTTTTTCTTCCAGACTGGTCAAGCCTCAGTCTTTGTGCTCTAATATCAGCAGAAGGGGGGAGTTGGGCTGCAAGCTGTCTATCCTGGAAAACCCCAAAGAGAGGCTCAAAAGAGGGAGAAACGTCCCCACTCAGCTCCCTCTCAGCCTGTTGTGGGCAACGCCTGATCCAATATTCCAGAAGGGCCCTCCAACCTCTAATCTGGTTTCTTTCTTCATTCATAGGGTGTGGACGTCTTTCCGCCGTTTTGCCATTTCCCACCACCAATGTGGAGATTTCAGGGACCTTACTTAAGGCTGATGCTGTTTAATCTGCCTGTGACTCCGCCAGCAGCACTTATTAGGACTCACATGTATGTGGTATGCAGACGGTACCCAACCCATCCTATGATGGGAGGATACAGGATCTCTGAGGGCATCGAGTCTGGTAATAGCTTAAGAGCTGTGGCTGACTGGATGTCCAGCAATTGTATGAGTCTAAATTCAGATAAAATAGAGGTGTTGATTTTGGGGCACTCTTCTTCCCTCTGACCTCTGGAACGGTGCCCGACTCTTGGGACATGTGTCCGGTAACAGCTACGACGGTCAGTACAATCTGGATGGTGGGTGATGCTGATCTTTCCTTTCAAACACAGGTCAATACATGTCCTCGTCTTTCCTCCAGTTGAAGCTCTGGAGCAAACTTCCTCAGTCTCATCAATCCCCTACTCTACAAGCTCTTACAGACACTCATTTGGATTACTACAATGCTTTATTTTTGGTCCTTTCCTGTCTATTCCATTGAGCGCCTTCAGACTATTCAGCATTGTGAGCTCGCCTGATGATGAACCTGCCCAGACCTGCTCTGATTGCAAACCATCTGCAAGGACTGCACTGGCTGACAGCGGAGAAGCAAATTCAATTTCAGAGCCGGTGAATTTGTTTTAAAGCTCTCAGTGATCCAGGCCCCTCCTTTATTAGTCACTTTCCCATCCTTACTATCCACCTAGACTGTCCTTCTCTTGCTCATTTTCCTTCTTCTGCTCCCCAGGTGCGGTACAGATGTTTTATTTGGTTATTTGACATCTAAAGTTTGAAACAAGTTCCCCATCGCTTTTCTATCTTGATTCTGAAAGAAGTCTACTTAACTTTACGAAAGGGTTGGAGATCTGGCTTTTCCAACAGTAGCTAGCAGCTTTTCTCAACAGTAGTTGTAGGGAGGCATGATCCGTTTAGCACCAAGGACCCTTGTGGCGATTGTGTGCTCCCCAAAATCTTAAAATGAGTAAAATACATAAATAAATATTCTCGGTGCCCTACAATCTGGTCCATCTCAAAGGACGAAGGGAATGCATCAAAGGACTCTTGCCAGTCACAGTTAAAATTCTGGTTCTCAGAGCGGGGCGGGGGCAGTGTCAGCAGTCGTCAAGGGCAACTAGGCACTGATGAGTGACCAGGGTACCTGCCCATTATTTAACATGTCCTGCCGCCCCTGACTACTGCTCAGGCGACCCACAGGTCATGAGGGAACCAATGGTTGAATGCGCCAGAGACAGCGAAATTCAAAATGCGCCCACTGATCCTGACTGGTGCGATTCGGGCCACAACTGTCACCGGGGCCCGGGATCTAACGCCTTGGCCCCTTGTCCACTCTCTTAAACCTCCATCTCATATAACATTTGCATACAGGAGATCCAAACTACGGGGCATATTATCAAGCACGGCATTAAAATTATCGCCGCTTAGCGGTAGAAAACTGCCGCTAAAGCAGCGATAATGGGCTTGATAATATGCTGCAGAGAATTCCAATAGAAGCCCACGTTGACACCAGAACATGGGCTTCTATGGGAATTCTTAAGGGCATATTATCAAGCCCATTATCGCCACTAAAGCGGCGATAATTTTAACGCCGTTTCTTGATAATATGCCCCTACGTTCCTATCAGTGGATAAACACAAAATGATGGGGCCACCCTCCAACCTTCAAAAATCTTAATTGCTTTTGTTAATAAAAGCCGTAACAATAAAAAGTGGCGCAGCAAGGAGGGGCAGGTGAGACGGTCCACCCGGACAGCACGAGTTTTGGAAACAGCAGCCTCCACCACTCCCCGCTCTTACCTGTGATTGCGCGTGCGGCACACGTAGGATCCGATCGCCAGCATACCCACCCCCCTGCTCTTAGGGCTGCCGCGGGCGGCAAAAGCTGGGACCTCCGCAGGCGGCAAAAGGCATAGCTACGTCACTGACAAGAAATATATCAAATGCACTATATGATTGAAACAAGATGTTGTAAATGTTACAGTCTTACCGAGTTCCAGACTTCCTTGATACCTAGTAAACATTGAAACCATCAGAACTGTCATCAATATAGTGCCATAGTGTTATTAGTGCCTAAATCATAAGTAAGTAACAAAAAAACATCATACACAAGCCATTTGGCCAATAAAAGTTAAAACCATCAGGCTATCACGGTTCCTAGTTATTAACAAACTCTGAAATCGACATCACTTGCTGGTGAGTAGTCATCAGTGAGGTGCCGTAGTGCGTGGTGAGTAGTCATCAGTGAGGTGCCGTAGTGCGTGGTGAGTAGTCATCAGTGAGGTGCCGTAGTGCGTGGTGAGTGGTCATCAGTGAGGTACCGTAGTGCGTGGTGAGTAGTCATCAGTGAGGTACCGTAGTGCGTGGTGAGTAGTCATCAGTGAGGTGCCGTAGTGCGTGGTGAGTAGTCATCAGTGAGGTACCGTAGAGCTCATGAACGGTCGTTCAAGTAAACGATCATCAAACGCAACCCATTTCACCCATAAACAGCATTGAGCCCACTGCTGCCTTCCTTCTTTGCCCATCCTGGGTTCTTCTGGTCCTCCAGGGCCCGGGGATTCAGACGGAATCTTTTTCAAGTAAAACCAGGTATTTCATCATGTTGGCGCCGTTCAGCTGAGGGTCACTGCATCAAGTCCCTTTATTATCGCCGTCCTGCAGGATCAAATGCCCCGAGCATTGAAAATCTTTTTCACTAATAATACACATGCTTTTTTTTTTTCTAAAAAAAGGAGCAGGTGCAAATCAGATGAAAAAATCCTTCTTCGCAGCGCCACAAAGTCCACATGTCTTCGGACCATTGTATTTCCAGGATGGTGGGTCGGCCAAAGATGGTAAAATGCCAACACGAACTGCCATCAGCGTTCTTTTAATATGTGCAGAGAATGTCACGCTTAGGTATGAGGCTGGTTGCAGTTTGTCATACGTTTGTAGGACCATCCAGGCGTGCGTACGGGTGGTTAGTCTGTTTTTATCCTCTATGTAGGACCATCCAGGCGTGCAAACGGGTGGTTAGTCTGTTTTTATCCTCTATGTAGGACCATCCAGGCGTGCGTAGGGGTGGTTAGTCTGTTTTTATCCTCTATGTAGGACCATCGAGGCGTGCGTACGGGTGGGTAGTCTGTTTTTATCCTCTATATAGGACCATCGAGGCGTGCGTACGGGTGGGTAGTCTGTTTTTATCCTCTATGTAGGATCATCGAGGCGTGCGTACGGGTGGTTAGTCTGTTTTTATCCTCTATGTAGGACCATCGAGGCGTGCGTACGGGTGGTTAGTCTGTTTTTATCCTCTATGTAGGACCATCGAGGCGTGCGTACGGGTGGTTAGTCTGTTTTTATCCTCTATGTAGGATCATCGAGGCGTGCGTACGGGTGGTTAGTCTGTTTTTATCCTCTAAGTGCGAGTTCATTTTAGATGCTTTATTTACAACTTGGCGAAACACTGGGTAGGATAAGTTCATGACAAGGATGTGACACAGGGCACCTGATCCCCCATATCTCACAGTTATTCATTAACCTTGGGCTGAATGGGGACGCCTTGAAGGGTTGGGGGCCCTCATGCACCGCAGGGGCCGGTGTTACGCCCCTGGATTCTGTGCTGCATCAGTCAAGTGCAGCATGTACGCTTCCCATCCCTTCTACTGCATATATGTTGGATAAACATACATATCACATTCATGTACCACTAGGATGGAGCAAAGGAGCCAGTTGGAGGTGCCTGGCAACTATTTTAACCAGTGAGACCACTAAGCAACTCTTCTCATGCAGCCATTAGTGAAAAGCACTGACCTGCAGCTATAATCAGTCGCTGCCACCACTTTCAGTCCTCCACCGCCCGCCCAGTGAGCTCACGGTAGTCACTTTCAGAGAGGGTAGTGAGGGGTAGGGGGTGTAGGATGTGTTCCTCCAGATCCCAGAGCCCCATTCTGAGTTTCTGTATCTTTCTAAAGTGTCCTCAGCATGCCCTCATGACTGTCATATGTTCTACGGTCATATAAATCTCAATATGGTAATGTCATATGTTTTCCTGAGTACTACAGTGGATCTCCCCCCCCTTTACATACCTCTTTAAGGAGGAGAAGCATGCCCTAACCTGACTGCTTGCATGTACAAGCTGCAGCTACCCACCAAGAGAGGACTCTGAATATATTCGAGCTCAGCTCCAGCACTTCGAAGAGCTACAGCTAGATAGACCTGCGTAGATCCAGCAATGCTGCAGTCTGAAAATGGAGCCAGTACCACCCGTTTCACTCAGGATAAGCCTGGGTCTGATGCCATCCGATGATTAGGGGCTGTATTATGGAATGCAACGCATTCTCCTTGTTAGCACCAGATGCACCTTTCAAAAGGTGCGCTCGGCGCTAGCAAGGAGAGTGCATCACATTACATTGAATGTGCTGCCCCCAGGGCAGCCGCAAACGTGTGCTGCCCTGGAGGCAACATATTCAAGTGAAATATGGAGCGACTTTGAAGGATTAGCGATCCCCCTGCAGGCAGGTGCAGTGAGAGACTGCACCCATCTCCAAGGGGATATCTGGGGGGTCCATAGGATCTCCCTTTCCCCCCTCCAAAGGCCAGCAATCAGGGGGCGCACTGACAGTGTATCACCCTTTAGGTGGCACACTGTCAGCGCGCCTCCTGACAGCTTCTTTGCCTCAAGCCCACATCTATAATAAGGCATGGGCACAGAGGCAAGGGAGTCCCTCATTTGACCCCATGCAAATGAGGGAACACCCTCTGGTGATAGCCCTGGCGCTTTATGTGCACCTGCCAAAGTGCCCCGGGGCACGCAAAGCAGGCCCACATGCCTAATGCACCTCGTGGCACTTTCTATAATAAGGCCCCCGGTGTGACATGCCCTTGCCTGCTTGGAGGCCACCTACAGGTCCAGTGAGCCCAGAAACTATGAAGAGGCCCGAGACATTGACACAAAGCGCAGCCTTTTCCCCCTGTGAGGCTGGAGGAGGCCTGTCCAAGGTAAACCTACAAAGTCTGGGAAGCTGATAAGTGAGTCCACCCTCTCTCACTGTGGCCATTTTTCTTCAATGTTGGTTTTTCATGCTACCCACTAGCTGCTCTCCGGTGGTAAGAACAAGCCCGTCGCCAGCCTCTGTGCCTTAAGGCCAGAAGAAGTGTTGAATGGAAAAAACGCCACTTGTAATGTGTAAATAATGATGAATCCCACCATTACTATTGCTATGTGCTCCATTCCAAGCATGGATATATTCCCACATGCATTATTACAGACATACACACACACACACACACATATACTTACATACTGTTGGAAACGGGTAGCGTGGTGCAGAGCGGGTGGGCCAAACTCTGGAGGAAATGTGTAAAGCATCCACGCAGTACACACAGGCGACACACCAGGCACACTACAAAAAGAGACACTACACAAGTTTGTGTAAGAATAACTTTTGTATTGTCAAAACACAAGGTAGTATTATCAATCTCTATACTGCGCCAACTGGCGCTCGGTCACAAGTGACAGGGGGGAATTATTTACATGGCAGGGCCAATCGGGCCCCTGCCGGAACCATGGCAACATACAGGTAGAATGAATGTACGTGAGGAATAAAGGTGCAGTCCATTGGCCTCACTCCTGCAATAAATCAGGGCATAACATTGGGCGATAGTCCGGAACACCTGTAATAAAACATCTTGACATCACCATATGCATCATGTCACATTTAGCAGTGGAGCCATTAGGGCACATCGGTTTCCGACCTAAAAGGAAAAACAAACTTCCAGGCCAGGAGGCCTCACCTTAGGTATAAGGATGTTGTTAGACCTTGGGGACAAGATCAGCATCAATCTCGAGCACAACCCTCGGCCGTCAGCCTGCGTTCTGTTAGTATACATCCGGCATAACGGTAGGCATGAACATAAGGGATCACCATATGCATCCCCTGTGGCTATAAAGGCGTTAGGCATAGAACGAACACATGACTTTAGCATGAGACCTTATCAGGGGGCATCAAAGCAGGCCTAAACCATGAGCATAAACAGGGGAGCATACTCTGCATTATCAAATCAACACCGCAGTATGAGCAGGGGAACATATGGGCATGGAGGCATAGACATGGAGCCTCTCCTTAGACATAACAACAACAGCAGTGGCCACAACCCCATGAGCAGGGGTCACCTTCTACCGCCCCCCCCTAACGTTGTAACCCTGCAGCATTATGCCCACCAGTCATGGGCTAGGTAAGAGTCCCTCTCCTGGACTCAACAACAGTCTTGCCCCCTCGGGGCAGTTGCCCGTGCTCTCGTAGGGCCCTGTGAAGAGCGACCGGGCACTAGCAACACTGGGCGTAGGTGCGAGCCCCACTCCGGGGCTAGGGAAGGAAGAAATATGTCCCAAAATATCGCATGTGGGAGCCCCCCTTCTGGGGCTCTTCAATTCTCAAGGACGTGGCCCACGAAGTATCTACTTGTGGGAGCCCCCCCTTGGGGACTCCGAAGTCCACAATGGCCCCAGCCGTTGCAGCGGCTCACCGTTAGGCGGGGCCGCAGTAGAGTCCCGCTGGCACAGGGGGCGGGCACCGACAATGTGCCCCGCTACACCCCCCTAACCATCCACAAGCTGAGCCCCACTCTCCGGCTCCCGGGGCAGGCCTCGGGCGTCTCTTGTGGCAGGCGCAGCACGCGGGGCTCCCCTCAGCTCCAGGGGAGCTCCGACCCCAGCAGCGCTTCCGCCGGCTTCACCCGGGCCCCCTCCTGGGACCCGGGACTACGGCGCGGACTCCCAGATGACTGCGGCTGCACCCGGGGCTCTTCTCAGTGCACGGAGAGACCCCCAGGTTGCAGCACCTCTTCTTGGCACCAGCCCCTGTCCTCGGGGCACGGACCGGCGGGGTGGGCTCCCGCTCCGGCTCCTCGTGGCGGTGCAGCCTTCACCCAATCTCCCAACGCGGGCCGGTGGCCTCCGGGCCGCTCCGGTCTCGCTTCCTCGAGGGGCGGGACTTCCCTTCCGGCGCTCCAGTCGGCCCAATCGTTGCGCCGCTCCCCTGACGTCACGGGGAATCCCACACAGCCCTCCGGGTCCGGCGGCGGTGATCTTCCTGGATGCGAAGCGCGGGGTGGGCTCCCGCCTTCAGTTCAAGTACACCCGCCCTCCTGGCAGCTCAAACGCGGGGTAGGCACCCGTGATAAGGGTGCACAGCACGGGATAGGCACCCGCTAATCAAATATGCATGCAGCGGGGTAGGCACCCGCTGTGAGTTTCAAATCAGCACCAGGGCGGCAATACCGCGGGGTGGGCACCCGCTTTCCCTTGCAACGCGGGGATTTCCCCAGGCGGCCATCACGTGGGGTGGGCACCCACGGCAGTTAGCAAAGCGCCTCCATTACACGGGGTTGGCTCCCGCGGCGCTGTTAAGTTCAAACAGCTCCTCCACACAGTGCTACTCGGGCCGTAGATCTAACGCTTCTCAGGCGCTAGGCAGCTCCCTCAGCTCCAGGGGCATAAGATGGGGCTCCTCTTCTCCGGGGCACTCAGCACGTAGCGCCACCCACACCAAGCACTAGGCCCGGGCAGCTGGGATTACCACACTCACCAGCCGAGCACAGTCAGTTCCAGTGTGGCGCCCTTGGTTGAGGGTTTCTTGAGGGGGGGAGTTGAGTTGGTGGCTGAAGGCGGACTAATTAGTCTCTGTAGGTCATCCCTGGGTTCTCCTCCCGCCGGGCCAGATCAGTGGGTTAGTTCAGGATCCCTCACTCAACTTAAAAGGCAGCGCCTAAGCCCTGTCACTTCCAGCGGCATAGGTCCCTGACTAGGCCCTACCGCCTAAAACTCCTGCGTAGGTTCCTCCAGGTTAGCATCGCCCCAACTATAGTTTCCCCTCGCCCTGTGGACAGTAGGGGGGGTGTAGGTAAGCTCAGGGCCCAGCACACAGGCCCATGTGGCGGTAACCCCTGGCAGCAGGTCCCCTCTCTCTCAGGTCCACCCTCTGACTGAGCACATGGCAGCCCAGCTCTGCCCTTTATACGCCCCTCACCCCACCTACCAGACAGTGCCAGAAGCTTCTAGAAGCGTCTGGGGGAACTGGTTCTAACTGGCCTAGGGGGAGGGGTAGAGCACCCTGGGTGCCAGGCTTCCCTCCAAAAGCTGGGGTTGCTGGGAAATAACCACTAGACTGTTAACCCAGCTCAGTCAGGCGGCACAACCACACAGCCATGGCATCCATTTTAAAAGTTACATGTTTTAAAATGGGGAAACTCAGTCTGCGTACACCATCGCACAGCATTCACTATGTACATTTACATAACCGGAGGTTTCCCATAAAAGCGAGAAAATTCTGGGAAAAGGGCCAAGTCCAACACATACATACAAACACACATACACACACACAGAAACACTTCTCTCCTATTTTTAATCTCCCAGGCCTACATTTGCTAAGGATCTTCCTGGGCACCCTCACAGTGCTCCATAATTTTGCACTGCACCTTTTTTTTTTTTTAAACCATCTTTATTGGATTTTATTGAAACGATCCAGTAATCTCAACAGTTGGTGCAGATACGTTTACAAAAGTGGTTCAGGTAACATGCCATCGATCCCCATAACTACAAATACATTAGTATGAGCATTAGAAAATGTTTGTTTCTATAACGCAGCAAATTCCACAGCTCTCTGCAAGGCCATGCACAGCTGCAAGGAGAAATGAACATGTTAGGTATACGTATTGCTGGTACACAGGCTACCCCAAGGATTCCGACTGACGCATTCAACCCTGGCATGACTCAACAGAAAGAGCCAGAGCCTTAGCTTTGCCTCCCTTCAGCATCACCGCCCACCAGCAGGTCACCCCCTGGTAGCACTGCAACCTTCCAACGCACAGCTCTTAGTCTGTGCACCAACAAGAGTGCCAAATCAACAAAGCGGGTTGTGGCACCTTAGCTTTCCTCCGCCTGTAAAGCCCTACTATGCAGCTGGGCATGCAGTCAAGGTCAGTACGGCCTGTCAAGGTGGTCAAAACAATTGTGACTTCTGTCCAGAGGCTGCAGCCATCGGGCAGTTCCATAGCATGTGGAGCATATCTGCCCCAGAAGCCCAATAGCGTGGGCAGCTCGGCGGGCCATGGGATAGATTCTGTGGAGCCTGGCCAGAGTGACACACGCCCTATATAGTACATTATGTTGGCTGTATGGAAGCCTGCGTTCTGGGATACCCTCAGTGGGTACTGTACTGTTCTATCCCACACCTTCGACGCGAGTGCTCGCTCTATGTCTCCCTCCCAGACCCCTTTTAGTGTGGCTAGGAGATCCTTTTGCGTGTGAGCGTGCAATTGGGCTAGCCAGGTGATCAGCCTGTGGCCTTCGCCCATCATGGGCATGGCGTGCATCAGCGGGTGGGAGTCGGGTCCCCTATACCTCGTATTCTGTCCGTCTCTCCCAGCTGTCTCCAATAGGCTAGGAAGTGGCCCAGAAGGTGGCCTACCGTGTTCACTAGCTGGTCAAAGGGGTCCCATCCAAAAATAAGTCACCCGGGGTCCAGATGCCCACGCGTCCCACACCTACAGGCCTTTCTAACGGGAAGTAAATCGACGCAATACTTTACGTCATGTTGTTTCATGCTGCGCGTGCACAAAACATTAGTAATGAACCCTCTCCGTGATTACTTGGCACTTATAAGAGAATGTGACCAGCAGGCCAGAGATGTCCGATGGGCAATGGGACCAAATACTTTAATTCATAGGTAATGCTTGATACAAAAGGTGGAGCGATAAAATACAAGACAGTATTTCCATCAACACTTGGTGTCAAATGCCAGCATGTTTACTGTCTGCAGATTGCTGCTTCACGCCGGTGATTGCATTCAGAGGAAGCTGATGAAAATGTGTAAACATCCTTCACATTTTAGTATCATTCGCCTTAGTTAAAATGTTTAACATATGACCAGTCCTGCTTTCTTCTAGTCTAATAGAGGAATACACTGGGCCAGGTGAAATAGGTATTTTGTGCTCTCATAGGGTTACTTGTGACCATTAAATAGGTTTTCCTAATGTACGAATCCCATTTCAGGAGTCGGTAAAGTTTTTTCCCTGTGTACCTGGTCGGGATCCATGCCAGGCCAACCTGTGCCATGCTTGCGGTTCCCTCTCCCCAGCCTCATCTGTGTACAGTGGTGTAGAAGGGGGCAAGGGGTTGGTTCTCCCACCATGTACCATAGATCAGACCAGGGCGCTTGTCCTGACTTCTGCACTTTGCACCCACTTGCACCCTGCACCCTTCCTTTTACCTCTACCCAAGAGGCCCTTATCCCCTGCTGTGCAGGCAGGGGTAGTGCTTTGTTTTGCCTTGTACTCATGGTCACCAGCCTCCTTCCCACCTCTTCTCCCCCTCCTCTCATTATATCCCTTCAAGTCATGCTTTTATAAATAGCACCTTGTGATGTCCTGTTTCATGTCCACTTCATTACCAGCCGGTGTGGAGACCGCATTTCTGGGACCCTGGTGCACATAAACCAGCTCCAAGCATCCCAACTGGCTTGATGCTTGCTACCTCAAAAGCAGATTCAGATCACACCACGTTTACAGTGGCGGCTGGCATGTCCCGAGGGTGGTAGGGTGAGCAGGAAATCACAGCAACAACAAAAAATTAAAACATCTTACCTGCGAGCGCAACGTGCCATCCTCCTCCTCCTCCTCGATGTTCTTCTCTCCTCGAGGCACGCAGGCTCCAAGCTCCCTTCACCAATCCTAGCGCTGCTCTCACCAGCATGACAGCAGTGCTAGGTTTGGTGGGAGCGGTCTCACTCCGCGCGTCACAGCACTCTGGAGGCTTTGGCTTCCTCTAACCTCGCTGTCTTAAGACAGTTGAGTTAGAGGGGCTTAAAGTGTGCATGTGTGGCTGGCCGTCACAAGACGGCGGCCAAAAAGACATGCGCACTTTAAACTTAAAGTGCCCTGCTCTCTCTGGAGCTGTCATTCAGCAGCATCCCCGCCCCCGTCCTGACGCTCCGTTCGGGACGGGGTGAAGAAAAATGGCAATGAATTGACTTCATTACCATTTGTTTTGTTTTTCTAGGGTCATTTCAGTGGGGCGACGCTCCTCCGCTCAACCAGGGGAGCCCCCCTGCATCTCTACAGCATCAGTACAGATCACACTGAACCGCAAACATCATCATGCACATGAAACTTCTCCAAGTCATACGCGTGGCTAAGGTTTTGCCATTAGAACACCACACACAGAACATGCATCACTTACACACGACCCTACACAACAGTACATGTTAGGGAGCACGCATGACCTCGTCACATGCAGAATGTGACTCCAAACCAAACACTCAGCTAAGCGTTTGTTCCTTGCGGAATATCCTTTCAAGTCATATTGACAAAGTGTGTCCTATTACCAATCTTCACACCCATCACCAAGAGGCTAAAGTAAACCGACTACACCCACAGACAATTAGACTGGCATCAAAACCACGTCATTAGCAATGATACCTTCAAACCTAACGAGTACCTGGAGCCGAGCATTGGACAACCACACACCCCAGTGGAATGAAACACACTGCACTCACTTCAGCACACACTTCCTCACCATAATCACCATATCTCTGCATGATGCCAGCACAATATTTCATTCTCTCTATTCCTTGCTATGTAAATCACCAAAGTGTAGAATATTTTTATGGTCCAGGTAGTGTAAAACTTTCTTTTTCTGGTGTTTTGGCAGCTGCACTGATTTTAGCTGGGTACCTACCCTACGTTGCTTGGAGGGAAATCTCAGACTCACATCCCTGTAACATTATTGCCTAAGCTACGCCCCAGCATGAATGGCCGACTCAGCCCTGCTAGAATTCAAACCCTGGCAAGGGATCACCACCTGTCTTAGCAGCGAGCGTGTAACGCACTGGACAATGGTGCTTTCTTGTTAGTGGTGCAAATGTCATTTGAGCTAAGGGGAGCCCGGGGAGCCCCTACAGGCAGTGGAAGAAATACATGTGAATAATATATAATTCATGAAAAAGACAGCAAGTAACGTATCTATCACTTAATTAGCATTAACAAAATCATGTATTTTTTTTAGCTTTCCTCAGCCACTGATCCTGCCACCAGACCCAGGAGGAAGCATCGTATAAGACCTGGCAGGTGGTTTTCAGATGGGCCCATCATGAAAATACCTGACTCTGTCTTGCACTGATGCATCCACCTCCCTGCCCCTCCTCTCCCGGAGATGACAGCTGACTAATGTCCCTGCAGTGAGCCCGGCCTTGTCTCCAGGTGCAGCTTGTAAGGTCGGGGCTGCGCTCCGTCACAGACGCTGTCTGCAGCTTGTGAATGTGTTCAGCACCGTTAGGCGGCCAGAGGGCTTCGAGGCACTGATACACATGAAGCGAAGAGAGGCGGGCGCTCAGGTTCACGATGCACGAGGCTGTAGATCGGTGCATCAGCAGTAAGGAAAACATACATTGAGCAGGGACTCCCAGACGTCCAGGCTCACTGCGGCAGGAAGTGGGGTGTGAGCATCATTCGCAGCGGAGACGTGTCATCCGCCCAAAGCCAGATTGTTTCATCATTTTATTAGTCGAACACATGGGCAAATTATAACATGTGTAGTTTACACCTATGAATAATATTCATTTACAAGTGGTATTGCACTGCTCACAATGGTTTCCAATTCACACATGCTCAGGTTACCTATGCCTTAATTTACCCACCCAAGTGTCTGTACCGTCTATCACGTGCCAAGCCTTCTTAAGCCCTTCTGTCACAATATATAGATATTTCTATCTGTTTTTCTATCACTTTCCATACATTCTTGTGTCTGTCCTCTCGCATACCATAAGTTTGTTGATTTGTCCTATCACATTCCATACATTCTTCTGTTTGTCCTTCTATCCTATTCCATACATTCTTCTGTTTGTCCTTCTATCACATTCCATTTATTCTTCTGTCTGTCCTCTCACATACCACACATTCGTTTGTCTGTTCCTTCTATCACATGTCATACATTCTTCTGTCTGTTCCTTCTATCACATACCACACCATCTTCTGTCCTTCTGTCACAATCTATAGATATTTCTGTCTTTCTATCACATTCCATTCATTCTTCTGCTTGTCCTTCTATCACATTCTTCTGTTTGTCCTTCTATCACATTCCATTCATTATTCTGTTTGTCCTTCTATCACATTCCATACATTCTTCTTTCTGTTCCTTCTATCACCTGCCATACACTCTTCTGTTTGCTCTTCTATCACATACCACAGACTTCTTTATGTCCTTCTGTCATAGTCCACACATTCTTCTGTTTGTCCTTCTCTCGCATTCCATACATTCTTCTGTTTGTCCTTCTTTTGCATTCCATATATTATTCTGTTTGCCCTTCTATCACATTCCACACATTCTTTAATTTGTCCTTCTGTCACATTCCATACATTCTTCTGTTTGTCCTTCTCTCGCATACCATACATTATTCTGTTTGCCCTTCTATCGCATTCCATACATTCTTCTTTCTCACTCTATATCCCTCTATCTCTCCCTTTGTCTCTTATTCTATGCTGCTGTCCATGTGTCTATTACTCTACATCCTTCTGTATATCTCTCTTATCTTGCACTCTGTATAGAATACATTCTTCTGATACTTTATATCTTACTCTATATGGTGCTCTCTGACAATCGTCTGTTCTCCTACTTTCTGTCTCTTATTCAACACCCATCGGTCCTAATATCTGTTACTTGATGTCTCTGTCTGTCTTAATATCTTTTACCCTAAACCTCTGCTTGTCATTTACTTCTAACCATTCTTCTTTCTGCCTTTCTTAGATCCCTCACTCTATATCACTCAGTCAACCACTCTAAGTCTTACTCTCTTTCCCTCTGTCTCTTGGTCTACACCCCCGTCTGTCCCTCTGTCTCTCACTCTCTATTGTTCTGCTTCTAGCTGTCCTATTTCCTCCTCCTGCCCCTTGCTTTGTTCAACTTTGTCTTTCTATCTCTTACCCATTATTCCTCTGCTTCTCTGTCTCTTACTCCATGTCCTAATGATTCCCTCTAGCTCTTACGTATATTCTGTCAGTGCCTTTCTCCCTTACTCTCTATCACCTTGTCAGTACCTCTTTTCATTACTCTCTGTCTCTTACTCTATATCCGTCTTTCTGCCCCGTATGTCTCTTACTCTATATTTCTATACAATTTGTATTCCCATTTTCCTATGTTTGCCGATCTATCTCTTATTCTGTATCCCTCCAGTCTTCTTTTATATCTTTTGCTTTACCACCCCTCCTGGGATGGTAATATTTCTCTTAATCTCTATTCATCGCTATCTTACTGTTTCTTCTTCTACACCTTATTCTATGTTTGAGGACTGTCTCTTATATTCTCCTTGTTGTTCTCAATGTTTCTTAGCGTTCTAATGTATGAATGTCATTCCATAGTTCTTTCCTCCATTCCACATTTCCTTGCTTTCTTTGTCATTCTTATTTTCTGTCATTCTTTCTTTACTTCCTTCTTTGTTTTTCTGCGCTTCTCTTTGTCCGCCTCCCTCTTCTGTTTCAGCCTTTCTTGGACCACGATGAGCGCCAGGGCACATGTACATTCCGTTAATACCCTCCCCGGAGTTTGAATTTGCTCTAATCCCAGCAGAGCGCCCATGTTGCTGGCATGGACCCAAGAGCCAAGAAGTGAGAGGTCAGCCAATTGAGTATAGACAGTCAGACACACAGAGACAGATTCACAAAGGTAAACTCACACCTTTGTGTATGTTTACGATTGTTTGCTATTCACAAAGGCATTTACGAGCAGTATCTTTATGAGGGCCGACTATCCGCACACAAAAAGATAGGACACTTCGAGTGAGGAGATGGTACATGCATGTTTTTGTTGTATTTGATCCTCCTAGTGCTGGTGTGGATTTACATGAAGTGAGTGGGGTCCGTACCCTTCTCCACTGACATATGGGTAACAAGTTTAAAGAAACATATATACTAGAATTTATGTTGGGTAAAATTCAAAGATTTAAGGTTTTGGTCTCATATGGCTGCTATCCAGAAGCCATTCGACCCGAAGAAGTGTGCTGTTTCTATCCACGAAACACAAATAGCCATGTATATCCTATTAGTGTTGCTAACTTTCCCATCATGTAGGCTCAGGCTGCCCCCCTCCACTTGCTTAAGATCTATTCAGAGCACACCAAGGGCTGTATCCTTTTAAAAGGCGTGCCCGGCGCAAACAAGGAAAAAGTGCTGTATGAGGATGAATGAGCTACCCCAGGGCAGCCATGAACTTGCGCTGCCCTGGGGACAGCTCATTCACATGAAAAACAGAGTGACTGCTTTGAGGCCGTTCCGTGTTTTCTGAGTGCATGCGGGAACCCCCCCAGTTTGCCTCCTGACAGCTTCTTTGCCTCTGCACCTGCGTCTGTAATACCGCATGGGTGCAGAGGCGAAGGGATTCTCTGAAGATAGCGCTGGCGCTTAATGTGCACCGGCGTTATCTGTACCACAGAAGGGGACGCACAGCGTCTGTGGACCCTTCTGTAATACCAAAGTGCCACGGGGAGCGCAAACCAGGGTGGCTGTCTTAGATATGCTTAACTGATGGCACCCTGAGGAATAGACATTTTCCGAGCTTGGGGTGCTCATGTGGTATTTGTCCATTCCCCATCCAGGATTCACCGCTGAGAGCACTGGCGCCCCTGGCTGTGCTGGGAAGGGCCTGGTTCCAACCAGGGTCTTCGCCATCAGGCTGTGATGTGCAAAGATCACTTTAAGGGGCTCAATTCATAAAGCAGCTCGCCCACCCTAACCGGTTAGGCCTATGAACAGGGGCCTCATGAACTAGTAATAAGTGATCTGAATGGACACATTCTGGTCACCTCTGGAGAGGCTCTGCATCCAGGTGTCCTAGTTCACCAGGTACTGTCAGAGGCCCAACCCCACACACGTGAAATTATGTAATATTAAGTTTGCTTTGAAAACCGCAAAAAGTCCCCAGATGGTGTATGGACAAAGCATAAAAGTGAGATGCAGGAGGAAGCAGATGAGCGCACATGATGCCGCCCTGACGTGGGATGCACACAATAGGACTGTGGTCTGCCAGGGAGAATTCTGACGTTTTAGCAGAATCTTAGATCCCTCATACCCAATAAAGTAGAAAACCCCTTGCAATTTGAAAGGGAACTCAGCGCTGCTATTTCAGCCTCTCTGTGCTTGGATGCATCGGCAATAGGAACTTTTTGGGCAAGAAGGAATGTAAATTCAGTGACCAGTGGAGTGAGTGCGTTGACATGGCAACGAAAAGATGCGTGCTTGGAAGAGGAAGATGGTATGATGCAGCGTAAACGGAAGCGAGACACAAATGAAACCAAACGTTTTAAGATTTCAGAGAGGTCTGCGTCGGTAGCCTAACTTAAAATGAAGCCCCTGCCCCCCGGCAGAATGTGGGGGCAGATTTACAAGCCCCTTGCGCCACTTTTGCGTCACTTTTCCCATGTTAAAAGTGACGCAAAAGTGGCGCAAGGGGCTTGTTAATCTGCCCCGTGATGTTTAACAGTGTGTGCCGTGTGTTCCGTTCAAAGAGGCGGAAGTAGATTCCTTTCTTCGCCCTTCGATCACTGCTGCGAAGTAACTGTAAAGCAACATGTTTTGCAAACCATTTCAATAATCGACTAAAAAGCACAACTCAGCAGTGTCCCAGAAGCCCTTGCCAGAGTATCTCTGTTACCCAGGAGCCGTGCCCACGCCAGCAGAACCGAGAAGCATGTGGTGGCGGTGAATGCGACCGTGCCCGTGACGCTGTGTGCCAGGAAGCCAGCTGCGCCCCATTACCGATGCCGCGGGGCCGCCCCAGGCCACGGGCCGCTGGCATGCCCTCCGCGGGTAAACACATTTCATACTCTGAGGCTCTGCTGAAAGTGAGCAGGCGGGCTTGAAATGTGTCTCAAGGCCGGCTGTTAGGAGCAGGCACGGGGTGTGAGCGCGCACAATGGAGGCAGCCAGGCACAAGAGACACTCAAAGCCTCAGTGGGCCTCCCTGGATATCAATCAGAGGCGGGAAGCAGCAGGCCACCCCTCTGAAGGAGCGTCTGGCAGAGCCCCACAATGCACCGCGGCCAGCAGGAGCCATGCTGGCCTAGGGACCATCTGAGAAGACGCGCTCAGCAATGGTCCACACCAACTCCTAGACGGATGCCAGGAACTCCTGTCTCCTCGTGGAGAGACACGGCCAGGCCGCCATGGAGCCGCGTGGGACTGCAAGGCATTGATGATTTCCAGCTGAATATTATTAACAGGATGCATCACCCTGGTGCGAGGAAATGCTGGATGGCGCCCAGAGACCACGGAACCTGAGCGTCTCGGAAGGGTTCATTAAAAAATACCTCGGGCCAGCGGTGGACATGTTTCGCATCAGCCTTCTGTCATTTCCTTTTGGGAACCCAACTGGAATCCTCGTTTACCATCAGCACTAGGTTGAAGCGTCGCGGATGGTCACTCGATGAGTGTGCGATTAGGTGGACATTCCAAATCGTCTAAGGAAAGCAGGTTCGGTTCCAAGCTTTGCGACTTGGCTCCTTTCCTCTAGGGGTGTCAATGGGGAGCTGACAGTGAGTGGATGCCCCAAAGTCAGTTTCTTTGATGGTGCAAATTTACAACACTGTTACAGAATTGCATGACATCATGACACCTCAGTGCAAACACATCTTTCTAGGTTTGTAATTCAGTTTCATTTTGGTCTTTTTCCTTGCTAAGTGAGGACGATGTATCATCGTGACTTTACTTGCTACAGGAGTCGGAGAGTGCTCTCCCCTGGCAGCAATTGCAACACATATTTTTTACTTGGGGTGTGTGAGAAATTGGGTTTCTGGTTGACTGGCGGTGTGTGGCCCGGTCAAGCAGCAGCCACAGTCCTTGTCAGGTTGGAGGCACAAGCCAACCCTAAATTAACAGGTGCTCAACCCTCTGCTAGCTTGGCACAGAGCAGTCAGTCTTAACTTAGAGGCAATGTGTAAAGTATTTGTGCAAAACTTCGAGCAGTAAAACAGTGAAAACACCACCCAAAAAGATTCCCACATTATGTTATAAAATAAAGCTTAGTTGAATAAATAAAACAAACCCAAAACAACAAACAGCCAATCAGTAGAACCAAAGTTATGAATTTTTAAAGAGTAAAATGTAAAATAGCACCTAAAAGCACAAAGTGCCAATTGCGGCTCTCTGGTTGTGCTGGACCAGATCAAATTCAAAACTTCAGGCTGACCCTGATGCAGCACGGTTTCGATACAGGACCTGATTAGTCCTGCGGATGTTTACCTTCTCAAGTTTTATGCCAAAAGTCCTGTTAGCTTTGGAGAGGGTTGCAGGGAGCAAGGAGTGCATCACAAGGAGAGAGTCACAGGAATTGTCGGTATGGCGCGAAGAGCAGACCAGGCGTCGTGGACGGTCGGGCTGGTGCTTTGCATTGGCGGTCCTCCGCAGGCAATCAATGCTTGCTGTGCGAAGAGATGGGCTGATGGCGGCTCGCCCTTAATTTCAGTATGAGCGGCATGGGCAAAGAGCCCAAAAGCATGATTTTAAGAGCCTGTGAGCCACACCAAGGGTCTGCACCTGGATCCAAGAGTTGATTTGGGAGCCTTTTAAGTCCCTGAGGCTTAGATCAGGAGGCCAGCAGACTAGCCCTTTGAGTCTCTCTGGGGTCCAGGGTTCAAGATGAAGTTGCAGGTCCAGGACCTCTTCCCCAGGCGAGAGGGCAGCAGGTCAGCAGAAAAGGGCGCCAGTTCCTTTAGAGAAGCAGTCCAGCAGATGGGCAGTCGTTATAGCAGCACAGCCCTCCTTATAGGCAGACTATTCACAGGGCCAGAAGTGTACTAAAGTATTGGTGTCTCTTATACACTATTGCACCTTTGAAGTGGTGAGAAGTTTATAGAGGCATGGCTTTGAGGTGCACAGATCCCTATCTTCCTGGCTCTGGCTCCAGACTAACTACAGGGGATATGCAGCCCTTTGTGTGGAGAGAGAGAACCGCCTTTTCAAGTGTAGGTGGGGCTGGGCCCCGCTCCTCCTACCCATTCTGCCAATGATGGCCCATTCAGTCACACCTAAGCATCCTATTGTGTGTGGCTGCCGAGGAATACACAAAGCTTAACTGTCAGCTGCACCCAGTCATGTGACCCAGAGACAGGCTGCAGGCACCAAATGGCTCAGGCAAGAAAATGCCAACTTTCTAAAAGTAGCTTTTTCAGAATTTCAATTTAAAATCCGACTTCACCATAAGTTAGGATTTTATATTGTGCTCCAGAGACACCAAACATAAACTGCCTATCACTTCCAATTTGAAATTACTCTTTTAAAATGTAACAAGGCAATTCCAATGTTATCATATGGGAGAGCTAGCCCTTGCAGTGATGAAAAATGAATGTAAGAGGTTTTCACTACCAAGATATTTAAAAGTACATGTCCTGTCTTTTAAATACATGGCACCCTGCCCTCTGGGCTGTCCAGGCCCTAACCTAAGGGTGACATATCTATTAAAAAGGAAGGTTTGGACCTGGAAAAGGGTTTATTTTGCTAGGTCAAACAGGCTACAATGGCAGACCTGAGACATGTTTAAGGTGCTACTTAAGTGGGTGGCACAACCAGTGCTGCAGGCCCACTAGTAGCAATTCATTTACTGGCCCTCCGCACATGTAGTGCCACTTTACTAGGGACTTACAAGTAAATTAAATATGGCAATTGGGTATAAGCCAATGTCACTATATTTTAGGGAAAGAGCACAAAAGCTTTAGCACTGGTTAGCAGTGGTAAAGTGCGCAGAGTCCTAAGGCCAGCAAAAATGAGGTCAGAAAAAGCAGGAGGTCTGAAGGCAAAAAGGTTAAGAGAAAATTACGCCAAGGATGCAGGGTCTAACACAGTGATAAGTATTTATGCCACCCTAGACTTTCCAAGCAGTGGCTTGCATGAACTCTAGGTTGTCTAATACCAAGACATGGGCACCTCTGCTGACTTAATTGGGAAAACCTTGTTTTTAAAAACACAAATAGCTTTTTGCAAGCAACAGATTCATGGCAGTCACCCAGAAGTCAAGGGCAGAGTGCAAGAGAAACAATATTGTTTCTAAAATAAGAGAAACGAGGGCATCTTTGGGAGGCTCCAATGACAAGATTCCAACAAAGTAATCTTAGAAATTGAAGAATCTTCTTTACAGAATGTGTGATCCACACGTTCACTCTACCAAAACAACTACCAAATAGGACATTGACAGCTAGGTATAAATACTGAACATTGAGAAGGCAGGAAATGCAGGATATGTCATTGCTGGTCTTGGAGCATGGCAGTGTGACATCATTGTAGAGTGACGTCATGCTAGTGTGACGTGTGTGCTACTCAAATAGTGCTGTGTCTGTCTAGCCACGCCTCCGACTGGCGTGATCTCTGAATGCATCAACCATCACACATACACTAGGATACACGCTTGTGCGTGACAACCCTACATCTCCCCCTTGCAACGTTGGGTCATGATAAGCCTTTTGGGAGATATGAGGCTGCAACATGGATGAGAGGGAAGTGTCTCAGGGTTGGAGGAGGAAAGGAGTGGGGAGGCAGCATGCACAAGGAGAGGAACTGTCTCATGGTGTGTCTATCTCTCCTGACAGTGAGCAGGTGTCCTTGATGGCAGTGATCAGGTACGGATGAGTGTTAATTGTGCCGCCGTCTCTGTGAGATCATCTGGTCTTGACAGATTCCATCTCCTGTTGACACAGGCAGCATGGTTTGGCTTTTGTCCTCCTGTCCTATGACTTTTTCATCCTTTTCTTGTGGAAATCAGGCAGCTACACTTGATCACGATCCTCAATTGTCTCGGATGTTGCCTGGGGCTTCAACTTCATTTTTTCCTTCTGAGAAACAGCTCTTCTTTAGACTTTACTGCAGCGCTGTCTGCGAAATCGAGTTGCTTGCCAGCTCTGCAAACTGGATGGATTTTTAAAGTCTAGCCAAAAAGCTTCATTGGCATAGTGCCACAGCAGTGTGATCTCACAGGGAAACCCCTTTAATGAGCAAAGTCACTGAAATTCCTACAGTTGGATGGTCGCGCATTGTCTGAATTGGGTGTTACAGATGTTGAAATGATCTTGTTTGGTGCTAGCATGACCACATATACAGCCATGCAAGATGCATCCATGACCTCATCGAATCTGGTATGTTCATCCATGGCAGCCATTAGATACTGTCCAGTAGGAATGGAGGCGGATTGAGTACGTCGCTACTTTCTCCCCCGCACACTGTGGCAGGAATTACTGGAACGGATAAGGAGCAATGTCTTTTCTTAGCCTAAAGAACACCTGAGAGATGACAAACATATTCTCAATCACTTCATTAAGGAAGGTAAATTGTAAATGTTGTACCTTTGTGGCCCCCACACATTGATGGCCATTATAGGCCAAGTCAACCACCTGTTTTCTCAGACCATTGGGAATGACCAGTCATGTGTGTCTGAGTATCGCACACTGGTGAGGACAGGTGATGGAACATGATGGAATGACTTCAACCCTAGAGGCTGCCATCTCAGTGCACCACCTTTATTCAGTCATTGTCTCCACAGTGCTAGGAGGGTTCAGTGGCTTTTGACTCAGTGCTCAGCAAAACATCTTGTTGAGTGTCTATTTTCAATGTCTCTCTTGCTAGACGACTAAGCTCGGGCCTGTTTGACAATATATCAAGAATATCCCTAAGCATTTAAGGCAGCGGCGAATTGTGGGCAATTTGGAAGGGAAGCCAGCAGGATTGTCGTCTTATCCGGGTTTGTGCATCAGGGGAATGTCATAGTTCTGCAGTCTCAGGTGCAGTCACTTGTGGTATTTTAGAGATGAAATTTAGAAAATGAAAAAAAGGGCCTACTGATCCATGACAATGGTGAACGCTTTGCCATAAATGCACAGATGGAGGTGTTGAATGCCCACGCCAATGCCAGGCTCTTTTTTGCAAGTAAGCTTCCTCAGAATCTGGCATACTCTTGGTTGCATGTACCAGGCTAATGCCAGCACACATGATAATTTGTTTCAGGGCTTCAGGATCCTGACAATGCTGGGTCAGAATGGCACATATATTTACGAGTTGGCCTCTATGTCACTTTCGTTTACGGTGAGAGCTCAAAACGAGCCATGTTACTGGTCTCAACAATGCACATCTTAAGTGCTTCAATAGCCATGTGACAGCTTTGAGACCATATTATTGGTGCTGCTGGGCAGTGAACATGCTGTACTTTCTCTTATATCCCTCTCTACGGACATTGCGTTGTATATTCGATATTGCAGATGCACTGAGTTAAGGTTAGTAAAACATCATATTCAATGTGTGATGTTTCACTAGTTTCAGGTAAATATCTTGTAAATCTTAACGTGGGAACACATCAATTCTCTCTGTATTGTTTTATACACAGACTATCTAGTTTTACAAAGTTAGATAGGTTTTTAAAGTAGGAGTGCTTTTGACACAGATATCAGGGCTGTGCAAAGACAACTGCCTTGCAATATGATGTACATTTTTTAAAGGCCTGCTAGCTCCGCCATGTGCTAAGCCTTCAAAGTAAAAAACAAAATGAAGGGGTTAGTAAAAAAAAGTCCCTGTGTGAAAGTACAAAAATGTTCAAACTGTCACTATAGCTGTGAGCGGGCCGCTGTCACCTGATAGCTATGCACCGCCCATTCTCCACCAGCAGAGGGCGATGGAATAAACAGTGCACTGATGCAGAGCGCCAGCTACAACAGTGTCTACCCACTGCCAGTAAGGGTCGCAAGCGAGACTGTCACATGGCAGCCATGCGCCGCCAATTCTCCACCAGCAGAAGGCGCTGGCATAGACAGTACACGGAGGCAGAGCGCCAGCTACAACAGTGTCTACCCACTGACACTCAGGGCCATAAGAGTGTCTTGTCACTTAGCAGCCATGCATCACCCATTTCCCCACTAGCAGAAGTGGATAGAATGGACTCTGCACAGGTGCTGAGCACCAGCTACAACTGTGTGTATCCACTACCACTCAAGGCCAATGACAGCCATGAGCAATAGTAGGACACCCCTTCTTTCTACTCAGGAAACGTATCTGATATTCACTCGGGGTAAGTCCCGCTCTTCTTAGTGAAGACCTCCTGATGCTGGAAACGCAGGACATTAAACAGTGCCTTGGGGGAAGTTGGGAATCTTTGCTATCTTCACGAAGCATGAAGTTTCCTAACTTGTCCCGTGTTTACATAGATGTTTGCACAACCACAGGTTTGTCAGAGGAGTGGTCAGGGCAATGCAGCGCAAATCTTGGCTAACATCTTTAAATTAGTAACTTTTTAGGAAATTACAAACAATTAGACACCGACTTTTAGAACGGCGGGGCTGGCATCGGCCACGCCAAAGGTATGGCGGTCGAGCCGGCCCCCTCTGCGACAATGGGTGGGCGTGCCTTTCGCGCACACATGTGACGCAGCGGGCGCCCCATCCCCCTCTACCCTCATAGTTCCCGGGCTTGGGCGCGACCCGGAAGGGATTGGAATCACTTCCGGGTCGCGCCGATAGGCAAACGTCCATCCAGGGGTATAAAGGGCTGGGGAGCCCAGGAAGCCGCCTCTTGGTTCCTGGCTCCCCAGCTTGCCTCTACGCCTCGCTAGGAGGCGTTAATTTTTGTGTTTCATGTGTTTCATTGCAGGTCGGGTTCAGCGGCGAGGACGGGCACTGGACATCGGATCGAAGCCTCGGATCGAATTGAAGCAAGAAGAGGGGGAAGCCGTCGATTGCTGTTGGACTTCGGACGGATCCACAGAGGACGGCGTGAGAGGCGGGGAGAAGGAGCCGTCGGTTGCTGCCTGGACATCGGCCGATTCAGGGAGATTGAGGGGAGGCCGCTTGTCGCGCACGGAGGCCGAGGGCAGGAGCGTCCCGATCAGGTACCCAGTTGGGGTTGTGCAGGGCCGGTAACGGCGCGCACCCCTCCGGTTTGGCACTGTGAATTGGCACTGTGAATTTAGTTCAGACGCGTCCCTTTGTGTACGATCCTCACCGCGCGTTCAGTGGTAACGTACATGCACACCGAAAAGGGGGCATTGACGTGTAGTCGGTTTGTTTTGTAACGCGCAAAGGTTGACTTTCTTGGTCAGCGGCCGGGTGTTGTAAGATCCCCCTTTCATGCCGGCATAGTCTCTTGATAAGCATCCGCGCGCCCTAATTTTAGCGCGAAAACAGTGCATTATAGGTGGCATTGAGGGGTCGGGAGCAGGAGTTGTTGCTCAGAGCCATTTTCGTCAGCCTTTCTTGTTGCTGGTCAAAAAAAAACTATAACAATTGTTTATGAAAATATACAGCTCAATTCAGACGTTTTAGGGGAAAGTATTTAAGGTTCCAATATTCTGAAGATGTTGCCTTGATGCTTGCCTGGTGGGGGTCTTTGATATACTTTCAGCTGTACGCATTTTAGAAACAATTGTTGGCTTTGTAATTGTTGGCTTTGTTTGAGTGAGTTTGAACTTCTAACACGTTTGTGCGGGGC
The DNA here is from genome assembly GCF_964204655.1 of Triturus cristatus. Taxonomy (NCBI): domain Eukaryota; kingdom Metazoa; phylum Chordata; class Amphibia; order Caudata; family Salamandridae; genus Triturus; species Triturus cristatus. Next base: position 1,052,331,713 of record NC_140588.1, read on the forward strand.
ATCAGTATTTTGGGGGGTGTTTTTGTGTACAAATTGACCATTTCATCTTAAATACCTCTAAGAGGGCTACCCTCCGTACACAGTTGAGCGACCGCAGTAAGCTCAAGTTAGGGTAAGGGTCTGTTCTAGGGGGCATTTTTGTGGTTGTGGTTTTATTGGGATATATTTGCCTTATGGCAGGGAAGGCTAAGAGGGGGGAGCAGGGCTCTCGTATGGAGAGGCTGATGGAAGAGATGATGCCGAAGGTGACAGAGATGGGGACATGTGCCCCCCAAGGCTGCTTTTCCATCAATCCCCAAAAGGGTGAGAACCAAGAAGCGCATGGCAAAGGGAATACCTTCACCCACTCCCCAGACCCCGGGAGGTACCAACCCGGTGCCACCTACCCCTGTCCCAGTACCAGGCCCAGTGAGCCCTTTGTCACCAGTACCGGCAACAGACCCACCAGTACCTGCACCACCAGTGGCACCACAGACCCCACCTCTGCATCCAGGGCCACCAGCGATCCCCGTGGTCCCAGTGCCCCAACCCGCCCCCCTAGGGCCGCCAGTCCCAGCGACCCCGGTCCCCGTCCTTCTACCAACACTCGTGGGGGGGACACCACCGGTGGGGGGGAGGTCCTTCAAGATGTAGTTTCACATCTGGCGGCAATTCTGCCTTGGGGAAGGCAGGCATTTTTGCCCCGGCGGTGGGAGTAAAAGAGTTGGGTACCGATGCGGTAGCAGAAGCAACGCAAATTGTGTGTGGTTCAATGCAGGGCGCAAGGAACAGATCACTGCTGGGCCTGTCACTTCGTTACCTGTCATTTCAGGGGGGGGTACCGCCACTCTGGAGAACAACGGGGTGTCAGTCCCCAGTGCGACAACAGGGATTCTACCGGAGGCACCAGGGACAACGGTAACAGGTAAACTGCCAACATTGCCAATGTTGGGCGTGGGCGAGATCAGCTCCGAGCGCAAGTTCTTGGGCAGGCATGTGTCGCAGGAGTTAAAGAACAGAATTTGGGCTGGTGAATATATTAACATAATTTCGCTACTGATCTGCGAAAGGGAGAGGGAGGAGTCAAGGAAGAACAAAGATTAAATGCTCCCAAGGGAATGGGCTAGTGAAATGCTGAAGTATAGGGTGGAAGAGAACTTACTTAATTGGATTAAAGCCTTTTCCATATTTATGGCAGTCACAGCTGAGCGTTTCCCAACCTTGCAGGCGCAGATCGCTTGTTACCAGAACAGGATAGTGTTGGCCCATGATAAATTCGCTGGCAGGGGGTGGTTGGTTTATGACAAAAATTTCAGGGTGGCCAAGGCATCCGACCCAACCCTGTCATTGGACCGAATTTACACAGTATCTTGGTTGGATCTTTTTGGGGGCGAGGGGCATGGTAACACAAAGAGTCAGTCCCTTCAGCCAGCTCAACCTTTTCAGCCCTTTCGGTCACAGGGTAACACAAGCTACACCACTAGTTCAAGCAATAATAGTGGAAGGAAAGGGACGTGCTGGGACTTCAACAGGCGGACTTGCACCAGACCACAGGGTCAGTGCAGGTTCAAGCACGCGTGTTCCATTTGCGCCAACCCATCCCACCCCGAATCCAAATGTCTTAAAAGATCAAAAGATAAGGGCAGGAAGAAACAGGAGTGAGATGGGGTCCCCGCTCAAAGTGCGCTCTCCCATTGATGTGACGGCGATGACTCCATGGCTCAACAAATACCCATGTCACTTAACGGCAAGAACTCTATTGGAGGGTTTCAGGGATGGTTTTAGGATACCAGCTCCAAATTATGAGGGGTCACCTGAGTGCCAGAACCAACTCTCTGCCCAGACCAATCCGGGTATATCTCCACAAAGATTGCCAAGGAATTGCGCCTGGGTAGGGTAGCGGGCCCTTTCAAGTCTGTGCCAGTTAAGAACTTTGTCTGCTCCCCTTTGGGTGTAGTCCCCAAAAAGGTAGAAGGGGAATTCAGACTAATACACAACTTGTTAGCTCCCAAGGGTAATTCTCTGAATGATGCAATTAATGATGAGTTCTGCAGTGTTAAATACGCATCCTTTGACCCAGCAGTGGAGATCCTCAGGGGTTTGGGCCCGGGAGCATTGATGGCAAAATCTGACATAGAATCAGACTTTTGGTTACTCCCTGTACATCCGGACGATTATCATCTGCTTGGTTTTAAATTTCAAGGAAATTTTTATATGGATATGTGTATGCCAATGGGCTGCTCTGTTTCATGCGCATATTTTGAAAAATTCAGTTCATTCTTGGAATGGGTTTTCAGACAGAGGACAGGGCACCAGTGGGTCATGCATTACCTGGATGACTTTGTTATCCTGGGGTCACAGGGCTCCCCGGAATGTGGGTGATCGCTGCATGAGTTTTACGCGCTCATGCAGGCTTTGGGGGTTCCTTTGGCTCCGGGAAAGACAGTCGGCCCGGCATCTACAATAGAGTTCCTGGGCATTGAGCTGGATTCTATTCAGAGGTATTTTAGGTTACCCATGGACAAGGTCAACAAATTCAGGGCTTCTTTACAGCTATGCTTGGGCAAGCAGAAGGTCACACTACACCAGTTGCAGCAGACAGTAGGGCAACTCAATTTTGCTCTACGGGTCATTCCTATGGCTAGACCTTTCTCCAGATCCATCTCCCAAGCCATGACTGGCCTCAAGGAAAAACATCACCACACAAGGCTGTCAGCTGAGGTTCGGCAGGACATGTGGATTTGGATGGCATTCCTGCAGGATTTCAATGGCAGGGTAGTGTGGCCCGGTCTGCCCACTGCTTCTGCGGAGTTGGGTTTAATGACTGACGCCGCGGGCAGTGAGGGATTTGGCACCATACTCGGTACTGAGTGGGTGGCTCAACGTTGGCCGGCATGGTGGGTGGAGAGCGGCCCAACAGGGAACATTGGCTTCCTGGAGCTATTCCCCATCTGGGTAGCATTGATTGTATGGCCGGAACAATTGTGTAATCAGTCAGTGGTTTTCTGGTCTGATAACATGACCGTTGTTGAATGCATCAACCAGCAAGCAGCCCGGTGTAAGATGATTCTCCGCCTCTTGAAGGAGATTGTTCTCACATGCATGAAATTGAATGTACAAATTAGAGCGAAACACGTGCCTGGAGTACTTAATCATGCGGCTGATGCACGTTCTCACTTTAAGATGCAGGTGTTCAGGGCTCACCTCCCAGCAGTGGCAGAGTGTGCCACCCCCTTCCCAGAACGACTTTGGCAGATTGGTGCCCCCACTTAACAGACCTCGTGGCAGCGAGCCTAGCACCCAGGACCAGGAAAGCATACGAAGGGGCGTTCTGGCAATATTGTTCTTTCTTGGGTGAGGGCTGGGCGGAGCGGTGGCACAAGACTGGGGCGCTCATTCAGTACCTGGGTTGGTTAAAAACCGAGGGGCGGTCGGCTGCAGCAGCTAAGCGGCATGTGGCGGCGATCTCTTTCTTCGCTCAGGTCAACAACAGGGGGGACCCCACTAATAGTTTTACAGTGAGGAAGGCTCTGAAAGGTTGGCACTGCCTCCAGGGGTCGGCTCCAGACACAAGGCAGCCAATTGGGGTGGAGCTCCTGACGTCTTTGCTAGCGGCCCTCCCCACAATTTGCAGCACACCAGTGGAGGTACGATTATTTACAGTGGCATTTTCATTGACCTTCTATGGCGCATTTAGAATTGGGGAGCTAGTGGCCCAAAACAAACTGGACATGCAGGGCGGTCTACAGTTCAAATGTATTAAAGTCAAGGCAGACACCTAACTAATATCAATCAAGAGGTCCAAGACCGACCAGGAGGCCCGGGGTGATGGGTTAGTCCTCCATCGGGCACAGGGTAACCTGTGCTGTCCTATATCACATGTAGTGAGCTACCTGCAGGTTAGACCACATAGCGAAGGGGGTCCTTTCCTCATACATGCGGATGGGGTCCCACTGACACGCTTCCAATTCAAACGGATATTGGACAGGACAATTCTCAAAACAGGGCGGAATCCAGGCGGTTTTGGCACCCACTCCTTTAGGATCTGAGCTGCCACTGAGGCAACAGCCAGGGGTCTGCCAACCTGCGAGGTACAGAGGATTGGGAGATGGGCTTCCAATTGTTTCAAACGATACGTGCGCTTAAGCATGCTGTGAATGAGCAAGTACACGATACACTGATGCATGTCTTTTCTGCTTCCATTACAGTTTCTCAAGCCTGTCACGCAGGGGAGAAACTGAGGACACAGCGTCAGCAACATTCGACAACGCAAATATCACCACCACCAAATGAAAGACCATTGACAGTTTGGATTGTAGGCCATTCATATGTAAGGCATCTGTCTAACCTTTTCTCGACAGGTGATTACAGGGACAGAGCACGGCAGGCAGGTTTTGAAATAGCATGCCATGGAAAGGGGGGCTATGTTTCAGTCAGTTCAGGGGTATCATACTGGACTTGTTAAGGATAGGTGGTCCGCCCCCCAAGATAATCATACTACACTTGGGGAGGAATGACCTAACGAGATTGTGAAGAAGAGGGTTGGTGGAAACCATAGTCACAGAAATAGGCTGGTTAGCCAAGACTTGCCAGGGCTGCACTATCAGGTGGTCACAGATGATACCCCGTTTCCAATGGAGAGGGGGGGACTCTGTAAAGGCTTTGAATCCCTACGCGAGGACAATTAATAACAAAATCGAGAAACTTTTCAGGGCTCCACACTTACAGACCATCGCCCATGGATGCATTAGGGGTGAACCGTGCTTTCTAAAAGACGGCGTGCACTTGTCCAAGGTAGGCAATGAAGTTTTCCTGGAGAATATGTTGACATGGTTGGGAGGTCTTAGTCGCAGGGGATGACCTTTCTAGCGAGCACAGGAGGGGACTAGATAGTCGGTCAACTATGCTAGCCTCTGGCGGTAAGGTCATGATTGGTGAGCAGTAAATTGAAGGTCCTTAGAGGGCGTCGCCATTCCCGAATGGTGTCGCCCAAGTGGGAGGGACAAGTGGTCTCTCCTAGAACTCCAGGGGCAGTTGGGTGTGGGGGAGGAGGGAGTCACGCTTTCTCTAGGCTGATTGGCCATCCCACACGTGCACAACGGCTGTAAGGGCCCCTTTATAGAGATCAGGTACAGAGTGTACGGGGGTAACGGGGGAGGGGAAGTACCCTCACGGTGAACGAGACCTCTGCGCATGCGCACTCCGGCTGGAGGGCGTGGTTAGAAATTGATAAGGATCTGACACCAGTTAGTGACCTTGCCGTAGGCTCATTTAGTGTACACAGAAAATAAAGTTTGTAAAGATTGTTAAAGATGTGTTTAGACATGGACAGGAAACCTTTGTATTAGTGTCATGTTAAGGTTAGCCATTTGATATCTGTACTTATCAATTGTAATCTGTGTAAAGTATATTTTCTGCAATATTTTGTAAAAATTGAAATTTTGATTAATGTTTATTAACTTCGTATAATAAATACGGCCGGGGGGTGTCACGCCCCCTGCCTCCAAAAACTTCTCCCCTGTCACGGGTCTTGTGTGGGAAAGAGGGGGTGCAGGGAGTACCTGGCCATATTACCCAGAGGTAAATGAAGATGGTGGCAGCACGTACAGTACACATACAGTACACATACAGTACTGCCACCTGAGTCCAGCCGTGGCACATCTCTGGTGACAATGCATCCTAGGTAAGAAAGCTACAATGGTTCATTCACAGATAAGAAGATGTCTGTATCTTGCATCTGTTCCCAGGGTGGAAATGACCAGCTGCACAAGGTTTGTAACTCACCCAGGCTTGTTACTCTGTGGGCGTTGTCCACCTTTTGCTCTTGCCCCCTCCTAGGAGCACTCACAGCTCAGTCCACCATTTAAAGACATTTAAATAGGTTTATTTATAAGTGAAATACTGTCTCGTTGGCATAATTGTCTGTGTGATTAAATCCAAGCCAATGGAAATTCTCATTTGGTGAATCAAAGCTTGAACCTGTTGTAAAGAGTGCTATCTGCGTACTAAAGGTTTCATTTAAAGGGAAGTGGTCCAGCTGACATTGCAACCTACTTTAAATATGCCTGCCATTGTTGTGGACTTTTCTACCCTGAAGCACCTCCCACTTACATAGCAGGAGGTATGTTGGCCGTAAAAATGATGCTGCGAGGCAGCAGGGCCAGTATTCCTGGAGAATGACTCCTAAATTGTGGGTCTCCTCCCATGAATAACCATGTTCCTCAGGCGCACAGAGTGTTTTGCTTGCTCCCGCCCGTTTCCCCCACCCTCCTATGCCTTGTTGCTTGCTCCCTCCCTCATTCCGCTGTCCATGATCTTGCTCCCACCTACTTCTCCCGCCCCTCTCTCGTGTTGCTTCCCCATCGCATGACTTAAAGTAAAGATCTATGACGTGTCATTGTGTGTAATTTGTACTTCCTGTCATGTTGCACAGCAGCCCGCATTGCTATATATTACGACTAAAAAAAAAATTGACAAATCCAAACAGCTCTTTCATGCATGAGAGAGGTATTTGGCTTTCTTAATGTTTCTTTGCAGGGCACAAGAGGGATAAAGTGGGAACACAGAGCAGGGATGGTAGGGGGCAGGAAGACAATGGACAGGACAGCAGGAGGAGAGTGGGATGGGCCACAAAGACAAAGGACAGTGGTAAGAGGGTGGGAGGGGCACAAAGCCAGCGGACAGCAAGAGAAGGGTGGGAGGAGGCACAAGACAATGGACTCCAGGAGCAGAGTGGGAGGGGGCACTAGGACTGGATCAGGGCAGGACGGGGAAGCAACATGAGGGAGGTGCGGGAGAAGTAGGTGGGAGCAAGATCATGGACAGCGGAATGAGGAAGGGAGCAAGCAACAAGGGTGAGGAGGGTTGGGGAAATGGGAGGGAGCAAGCAAAACCTTGGAATGCTAGGGGAAGGGCAAAGTGCAAACACATGCACTCTTATAAAGTGTAACAACAAAAGTTAAAAAAGAAGTTCATGCAGAAGTGCACAGCCAGTGGAAGGACACTGGATGCAGACATGAAGCCATACTTGGTCCGTGCTCCACAGTGGGGATGAACAATCAAAGCTCAAGCAAAGCAGGAGGTGCTGACAAATGAGATGCAACAAAACAAGAGTGACCTTGAAGCCAACCAATGGTAGGTAATGGGCGGGGTCTATGCTCCTTTAAACCCCTTCTGTGCCCATGACGTGCTGGACTCGTCATGGAGCACAGTCGCGCTGTGCCCATGACGAGTCCAGCACGTCATGAGGCATTCCCTGGGGAATCCCTCTGGTGCGGGCACCAGAGGGATTCCCTTTAATTAAAAATAGCCTCAGGAGCTGGGGAAGAGCTTCCCCAGCTCCCGAGGCCCACCCCCTTTCAGTGTAATGACGATCGGAGCGCACGTCGCGCCGACGTCATTACACTGAAAGTGAAACTGAAATGAGCCAAGAGGCTCATTTCAGTTTCACTTTTTTACGTGCGCAGGGGGCTACCTCAGCCCCCTGAGCATGTAGAAAGACGGGAGAGGTATCGTTGGAAAGGGGGTACCCCTCCCCAGTGTATCCCTGCTTGGGGATCGCCACAGGAGGGCGATCCCCAAGCAGGGATCCACCCACTAGACACCAGGGAGGGGGGAGCGGACCTTTGGGCAAGGGCCTTTGCTCCCCCAAATAACGTTGGCACTATTGAGTCTTTTTGCCCCCCCCTTAGCCCCCAATCTGCCCCCCCGGGGGAACAATAAGCCCACTAGACACCAGGGAATTTAAAAAAAAAAAAAAGGGGTGGGGGCTGCCCAAAACGGGCACGCCCATGCCCCCACCCCACCCCCCAATTACTACAGTCTTTCTGCCCCCCCGGGGGGAAGATGGGGCATTGGCCCCTAATCTTCCCCTTCGGGGGACAGAAAGCCCACTAAATACCAGGGATTAGTTTTTAGTTTTTTTTTTTAGGGTGTGGGCTGCCCGAAATGGGCACGCCAATGCCCCCACCCACCCGCCACCATTACATCCTTTCTGCCCCCCGGGGGCAATAAGCCCACTAGACACCAGGGAATAAAAAAAATAATAAAAAAATAGGTGTGGGGGCTGCCCAAAACGGGCAGGCCTATGTGCCCACCCCACCTCCCCAATTATTACAGTCTTTCTGCCCCCCCCGTGGGGCAGATGGGGCATTGGCCCCTAATCTGCCCCTTCGGTGGGGCAGAAAGCCCACTAAACATTAGGGATTTATTTCTAGATTTTTTTTAGAGTGGGGGCTGCCTGAAACGGGCATGCCAATGCCCCCACCCACCCGCCATCATTACAGTCTTTCAACACCCCCTGTGGGGCAGATGGGGCATAGGCCCCTAATCTGCCCCTTTGGGGGGGGGGCGGAAAGCCCACTTGACGCCAGGGATTTTTTTCGCGCAATTTTCTTTAGGGTGATGGATTTTATTTAGGGTGGAGGCTGCCCGAAACGGCACGCCAATGCCCCCACCCCCCGCCACCATTACAGCCTTTCTGCCCCCCCCTGGGGCCCCCAATCTGGCCCCCTCTGGGGGGGCACAGAAAGCCCACTAGAAACCATGGATTTTTTTGTTTTATGAGTGTAGGGTTAGGGGCTCCCCAAAATGGGCATGACAATACCCCCACCCCACGCCCAGAGAAACTCCAGTCTTTCCGCCCCCCCGGGAGGGTAGTTGGCGGCAGCGGCTCCTGATCTGCCCCCTGGGGGGGCAGAAAGCCCACTAGGCGCCAGCGAGTACGCAGGCTTTTTTTATGCGTGGGGGTGGGGGCTGCCCAAAATGGTCATACCAATGGCCCCACCCCCACAAAAAATAGCCACAGTCTTTCTGTCCCTTTAGGGGCATATCGGGATGAAACCCCCTTCCCCCACAGGGCGGCAGAAAGCTCACTGGGCTTCGGCTTTTTTTTAGCAATGTGCATACCTGTGGATTTTGGGCTGTAGCGCAGTTGGCACGTAGGCAAACCTAGCAAACCTGTACATTTTTTAAAACTAGACACCGAGGGGAATCCAGGATGGGGTGACTTGACTGGCTCTCACCAGGTGACCCCCCTTGCAAAACCAGGTCGTTTTGAGATAGGCAATTTTCATGTCGCCTCACTACGTTTTTATCGGGAGACCCGGGGGAACGCTGGGTGGTAGGAAATTTGTGTCAGCCCGGTGATGCCACAACTTTCCCACACAAAAATGTGTGAAAAAAGTGATTTTTTCAGCTAAAATTGAGGTTTGCAGGGCATTCTGGGTAAGGAAACGTTGGGGGATCCACGCAAGCCATACCTCCCTGGAATCCCCAGGGTGTCTAGTTTTCAGAAATGTGTGGGTTTAGTAGGTTACCCTAGGTGCCGGCAGAGCTAGGGTTCAGAAACTACAGCTAGGCACTTTGCCTAAAAAAGTTCATTTTGCACTGCGAAATTGAGGTGTGTCCACGATGCGTTTTGCGCCGTTACCTGTCGCGGGCACTAGGCCGACCCACACAAGTGAGGTACCATTTTTCTAGGAAGACTTTGGAGAACACTGGGTGGGTGGAAATGTGGGGATCCAAGTAGATTCCAGAACTTTCCACCACAGAAATATGAGGAAAATGTGTTTTTTTGGGCAATTTTTGAGGTTTGCAAGGGATTCTGGGTAACAGAACCTGGTGGGACACAGTCAAGTCACCTCATCCTGGATTCCCCTGGGTGTCTAGTTTTCAAAAATGTATAGGCTTGCTAGGTTCCCTAGGTGCCGGCAGAGCTATGGTTCAAAAACTACAGCTAGGCACTTTGCCAAAAAAGGGTCATTTTTCACAGCGAAATTGAGGTGTGTCCATGTTACGTTTTGCGCCGTTTCCTGTCGCGGGCACTAGGCTGACCCACACAAGTGAGGTACCATTTTTCTCGGAAGACTTTGGGGAACGCGGGGTGGGTGGAAATTTGTGGATCCACGCAGATTCCAGAACTTTCCACCAGATAAATGTGGGGGAAAAGTGTTTTTTTGGCAATTTTTTAGGTTTGCAAAGGATTCTGGGTAACATAACCTGGTGGGAGGCAATCAAGTCACCCCATCCTGGATTCCCCTGGGTGTTTATTTTTCAAAAATGTATAGGTTTGCTAGGTTTTCCTAGGTGCCGGCAGAGCTAGGGTTACAAAACTACAGCTAGGCACTTTGCTAAAAAAGGGTAATTTTGCATTGTGAAAATGTGGTGTATTCACGTTGGGTTTTGAGCCATTTCCTGTCGTGGGCTCTATGCCTACCCCTACAAGTGAGGTACCATTTTTATCGGGAGACTTAGGGTAATTCAGATTTGTAAAGGAACTGTTATTACCTATTGACTTTCGATGCATTTCTGCCTTCCAAATGAAAGACATTGTGTAAAAAAGAAGTCATTCTAAAAAATGACTGATAATTCTCATGCTAGTATGAGTATTCCCAAATTCGGAAATGTGCAAATATCTACTGTTTCTAAACTCTATATTTTGTTCCCATTTCAGAAATACATAGGTGTCTTTCATACCGATTTTTCCATGTACACATTTTTACAGAATAATTACTATATACCCGGTACATAATAAAAAACAATTGCAAGTTGCTGCTCAGTTTTTGGCTCTGAGTTCATCGGGTTCTTGGTGAACCTACAAGTCCTATATATCCCCACAACCAGTAATGTCCAGCGGATGTAACGGTATATAGCTTTCAAAGAGCTGTCATAATTAGAAGCAGTTACAGGTGAAAACGTTGACGCAAAAGGCGCTTTTTTTCAACATATTTTCAATTTATCCTATATTTAACTGTTAGTTTCTATAAAGAAACCTTGATGGATCTACACAAATGACCCCTTGCTGAATTCAGAATTTTGTCTACTTCTCTAAAATGTATAGCTTTCCAGGATCCATTATTGCTTTTGTATCCAATTCTACCATTAACTGGAAGGAGGTCGAAAGCACAAAAAATAGCAAAAATAGGCTATGTCCCAGAAAAATGCCAAAACTGTGTAAAAAATGTTGGGTTTCTGACAAAAGTCTGGTATCCCCTAAAAGATTGGAAAATAGTGATTTCAGCCCCACAAACCCTTTTTTGATAACACAAGCAGGGAGAAACACAGATGCTTTCATTTGCAGCCTGTTTTTCCCATTTCCCCCCCAAAAAAACAAAATTTTGCTGTATTTTGGCTCATTTCTGTGACCCCTCCAGGGGAATCCACAAACCCTGAGTACCTTCAGAATCCCAATGATGTTGGAAGAAAAGGACGCAAATTTGGCGTGGATACCATATGTGGTCAAAAATTTACAGGGGCCTCAGCGCGCACTACCCCAAATAGCCAAAAAAGGGCGTGGCACAGGAGGGAGAAAAGGCCTGGCAGCGAAGGGGTTAAGCTTTTAGTTTACATGAGATTTTGCAAACAACAGCACATGCGCTGTCTCATGCGGCACCTAAAAACTGATGAATGAACCGGAAAGTGCCCATAAGAAATCTAAAGTAGCATGCACATGCAACCACACATGATATTTTAAACAAAGTACTGCCTACTAAAATGATAATCAGCGCTTTACATCAAAAATGCATGCCTCCTCCAAGCAAGGCAAAGCAGCATACATTGCACCTGCGCCGACTGAGAGAGCAACTGGGCTATATCTTAGTAGACAGCACAAGTGCATGTGCGCGGTAAAGGCACCCTACAGTGTGCACTAGCACAGTGCGAGAGAGCAACAGCAACACATCTTAATAGATATCATAATGTTCTACTGTCGCCTTTTCACACAACAACTTCGGCTGCTGTGCTGCATTGCCTCAAATGTAGGTAAATCTGCCTCAAACCAAGGCGGGGGAATGGCTGGTTGAGACATCTGCCAAATGTTCGTCACTTCTGCATTACTGCCCATGAATCGAACCCGACATGAGACAGTGTCATGAGGGAGTCCAAAGAGACACGCCGAACAGGGCCTTGGCCAGTAGCCTACTGTGCACCGAAAAGGGCTTCTAGGCACAGCAGAAACGGTGCACGCACGTGTCAGGGGGCAGATATTCTGAAACAAATAATAACTGAGATATTGCCTGACACTAATGGTGTAGAACCAGGGCCGTCCCTAAATCTGACTGACCAGGATAGCTCCCTGGGCGGTAATAAAATGTGGGGTTTGTCGTGGGGCTAGAGGCTGTTGTGGTGTGACAGCAGAAGTTGTGAAGAAGGTGGGAGGAAGGCAGGGGGTTGATGAGGTGCTAACTATCATTCTCAGGTACATTAAGGGCTTATTACAAAGTCTTTAACAGGCCAGCTTGAGACCAAGTTGGATGGCCGAACTTCTGTTTGCATAACATTATGTCAGGCAGCGCCCTGCTGCACCCCTCATAATATTGGCACCCCAGGCCTGGGCCGAGCTCACCCATGCACAAGGCTGGCCTGTGTAGAACCTACGCTCTTTACACCCGTCTGTCCTGCTACCTTTCAAGAAACTGCGTTCCCTTCTACATACCTGCCGATTTGCCACAGGATTATTTTGGACTGATGTTTTCTGGCGGGTGTATTATATCCCTGCACTGGGAAAGTTGAGCAACTAGGAGTGGATGTTTGGGGGGTTCCCCAAAAGCAATGGCCCTGCCAGGAAGAAAGCTATAGAGTGTGATTTAGATATTGGGTGACAGGTTACTCTAAAATATAAATCCAATTATATCCTATGGGATTTATATTTCGTTGGACGGGATATCCATCACTGTTGTGACGGAGGAACCCATCCGCCAAGATCTACATCAGGCCCATGTGGAAACGAGGAGGCACCCGCTCCTGAAGGGCTGGCGGGTCTGGGGCAGAGTCAGGCATTCATAACAGGTCTAACTAAAATAAAGTAAGCAATCAAGAGGGAGTGACGTGCGGCGCTTTGCAGGAATTCGAGTTGTTGATGGCCACCCGCTGCCTCTGGAAAGAACATTGGGACAAGGACACTGTTAGTCATAAGTCATGGATGATTCAAAGCAGCTGCCTAGAGGCCCACATACACAGGGTTCCAGATTCACCCCACTGACATCAGCATTCCTAGCACTGACCCTGACTCAGCCCTGCCGGCCTTCAGAGCCCCCGCGTGTCCGGCATTCTTTCGTTTTTTATGATGGAGTCCCCTCCTTTCTCCAGAGATATATGGGCAGAGAACACAGCTCTGGCTGCAGTTTCCCCTGCTGGGGATGAGGTAAAAAGAGAGACGTGACTCATTTTGATCTATCTCACAAAGGGGACAGAGAAACCAAGAACTATTTGACTCAAATGGGCATATTCACAATAAAGTGATGAAGCGTGTCGTTAAGCCAAGAAGGCTAGCAACACGCTTCGTCACTTTGGAAACGCACGGCTGCACCATATTTACTGGAATATTGTGCAGCCTTGCGTTTCCCTCTGTGCTGGCGCTAACTTTAGCTGCCTAGCGCCAACGCATGCACCCTTACACCATAGTGCAAGTGTGTCTGTGTTGAGGGCAGGCCCGGTTCTAGAGGGGGGGCCAGGTGGGCCTGGCCCACCCAAGGAATACCCTGGCCCACCCAAGGCCATTCAGAACTAAAAAGCAATCGTTTTTCACCGTAAAATGTTTCAAAGGGGTGTTCAGTTTTTTTAATGATTAACAACCATTGACATAGGATACGTTCAGGCCTGGGGAGAGGTGTGAAGTCAGTCGAATTTATTTACGGCCATGATGCACAAATGACCAGCAAGTATATCCTGAAAACTGAATTAAGTTTATAGGATTATTGCATCATCATTTTAAACTTCAATGCTTTGCAAATTAAAAAGCTGCCAAAGTTATTCAAAAACATAAAAAGCTGTAAAGTGGCTCTGTGTGGCAGCAGAAACATGGCTGCTGCACATGACCAGGAGCATGCCACAGTCTTAAAGCTCTGCATCCTAAGGACTTGACAAGGAGCATCGCTCCCCTCCCCCAAAGCCAGAAGCACATCAAAGAAAGCGAAGTATGGAGCTCTTTGGGTGCTGATTATTGTTTTAAAAATGTCAAACGAGGGCAGAGGCCAATACCTAAAATATCAGATCGATTAAATACTTTGTTGTTTTTTAGCCGGCACACATTCATGGCCCACCCATGCGTCTTCATGGCCCACCCATGCTTCTTTACGGCCCACCCAAAGAAAAAATCCTAGAGCCGGGCCGGGTTGAGGGAACATTGTTTATGTGCAGGAAGGTCCCTCTTCCTGCACATAAACAATCTTTAAATGCCGATTTGTAACTTCTATGTGTGCTGTTTAATGCAGCACACATAGAAGTTACAAAACAGCATTTCTTTTAATTGATTGTTTATGTGCAGGAATTGGGGCCTTCCTGCACATAAACAATAATAGGAAATTTGCTGTTTCTATATGTGCTGCACAAGGCAGCACACATGGCAACAGCAAAAAATGAGGAGAAATAAAGCATTTCTCCTCATTTCGCCTGTTAAAAACAGGTTTATCCTGGTCTTAATTTTGGCACTGCCTCCTATTTACGCCTCCCTTGTAAATAGGGGGCAGCGTCAAAATCAATGGGTGTTGCGGTGGAACGCCCACCACAACACACACTGCCCTCCCCTTTCACGCTGAAAAAAGAGTGTGAAAGGAGGCCTTATTTACAAGGCAGATTTAAGCCACGTTAAGTGGCTTAACACTGCATTGTAAATAAAGCGAGGCCCCAATTTCCACCACAACGTCACTGAAAGTGATGTTGTGGTGGCGATAGGGGCTCGTAAATATGCCCCAAAGTGTCATATTTTATTTATGGAACTGCTAGAAAAGTTAACGTTTTGCTGTGATCCATGGCATTGCAGGACCAGCTCGTTATTTCCCTGGCAGAGAACGTCTCTGATTGGTACATTAGCTCAGTGGGTTGGGGTCATGCTGCGGAACTCTGTATTCAACTCTCTAATAAAAAGTGTAAATTCCCACAAGGCTGGTTCAACCTTTTACCTTTCTGCTGATGATAAAATGAGTAACCCTGAGAGGTTAATAATTACATGCGTCAGGAAGCAATCCGGGCTGTGTTGTGGTCTATATCTATGGGAGATGAAGGGAGTGGAGTGAACAAATAGGATAATTAATTGGCAGGAGGGTAAGAAGAAAAAGTGATGGGGCCGAAGGTCAGAATGTGCTTTACTTCTTGAACAGTCCCACAATTACCGTGTCACCTTGACTAGTGGCCTGCACAGTCCCACACGTCGCATCCTCTTGATCTAGTGAACTTCAAAGGCTCTAGGAAGGAGTCCTGGGAGCCCTCACACACATCCTAAGATGTCCCTAAGAACAAACAAGCATTTTCAATGCAATAGGTCTTGCATAAAGTTTGAGCTATTGGCATTTTTTTAATAATGCAATGCCAAAAGCTCAAACGTTTAGCAATGCACTTACACAGTTATGCAGCATAAAGGTTACAACAATACAAAGAAAAAATATTTGCTCCGACTGTTTAAAGTTACTTGAAAAGGTTTCACGTGTGGTGCCACGCAGCTGACGACACTTTTCCAAGTGTAACTTCTCACCTTTTAGTTACTGGTTGCTATATTAAACGGGTTCTAATGAGGTGAAACGTCTGATAAGCAGTATTAATGTGTAATAATAAAAAAACAATAAAATAATATTGCGACACAATATGCCACGTAATTTGATACATAGTCAAACAAGCATTGTAATTTGGTCCGCTGCACTTAACCCATTCACAGAACGGCAATACAAAACGTTTCGCCCTAGTGTCCCGTGCGGCTAAAACGCAATGTTAAAGTTCACAAAAACTCCACCATGAGAACTTTAGCCCTTTGCCCACTTGATACTTCTCGCTCATGCTGTCACCCCACTTTCCCTCCGTTTCTATCTTCACCCTTCTCCACTTCTTTATCACCGTTTCTCCATCCAACGCTTCCTTCGCAGTCAACAAGCATCCACCCGCTTTCAGCACCCCCTCATACTTATCTATTCCAGAGGCCGAAGTGCATAAAAAAGTATGGCACCTGTAATCTTGAGCACACATGGGGGAGGGTGTAAAGTAAGATGCATAACTAAAAATGCAAAATATGTTGTTACTATATTGTTGGACTTTCACGTAGAGGTAGCACGTAGAATATAATGCACACACCTGTTAAACTAATGTTCACAGAATATAAGATCCCCTTCGGCCCCCTTGGCCATGATGAACAGTGCCCTCTTGGTCGCCATGACGGCTCTGGTGAAAGTCCCTGAGAACATTTTACGGGGGACAGAAGGAGTGCGCCCATAGCCGTTGCAGACCGTGACACAGACCAGGGTGCTGTTGTCAGGATCACGCTGCCTTGCCATCTTGTGAGCTGGCCAGAGAGCGGCCATTTTGGACTGATGCCCAACTTATTTTGCCCCACTCGTGTCCTGCTTTCAAATCACATATTTAACAAAATATAAATATTAATGTGCGCCTTCCCTTATTGAAAATAATAAAACTAATATAACGCTCATTGACTTTCATTTATAAAAGTACTATAATCAAATATTTACAACGGGTCTCACATGTCAGGTAATGTTTAAAAGTGGGAGTTTTAAAAGAAATTATGAAATTCAAATCAGAACTCTATATTAAAAGAATGTTTGAGGTCATACGAAATGGGGAGCAGCAGCACCTCAACGTGGCTGCGTATTGTACTGGAAATGGCGGCGCCTGCCATGGCTGACACCAAAGAACGACTCTGGTTGGAGGAACTGAAGCGAGTGTTAGTCCTAAAGGGCGTGGGGTTTGGCAGCAATCACGGGCTGGTTGAGATTGGTCTTTTTGATCCGAGAGCCGCAAACAATAAACAAACCCCAGCACCACAAATACATAATGTTGAAAAAATAGAATTTGGAGAGCCGTGCCAGAGAAAAGAAAGGCGCCACTCGCCTAAGTCTATTTTTTCAATATTGTACATTTTTCGTAAGCAGTGCAGCACGCAGCCTGTGCCACGCTGCTTACTAAAAGTATATAATATTGAAAAAATAGACTTTGTCGAACTGCGCCACAGAAAAGAAAGGTGCGCCTGCCATTGTTAAAGATGAAGGCATGCCTCGCTACTGTGCTGGGTGATGGGGAGAACTTGTCCTGCCAGCAACAGCAGCTATGAGAAAGTCATTAGTAAAATAGTGCTCAAAGACTGTAAATGACACATACCGAGTAACAGCACACGTAAGAGGGCCATTCCTCCTGGGAGGTTACAAAAGGAGAAAAGGTGATACTAAGGAGGGACTACTAAGCCCATTCACAAATCAAAAGCAATCATTTAGAAAGTACAGTAACAGGAGCAAATAAAAAAGATAGGTAGAAAAAGAGCAGAGCTTCAAGTCCATACCTGAATAAAGCATGCCTCGAAGAGACAGCGCAAGCGGTGCCTAGGCGAGACCTAAACATGAACACTTATTGACAAGCAGCCACGGCCGCTGCAGGTAAGAGCGATGGGGTGGTGGGGCCGGCTGGGGGGGATTTCGAGAGATGACCATGAGGGAAAATTTATTATTTATTTAATTTGCCCTTGTGGTCGCCTCTCGAAATCCCCCCCCCAGCCGGCCCCACCGCTCTTACCTGCAGCGGCCATGGCTGTTGACAAGTGACAGCACTAAGAACAATCTCTCTGAAAATTAAACTGTGCACAAACCGGAGTCTGTTTTACAGTGGTTAGTAATGATAAATCTCAAAAATAAATCTTGTAAATGGTTTTTGTAATGATCACTGTGCTCTTACTGCCCTAGAGTGTGAAAAAATGAAAAGATTGCGATATTACTGTTGATCGATAGCACTAATTGTATGGACCTCTGGAGGATGAGCGGATAAGGGGGCTCTGTGAAAATCAAACCTGGCTTGCAAGTTTCACAGGTATCTAAGCGAAGGCCTCCTTCTTCTTCTGTCAAATTGTATCCTTTGTCCTGGACTGAAGGCACTATGCACACAAATCAGAACGGGTCGGGAGGGAAAGTTGCGCCTACAGGGTTATTCCTCTGTTTGAAGTAAATTCAAAACTTTTCAGAGAACCACAAAGAAAGAGAGGAATCTTTCTCTTTATTTTCCCTTTTACCCCCTTTCCCCTTGTGGTTTACCGCCCACGTCTGTTCTCCAGTCAGCATTAAGGGTTAACCACAAGGTGAGGGGACAGACTAGCTGTTATTTTATGTTATGTTAATAAAATTTCTAAAGCGTAACAAATACCTGAAGGCATTTTGGCGCTGGCTAAGAAGGCCTTGAAGAACAAAAGTGAAAAAGAACCGAAAACTAGAGAGTGTTGAAAAGCCAAGCTTTCAATAGTTTCGAAAGCCCAGTAACTTGGGGGCATTCTTGATATGTAGCGGAAGTGCATTCCAGGTTTTCGAGGCGCCCAGCATGAAGCTCCTGCCTCCCCTAGATGTTTGTTTACACCCAGGGACCACTATACGTTTGGCATTGGCTGAGCATAAAGTCCTTTCTTGAGAGTGCCATCTGAGTAAGTCTTGTAGGAATTCTGGGCCAGAGCCCTGAAGAGCCTTTTAGACGATGCAAAGTGATTTGTAAGTAATCCTTTGTCTAATGGTGAGCCAGTGCAGTTTTCTGATGGAATTAGACACGGATTGGCATTTAGCAATTTTAAGCTGGAGCCTAGCTGCCACATTTTGCAGCATCTGCAGTTTATTTAGAACATATTGATGGGCATTGAGAAAGAGGCTATTGCAGTAGTCAACTTTCGCCGGCACCAATGACAGGATAAGGGTTTTTTGATGATGAACAGGAATAAAGGGAAGTATCTTTTTACGCATTCGAGCATCAAACATAGTTTATCAGCAATAAGAAATCCAAGATTGTGGACCTTTCTGACAGGAGAAGGTTGTGAGCTCATATCCTGAGGCCAGAAAGTTGGGGTCCAAATCGAGGGGTGGGCCCAAAATAGAATCACTTCTGTTTAGTCAGAATTTAATTTTAAACTGTTCCTGTCCATCCAGCTATTGGCTGCCTGCATGCAGTTGTGAAATCTTAGTCCTGTGTCTACATCATCGTTGGCTAAGGAGACGGCAATCTGGGTGTTGTCTGCATAAGAGGCTAAGGAGAAGCCAAAAGAATGTATTAGATCAGCCAACGGAGTTATGTAGATGTTAAAAAGTGTTGGCCTAAGTGAGGATCCCTGGGGGACCCCGCATCGGAGTGACAAAGGATGAGAGACAAATTTGCTAAACATGTACCGACTGTTCACAGTCTGGGAGAAAAGATTTCAGTAGAATCCGTGCTGATCCACTGGTCTCAATGTTAGCTAGTCAAGCGGGCAACGGCTGATGAATGACTCTGTCAAAGGCTGCTGAGAGATCAAGCAGGATGAGGGAGGCTCCCCCGCCCTGATCGAGCGGCTGCCTGATCTCTGGCTGTTGAATCAGAACAGCCTCCGTGGTATGGGCACTGTGGAGTCCAACTGAGTAGCACCCGTCTCTGTTTCTGCAGTACCTGGACTTCAGGTGAGTGCGATCGTGGTAGTGGGCTCAGGTGTCAGATCGGGACCGCACATCACCAGAGTAGTGTTTTGCACATTGCTGATGGGTGCTCCCATGGGGTACCTGCTGCCTGCATTAAGGAGCTATGTCGAGCATCAGCGTAAATATTTAGGGCCCAATTCACAAAAGTAAACTGAGACGAAAGTCTAACTTTACGACTTTCGGTATTCACAAAGTGCATTTACCAGTGGCGTAGCTAGGGGGGGGCGGTGGGGGCGGTCCGCCCCAGGCGGCACTAGTTTGTGGGCGGCAGCCGCGTGGCACTGGTGGCCCGTGGCGGCAGCCTTTATAATTTATTTGGGTACACTCGCGCTCGCGCTGACACTACTGTAAACTCGCAGCTTGTCTTTCACTTTAGTATCCTATCGTCGTTTGTTTTTATTTTATGCTTTTTCAGCTCTCTTGCCTGTGCTCGTCGTTATAGGAAGCTGCTGACATAGGCCTAGCAGGAGCAGTGTTCGCCACGATGCCTGCCTTCTGCTGTCTGCTTCGTGCTCTGATCCTGCCTGACTTTGAGGCCGGAGCGGCAGCCTTGAAAGCACAATTGGCTCCGCATACCACAGCGCAGGAGATGCAGCACTTGCCACGCAGACGGGCCGGGCATCAGGTTTGTAGCCAAGAGGAACGTAATTTTTAAAAAAAGAAATCCCCGTACAATGCTTTTTTTCAGGCATCTAAAACCCGAGCAGTTTTCAATGCTCAAGAATCTTCAATGCCTGAAAAAACACGAGAGGTGTGATTGTATGATTTTCCAGTTCTTATGGGAGATCATGTACATGGAATTTAGTCAATGACGACATTTAAAATCACTAATTACCCTCTGTCAACTTATAGATGTGTTTGTAGACAAAACTTTCAATACCTGCAATTGCATCTGCTACAGTCTGTCATAGATAGACGGTCTATGCTCGACATTCTTCCAAACGTGCCTATGACTAGGGGTAAGTTTACATCATTATGTCGAGTGATTGGGAAGTTTCTTTTTTGATAGCCATGAGTGGTCGTGTGAAGTACACCTTGGATCATGGCTATGCATTGCGTGCTTTACAATGTGGTTTGTGCTGTAATGTAGTTGAGAGTGTATAATGCAATGGTAACCATACATTGATACAGTATTGAATTAAAACAGCATTTCACACGCATCTTTTATTTTTAAAGAAATAATATTACCTTACACATAGCCACAAAACGAACCCAGAACATAATTGTACGTCTATTCACTACATTTTAATGAAATAATGGGAGATATGTAAAATTAAGTTCCTGGCTCCAGTTTGTGCACAGGGAGAACTTCCAAGAGGTGCTTTATTTAAAAAAACAAAAAATACCTGTACAACTGTGCTTTAATTTAATGACAACAGGAGAAATTTAAAATGAAGTGTTAATTTCATTACACAATGAATATAAGGCTTAACTTTTCTCTTTAAACTTATCCCATTAAAAAAAAGTACCCCACCACTGCAGTGGCCATATATATATGTTGGAAATAGGGCGAATAACAGGGAGAACTGAGCATGGGTCAAGCGTAGGTCTGTGGCCCCTTCTTTCCATGTGCAAAGACTTGAAAATAATGCAAATAGTGACACAAAATTCATACAAAAATATGATTGAGTCCTTTAAAAAATTGTTATGTTTATTTCTCCTACATGCAGAAGCATTTCATGCGAACATCAGATTACATCACTACATTGAGAGGCATTTTTAGAAGTAATAGCTTTGGAACATGAAAGGATGGACCCTCACCATCCATGATGACAATGGTATATTAACAAACTAAGTGGCAAGTCGTGCACCATACATGTGGCATAGATTATTATCACATGGAGCAAATGTATAGTCTGGCAGGAGAGATTTTTGAACAGGGTTTTTGTACCATGCACACCCTGAACGCAGATATTTCAAGGTCCCGGCATGTGATAATGTGGAAAAAGGAGGCATGATGTAATAAAATAATTGTATTGCTGCATTTATATAGTGCTTACTACACTTATGTGAGGCACTGAAGCACTACACGGTCAACAAGTTGATCCATGTAGGCTGTATGGTTGGAAAGGGGTTGTCTTTATTTTGTGATTCTCTGATTCTCTGTGGTAAGTGTTTCCATGTTGTGCGTGATGACCACTGAGGTGTGGTTACCGAGTTATGGAACATAGTAGTGTGGTGGATGAGCAGGTGTGAGAGACAAATGTGTAGCTTATGGTTTTTAGTATGCTGGCAGCCGTGAACAGCACTGCAGGTGTGTTTGATTTCTTATGATTGTAATCTTCTTAGCTGGTTACTGCAGAGGTCAGGAGTACACAATGTGTTGAAGAGGGAAGCTGGGACTAATACCAGGCTCTCTGGTTTCATATTGTGCATTGCAGGCATTAAATGGATATTACTTTATCCCTAGTCAGTAAAGCGGGGCGTGGGTGGGAAATAATGCACACATTACTCAGCCTTTAGTACCTCACGATGATTTTCAGAGATCAGAAGTAGCTCTCACTACAGAAAAGGTTGGATACCCCTACGGTTCGGTTGTCATGAGGGAAGGAAAGGCTCTTTGGTGACTGTGGCGTGAGAGCCTCCTCATTTTGAGAGTTGAAGAGACTGCATCTCTCAAGAATAAATGACCATTACTCCCCTTGACTGGAGCCCTTAGTTGCTCGCCCACACCTCATTCAGTGAATCAGTGAACATCAGAAGCCTGGCAGCTCGTGCCTAATTAACCCCTGGACACAAACAGAGGCTGATTATGAAACATGGAGGGTTTTACCGGATATCAAACGCCAAGGTTTGCTGCCTAACCATGGAGCAGCTCCCTCTCCTGCTAGGGAAATGCTGCTGGGAAAGACTGGATTTTAGTGCGGGGGATCCGAACAGCTGATTCAGGTGGAAGTAAGTGGTGGAAAAGAGCATCTGTACAACTATATTTTAAAGGATGAATGAGTTTCTTGTTCCCATATCCTTAAAAACCCAAGACCACACTCATGCGAGGGGCTCTTCTAGGGTAACATCCTTTGTCCAGGTCATTACTTTAAACCTACAAATGTCTGGTGTCAGGTGTCCTTGTTCAATGGAAGCATGACATCACTACAAATCCCAGACTGCATTAGGATGTTACAGAAAAATGCAGGCCTGGAAGCGGAGCCTGTAGTGGCCTGGAGTGAGCCAAACCATGACAGGGACATGTTCTCAGCCCCCTAGTATGGGTAATTCAGATGGTTAGGCCCTGATTATGAGCTTTGACCAAAATCTATGCAAACAGAAGTTCCTAACAGGACTGGGATTTTGATCTGTGAGATACATATTGCATCTCTGCTGTTTTCCTTTGACAGTTTTTGGCAGGTCAAACTTGTGGAAATGTATTCGGCCGAAAAGGCCTTTGAAAAAGAGAAAACATGTTAAATTGTGTGAGTTAAATACTGATCCTGCACGTTATGCCTCATTTCCAAGTGAAAAGCTTTGAGTGTGTTCTATTTCTTGCAACCAGAAAACACCTCACTTGGGGTAAGTAAGTGTGTCTACTGGATGCAGTAAATACAGCATTCTATTCTCAGTTACTTGAGATCATGCACTTAGTAGAATTAGAAGTAGAAAAATCTGCAGCAGAAAACAGGCATAGACGAACTCTCTCAGTGTACACCCCCCAACTCAAGACTGGATTTCTGTGGCCCCCAGCCTAACACCACACTTCTGCAGCTCAAGGGTGTGTCTGCACAATTATTTACTCGTATGAACTGACCATACCTGACCAACAGGAATACCTTGGGTGCCTTCATTGGTCAATATCATCTCTGGTACAATGCAACAGTAAATGCAATTGGTTAGCTACCTCAGGCAAGTGTCCATGTTCTCTGTATATCCTCTCTCATGACGTATTACATTGACGGTGATATGTGCAGACCCTTGCGCCAAGTCCACACTCTACAAATATTTATCTTGGTGTCTTAAACGAGTTAAGTCCGTCCAACAAGAGGCATCTGGATAGAAAAGAGGAAGAGAGCTTGAGGCTGCTTGAAAGGAAGAGATAAGAGTGAGGGGTCTGGGCATAATGTGGCCCTGACTGCCAACTGCATCCCCTGCTTTCTTTGAAAAGTGAAAAATACAGAGGGAGCTAGTGAAAGGTATAAAAGATGTGCCTTCCTACCTACTGTGTAGCCTTGGACCGTGTCCTGTATGTGCATGTAACTTGCATGATCGAGGTAACTATTAGCGGCGATACTTCGTGTCTCTCGGACCTCTGCTCGCCGTCCTTTTTCCCCAGCACCCCCCCCCCCGCTACCTGCCATGGGCGGCAATCTGAGGGGTAGCCCCGGGCGCCAGAAGCTCTAGCTACGCCTCTGGCATTTACGAATAGTAAAGTTAGACTTTCGTCTCAGTTTAGCTTTGTGAATCGAGCGCCGAATACACCACTGGTCTTACTTCTGGGGGCTGTAGAGCGCCTCTTGCTGGCTGAACGTGCAATATTAAAGAGGTCGTGTTTATAAATGAATACTCCTCATGTATGCCGTGGTCTCTCATATTGAATTATGCCCTGTCAGTGAAAGCACGTGGGTTAATATTTTTCACCAGGATAGTATCTTTTGGTGCATTTTAAAACGATGGACAGCATGGCCGCCTGTAATTGGTAGAGAGGCGGAGATGTTGCACCCTGGCTTGTCGTTTGAACCCCTCCGCCCCAAGTCTGAGAGCAGAAACAAGCCACCTTCACTGCAGATGGCTCCTGAAGATGGAGCCGCCCAAGGGACTTTGATGAAGGTCACATGACCCAACCAAGGAAGGAACATTGGGTAGAGTTTTCTAACTCACAGGCGGTTGAGTCCACTATCTGCCTGCTACAGTCTGGGGATTCTATACATTCTGGCAACATCTACAACCTGTGCGACCTTTTACTGACCACACAATTACATAGGGTGGCTTCAAGGCGACATCTGGCACTCTCTAGAACTCAGATTAGTTAAAGAAGCGCTCACCCAAGTGGTCATATCACCAGATAAGCGGACCTCACCATGTCACCACGAGTCTGAATCCCACACATGGGGGCAGCAGACACACAAGAGGAAACGGAACGCGCCAAGAAGCCCTGCGCCTTTCCTACAGTGAGTAGTGGGGATTGATGGCTCGGGTGGGGTAGTTCCACCCTGGACGTCAATTCTCCAAAATGCCAGGGGTTGCGGAAGCGACATTACATGCCGTTTGGCATTTGCTTTCACCCACACATTCACACATGCACGCACTGCCTCTCGCATACACACACTCACCCACAAGCACGCACACAACATACATTTAAAAGCTTTTTTTGCTTACCTCAGGTAACAACAAGGAGAACGAGCTGCCCCTGTGCTCATGTCACTGGTTTTGGCCCCTCTGAGACCAGGGGTCGCAAAGGCAGAGCGAGTAGTCACAAGCCAGGGGTCACAGCTTCGACCCCTGGCGACCCCTAAATGACATCCAGGAGTTCCACGCTGGGGTTATTTGATAGCACCACAATGTTCCTAGTGTCAACTAGGCGCTAGGTGCAGGAATGCCTTAACCTGAATGAGTAATTAGATAACGAAAACAGAATTATTTTGTTTTTTAACTTTAAGAAATTTAATAAAAGAAATACTGAGAGAAAATCTGCCCAAAAAACAAGTTTTGTGGACGGAAAATGAATACTTTTTTGGGGAAAAATGCAAGTAATATACAGATGTTGCAAATATAGATTCGTAGCAGCTAGACACAGATATCGAGCAATGGGAAGTCTAGAACATCGTTTCTAATGGAAGAGAAAAAATTAATAATGGGCAACGTGTATTATTAGCCAATAAATTAATCTAAGATTCTGCGGGCATTTACAAACTACTCAGCCTTCGGCCTCATACTTTATATTCATATCTGCATGTATGATACAGACGTACAACCATTAATGCATATACGTATGAATACACACACACGCACATTCATACTGAATGCACGGATATATATACATGTGCAGGCAGTCTTGTAGGGCTACACACATGAAAACATGCATACATACATGTATACACACTTTCATGCATCTGTGTATGCAAGCATTTGTGAATGCACACATACATATATAAAAAAAAATAGAAGCATGCTTATATAAAAGGAGTGCTTAATTTGAGGCAGTGGTTGCATATACGGAGCACCAGCGCTCAATTTTTGGATGCCGGGACTCATTTTTTACTTAGACCCAGACCAAGAGAGGGAAAGGCAGAAAATGGAGAAAGTAAGAGGAAGAGAGAGATAGAAAATAGTGTAAAAGAGAGAAAGAAGGCGTAAAAAAGAACCTGCCGGACTGAGATAAGGGGTGCAGGGGGTGTGTGGTGGTGGATGAAAGAGACACGACATGTAGTGAAGACCAGACAGTCTTGGAAAACGTCATCGTGACATTCAGTAGTGCACGCTGTAGGATTGTAGCAAAAATTTGGCCTCAGCGCTCATTCTTGTGCAAATTAAGCACTGACAAAATGTACACAAACACGCACACATACATGCACATGTACTTGCATGCATACACACATACATATATGCTGGTAGTCATGCAGCCCTACGCAAGAGCATAGGCATGAATACTTGAGTCATACATACATCTTAAATACAGCACACATACAGAATAATGCAGAGCGCATGGGGTGTGTGCTGTGCTCTAGTCTCTCAGACTTGGGACTCCTGTGTCTTTAAATCTTGCACACCAGAGCTCCAGAGGCAGCCGCCCAGGTCCTTTGCTCCTTTGAGATGAGCCCCAGTAGCTTTAGTTCACCTTCTCTTTGAAGTGAGCCAGGCATCAGTAGCTGGAGGCATCAGTGACACGTGCCTTTGAAGTGTAAACTCAGTCCCCACACCTCCCTGCTCCCTCTTCCCCAGAGATGCTGCTGCACTTTGTGCAGTTGCTGGGGGAGGGTGCCTCCCATCCGCTGTCAGGGCACGTCCACTCCATCAGTTCCTCCTGTTGAATCTGAAGATCATGGGCTGTGGCTGGGACAGTCTGCGTGTGGCTAGTGCTTCATTTCTTAAATACATAAGTGCAAGGGCCCTACTCAGCAGGCCACTTCTGCTCGCACCGCCCATTGCCGCTGTCAATTACAGTAACAGCAAAACTAATAACCGTCACACTCCTACAAGTGTGACAATTCTGACAATTCCAGGACCTCAAAGTAAGAGAATGGCTTTGGCGGCAGGCATTAGTCATTTTTGATGCATATTGAATTCAGCGTCACCATGTGGCAGACTATTATAAGCCCAAGTGCTAAAAATTAAGTGCCGGTGCCGAGCACTGGAAACCCACGGCTCAAATTAAGCACTGCATGTAACACACCAGGATCCCAAACACCAGAAATATCTGACACCAGAGAGAGGGTCTTTAGGAATTTAAACTTGTATATGCAGGCCAAGGATACGGATGTATGACGTTACAACGCATGCTGTTACAACGCATGCTGTTACAACGAAAGTTTTACAACGCGAGTGCATTGACAACGCAGGACATTACAACGCAAGTCTTTACATCGACTTGCACTAGATAGCGTGCTAACATTAAAAAAGTGTAATTTACTATTCCAACTCCAGTCCACGTAACAGTAGGGAAGGTGTTGGGATAGTAAACTACACTATTTTTTATGTTAGCACGCCATCTAGTGCAAGTCGATGTAAAGACTTGCGTTGTAATGTCCTGCGTTGTCAATGCACTCGCGTTGTAACAGTTTCGTTGTAATGGTAGTGCGTTGTAAAAGTTGCGTTGTAAAGGTTGTTCCCCAAGGATACATATTGGGTGGAAATGAAACCCATACGACGGAACCCACAGCATTGGAGATGAGAAGACAAGTGTATATGAGGTGAGACGTACGCATTACGGTCCTCCCTTTCAGGTTTGGGAGGAAACCTGAGGCAGGACCATGCAAGCAGAGCTCGGACAGCCTGGAGAAGGACGTACTGCCAGCTGGACAGAGTAGACTGCTGAACCGCATCCCTCAGGGAGCTGCCTGGCTTACGCTGCTATAGTACAACTGATGGCTAAGGAAATGTGCATAAAACTTGGGTCCTCATCCTGTTGCAAGTGCTGCATCTGGCTTTAAGGGAGAGGCCATCTCACTGTGCACAGTGGTGCCGGAAGTGTCCCCTACAAGGGTCTCTTCTCTGCCTCAACAAGGACACTTCACTTGTGTTCTAAGTTTAAACAACTGTTATCAACAGTGGGAGGTCCAGGGTGGGGATCAAACCATCAGTATTGCTCTGGAGTGACTCTACACAAAAGATACAAGGGGCAAAAAAAATAATCATATATGATGTATTGTCTCACTGCCAATTGGCCAACACGTTTCGCAATAAACCTCGCTTCATCAGGGCCTATTTTACAGATCCAGTCTGTTAATCCACTCGTATTTTCTATAGGTTTCCCTCTTGTCCGTGATGTTTAATGTTTCCAACTAAAGAGCTGTTTTAGCAAAATATAGAAAACACCCATGTTTCAGAACAGTGACCTGCTATTCCATGATAAATGTATAACACGCGTTTCACAATAAACATTGCTTCATCAGGGCCTATTTTACAGATCCAAACTTTCACTACAAATCAAAAATTAGTTAGCAAACAAATGTCCCCATTACCTTCTTACTATTGGACATTATAAATACAATTTCGCAATACGTGCTTCCACTCCAAAAACGGTTATTTAGTTGGAAACATTATAAATAGGGCTCCTGGTTTTATGGTATTAAATCTTTTGACTTTTCCTACTGTATTTATCCATATATATATATATTTGGCCATCTTATTAGTATTTATCTATTTGTCTTTAGTGGTTTGAGAATAAATGGAGACGTTCATATTTATTCAACTAATAAACATGCGCTCATCTTTGATGCCTGTCACATTTTAGCAAATTAACCAGCAAAATATAACTAAACACTACACCAACAGATAGATATCAGCATTATATACACATATATTTTAACATACACCTGTATGTAATGAAAACTCACTATGCTGGGTTTTTTAACCCACCATGCTGTCTACTAAGTGGAATTCATAAAGAAGAGCATGGAGAGTCTCTTACACAGACAAGTTTCAGTATTTTTCTGCTTTTCAATATAAATGGAGGTAGTAAACACATTGTTTCTGTCTGTATTTGTCTGTAAAAACCATTACAATTATAAATCACGCACAAGAGGGAAACCTATAGAAAATGCTAGTGAAGGGATATATTGGGTCTGTTAAATATGCCCTGATGAAGTGATGTTTATTGTGAAACACGATTTGACTGATTAACAGTGAGACAATAAGTCAGATATGAGAATCTTTTGCCCCGTGCATCTTTCGTTTTGGGTCACCACAGAGGTATGCAGATGGTTTGTTCCCCACCCTAGACCTCTGAGTGGTGATCACAGTCTTTTACATTTAGAACACACAATATTGTGCACTGTTGATGTAGCAAGGGTCGTCTAGATGGAGCAGTACTGCAGAGTGAATCTGCCCAGCTTTGAATTGCTCTGTGGTGACCACTGGCTCCTCATTGTGTGACCTTGTGACGTTCCCAAGTTTCCTTGAATTAGCTCCATCCTCATGGAAGTTTTTAGTGGGGCCAGCCAGATGAGGCTAGAACACCAGGTCTACATAAATTGTTTTCCAATTTACCTGGTGGTTGTGAAGATAATATAATTTAGAGAATAATAGAATTAGATAATAGAATTTAAAGCTTTGTCATTTGAAGTGGTGGATACCCCTTTGGTGCTAGACGCCCTCACATAAAATCTATTGGTGCTGGGACAATCACGTAAGCTGGTGTGGTCCTGAGACACTCCTCACAAGCACAGATCTCGACTTCCTTTAGTTTGCTTCAAGGCCATCTTTTACTGTTGAACATCGTTACATGAAATCCATCTATGTTGAGCGCTGGGACAACTTTGTATCCTGGGATGGTGCCTGGCATTCTGACCTCTCACAAACAAAGCCACTCCATGCCTCTTCACTCCACTCTAGGCCACTCCACTCTATGACACGTTATGCCACTCTATGCTGCGCCCCTCCACTTTACTCCACGCCACGCCACTCAACTCTACTCCACTCTCAAAATGTACTCCAATTTATGCGACTGTACGACACTTTATGCCATTCTATGCCCCTCTACTGCATAACACTCCACTTAACAATATGCCCCTCTATGACTCTGTACTGCACCACGCCACTCCACTTTACTCCACACCAGTCAACCCATCTCCACTCTGAAACTTTACTCCACTCTATGTCAATCTACGACACGTTATGCCATTTTACGCCCCTCTACTCTACAATACTCTACTTAACTATATGCCACTCTACAACACTGTAATCCACTCTACGATGCTCTGTACAACTCCCTGTATGCCATTGTATGCCATCCTACTCAACTCCACTACTCCACTCTACGCTACTCCACTCTGTGCTACTCTATGCCATCCCATTCTACAACACTTTACACCACTCTATGCCACTCCACTCTATGACACTCTACACCACTCTATGCCATTCCATTCCACTCTACTACACTACATCACTCCATAACACTCCTCTTTAAGGAAAGCTTCTCAGCTCCATGCCACTCTACTCCACCCTACGCAACTCCCTCTATACCATTCCTTGTTACTTTAATCTACGCCACTTAACTCTATAACACTATACTCCACTCTATGCCCTTCCACTCTATGACAATCTACTCCCTCCACAACACTCCAAAACACTCTACGCCACTCCACTTCACTCTATGTCACTCCACTCTACGACAACCCACTCCACTGTATTGTATTGTATTGTAATTGCATCTATATAGCACTTACTACCCCAGACAAGGCATCTAAGCGCTTTTTCAGTGAGTAGCACGCTACTCCGGAACCCATAAAGGATTAGTGGTGAATTAGTATAGTGAAATATAAAAGTAATATTAGCAGTCGATATGTTAGTCTGTTATTTGGATTGAGAAGGATAGTTGAGGGATAGAAGAGGGAAAAGGTTTGCATTTATATAGCGCGTGCTACCCCTAATAAATGTTGAAGTGCTTTTCCGCGAGTAGCACGCAATTCCTGAACTGAAACAGGATTAGTGGAGAATTAGTATAGGAAAGAATGGAAATGAATTTGAGTGGTGGACATGGTAGTCTTTTTTGGGGATTTTAAAGGAAGAGTGGAGGGATAGAAGAGGGAAGGGTCTAGAATGTATTTTCTTTTTTTGGGGTACATAGCAGTAGAAGGGGGTTTGGGATGAGTAAAGGGGAGGAGGGGGAAGAGTCAGAGGGAAGGGTTTAGAAAGACTTATTTGGGAGATCTGAATAGTAAACGAGGTATGAGATGATGAAAGGAGGGGTCGAGGAGGGAACAGTCTAGAAAGGGTTATTTTGGGGATCATAGTAGTGGTATGGCGTTTGGGATGAATGAGAGCGTGGAGCTAGAGGATATATTGATAGAGTTATAGGGTGAGAGATAGGGTAGTGAATTGGAAAGAGTATTAGAATGAGGTTTGAGATGAGTCAGAGAGTTGAGGTAGAGAATATATTGTGAGGTATAAGGTGAGAAATAGGGCATTGCAATGGAGAGAGTAGTAGAATGAGGTTTGAGATGAGTCCAAGTGTATGTAGAGGATATATTGTTAGAGCTATAGGGTGAGATATAGGGTAGTGATTTGGATATGCTGACTGACTAGGCCCCCTCTCACATGCCACTTTGAGAGGTTTTTGAAAGTTAGCAGGGCTGGGACGACCCTAAAAGAAAATTCCAATAGTTGACGACGTGTTGAACCTAGACAGTCTGCCTCATATGGCAGTCACGCGTATAAATTGCTTCCTAGGGATGATGAGGTCACTTCGCCGCTCTGTCTAGTCAGAGCCAACCAGGAAGTGATGCGGCAGTGTATGCGCATCTTCTCGCGTGCGCCATTATGAGATTGTGTAGACCCAGGTGTGTCGGGGTGCTGGCGGACGAGGCGGAGCCTACCTACCCTCTTGCCCTCTGCCTCCATGTCTGGGGCTGTTGTTACCCCAGGAGAGGTACTTCACATAAGCTCTCCTCCCTCATGTCGAGCTAAGGGAAAAACTGTTGTCAGACACTTCAAATCCTTTCAAGATGGAGGAAGGAGATGGCGGACGGCAGCTGCCAGCCCTGAGAGGGCTTCCAGCAGCTTTTGATGAAAGCCTCACATCCCTGCAGACATCAAACAACAGAGGACAGGCCCTGGCCCACTGTGAGCGCCGCGGCCTGTGGTGTCCCAGAGACTTTGTGCTCCGGCTGAGACAAAAACCCAAAGTAACACGAACTAAATACATAATTGAGAGAAAAGGGTGTCCCGCATTGTCTCCAAAAATGTTAGTTTTGATCTGCAACCAGCTGAAAAAACTCGCACTTACTGCTGAGAAAAAAAGTGGGAAAAATTGAAACTGCTAAGTCACTGTTTTATTTATTGTAAGAGCCTGCACGCCTCTTTCACACAGGGCAGCGGTGTAAACAAAATGATGCCCCCCCCAGCTGAATGTAGTGAGGGGCCCCTGAAACTCCCATAGCTCACAAATTTGCTCTTCATTAGTCTGAATTGGGGGACCCTGAAGAGAGTGCAGGGCGTGTACAACACCCCTGGCACAGATTCTGTGGGATCACTGTGTCTTCAAACGCCAGCGAAGTGATAATGTTGCGTAGCTTAGCGCTAAACCCACTGAGGTAGTCAAGTGCTTTTTGAGTGGGACTCACAAATCCGACTAACTATTCATTCTTCAATAAATATCATTTTCACTCTTTTTGGCTACAATAATGACTACTTTTAAAAGTGAACACAATAAAAGAACGAGCATAACAAGATTACTCAAAAATATTGTGGGGCCATAATTTTGGGCATTATAAGTGATTATAGTTAAGTATAGATTTACTGTTTATAACTCCACATTGATGTGCATTGAACACACATAGATGTATAAAGTGTCAAACTACAAATATGTTAAGTTAAATATAGTAAACCTACACTTAGCTATAGATACCTACTTTCACAATATTTTTGTTCCTGGTATTTGGGCCTCAATATGTTAGTCCTCAAGATATTTTCCTCAATATTCTGGTGGAAATCCATGATGATTATGGCACGGATTCTCAAATTCACTGAAATAAATAAATGGATTAACCTACCCAAAACTCTGAGCTATTACCTGCAATTTGCACACAAATCTGTGCAATGGGGTGCCCAACCCAGAGAGCCAGCCCTCCCGCCTGCATTGCTGTAGTTCCATAAAGAAAATAATAAGTTCATACGTTATTACAATACTTGGTGAGCAGTATATTAAACATGGCGAAAGAAACAATGAGCCTGCCTGATGGCAAGAATAATTTTCATCCAAATTCCTACAGTATGTGGATTGAGGCAGCATTTGGAGATTATTTAATGCATATTACATGTGTAATATTCCTTTTTAGGTCTTGCCTACCAGACAGCACAAGCTTTATGGTTGCGTAAGACCTATTTTGGGCATACTAAGAACTTGCAGTGAACTTAGAACTCGCCCATTGGTTGTCTTTGGTTGCCTTTATTGTCACTCTCATGTGCTTGCTTCTTATTTGTTGGATTGCCTTCCGCTTCTTGGGTTTGGTCTTCCCTTCGAGCTTATCCTCTTAACCATCATTTGGTTGGCTGGCGTGTATCCTTCCATTGCTCAATTTAAAGGAACTACTTTTTTCTTTTTGGTTAACTACTCCATTTGAGTGCATGTGTCTTTCAGCTCTCTCCTTTGTGTCTTCTCCTTTCTTTTCATGTGCTCCGGGTTGTTCTCATGTGGTGCTTTCTCTCCTGTTGTGTGCTTCTCCCCACCCCCTACGCTCTATGTTGCTTTCCCCCTTGTGTGTTTCTACCCTGGCACCACTGGTGTTCTCTGTCTCTCATGTACTGCCTTTCTTCCCATCCTCAACCCAGCTTTATTTTTGTTGTATTCCTTTTCTGCTTTACTTTTGTTTTATTTTCATATCCACCTGGGATCAGTAAAAAAGTATTAAATGTCGCCTGCATAGACTTATTGATAACGTTATGTTATTTTAATTTATAATGTGGGCAAATCACCCCAGGAGGGGTATCGGGGTGCAGGAACAGTTCAATGGCAAGCAAGGGTAGTAGAATTAAAACAGTGCAGTCAAGTGCTTTCCTTAAATGAAGGTGATCTTAGCATGTACGTCTGTGGAAAGGTAAGGCGTTCCAGTAGAGAGGGGCTAAGTACGAGAAGGACCTGCCCCTCGATAGGGACTTTTTGACCCGTGGAACCATTAGGAGAGCCGTATCCCTACGTATAAAGAGTCTGGAGGAATGATAGTAAGTTACTTTCGCTGCTAACTTGCAGGGACCCTTTCCTGTCAGGGCTTTGTGGGTGAGGCAACACATTTTAAAGACAATTCTCTTCCGCACTGGTACCCAGTGCAGTGAAACCAAGAGGGGAGCTGAGGCAGTTCTGGGTGGAAGATTACAGATGAGGCGGGCTGCAGCTTTCATGCACGACATGTAGCAGCGTCTCATTAGCCGTGACCAATAGGGTGTTACCATAGTCCAGTCCGCTAACAACAAGGGCATGAACCACCATTTTCCTAGTTGTAAATGAAAGAAGTAGGAAGGCTCTTCACAACAAGCGCAAAGTTCTAAAACAGGATCCTGTAATGGATAGAGCACATGCATGTATACACAACATCGTCACACATTTAAGCGTACAAGAAACTGACACAGCTCTAGTAGCGGTCAAGTCATCATGTTTTCTTTTTACCATGCTGTACAGAAACAGCAAAAAATGCTTTGTTGATGCTATACACTGTCCCAAAAAGGCATTGACAATAGTGCGCACACAACATGCCAATCGCTAGCCCTAACTGGCTACACATAGCTAACCCCTCCATCCCATCCTGTAACAAGAAAGAGGACGCAGACACCCAGGTGTGTGTTCTACGAAGATGTCGCTATTTAACTGGCTTTCATTCAAGGAATGGACGCCAGTGACATACACCCGTGATAGGAACAGCAAAGAAAGGCTTTGCACCAATGGTACAGCTGGAGACACTTGAGATATAGAACATGACATCAAAATCAGTGATTTCAGGAGTTGCAAACAGCACAGCGTTGAGGATCACCTCCCCGATTTGCCTGCCACTAACAAGGGTTGCATTGCAGACAGCAAATCTTCTCTCAGTTTACCTTGTGCCAGCAATTTCTGCTCCCCAACAAGGAACTGTGCCAGATGTCACCATCAACATTCATTTGTTCAAGTTCCAGCCCTTTCTAGATGTTGGATGAAATGGGGGCATCAAATGAATACAAATGCACACAAGAACCAGGGCACCTGTGGCCTGACCAACCTCCAAGTGAAGCCCCCATGAATGATCAATCCCAGGACACTGAGGGTAGGGCTGAAAGGTCAAAGGACCACCAGTAGGTCAGTGCCCCTACAGCCAACCTCATGCCCGTACACTCATTACTCCTCTAAAGGGACAAACCAGCAAAGTAGCCAAAGTTCTCGGGTAGTGCATCCTTTGCGGCGAATATTTGCACCTCTTGCTCCAGGGGAGGGTGGGTGGGTGTTTCGCAAAGCGGCTCACCGCTGCAGGATAGGAGTGTCTGGTTGGAGTCGCTTGGCCAAAGAGGCGGCTCCCTCAGTCCTTTGGCGTTTTAAGCCCCACCATGGCACCCCTGATGATGTCACACATTGCCTTTATGCAGCTGGGGGCAAGGGCGCCCTCCCTCTCTTGCACCCCGTGAGGACTGGCCAACTGGTAGGGTGATTTGTCCCATCCCTGTGACCTTTGTCACCACCATCCTGCCTGCCCGCTCCGGCCCGTGCAGCAGCTAAAGGCGGCCCTTCGCTAGATGCGGGGGTCGCTGTCTCCAGCCAATAGGTGCCAAAGTTAGACGTTATGGTTTTGCCATTGTTTGTTAAAATTGTCATAAAGTAAACATTATTTAACAATATCGATAGTTTTTACTCTTTTTTGAGGCGCTGCTTATAAAATAGGTCCAAGTGTCACCAATGACGACCACTTGTGTTCTTTCATAGCACAAACCCTCTTGGGGAAGGGTTTCATTGGGTTTTCTTTTTTGAGTTGATATTGGGGAGTGCCCACTACGGTGGATATGTCTTTCATTCTAATGTAGCGCTTCCCATTGCCAGGTGTTATTTTCACAGCACTAGACTTACAAATCACAGAAATATAGTAGATTTTCCCCAGGATCCAACACTGATGTCATATTGATACAGAACTCTTGTTGCCTGGTTTGAGGACCGAAAAATTAAGGCCCGATTTATAGAAACTTTTCTGTGGGTGAGGCTGACTGAAACTGGAAAAAAGTTGCAACTTCGACTTAATTGACACTGAGCTTCGTGATTCACGTCTAAGTTTCGCATGCAGGGGTCTCATTTGAGATCGGGGACGCTCAGGAAGGTTTTCGTAACGTCAGCAGTTTTAAATTGCTCATTTGTGTTTTCCAGGGCTCACAGCATTTCTACCCCGAAAACTGCACGTAGTAACAATCAGTTTAGGTGGCTACATTTAGTGATAAAGAAGCAGTTGATTTTTTAGTGAGCCACAAAATCATGTTACAGACTTAATGGCATGTACGTCATTTAGGGGTCACCCGGGATCGCAGCTGCCATCTTGGCTTGCAGCTTGCGAGCCCTAGCACTGGCTTTGCGACCCCTGACTTGCAGCTTGCGAGCCCCAGCACTGGTTTTGCGACCCATCACTTGCAGCTTGCGAGCTCTAGCACTTGCTTTGCGACCCCTGACTTGCAGCTTGCGAGCCCCAGCACTGGTTTTGCGACCCCTGACTTGCAGCTTGCGAGCCCTAGCACTGGCTTTGCGATCCCTGACTTGCAGCTTGCGAGCGCCAGCACTGGTTATGCGACCCCTGACTTGCAGCTTGCGAGTCCTAGCACTGGCTTTGCGACCCCTGACTTGCAGCTTGCGAGCCCCAGCACTGGTTATGCGACCCCTGACTTGCAGCTTGCGAGTCCTAGCACTGGCTTTGCGACCCCTGACTTGCAGCTTGCGAGCCCCAGCACTGGTTTTGCGACCCCTGACTTGCAGCTTGCGAGTCCTAGCACTGGCTTTGCGACCCCTGACTTGCAGCTTGCGAGCTCCAGCACTGGCTTTGCGACTCCTGACTTGCAGCTTGCGAGCCCTAGCACCGGCTTTGCGACCCCTGACTTGCAGCTTGCGAGTCCTAGCACTGGTTTGCGACCCCTGACTTGCAGCTTGCGAGCCATAGCACTGGCTTTGCGACCCCTGACTTGCAGCTTGCGAGTCCTAGCACTGGCTTTGCGACCCCTGACTTGCAGCTTGCGAGCCCTAGCACCGGCTTTGCGACCCCTGACTTGCAGCTTGCGAGTCCTAGCACTGGCTTTGCGACCCCTGACTTGCAGCTTGCGAGCCCTAGCACTGGTTTTGCAGCCCCTGACTTGCAGCTTGCGAGCCCTAGCACCGGCTTTGCGACCCCTGACTTGCAGCTTGCGAGTCCTAGCACTGGCTTTGCGACCCCTGACTTGCAGCTTGCAAGCCCTAGCACCGGCTTTGCGACCCCTGACTTGCAGCTTGCGAGTCCTAGCACTGGCTTTGCGACCCCTGACTTGCAGCTTGCGAGCCCTAGCACTGGTTTTGCAGCCCCTGACTTGCAGCTTGCGAGCCCTAGCACCGGCTTTGCGACCCCTGACTTGCAGCTTGCGAGTCCTAGCACTGGCTTTGCGACCCCTGACTTGCAGCTTGCGAGCCCTAGCACTGGTTTTGCAGCCCCAGGCACAGAGGTGATAAAAGCAGTAGCAAGCACAGAGGGTAAACATTTCTCTTATGAACACTGCTTACGTTATGCAAATCCAACTGGGAGATTACACTGTAAATTAAAAATAGATACATTCAGAATTGAAATGTGTATTCTTTATAATACAAAATAAAGTAAACAGTTCTAAAAAATACACTTTTTCTTAACATCGTTGCCACCGTCCATTATTGGCACAGTCAATTGTAGGGAATACATGAAAAAATATGTTTTTGAAGAGCACGGTGATAGTTCATTAAAAGTGATGATAAATCAAAACTAATTAACATTGAAAAGGAGTAAGTCACGCCAACCGCATAGTTCATTTGTGATTTATCGTGCCAATAAATTAGTAATAAGAAGCCTAACTGCTCATGGTTTTTACTCTCTTTTTTGGCGCACCTCCCTGTGATTCAGCCTTGAGGTCTACACTAGGCTTCAGTGATGTCAAATACTATGATGTTACACGTGTGAAGGTCGTGTGGCACCATTTAGTGTGATTCAGGATCAAAGGTCAGATAATTACACTTCCAGAGATATCATTGAGGTCAAAAAGAGTGTGTGAGGTCACTTCTGCTACCCCTGGTGTTTGAGTGACTCAACGGTCATGCTTAAGGCATATATTATGTCTCTCTGGGTGAATTAAGGGACTGCTGTGTGAGAGAAGCTGGCATTTGGGCTGACTCTTCTGTAGTACCCGTAGTGTGGGTGTCCATTTTGCGCTACATGTGGCCCCATACAAACAGGGATACTGCCCCTGTGCCCTCTAACCATTAATAGCAAACACAGCAAGATGATGGGGGATTTCTGAAACTTTTCAACCAATCACCCCAGTCACAGATCTGGGTTTAATCCGTTCTTTTGCTCACTATGCCAAACCAGTTTGGACCCAGCCATATGCAAATCAGTCTTGACCCTGTTCCTCATGGGATCAATCTAGCTCTAACTGCCAGGTTAGGTCCTCCCTAGACCAGAAACGAGCATGTTGGGAAATGTTTCGGGGTATTACCTCTCATCAGCCAGTCTAGCTTGAATTCAGTGGCACAGTGAGCAAGGGAACCGCGTCTGGGCATACCGTTGGCCACTCATGGCGAACAAAGCAAACACAACAAGATGATGGATGGAGTGCTGAAACTTTATAACC
Source organism: Triturus cristatus (assembly GCF_964204655.1). Taxonomy (NCBI): domain Eukaryota; kingdom Metazoa; phylum Chordata; class Amphibia; order Caudata; family Salamandridae; genus Triturus; species Triturus cristatus. The sequence continues at coordinate 1,052,370,028 of NC_140588.1, forward strand.
ACTCACCCTGTCACAGAGCAGGGTTTAATCCATCGTTATTTTGCTCACTATGCCACCCCAGTTTGAACCCAGCCATAAGCAAATCTGTTTTAACCCTGTTCCTCATGGGAACAGTCCAGCCCCAGCTGCCAGACCAGGTCCTTCCTGGACTGGAAACAAGCATCCTGGGACCGGTTTTGGGGTATTACCCCTCATCAGCCAGGCTAGCTTGAATCCAGTGGCACAGTGAGCAAGGGACCCACATCTGGGCATACCCTGCCAACTTAGGGCTAACATAGCAAACACAATAAGATGATGGATGGAGTGCTGAAACTTTTCAACCACTCACCCCCAGTCACGGATCTGAGCCTAAGCCATTGTTCTTTTGTTGACCATGCCATCCCAGTTTAGACCCAGACATATGCAAATCAGTCTAGACCATGCTCCTCATAGGAACAGTCCAGCCTGAACTGCCAGGTGAGGTCCTCCATGGAGCGGAAACAAGCGTCACGGGACCAGTTTCAGGGTATCACCCCTCATCAGCTAGGCTAACTTGAATCGTGACCCAAGAACTTTAAAGCACGCACAAGCGCACTTGGCAATCAGAGTGTCTGACTTCCACCTGTGAGCAAGGCCAAATGTGGCTGAAATGTTAGGTAAAAGGAAGTATGCTGTGCTGCAAGATGCTGAATAAAAACCTAATTGCCAGTAATGGACCTCAAGTTTTCTGTTACACTTGGTGGTGTTTTGATGGGCTGCTCCATGCCCATTGTGTTGAGGCTACCCTGAAGGGTCAGGGGCTCTGGAACTGGAGAATGCTGTGTGGATATTTAATGAGGAGCATGACCCACTCACGTGCCCAGCCTATTTAGAAGTGCCAGTGGTGTGAAAAAACCGACGCGTGTGGAAGGGATTCAGGAGGGATTACATCCCTCTCTGATCATGCTGGTTAAATGGTGCCTTTTTTCTGCCTTTTTTGGAGTAACACAGCACTGTGCAAGAGATACCAACTCACCTGACTGTTTATTTACAAGACTCCACACCAACATCAGTGCGACTGCCATCAAGAAAAGAACTTTGAATTTTGGTGAGAATTAACGAGGACTTCCAGATCGTCCATTTAAATGTATTCAGCAGTGCACTATGGGATTTGTATTTTTTAATATCCAGTCACATGACCCAAGAACTTTAAAGCACGCATGAGCACACTTGGCAATCAGAGTGTCTGACTTCCACCTTTGAGCAAGGCCAAATGTGGCTGAAACGTTAGGTAAAAGGAAGTATGGTGTGCTGCGAGATGCTGAATAAAAGCCTCATTGCCAGTAATGGGCCTCAAGTTTTCTGTTACACTTGGGGGTGTTTTGATGGGCTGCTCCATACCCATTGTGTTGAGGCCGCACTGAGGGGTCAGCGGCTCCGGAACTGGAGAATGCTGTGTGGATATATATATATATCATCTACTGGCGGTCGCCAGTAGATAGTTATAGTTAGGACCGAGTTCCCATAGGAAATCTGAAAATTCTATTTTGAATAACTTTGGCGCCGGTTGAGGAATCCTCGCGAAATTGTCAAAACTAATGGGGCGCTCCGCTCAGCTCCTACCCTGAAAGTCTTGGGGTGATTCGTCAAGCGGGGGCTGAGAAAAAAGGGGGGTCCCAAAACGCGTTTTCCCCATGCATTTTCCCATAGGACCTTTAGTCGAAGGTACAGCCTGAACGGCTGAACAGAATTACTTGAAATTTGGCAAAGAGGTAGTCCTCAGGTCAGGCATGTGCCTTTTGCATATATGGTGTCAATCTGTTCAGTAGTTCCTGAGAAAATTGCAGTTAAAAGTACATAAATATCTATATGCGCGCACGGTGCGCGCACGGTGCTCGCACGGTGCGCGCACCAAATGTCCGTGAGCGTAATTCTTATTGGTGGTTAGATGTCAGTCAACATTCCAATCGGTCGAAAACAGGAAGTGTCGGATGCCATTTTGTGTGTGACAGTGAAAAAGAAAGGTGGAGAACGTGAAAAGGGGGCAGGGTAGAGAGTTCCTGACCCCCTAGCCTTTGTCAGGGGGTCCCTAAAGGACCCCGAAGGGTGAAACAAACATTTCATTTTTTTTAAAAAAATCACGGGGTGCGCGCACGGTGCGCGCACGGTGCGCGCACTGTGAAAAACCCATAAAAAAAAAAACATTTTAAACTGTTTATACGTTTATAGAAGATATTAACTATGCTGTTCAACTTTATCAAATTCAAAATAAAAGAGCTGAGCCATTCCATATTACAGGATACAGTCAATCTATAACTATATACATAGGTAGTTTATTGTAAAGTAAATATATAAAAAATATAATAATATATAAATAAATTAGCATTTAAAAAACCTTACAAATTCACTAAAAAAACATAGGTTTTACACACGTTATAGTTAGAAATTAGCATTTAAAAAACCTTGCAAATTCACTTAAAAAACCATAGGTTTCACACACGTTATAGTTAGGAATTAGCATTTAAAAAACCTTGCAAATTCACTGAAAAAACCATAGGTTTCACACATGTTATAGTTTGCTGGACATTTCACTCGTAAAAAACCATTGAAATTCCCCTGACAAAGGCCAGGGGGTCAGGAACTCTCTACCGTGCCCCCTTTTCACGTTCGCCACCTCTCTTTTTCAGTGTCGCACCCAAAACAAACAAAATGACGGACAGCACTTCCTGATTTCGACCGATTCGAATGTTGACTGACATGTAACCACGGTGCGCGCATATAGATATTTATGTACTTTTAACTGCAATTTTGTCAGGAACTACTGTACAGATTGACTCCATATATGCAAAAGGCACATGCCTGACCTGAGGACTACCTCTCTGCCAAATTTCAAGTAATTCTGTTCAGCCGTTCGGGCTGTACCTTCGACTAAAGGTCCTATGGAAAATAACATGGGGAAAATGCGTTCTGGTGTTAAATGGTAGCGGCAGTTTCAGTCGATAACCTTTCAAGTATTTGCCCGGCGGTAATCGCCTCTCATACCACTCGATAATTTACCAATAAAAGAGGCAGGCGCCGGAGACTGGAAGGCAGGAAACAAAGTTTTATTCCGTCGGAGCAGAACACATCAGATCAGACAGCAAGGTATCGTCACGAGGTGCTCTAACTGCATCTCTGAGACCTGGTCTCTTATACACTGGTTTATTGCTTTATTACACATAGTACATTCTTGAGATTCCCTTGATGTATGGGGGAATATCCCCTGAAGCCCTGGTTCAGATCCGATCCCACACATAGATACAGTAGAAGTTCCCACCCCACCCACAGTAGGAGATGGCTATTGCGCAGCAGGGTATTCCGCCAATTCCTGGGGGTGTGTGTGACCGGTCGGGTCTCAGGGAGTAGGGGCTTTGATCTACTGTAATCCCTTTGATGTGGGGTGTTTCCCTTACAGTAGGGGTAATAAACTGCATCCGCAGGGCTAGGTGATGGCCTGGGACCAGTTCAGACAATGGGGCGCAGAGGAAGGGGGTTATCAAAGGAGAGGCATGACCATGTATGGGATGTCGGTCGGATGTGGTTCCGTAGCAGGGTCGCGCAGAAGGAGAGGGTTTATGGCCTGTATGAGAGAGCGGGGGTGGCCGGCGCGCGGGGGATGCTCGCAGCGCTAGGGGAAAGCGCTGGTGATCGAAAATGAGCGGGGAGAGAGTGGGGTGCCTAAAATGGCGGCCGTGCATTCGCTGTGCGTGGCGCTGGGGAGAGGCAAGATGGCGCAGATAATGTTCAGTTTGCACGCTAAATTTCCACAGTCCTCCCTTTTAACATGTCTCGCCAGCTTGCCTGGCCGTCATTTATTCTTCGTTAACCTTCAGCTATAATATCGTTAATGTCTTTCGTACATTCCTTAAAGATACAGAGTTTTTAGGGCATGCAGGAGTAATCTGACACATTTGCTTACAGTTATTTACAGGTGATAAAGTAGGCGAGGAGGTAGTACATACAGAGTTACAGTGTAGTCGTGTACATGGCTGGTGTTGTATGGATGTTACTATACAAAGTTACATTTCCTTAACTTCTCAGTGTACAGTCGGAAGTGATTGATGCAACACCATAAAAACTTGATAAGAAGATAGTTAGTATAAATAGGTGGTTGGGAGAGGATTTTCGACTTTGACATGGGTTCTTCTTTCCAGTGTCCTTTTTATAAAGAGCTATCACTGGTAAGCTCTCATTGTTGTTCTTCTTTCGTTGGCACTGTTGAGCACCGGCGGTGGAGCTAAGGTCCAGCTCAAATCCAATTTCTCACGTTGCAGGGTGTGATCATTCATTGTTCTCCGATCACAGCCCTGTTCCTTAACACAGTTCACCATAGGTACTTTGAGACAGGGTACCTGCCTTTTATTCTTCTGTGGGTAGGTCAGATTCATAATCCATATAAAAGATGGTGAGAGAGAGAAGGGTGTGACGTGCTTCGGGACGCCGAGGGAAGAGGGGGTGGAGTGGGATCAGATCAAAAATGTGGACCAAGGGGAGCAGAATCTTCCAGCACTGGGCCCATCAATTGGGCCCGACGGGTTGGGACTTCAGGCACGCTGGTCGGTGAGCAGGGGGTCTCGATGTAGCCCCTCGCGCTTATCATCCTGAAAATGGTGTCTCGTCCCACGCCCTTTTTGCTTCGTAGCCTCCCCCTTGGTCGATGTCATAGATGTTCCAAGGTCTGCAGCCAGGCTGTGCGTCACGTCCGACCCCTCCCTTCCGATGGCAGCACGTTATCTTTAAATGGGTACAAGAAACAAAAGTCTTAGAGAGTTGGCAGGGAAGACATTTACATACTTCATCCTCTCTCCCAACCACCGAGTAGTTGCGGACATGTTTTTATCGGTTGCTGCATGATTGGTGTCTTTTAACTCTGATGTTAGTGTGTGCGTTACTAATCTATTAATCATTGCTGTGGTGCAAGTTTCTGTGGGTGTCTCTGTCCATCGTCTGGCCCCCTAGATGCCGATTCCTGCGCCCGATACTGGTTGCAGGAAGCCTGACATCTGTCAACCTTCTAGTCTATTAAAAATTCGAACCGGCTTCTCCGGCAGAGGCTCGTTCGTCTCAACACAAGTTTTGTTAATATATATTTCCTTCCGAGGACTGCTAAGTTTATGAAAAGAAAGTGCGAGGTGCTACTGTCACGGGTTCACGAGTATCCATTTCGGGGAGGAACATAAGCTAAGCATTATTTTTGCTGGCGACAATAGGTAACCCTTTAACAGTTTAGGCGATGTATTATTAGTGAGGCGGCTAGTATAGGGCTGGGGTTATCTTGGGAGGGCGGGGTGCTTTAGACGTTCTATTTCGGGGTAATTGGGCGGGGGTAATTCTGGGCGGTGGAGATGGGGTTGTTAAAGCTCTGAAAAACGGAAACCACTGACATATAGTCCCCGTGATGAGGGCCAAATTGGGAGACATCAGTCGTCTTACCTGTCCTTTCTTTTCTCAGCCAATTAAGCTCAATATTTGTAGAAAGGAGAGGTAGTAACGTGGCAGAGTACGGTCGTTTTGTTTCAGTCAATTTGTTCGAACACCACCGTGCTCCAGGCCAATTATACACTTACAGAGGAGGTATGTGTCGTTAATTTATTCAAACAGAAAAGAGGGTAAGAAGGCTTTTTAGTGAGGGAGGGAGTGGGAGAGAGAGAGAGAGAGAGAGAGAGAGAGAGAGAGAGGGAGAGAGGGAGAGAGAGAGAGAGAGAGAGAGAGAGAGAGAGAGAGAGGTGTGCATCAAGTAGGCTATTTGGCATACATACGACACAAAACGAGAGAGACATGGGTAAGAAAATAGGCCACTTGGTGCACACACAACATGGAGTAGCATGGGTCTGTTCCATGTAAGAAAACACAAGCGGGGAAAAGACATAAATTCGGTGATCACGTACACAAAAATGCCGGATAGGGTGTGACAGTACATGCATCAAGTGCAGAAACTTAAGATGGAGACTCAGGGCTGCGTTGAGCATCGGGACCTCTCCTTTCCTATGCATGCTGCGTACTTTCAGTATTTTGTAGTTTATCCTAGGGGGTGTCGGACCCTTTATTCTCCTCCCTTTGATCGGTGGACGAGCGCTTCAATCATACAGTGACGCTCTCTTCAAGTGACCCAAATATAAAATGCATACACATTCATGCCGTATAATCGTAGTACACACGCACAATCATATCATACAGTTTTTCATGTTCCTAATGGTGGTCTGTAATTTTACGCACTATCTCACAACGTTTGTCTATGTTTTTCCCTGATATTGAACTCGGTGCGGTCCATGTCCACTCCACTCTTCAGTCGGAACTTCGTTGTGACCTATAGAGGGGAAAAAAGAGGGGAGGGGATGTGTAGTATTCAAAGTACCCCAGCGCGCGCAGACACGAAAAAGTTCTACTTACCACGTACCAAGCTAGTCGCAGGAATGGGTGATACCACAGACCTATTATTCTCTTTGTCCGAGACAAAGATGCTCTAATTTATTTCATTTCCTAAATTCGGGTTCCCTTGTCATATATGCATTTCTCAATCGGTCGTGTATTAGGGTGCAAGATACCATACCTTGCGTTCGGCATATACCCTGAGCTATGGTTGACCATGGTTTAACAACTCTTGGAAAAGATAGGTGTGATGGGTACAAATTCCGTTAATCAAAAAGATTCAGGCAAATGGGGACTGCATTATCTGTTTTCTATTGCTTGGGGGTAACAATCATTTATTCAAATGAAGAAATCTCTATCAACCTATGTGATTAGTCATGGCACTGATTCCGTAATTCTTTCAAGAGACCCTTTATTTAAAACAATGTCAGCATACAAGATACGGGCCTACAACCGTTCAGGCCGGCCACGTGGTGGGGAGGCGTCGAGTGTCATGAGCAACGCTACTACGGCATAAAATCGGTTCCCTTGCCGCCCCTCCCCGACCATCATGTGTGGAAGCATCGCATATATATATATATATATCTGTTTAACACAAATGTCACGTGACTGGGACGCCACAAGGGTGTGTAGGCCTCTCCTACATCGGCGCCATCTTGGGGCGAGGTCGGGCCAGAGTACAGTCTAAGTCTTTCCATGAATTAGCTGTTGGACCAGAATCCCTTTCAGTAGTTCGAGAACTTTCGTTAGCGTCAATTTTGCGTCAGCATGGCGTCACTGCGACCCCGTAGAAATGCCATGGTTCGTTCTTGGGGCGGGGCAGGAGGCGGGTTCTTCCGCCGACGCTTCGAACCAGTCTTTCTCACTGCACCAAGCGGAGGCAAGGTGGCTGCCGTCCGGGGCAAAGAGCAATGGCGGCGGTTTGTCCTTAGCGGAAGTCCGCGGGAGTCGAGTGTCAAATGACTCCAGCCGATTCTGCAAGGCTGAGGGGAGCATCTTGTCAAGGGTGGGGCCCATGCCCAAGCAGACAAGCTTTCGAGTCCAGAATTGTCTCACGGTGGGCTTTAGGCCTGGATCCGGAGGAGTCGACCGCCGGAGTTCAAGGGCAGCAGTAGCAGCAGCTCTTCGGTACAGTCACCGGAGAGGAGCCAGCAGCAGTAACAGCGGCAGTTCGGATGGTACTGCCACCGGGGTGATTCCAGTAGCAGTGACGACAGCAGTTTGGATGGTATCACCACCGGGGTGGGTCCCCGATTACCTTGCTGCGGGGGCCCACTCCCCGCGTCGGGAGCTAGTGGCGATCCTGGTGAACCCGTGCTTGGGCTGTTGTCCGGTGGTCGCGAGCAGCGGCAGGGTGCAGCTCAGCTGGCCGGTGAGTCAAAGACTGTTGGGTGCAGCTTAGCTGGCCGGCGAGTCAAAGATGGTTGGGTGCAGCTTAGCTGGCCGGCGAGTCAAAGACGGTTGGGGTGCCCTCATCTGCTGGCGAGCCTCCACCTGGGGAGGTGGGGGAGGTCCGTCCGCGTCGCTTCCCCCCGCCAGGGCACCCTCCGTTATTGGAGGAAGAAGAGAATGGGAAGATCCGCACAGCGTGCCAGGGTGAAATTCAGCAGGCCGATGAAAAAGATGGTTGGGGTGCCTGGCGAGCCTCCACCTGGGGAGGTGGGGGAGGCCCGTCTGCGTCGCCTCCCCCCGCCAGGGCATCAGCCCTCATTAAAGAAAGAAGAAGAGAAAGCGGAAAAGGCCCGCACAGCGTGGCGGGCTCCGCCTTGGGGTTGCCAGAACTTCGGCGCTTCGTATAGCCTCCGGCCTATTCGCACAGTCGTCCGCCACTGAGGTCAATGGATTTTTGCATGGCTTTTATAGCCCAAAGCCGACTAAAAGAACCGCCCAAAACAGGCCAATGTTGCAATTTCGAGGAAGGAGAGGCGAGGACGGTGTCACGTGGACGTTAAGGCTTTGGGATGGAGGTTGCAGCAGACTGTCATGTAAATAGTTGTTTTAAAACGTGTTTTAACCTGTTTACCCTGTTGGTGTGTTTGTTATATCCTATAAGTTATTAAAATGTTATAACTATACTACTTCGTTGGAGTGTTTGTACATATTTGCAATCTGATGACGAGCACAAGGAGGTTACTGTGCAATCGGAAAAATAACATAGCCCAATTGTGCGCGATCTAGCCCTAGTTTGGTGACGTCGATGGTGGGTGTCAGCAGGCTTCCGTTTGTGCGGGATTTTGTCATGCTTATTGGGCGGGGTGGGCAGTAGGGCAGACATGTTTAGTTAGCGAGAGTAATGGAGTCGGGCTACCTCGTGGTCGTCTCGACCGTGAGCTTGACTCCTTCCCTTGGTTTCATATGTCCCACAAAGGGCTAACTCCTAGCGTTACTTTAGTTTTTGTAAGGTCAAAAAGGATCCTACCAGTGCCTTTACTATCTTGTCGATTCCTGTTCGTTCATCCTTCGCTAGCCGATTCATTCTGGTGGACTCTTTCTTTCTCATCTCTGGGTCGTCTAACGTTATAGCCGACGTTGTGTTCAGCACAGGAGGCTCGGCCGGCGCGGAGGCCGTGAGGACCGAGGCCCCTGTACTGCTTTCGCTCGTGTTCGGGGGTTGTGGGTGTTGCACTACTGATTGGGAGGGTGCATACGGAGGGGGCATGTAAATGATCGGGGGACCTAACAGTAATTCGTCATTCGTTCTGAGGAAATATGAATTTTTATGGTCAATTGTGTCCCCTATCTTAGACCCCAACGGCTCCATGTACATGCTACAAGTACATGTATGTTCCCTCCACTTCATGCTACGAAGACGCAAATACAATTGTGTCCAACGTTAATATGTACTCTTTCATATCTGCCATGAATGGGCCAGATATTCCGTTCCTAAGTATGATTGGCCACCGACTTTATATGGTACACTTTTTACGTTTTACAGCTCTGGCAAGATAGGCCCTGAATTCTGCCATCGAGCCTTTTCCTGCTTCTGCCTCTGACATGCTCCAGCCTGGACCTGCATCCGTGTCCATGAACTTTGTCTTACTCCCTGCGCGGCTAGCGGTGCCTGACGCGGCCTGTTGCCTGCCAAAAACTGTATTCAGCCTTCAAGTTATCTGCTCCGCTCCTCATCCAATACATTCCTGTCTGGTAGTTTAGGTAAACATCCTTCTAGCTACCGAGCAAAGGGTCCGGCCTCGCTGTTTTTATGCAAGTAATTCATAGGCCCATGGAAGATTCCTGCCCCCTCGCATCTCATGTAGACACATAGACGCTTGTACACACACTAACAGTCAGTATAGAATAGGATCTGTCCAAGAAGACCTTTCCTTCCAGATAATATAGTTCCTTAAACACAAGATATTAGATATGATTTAGGACTAGGTTGTCCTGACACCCCAGACTTCTGTCTCCATATGTAGAGCTAAATGTCAATTCCCCTTCACCCTCTAGTTGCACGTCAATCACGCGTCATGCGGCTGCGCGCGCATCTCTGCCAAATATTTCTGCTGACACTGCAGGATTCTCTTATGGATCCACCCACTTGTGACATCATTTTAAATGACGTTTCTAGTATACGCCTGTATTACGCCTATTTTCATTACGTATGTGTATTCTTATCTGTATTATCAGCTGTTACGCCTCCTGCATCTGTCTCAATGCAATGCTTTTCATATAAATATTGTTACTTGTCAATAATGTCTTGCTGATCCCTTCCTGAACCTTCGTGGTGATGGAATATGATTGCCTGGTTCGAACTATAATTCCTTTGTAAGGAATAAAGCCCTTTTCAGAACCTCTAATACCACGGATTCTGCCTCTTATTTTGACTGAGTTATTCTTACTAGACTTTACCGCATAAAAAATAGTACAGGTAATTTAAATATTTACCACATAAATTGGCGCCCGAACAGGGACACTTTCTCATCTCACGCGCCGGAGGTGCGTTGCAGGCCCGGTCCCCTGCCACAGCTGAACGGACAAAAACGCGTACCCGCAGGATTTCCTGTATCTCCCTCCGGCCAAGCGGGGGTGACTGAGGCTACGATCAACACCCAGACGAGGCGGTGAGAAGTGCGAAGTATCCCGACCAGAGCCTAGCTGAGAGAGCAAGATCCGAGGTATGCAGAGGCCCACCAGGTTCCGAAGTTCCGAGTCGAGTCGAGTCCAGTCCGGTCCAGTTCAGTTCAGTTCCGAGGCCTTCCGTTCCGTGCTACCCGGTGAGTACCGTTGCTGGGGAGGCAGTTAGACGTGCACATTAATTTGTGCCGGTCCTGACGGGTTTGGGTACACAGATCCGGTCTGCACTGTTTTAGCAGTGTATCTGTACTGTTTAGCAGTATATCCAGTATGTTCATGTATATATTCAATATTATCTAGTATTAGTATTATGTCAGTAACTAGTTTTCTTCTAATTATCATTGTTCGTTAAAAGTTAAATGTTCGTTAAAAATTAAATGTTAAATGTTAAATGTTTTACTGTGTTCAAAAATTGTGGTATGAATGAGTGTTCATTATTGTGTTTATTGTATTAATTGTGTTCAAGTCCAGTTCAAGTAAGAATCAAGTAGCAAGGTTTAAAAATGCCGTTCTTTTCAAAATTAAGACAGATCAAAACTAGAAAAGGAGTACTCGAAGAAGCTGTTCCCATTCCACCTAGGGACACTCCAGGGTATTTCATGTATCATAAACATGGTCTAGATGCCGTATTATATCTTGATTTATGGGTGGACTACACCAAGGATCTAGCAGAAAGTCAGAGGTGGCCCGCAGCTGGGACATGGGATGCAGATTGCATCATGAGAGTAGAAGAAGAATTGTGGAAAAAGAAAGCCAGACAGTCACAGAAAGATGCCATTGAGTTATGGCGTAAAGAATCGCATAGGCGCACAGAGAAAGCGCTCAGACTGGAAGAGAAAAGTAGGGAGAACTCAAATAGAGCCCGAGAAAACGTATTAGTTGAGGAAGGTATCCGAGTAAAAACAGAACAAGTAGACAGACAACGAAATGCTCTTATGAATGGTATGTATCCTCTTTTAGCCGAAGGTTTACCTAAGGCCACCCCGGAAATACCGAAAGATTTGCCACCCCCATTACTCCCGATTAAAGCACATCCCAAGACCGCAAAAGATATTTTCCTTTCCTCCTATTTAGACGATGTAGCTCCGGAATATGTTACTGTTCCACCACACACGCCACCTGTCGATGGTGCTCAACGCCGAGAACAAACGCCCCCAACTCCGCAACCACAAACTCCTCCGCACAATCCCACGGGTCCATCTGTTTCCGCCGCTTTTCCTGCATCCACAGTCTCTACCTTACATCCCACGAATCCTTTCGTGCCTAGCACCTCAGAAGGTGCGACAGCAATTTTTGTCACGCCACCATCACGAAGTAAATCATCTCTTAGAGATTTAGCAAACCAACGTACACCCCAAATAGCAACGTCCGACATGTTTAAAGAACATCTTGTAGATTGTAGATATGACCCAGTGCCCGGTAAAAATGACAGAATGGTGCTATCATCACTACGTATACGACGAGCCTCAATATATTTAACGACGCTACCAGGAATGATTAAACATTTAGACAATATATATCGCTTTGTCCAAACAGGGCAAGGCCCTGAAAGTATTGACGAAGCCATGGAATACCAGAAAGCGGATATACAGAGACAACTGTTACGTTTCTTCATAAACTGCTTGATCAGAGACAGAGATAGGTCCGAGGTAGACCAGGATGAAATGCAAGTACTTACCCGATGGGGTCAGAATATATCAGAGGGAAAACATGATAAACAGACATGTATAGTAGCTATGTGCCGAAAGATCCGCAAAGAAGTAGAACGAATACATAAAGCCAGATTGGAGGCAGACAAAACTGAATCAGAGGGAGAGGAGGAGGAAGAATCAGAAACACCCACAGGACAATTAGAAACGATAGCCTATGTAGGTAGGGGAAGACCTTGTAACAATACCAGATACTTTAATGACCCGATACGTCCGATACGTCCAGAATGTAACAGACATTTTCAAGCCCCTATGTTAAATACGAAGTCCCCTGAACACTTATTCCAGGCTGCTGATAAATTACTCCGAGACCGAAGGGGGTATCATATGCTCGATTCTATGGATGAACAAGAGTTAGCCAGGTCAGCAGTACAATGGGCTGACAGTTCTGAAAAATACAGTGATGATGCGTTAGCACACACGTTTTTGAATCTCACCCCAGACGAACAGCGCTTAGCTGGTATATACATGATACAACACCTCGTTATATTATATAGAAGCCAACACTCCGATCCTGGTCCCCTACCTGATATACTGATAGAATTACTCACGAATAAATGGAGAGGTTCAGGTACTGATTTAATTAAAGAAATTCTGGAATATCGACACCAGTACATTGTTTTCGTATGCCCAGAACATGTTTCAGTTCCCCCCAAGTTGGAAAGAAAAACGTATCACATGGACAGACAGAATCCCTTACGCGAAGTACACCCAATCAGAGGTGAGGACAATATTTTTAAACGCGTGTTTGTGTACGCGCCCATAACTAAAATTGAATTATTAGAAATGAAGAAAGTAGTACCTAGCCATGACAAAGACCCAGCAGGTTTCCACCGTGAGATAAAAGACATGTTACTCATGGGAGAGTATACTTACCCGGACATTATGAAAATATTAAAAGTCCTATTACCCGCCGGTATTTACGAGAAACTCAAAGAAAAGGAATGGGAGGTGGGAGACCAAAAGATAGATTGGACAGCATTAGAAAACGAAGAAAAGGCCCGAGCTGCAGGTTCAGGGCTTGGGGAAAGGACTACAGCATTACCAGGATTATTAGTGCAGGTACTACCACGTTTATTAACTACGAAAAAGGAAGACTGGGGTGCAATCTCAGCCTGTAAACAAAAACAAGATGAAGACACTAGTGATTTCTATTCCCGATTTGAAAAATGTTTTGGTATTAATAGTGGCATAAAAGCAAGTAGTGAATCGTATCCACATCTGTTTGTGACAAAATTAGTTGAGAATTCCCTGCCACAAGTTAAGAGTAGAGTATTAAAATTCGAGAGTACTTGGCAAGGTAACACACCGTCACAGATGTTACAAATGTTACAATATCATCACAATAGAATCAGAGAAGAACAAGAACATGAACAAAGACGTATGAAAGACACGAAAATGAAAATGCTAGTGGCTCAGTCAGTTCCAGCTGACGGTCATAAAAAGGGTACGACACAGTCCAATGATTCAACGGGTCCCGTTAGAGGGACATGCAACTATTGTAAACAGCCAGGTCATTATATACACGATTGCGCAGTTCTGAAACATAATATCTCTACGGGTATAACGAAAGAGAGACCACGTCCGCCTAGACAGGATCAGATCCAACCACAAGTACCTCAGAATATACAGCCTACGCCAGCTGTACAACAGACCGCGCCACAACAACAACAACAGCCACAGCCTATTGCTGCAACACAAAACACGACACAACAGATGTACCAGTATGCACAAGATGACTACCCAGAGTATCAGCGCTACACATGAAATAGCCTAGAGAGGGAAGTTGGCCTACCCCTTATCGAGGTTCCCGTAGATCAAGAGGGTCCTTATGTACAGAGTCAAGTATTAGGGAAAGACCGAAAGTTTCTACTCGATACAGGGGCAAGCAGAACCACTATCAGTCACAGCGAAGTCCCAGGGGCACCCCTCTCAGGCTCACAAAATATTTCCCTTGGTTTTTCAGGAAAGCCCACTATTAACGAAGTATCGCAACCACTTGCATTTACAGTTGGTCCATTGACACGGACTACAGATCTATTACTTACGAAATCATGTCCAGAAAACTTGTTGGGTATAAAAACATTGAAAGCTCTAGGAGCTGTAATATGTTGTTCTCCGGAAGGAGTACGACTATTTTTGCGTGACTTTAAAAGTCACTACGTGTCTAGAGACATGGATCACCGGTTACAGAATCTACCTGCACATTTATGGGCACAAGGCCCCACTGATGTAGGTTGTATGCACATTACACCATATCGAGTCACAATCAAAACAGGAGTGGTACTACCACGAATACGACAATACAAGTTACCCCCAGATGCTGTAGTGGCTTTACTGCAAATCATTGACGAGCTCATTGCGCAAGGAGTGGTTGTGGAAACCGACTCCAATGTATGTAATTCCCCGATAATTCCGATTCTTAAAAGAACTGATCCAAAAGCACCCCCAGTATATAGATTAGTTATTGATCTGCGAGAATTAAATAAATGCGTTATACCACAATACCCCGTGGTCCCAGATATCTCTTCATTGCTAACAGCCATAGATTCAGAAGCAACGTTCTTTACTGTAATTGATCTCAAGAACGCTTTCTTTAGCGTCCCAATCGATCCGGAAAGCCAATATTTGTTCGGATTCAGTTTAAATGGACGAAGTTTTAAATTCGCACGCGCACCTCAAGGATTCACAGAAAGCCCCAGCATCTATAGCCAAGCACTGAAAAGAGAACTTGACAGTATCCACATGCCAGCTAACACTGCCCTGCTTCAATACGTCGATGATCTGCTGATCACCGCCCGAAGCGAACCTGAATGTAAAAAAGCATCACTGACGGTTTTACATTTCTTAGCAGACAAGGGGCACAAAGTGTCCCCTTCAAAGCTACAATTCTGTGTCCAGCAAGTTGTGTACCTTGGGCACTTGCTGTCCAAGGGGGGAAGACAGCTTACACCCGACCGTATCCAGTTAATTGTTAACATGCCGCCACCCAAGACACAAAAGGAGGTACGGGCATTCATAGGCCTCACTTCGTACTGTAGGCAGTGGATCCCTCAATATGCATTTCTAGCGAAACCACTCATTCAGTTGACAACACAGGAGGCAGCGACATCGACTGTCCTCCCTTGGACTCAGGAACATACACAAGCTTTTGAAAGCTTAAAGAAAGCTTTATGCCAAGCACCTGTTTTAGCAACGCCATGTTACAGCAAACGTTTTACACTTTTCGTTACAGAACGTGAAGGTACTGCTTTGTCAGTACTCACGCAGGAACAAGCAGGATCACACAAGCCATGTGCTTATTTTTCTAGTACATTAGATCCCGTAGCTCAGGCTCTTCCTGCGTGCCTGAAATCAGTCGCAGCAACAGCTTTAGCAATCAGACAAAGCGATGCCATAGTATTAGGACATCAATTGACAGTACAAGTACCACACGCAGTAGAGGTTCTCTTGAACCGGACCCAAACACAACACTTGACTATAGCAAGACTGACGGGTTATGAATTGACATTGTTCCAGCCACACATAGAAATCAGACGTTGTAGTACATTAAATCCTGCCACACTTTTGCCATTAAATGGAACAGACCCATTGGCACATGATTGTATTGAAGTCATTACTATTACGACGAAACCCAGACAAGACTTGACAGATATTCCATTATCAGACCCAGACCTGACATTGTATGTAGATGGTTCATGCATGAGAACAAATACAGGAGAGTTAGTGGCCGCTTATGCAGTCACAACAGATACTGAAATTATTGAAACAAATTGTATCGATACCTTGTCAGCTCAAGCAGCAGAGCTCATCGCCCTGACACAAGCCTGTATTCAAGCCGAAAATAAGAAAGTCAACATATACACAGATTCACGTTATGCATTCGGAGTCGTCCATGACTTCGGCGTGCTTTGGCGAGAGAGAGGTTATTTAACTTCTCACGGTGCCCACATCCAGCACGGTCCCCTTATTCAAGCTCTGTTAGATGCAATACATCTGCCTACTGCAATATCGATTATGAAGTGCAAGGCCCATACGAAAGTGACTGACATTATTTCTCAGGGTAACGACCTAGCTGACAGAACAGCTAAACAGACTGCTCAGAATCAGACTCGTCCAACTGACACGACAAAGACAATAGTTCCGACACCAACACACTGCATGACAGTTAAGGATCCCGCCCTTGATGTAATTGACATACAGACACATGCTACACCAGAAGAAATAAAGAGATGGACTGAATTAGGAGGGATCCAAACGGATCAAGGATGGATGACGAAAGGAAAATCTATATGGTTTCTCCCCGACTCAATGGTTCAGGTCATCATTAACACAATACATAGTCCAGCGCACCTAGGAGAGAAAGCTATGCTAGACAGTATTCAACACATTTGGTTCAATAAACACTTGCGAGCAGCAGCTAAACAGAAAGTACGTACCTGCATGATTTGTTGTCAGTTCAATCCAGGAAAAGGCGTACCTGTAGAACAGGGTGGATTTCAACCCCCGATCACCCTTTTGAAGTCCTCCAGATGGATTATATCCAGATGGAACGATGTCGAGGATTCAAATATGTCCTCGTAGTTGTATGCGCTCTTTCCCGGTGGACAGAGGCGTATCCCGTCTCAGATTACACTGCCCCGACTACTGCCAAACAGTTAGTTCGAGAATTCTTCCCACGATATGGTTTGCCCCGTGTCGTGTACTCAGATAATGGCCAACCGTTCTCATCCGAGCTAATGAAACATGTTTCACTTCTGTTAGGCTATCAATGGAAATTCCACTGTGTCTGACATCCCGAGGCAGCAGGTCTCGTGGAGCGACATAATCAAACTCTGAAAATTAGACTGTCCAAAGTATGTAGAGAAAAAGGTGTCGACTGGATAGTAGCTTTACCGGTTGCGCTCTTTTACATGAGAATGGTAGCACACTCTCGAACAGGGCTATCCCCGTATGAGGTGATCTTCGGTAGACCACCAAATATGTGGGGGACGCCTATACCTCGTAAAATAACTGATGTTGATTGTAATATGCTGACAGATTACCTGGCTTCCTTGATGTCTGCACTACAATCTTGTCGTTCACAGGTAGCTGCAGCTTTTCCCGATAACACTGAGGTGAAGCCCCATGACGTGGTTCCAGGTGACCTGGTGCTTATAAGAAATTTCGACAGGAGGAACCCGCTGGAGCCTCGCTGGCAGTCGCCTAAACTCGTCTTATTGACCACAAGGACAGCTGTGAAGATTGAGGGACGTAAAGGGTGGTTGCACTCGAGCCATATCAAAAAGTTTCATGGACTATCATCCGACTTGAACTTTCAGCCCTGCATTCCCTCACAGACTGACTCAAAACTTCCCCTGGTTGATGAACCAGAAAAGGAGAATTATAAACTGAAACTAAGGTCTAGCAAGTCAGACAATTTGATTGTTTAAGTCCTCTCCAAGGTGAATCGGTTGAATTTGTCTCTGACATGTATCCTCTAGACCGAAATAGAGAGAGAAGTAGACAGAAACATGCGCACTGTAAATCACTTCGTAGTCACTGCATAGTGACATTGTTAATTATGTTTTTTCTAAGTCTTCTGATTATCATTGCCAGTATATTATTACACATGTATTACCCTATTTCCAAGCGTGCTTCCAATGCTACTGCCGAACATTCTTTTAGCGAATTACCCCCGCATGAGTTGTCCTATAGATTTGCGCTGCGCAACAACACATTCATTAGTATGTTACATCATTCTCATCAGACCAGCAATGCTACAAATTGTTGGATATGTGGCCGACTCCCTCCCTATCAGAAATATAGGGGAGTTCTGCCCCTCTTTCCGTATCCATTCACACACAATGGCTCCTGTGGAGCATGGTTTAGTTTGATTAATTCCCTAGATTCAAATTCAGTAGTTTATCCAGACAACTGGGTTTGGGGAAACCTGAACCTAGTTTTACTTAAAGTCTGCTACCCTAACAAGGAGGGACTTCCCAAAAGAACAGGAACTGATCTAGAAAATGAAGTATATGGACTAGGTAACTTTACACTTAATCTCATGATCCTGAATGTTGAATCCGAAGCTACACCAATCTTGCCCGCTATGTCAGTATTTCCAGTTAGAGGCGAATTATGTGTAAGAAAGAATGGTTCAATACACATGGGCCATAGTAAATGTACCACTGTAATAGAATTCAGTGATAAAGGCAAGTCTACATTTAGAGCTTCTCGTCACTCCTACTTCATTTGTGGTCACACCGCATACATACGCCTACCCTTAGATTGGGATGGTACCTGTTACATTGCATTCCTTCTACCACCTGTTTTCCTAGCCCCGCCTGATTACCATAGGAATACCCATTTAGTACACAATAGACAACAGAGAGATCTCCCGATTGTCGATTACACCGAAACAGCATGGGAGAAATACACAGATTTCAATAAAGGTTTCTTTCCCTACATAGGTACAGTCACTAATAGTAAGTTGATACGTAGATTAACTAGAACCCTTGAAGCAGTAGTGAATGAAACTACTTCCGCCTTAAGCAACTTAACAGAGGAGCAGTCTGCGATGCGGATTGTTGTTCTTCAAAATCGTCTTGTCCTTGACGTCATCCTGGCCGATAGGGGCGGAGCTTGTAGGGTCATCGGATCAAGTTGCTGTGTTTTCATACCAGAAAACGCGCCGTCAGTATATAAAGCCATAACTCGACTTCATAAGATCGTAAGCCAGATACACCAGAATCCAGGCACCTGGACTTGGTCCGGTTGGTTCTGGAGCGTGTTGTCAGCCTGGGGATGGAGGATCCTATCCTTCCTAGGTATTGGCTTTCTCATACTATTCAGTTGCTGCTTGTGTCTACAATGTGGGCCAGCGATTTGTGGTCTGTGTGCCACATCGTGTATCCCGCCTTCAAATTTTCATTCAAGATCCCGGAAGAAGAAAGAAGAACAAATGATGCTATATGAACAGATTGATGGATTGATGAAGATGGATATTTCATGAGGGTCCGTAGGGGACAAGGAGGGAATGAGGAAATATGAATTTTTATGGTCAATTGTGTCCCCTATCTTAGACCCCAACGGCTCCATGTACATGCTACAAGTACATGTATGTTCCCTCCACTTCAAGCTACGAAGACGCAAATACAATTGTGTCCAACGTTAATATGTACTCTTTCATATCTGCCATGAATGGGCCAGATATTCCGTTCCTAAGTATGATTGGCCACCGACTTTATATGGTACACTTTTTACGTTTTACAGCTCTGGCAAGATAGGCCCTGAATTCTGCCATCGAGCCTTTTCCTGCTTCTGCCTCTGACATGCTCCAGCCTGGACCTGCATCCGTGTCCATGAACTTTGTCTTACTCCCTGCGCGGCTAGCGGTGCCTGACGCGGCCTGTTGCCTGCCAAAAACTGTATTCAGCCTTCAAGTTATCTGCTCCGCTCCTCATCCAATACATTCCTGTCTGGTAGTTTAGGTGAACATCCTTCTAGCTACCGAGCAAAGGGTCCGGCCTCGCTGTTTTTATGCAAGTAATTCATAGGCCCATGGAAGATTCCTGCCCCCTCGCATCTCATGTTGACACATAGACGCTTGTACACGCACTAACAGTCAGTATAGAATAGGATCTGTCCAAGAAGACCTTTCCTTCCAGATAATATAGTTCCTTAAACACAAGATATTAGATATGATTTAGGACTAGGTTGTCCTGACACCCCAGACTTCTGTCTCCATATGTAGAGCTAAATGTCAATTCCCCTTCACCCTCTAGTTGCACGTCAATCACACGTCATGCGGCTGCGCGCGCATCTCTGCCAAATATTTCTGCTGACACTGCAGGATTCTCTTATGGATCCACCCACTTGTGACATCATTTTAAATGACGTTTCTAGTATACGCCTATATTACGCCTATTTTCATTACGTATGTGTATTCTTATCTGTATTATCAGCTGTTACGCCTCCTGCATCTGTCTCAATGCAATGCTTTTCATATAAATATTGTTACTTGTCAATAATGTCTTGCTGATCCCTTCCTGAACCTTCGTGGTGATGGAATATGATTGCCTGGTTCGAACTATAATTCCTTTGTAAGGAATAAAGCCCTTTTCAGAACCTCTAATACCACGGATTCTGCCTCTTATTTTGACTGAGTTATTCTTACTAGACTTTACCGCATAAAAAATAGTACAGGTAATTTAAATATTTACCACTTGGAGGACAACTCAGGGTAGAGCAAAGAAGGGGTCCTAACAGCGTACTGGCCTGAGGTTTCGGGCTCCTGTCTTAGTTTAGTTTCCCTTCTCTCCTTTATGTTTTCTTCTAACTTTCTAGCGGCAAGGTGAGCTGCCTTTCGTAATTCCTTTTCTGCTTTTACTTCTTCCCTCTTGTTCCGTTGCGTTGCTTCTTTGCGCCACATGCCGATACTGTCAAGCATAGTAGGCGTCGTCTTATTGCTACGCAGAGCTATTTCTAGCGCTTCTATCTTATGGTCGTCGAAGGATCCCATCAGTGGCCACTGTCTCTCGGGGTCCTTCTTTGTATATTTATGCCACAGTTTGCTATAAGCTACGGCGACTAGTCCATATTTAGTGAACATGTCCTTATTAGGGGTGCCTTCCAGTGGAGCCGGATGGTTCACCTCTAATAAGCGGTCCGGGCAGAACCAACTACCAATCAGTGGGGAGAAGATAGGCATGACGGGTTTCAACGGGGACAAAAGTCAGCACTACCTATCTTTTCACTGCTTGCAAAGACTAGACAGAATATCTCTATTCTTCGTTATTTGTAAGCAGAGAATACCTCCAAAGAACCAATATCGAACAACTAGTGTTCGGACAATCAATCAATCAATCAATGGGGAGATAAAGATAGGCACGACGGGTTTCAACGGGGACAAAAGTCTGCGTTACCTACCCTTCACTATTTGCAAAGACTAGACAGAATAATCCTATTCTACGTTATTTGCAAACAGAGAATATCTCAAAAAGCACTATTCTTCAAAACAATCAATGTTCGGACAATCAATCAATGGGGAGATAAAGATAGGCACGACGGGTTTCAACAGGGACAAAAGTCTGCGTTACCTACCCTTCACTATCTGCAAAGGGAGAGAGAGAGTATTTCTACTCCTCCCCGTTTGTAGACAGCGAATATCTCAAAGAGAACAATCAATGAGCAATACTAGTATTCAAACAATCAATCAATTATTTCGCACTTTTGTCGTGTTTCACGACCTTACCCGGACCGCGTGGACAGTTTCTCGTCTTCCGCCTCCAGCGCCCGATCGTCCTCTACTCTCCGTATTTGCCGCGGCACTCCTGATGGTTCCCAGTCAGGACCGTAGATCACTCGAGAGAGGTCTGCTCGGAACCAGTGAAGTTCGGATGATCGGCTGCCAGACGAGGGTCTATTGGGCAGGAGCTCTCCCGATCGTTGCAGTCGTTCACTCTGTCGTCGGGACCTCTCCCACTGGATCCACGTGTCGCTGATGGGCCCCACGTTGGGGACGCCAATTGTTAAATGGTAGCGGCAGTTTCAGTCGATAACCTTTCAAGTATTTGCCCGGCGGTAATCGCCTCTCATACCACTCGATAATTTACCAATAAAAGAGGCAGGCGCCGGAGACTGGAAGGCAGGAAACAAAGTTTTATTCCGTCGGAGCAGAACACATCAGATCAGACAGCAAGGTATCGTCACGAGGTGCTCTAACTGCATCTCTGAGACCTGGTCTCTTATACACTGGTTTATTGCTTTATTACACATAGTACATTCTTGAGATTCCCTTGATGTATGGGGGAATATCCCCTGAAGCCCTGGTTCAGATCCGATCCCACACATAGATACAGTAGAAGTTCCCACCCCACCCACAGTAGGAGATGGCTATTGCGCAGCAGGGTATTCCGCCAATTCCTGGGGGTGTGTGTGACCGGTCGGGTCTCAGGGAGTAGGGGCTTTGATCTACTGTAATCCCTTTGATGTGGGGTGTTTCCCTTACAGTAGGGGTAATAAACTGCATCCGCAGGGCTAGGTGATGGCCTGGGACCAGTTCAGACAATGGGGCGCAGAGGAAGGGGGTTATCAAAGGAGAGGCATGACCATGTATGGGATGTCGGTCGGATGTGGTTCCGTAGCAGGGTCGCGCAGAAGGAGAGGGTTTATGGCCTGTATGAGAGAGCGGGGGTGGCCGGCGCGCGGGGGATGCTCGCAGCGCTAGGGGAAAGCGCTGGTGATCGAAAATGAGCGGGAAGAGAGTGGGGTGCCTAAAATGGCGGCCGTGCATTCGCTGTGCGTGGCGCTGGGGAGAGGCAAGATGGCGCAGATAATGTTCAGTTTGCACGCTAAATTTCCACACTGGGACCCCCTTTTTTCTTGGCCCCCGCTTAACGAATCACCCCGAGACTTTCAGGGTAGGAGCTGAGCGGAGTGCCCCATTAATTTTGAAAATTTAGTGAGGATTCATCAACCGGCGCCAAAGTTATTCAAAATAGAATTTTCAGATTTCCTATGGAAACACGGTCCTAACTATAACTATCTACTGGCGACCGCCAGTAGATAATATATATATATATATATATATATATATATATATATATATATATATTTGTGGTGTAATGTGCTTATAAGACGGGGTCTCCATACCCGTTATCGCGAAGCCGCCCTGCTGGCCAGGGGGTCTCAAGGTAGAGGATATATATATCGTGGAACATGTAATTGTTTGTTGGATTTAAATTGTGTTTCCTTGGAAGTCCTGTATTGTTTTGTGGTTTTCTCCAATTTTACACGCTTTACATGCACTACATTTCACAAATCCCTGTTGTTGTTTTTGTAACCAGTTTGTTAGCGCTTTTTCTTGTAAGTGGCTTCGCACAATTAGATCTTTTATGGATTTTGGCTTTCTATATGTGACCAAAGGACATGATCCAAGTAAGGAACCTATATCCGGATCAATGGCTATTAAGTGCCAATATTTTTGTATTTGTTTATAATTAGTCCACTTTCTTTGCTGTATGTTATGATACATCTTGGCGGTTCTTGCTGTTTGGCCTCTGTTGTCACTTTCTCCTTTTTAGTGATTAGAGTTTCGGTTTGTGTCTTCTTTCGTATTTTCTGTCTGCCCTTGGCAGTGTGGTCTCCCTATAACCTCTTAACTTCAGTCTTAAGGATGTTTCCATTATTTTTTCCTCCGCATTACTTTCTTTTGAGCAATTGCGTTTCATTCTTGTAAATTCCCCATAGGGCATACTCTACAAAAGAGATTTAGGGTGAAAGCTAGTGCCATGTAATATGCTGTTCGTGGAGGTTTCTTTTCGGTAGAGAGTGGAGTGAATTTGGTCGCCTTCAGTATATATCCATGTATCAAGGAATGCAATACCTTTGGTGCTCATAGTGCATGTAAAGCTCAGTCCTACATTATTCTCATTCAGTGTATGAAAGTACTCCATAAATTCTCCCTCTGTATCATTCCAATTATGAACAAGTCATCGATAAATCTGACCCAGAGAATTGTTTTATCCATGTAATCCTGATTTTGTGTGTTTCAGGCTATCTCCGTTTCCCACCATCCCATCACGATATTCGCGAAGTTTGGCGAAAAGGATATGCCCATGGCACTCCCACAGTCTTGTCGATACAGGTCATGATTGAAAAGGAAAACGTTGTTAATCAAACATAACTCGATCATGGCTAATAACATTTTCGTATGTTCCAATTCCAGTATTTTACGCTGTTGTAAAAAATATGCACATGCCTTCAAACCCACCTGATGCTCAATTGATGTATAGAGTGAGACCACATACATGGTTGACATGATGTACTCTGAGTTCCATGCTGTTCCCGTTAAAAGTCTTAAAAAATCTCCAGTGTCACGTATGTAGGAGCTCAGATTTTGTGCAAATGGGGTCTAGAAAGTGGTCAACATATTTCGATATTTTTTCATAAAGGGAATTGCAGGAGGAAACAAGTGGTCTACCAGGTGGATTTGTTAGGGACTTGTGTATTTTTGGCAAGAAGTATATATTCAGGATAGTTGGTAAATCATTTGTCAAAAATTGTAATTCATCCAAATCGAGCGGATTCATTTCATACCAGGACTTTAATTTGATGTTCAAATTTATTGTCATGTCATTGATGGGATTGCTTTGAAGCTTTGTGTATTTAGAAGTATCATTTAGTTGCCTATATGCTTCACCCTTATATGCTTCTATGTCCTGCAGGACAATGTTTCCGCCTTTGTCCGCATGAATAAAATGAACCAGGAACAATGGGTGTTACAGCATCTTAGAAACGGATTCATATATTAAAATCAATAAAGACACTAAGGTCAGGCAAATGAAGATAGAAAAAAGACTCACTGAACTGGTACAAACCATAAAATAAATGAATTGAGCAATTTTGGTTTATAATGAATTGTAAAGAACAACAAAATAGTGAAATATAATTAATGTCAGCTAAAAGTCCGAGATAACCATGTAAATATTGTATATAGATGCACACAATGTAATGAGTAAAGTACGTTTCCCCCAATGCCACATTATAGGCAAACTGTGTTTGGTATAAATATTGAAAGAAAAGAAATACTCACTAACCGTGTTAAAGGCCTCACAGGGTTGAAACGCGTTGGTGTGAGCCGGTACAGCTAAAAATATACAAATACCTACACACACTCTTGCAACTGCTTGAAATATATAAATTGCTTAACTTGTAAAAGAATGAGTGCGGGTGCCCATGCCTCTGCTCAGAAGCCTGCGGCCAGTGCAATTAAATGTTGGCACGTGAATACCAAGGCTGCTACCAAATCCACCTCATGCCTCTTTAATTCACTACTAGACACTTCCTGGCCCTTAATCTCACTCCTGCAGGTTTCTGCTTTCTCCCTTTGTGATGTTTTTTCAGTCTCTCTCTTCCTCCTCCTTCCATTTTGTGAGGTTGTCCCTCTCCTGCTCTCGTAAATGCTTGATGCAAAAAATAAATGCTGGTCCCAAAAAATGGGTGGTAGTGGTCCCCACCGGCAAACACTGGCTCAAATTAAGCACGGAATGTATAGTATTTTGTTTAACATTTCTGTATATAGGGAGTAGAGGGCCAACCATTGACAGAATGGAGTTGGGCAGTTCAAAATGCGAGACCAGAATAGAGGAACAAAACATGAAAATGAGAAAAAGATCTGGATGTTTGTCTATAAAGGTGCGAGGGGAAACAAAATGAGGAGATTACAACATCTAAGGAGATGGAATATGGTGGGAAGAGGAGATGAATTAGGTCAGAGATGTAGAGGAGCAGGTGCAAGGTGAGATGGGTATCAAAGGACATAGAAGAAAGACTTCGAGAGGTAAGAGGAGGAAGAGTTTGGCAGAGAACTACTAATGGTGACATTTCTTGTCAACATGACAGGTTGGTCAACAGCGTTGAACGCTGCTGACAGGTCAAGCAGAACGAAGATTAGGATAGGCAGTTATGATGTGCAGAGTTAATCAGGGTCGAACTGGGACAGAAAATAGACCCGGGCATTGAAGTAAAAGTGGCCACCATTAGTAAATTAGATAGCTGAAGTAGTGGCCCTTGTCTGCAAAATTGGGGCAGCTTGGAACTGGTAAAGTGTTAATCAAAATGTGGAAAAATGCATGGATTTGAGCTTTCCTCTTGCAATGTTTGTTTTACTATCAAGGAAGACCAGCCCAGTAGACCATAAAAAAGAGCCAAAGAAACTGCCCACAAAATGACCCGTTTGACCAGCCCATCGGCCACCTCCTGATTGCCCTTTATCCAGTCCAACCTCGGAGTTGATTACATTCCACTGGTGATGGAGGGTGACGGAGTATCCATGGACTGTTAGTGCTGTGAAGCCTGACTGAGGCACGCTGAAAGGTGGTGTTCAGAAAGATAGCTTGTTAGTCAATTGAACATGCAATGTACCTTAGACGGTCGAGCATTTTATGCTACAAAGCGGTTGGTAAAGCAGGAGGCGGGTGTGCTGTCCGCACTTTGACCTGTCCCAGAACAACCTTTGTCTTGAAACAGTACAAGAAGGAGACAGAAAGGAGGGAGCAGTGGGGCTTAGAGATCAGGCAGGAAAAACCCCTGAAGATGGCAGTCAGATTCTGCTCAAATGAGAGCTGAGGGAGTCTAGAGGTGCACAGGAGGTGCTCTGATCTTCACAATGGGCAGGGCCACTGGAATTATGCAATTCTGCTGCGATTTTTGCATAATTAAAGATTTGCCACACTTGCCTCATAATCCATCATCAACCGCATAATCTGCTGAATTTAACAAAAAATAAATCTGTTTCTGTCTCAAATGGTTCAAATGTTACTAAAAAGGAACCAACACGCGTTGATGTGCAGTAGAAGGTCCTTTGCAAAGGCTGACTTCTATTGCGAGGTGTCCCGGCGCTGGGGGCCGTCGGGAAGATTAAGCAAGCTATTGCCCAGAGTCACATGGTGCTGGGCTAGCTTGCCACCGGCGATCGAAACTTGCACCCCGTGGTCCGAAGTCAGGCACCCTGGCTGCTGCGCCACACCTCTTCCACATGCACCAAGAATGCACCATATCTGCAAGATATGGGGCATTCCTGCCCTAACACAATAGGAGCCACAGGGGGAAGTTGCACACACGCCGGTGGGACACGGCACGGGGGACGAGTCATTTGGTAGTCACCCCAGGGACACGTGATCAGAGGACACATGTTCCATCCTAAAGACGGTTGCTGGTACAAGAAGACTTCGCAACCTCCTGAGGTTTTAGGTGAACCATATGTGAAGTTGATTTAGAACCCCATAGCCCTGAAGAAGTTGCGTGATGGTTCGGCAACGAAACATGTTGGCATTATAGAATTGGTTATGGTTTGACTGAAACCATTTTTAATCGTGGGAGCTTACAGCATTTAATAAAGTTACGACAAGCTAGTAAGCACTACCGTTTTTAATGGTGAGAATTAGATTTTCATGTTCTCACTGGGGTTCAATGGGCACGCATAAAAGCATTTGGCACTGTTATTTTTTTCACCACCTCACCATACTGAGATTTTGTATCAGTACATTACAATTTTTGTTTTTCAAATGGAGTAAGAGCAACCTATGATGATACGTGGGTATGCTGGTGAGTACCAACCCGCAACCCCCCTTGGTGTTACTACCGTGAGGTGCTCTTTCTCTTCCTTCAGCTTTTTTCTAGTCAACTTTGGGTAGAAATGGTGCTATGATGGTTTCTTTGACACTTTTAAATTGATACACCACGACCTATGAGTAGTGATAGGAAACACACGCTAGGGAATTAGAAAAGATTAAAAACCCTGTTGAATGTTGGCATCATATAAGTAGGTGTATCGTAGGGCAGGCCATTGGTTGTTATAATGCATTCCTGTCCTACCCTGTTTCGGCGCACAAACAGCAGCCGCTCGCCAGCGCAAATACCCTTGCGTCATGTTGCAAGGGTGCCTGAGTTGTGGGAATGATTGTTTTTGTGCGGGCACCTTCCATAACACAGAAACAATTATTTATGGATTTTTCCTCTTTCTATGCATGCAGCAGAATGCAACGCATAGAAAGAGGAAAAAACGTGGACAAATAAACGTATTTCTCCTTGTTGTGCCCCTCCTATGCTGAGCAATCTGACGCATTCCCAGGTTTACGATTCCTCGTAATTCTGGGAATGCTTCAGATTCCACTGGGGTTGTGTGGGAACACCCACAGCAACATCCATGGAATGCCCCTTTCACGCAGTATTCTGCGTGAAAGGAGCACGTATTTACAAGGCCATGAAAAGCCATGTAAAGTGGCTTTGCTTGGCCTTGTAAATATGCTGCGGTACATTGCGCCACCGGAGCGTAAAAAAAGTGAGGCCTTGGCTGCGCAAAAGTGCCATAAGAGACCTCGTAAGTGAGGCCCCCCATTGTCCATAATAGAGGTGTTTCTTATAATGAACTGAAGTGGACGCCTGACGCACTGGAGCCGTCATGGAGTTCACCCACTCATTTCAGAGGTTTCCAACAGGCAGTAATGGCCATCACAGCCATGCCGGACACTACTACAAGCAGCTCCATTGAGATCCAAGCTCATCCAGTCCCCTGCTAAACCTTTCATCGTCCAGTTCCTCGACCTTTCCACACCACAGGCGCCTAAAGAGACCCTGAGTCAGATCTCAAACAGAGGGGCTTATTTGAAAGCCCCTTGTGCTGCCGGTGTGTCACTTTTTGTGACGCTTCGATGGTGCAGGAGCCTGCTCCATATTTACCAGGCAGCACTGAGCTACCTTTTTTGGCTTAGTGCTACCGTATAAATATTGTTCCCTTTGACACCATTTTCTGCGTTAAAGGGGCATGCAATGGGTGTTGCTGGGGGCGTTCCCAGCAACATCCATGGCTTTTGACACTGTCCCAGATTTATGAGAAATCGTAACTCTGAGGCAGCGCCAAAAACGTATGCCTCTACAGGGGAGGCGTAAGGGAGGCACAACGAGGAGAAATATCTTTATTTCCCCTCGTTTTGCACACATAGAAGGAGGAAAAAGCCTCTTGTGATTGTTTTCCTGCACAAAAGTAATCATCCCTACAAGCAGGCCCCCTTGCACCATGGTGCAAAGGTGCCTGCATTGGTGCACGGCAGCCAATTGTGCGCCGGCGTGGGGGAAAAGGACAGGAGTGCGCCGTATCTGATAGATATAGCGCATTCTTTCCTTTTTCTTTTGCCGGAGGACAGTGCAGCAGGAAAGCCTGTGGCGCTGCCCTACGACAAAAACTCATAAATGAGTCCCAGAGTGTCCAGGGCTGTCGAAGTCCCTGCCCTGGCCTCCTGGGTCTCACACGCCCACGTGCTACACCAGTTACAGGCACACTGCAGCGTCACCTATACTAGTAGCATCAAACTCTTTAGGTGTAGGCATCTGTCAATCACACTGCTACCTGGCCCTCTCACACTTTGTGATAAGGCGCAGTAGGGTCAGGAGGCTCGCTGGTCCTAAGACAAGATGGACAGGGTCAGGTGATGAAGCAAGAGGCTAAAAGCTGTAGTCTGCACAGTCTGTGGTCATGTCCTGTACAGGCTCCAGGTTTTAGTTTCCTGCCTCTGTGCCTGAGGCAGGAGTGAGCTATGTACCTCCCCTGAGGGTCCATACACCAGCAGCTAAGGAGCTGAGGAGCTGAAGAAGACCAGCACCAGCAGCTAAAGGAGGAGCATGTGTATGTGAGTGACAGCGTAAGAGTGAGAGTGAAAGATACGAAAAAGGGAAAGGGAGTGAGAATGATTGAGAGTGAGCGACATTGTCAGAATGAGGTAGTCAGAGTAAGTGGGAAAATGTGAAACCTGGTGAGAGAGAGACAGTGTGAGTGGGAATGAGAGTAACTGAGAGTAAAAATGTGAGTGAACGAGAATGACTGAGTGTGAGTGTGAAAGAGTTTGTGTGTGTGTATGAATAAGTGCACATGACAAATTGAAAGTGAGATTGAATGTGAGTGAGAATCAGGTTGAATGACTAAATGTAAGTGAGCATGAGTAATAGTGTATGTGTAAGTGTATTACGCTTGCAAGTCTGCCACTGGCGTTGACATGCTGGAGAAAATTCTTGGTATATGGGGTACCCAGAGCAAAATGCTGGAGCAGGTAATTCTTGGTACAAAGGGCACCCATAGAAAAATGCTGCTGCTGGGACCTTGAGGGGAATTCTTGTCATATGGGACACCGATAGCAAAATGCTGACACTATCATACTGGACATATTTATTGGTATAAGGCCCACACACGGAATTGGCAGATAGGTATTAAGACAAAATATCGAAAATAAAATATCGTCAGACAGAAATATCGAGTCTGAAATATTGTCACACAGAAATATCGCGTGGAAAAATATTGTAGTCAAGAATATAGATTTGAAGGTAACTAATATTGATTTTAATAATATCAAAATCATTGATATACTTTACAGAAATATCATTGTTAAGAATATGGGGGCACATGCATCAATTTAATTACCGGTCGCAAAGGGGCCAATTTGCACCGGTAATTAGCCTTTTGGAATGCATCAAGCCCAAAGCCATTCGTAAAATAGGTAATCGCAAAATTTGCGATTACCTATTTTGCGAACGCAGTTAGGGAATAGCAATTAGCGATTCCCTAAATGCCGTGCAAGAAGCATTCTCAGAATGCACTTTGCATTAAGGAATTGCAAATTACCAACAATTTCAAGTTGATGGTAATTTGCGATTCTCTAGAAAAATGCACAAAATTGCATTTTTTTTAAGTGCCATGTGGCTCACACACATGCCCTTAGGGCATGTGTGTGAGCCACATGTGCACACATGCCAATTTTGGGGGTGCATCATGGTGGCCTTTTGGCTCCCTGGCCCCCTTTAAATTGCATTTGCAATTGGCGATTAGCTATTTGGTAATCGCAAATTGCGAACGGTTTCCTATTCATTCCTAAGGAGCTCTAGGCCTATAAGAATGAAAGGGAAAGCATTCCCTAATAGCGAATTGCATTTTGCGATTTGGTATCAGGAAATGTGTAGGAATTCCTATTTTTTTAACGAAACCTACATGCATAGGTAATTGAGATTCCTTAATAGTGATTCCTTAATAATCACTATTAAGGAATCGCAATTGCTTAGTTTGATGAATGTGGCAGATGGTTTTTTAATCATTTTTATACATTTTGGTGTGTATTTTAATGGTAAATGTTAGAAAATGTTTGTCTAATTGTTTTTTCTGTTTTTTAATATAGTTTTTTAATTGTTGAAAGTTTTGAAGTGTAACTTTATATATTTTTATATTATTTTTTTTAGTAGCATAACAGGTTTTGGGGATTATAGTAGTAACGGGTGAGAATTAAATGAATTATAAATAATCAATAATTCAGTTTTAATTCATATATTTTATTAAATTGATAGTTATTTATGTTAATTGTATACTTATTTTTTTATGAACTTTGAGGTGCAGGTTGTGTGTTTTGTAGGGGTATAGGGTGGGAAATAAATTAATTATTATTAATTAATTTTTTTAATTACTATTAATTATTTATTTGATTATTAAGTATGTTCCTTGTATAATTATTTTTTTAAATACGTTTCAGGTGCAGGTTTTGTGTTTTGTAGTATTATAGGGTGGGAAGTAAATTAATGATATTTGTATAATAATTAATTGTTATTTACTATTGATAATGTAATTGATAATATATTATGTAAATTGTGTAATATAATAATTTTTGGGTGGTTTTGTTTGGATGCGTGTTGTTTTTGTATTGATAAAGGGTGTGTAGGAAAGTAAAAAAAAAAATCAATAGCGTTAATTTATAATAAATATTGAAATGATAAATAATTATGTAAAATATATAATTAAGATATTCTTCACGTTATATATTATGTGTGAGGTATTGCATTTGTAGGACTAATGGGTGTGAAGTTAATTAAATATAATTAATCTTTTATAGGTAATTATTAATAATTGCTTAATTGGCAATTAATTACGAAAATGATGCGACTAATATTTTGGTGGAAAAGGATCGGCGCACAACCCCCATGAGGAAAATGGATGTTCACAAACATCTATGCACCGTGAGCCAGGCACCATGTGGTGCTTGGCATGTAGGGTATTGATGTTTGCGTGGGCACCTCAGGTGCTCCCCTCAAGTGTCTTAGCGGCCACAGGAGGAAAAGTGGACCCTGCTAGGTGCCCCCAAAGTCCATTTCTGACAGCCTTTCAATGGCAGCCGGACACCATTGAAAGGCTGCCTGAAACATGCATTGTAATTCCTACAGCGGGGCCTGAGCAGGCACCGCCCCATTGTAGGGGATTACTTTCCACCCGCGGCCCTGACGAGTTGCTTGAGCCCATCGGATAGGCAGTGGTCGGTCCCTCCAACCCCTGCCTCCATCTGCCACATCGTAATGCGGCAGTCGGGCAGGCCACCGGTTGCAATTCGACCAACATCATAATCGTCCCCATTGTAATTATTAATGTTGTTTTTAGAATATAGTTTTGTATTTTAATAATAATATTATTTGTAGTTATTTTTTATATGTATTAAATATTGTAATAAATATTTAGTTTATTTAATTTAATTTATTTATTTTTTATATTTACATATTTATATTTTTTGTTATTTAGTCTGTTTTTGAAATTATTTTATTTTGTTCAAGTTAGTTAGTCTGTTTCTAATGACTGGAGGGGGAATAGTACATTTCACCCCTTCACAATCCAACACTTTCCTTACTGTTGCACTGATTGGAGTGGGAATAGTAAGGTTTACCCCTACGCTATCCAACGCTTTCCCTACTGTTGTACTGACTGGAGTGGGAATAGTACATTTTACCCCTCCCCAATCCAACCAACAATTACCCTGCTTTTGCACTGACTGGAGTGGGAGTAGTGCATTTTATTCCTGTGTAATCAGTTTCCCTACTGTTGCACTGCGTGGAGTGCGACTAGTAAATTTTACCCTTCCTTAGCCCAACATTTTGCCTACTCATACAAAATTACATGACTGCCTTTTTTTCTTTTTAGTTACCAATCCAAGTTGGATCAGAAACTAAAAGGGAAAAAACACTGGACAAAGAAGATGGAAGCAACACAGGGGGCATGAGTGGGGGGAGCAATACAGGGGCACGCGGGTGCAGCAAACAGGCAATAGAGAGCGATGTGGTTCTGGCAAGGAGAAAGCACAAAAGCAAGAAGGGAATGAGGCTGAAGTTGGGGAGAAGCATACTGATGAGCAAGAAGAACAAAGAGCACAGCACGGGGAGAAGCACACGAGAGAGACACATGCCCTATCGTAGAGTGCTTATACAAAAAGGTATTGTCTGATAAAG
Source organism: Triturus cristatus (assembly GCF_964204655.1). Taxonomy (NCBI): domain Eukaryota; kingdom Metazoa; phylum Chordata; class Amphibia; order Caudata; family Salamandridae; genus Triturus; species Triturus cristatus. Next base: position 1,052,402,964 of record NC_140588.1, read on the forward strand.
GGAGCAGTGGAAAGACATAGTAATGTGTCCATGCTCCTAGGACGGGACAAACACAAAAAGAGGAAGGAAAGCCCACACAAGTAACTAATAAGAAGCAAGCAAATGAGAGTGACAATGAAAACAACGGATCGTAAATTATATGAGTGAGCTTAAAACCCACTATAAAATAACAATATGTCTCAAAACAGACCTAGGCGAGACCTGGTACTAGTTCCCTCATCTCATCAGTTAATGGATACTAGTCATCCAATTAGAAACATGGCATCAAAGCACCAGTGCTCTAGGGGCAGGAAAAACAAAAGAATATGGAGGAAAAAACCATGTAATTAGAGAAGAAAACCATCCAGTCATGAGCAATGGGCTGACTGAAAGCCCACTCTGTGTATTCTAGACAGTAGTTCTTCAACAACAGACAGATTAAGGTGTCTGGAGGGGAGACCTAAACATGGGAGGATCAGATGCGTTAGTGAAGAGGAGCACACGCTGTAGCAAGGCGGGGAAGACAAAGGGAGCACAAAGCTGCCACTGGGAAACAGAAGTCGGGAGTTGCACCTTGGCTGCAGTCTTCCGGCTGCTTGGGGACAAGGGAGGAAGGTGCACTTGGGGGCAGTGAAGCCGGATAAGTGAATGGATGCTGTGTTTGGCATCAGCTTTGGCTATGCCACCAGAGCTACCCTGGTCTTCTAGAGTCATTTATGTTTGCAGCATTGACCATGGGCTTAGAATTCTGGACTTGCTGGGGACCATGCTTTTACATTTCTATGACTCCCCTTTGCAAATAAAGCTATTGTTTCTCCTGTGAAAACTAGAACTAGTTGGACATCTTCATCTACCTCACTTTAGAATGTGACTACACCTCATATGAGTTACTAGCCCACTGGTTCTTCTTTAGGTCTCCTTGACTGCTCAACCTTACCAGCCCCTGAGTTTCAATTTCCAAAATATGAACTTTTCCCTTTTGACGTCTTTGAACGGAGCCATTGTAGCTGGAGTGAAAGGCGCACCTGATAATATGTATGATGAGTATTGACCAATACCTAGTAAGTATCCCAAATCCCAGAGAACAGACCTACAATTCCCAGAATGCACTTGCAAATACATGAAAACTCATGGCTGTAAGCTTGAAATGCCAGAGCTTCCTCGACTACAGCTGCTCTGCGTTCAAATCCCTTCCAATAACCCTATGGTTTTGAATCTGAACTGAAGAAATCTAGGATGTTTCTGATGACCAGGTTATTCCCCTTTAGCAATATACTAACAGTCTACCTGCGTTTGTGTTATGCTATGTTAATGGAATTTGTATGGCGATCTTACACTGGACTTTCTTTTCTATAATTACCAGATACAGATACTGCGATTGGTGTTGGAGATGGATTGCCAAGTGCGAATGCAAACAAAAAAGTTTTCAAAGATGCGTCTAAAACGTTCAAAAGACGGTTCTGGAGGAAGGGAGAGGGTAGTGAGTCCCAGACTAGAGCTGCAGCAACCAAGAAGGTGTTCTCTAGCGCCAATATGCTTCAGGGCAGACGTGGCACTATTCAAAAGTCAACTACAGCAAAGCAACATCACCTTGTTATTTTACCGCATTCTGGAGCCTGACCTCCTGGGCCAGGAAGCCTGGACACTGGTGACCAGATCTCCATTGCGACAGAATACCGCTACCCCGCGAGTCGACAAACGGCTGACGTTGGGATAAGAGGAGTGCCCTCCAGGCAGGGATCTGCTTAAGCTGCCCAAAGGATCTTCCACTGCCAAGATTTCTAACAAAGAGCACGAAGCACTCTCTGGTGAGGGGTCTTTGTTGGACAGAAAAGTGCCTGGCTCTTATCGCGGCCTGTGTACTCTCCAGCGTTCTCCAGGGCCTAGCTCTGATCAAAGCCGCTGTATTTCGCCGTATTAACATTACAGACATTGTTTCCTAGTGCTCCAGGCATAATCTTCCCTTAGACATCACTCGCCCACAATCAGTTCCAAGCTCAGCGTCGTGCCTAATTGTGTTTGTGTTCTGACTTCATGCCTATTGTGCGGTTCAAAGGCGCGCGTTCTCAAAATGGCCGCCTCCTTCCCAACCGCACCCGCCATTCTGTTGATTATTGCTCAACAACATCCTTTCACATTGTCATTACCCAGACAATTATCCTGTAAGCTGCCATGGAAATGAAAGGGCCTTTGTGTCATTATTTTAACCTAAAATGTTCTCCAGAAGAATAGGATTATAATTAAGCAGTAAATGTGCTGAGAATATCAGACAAATGAAATGAAATGTTGAAATTGGTTCGGCACAAAAAGAAACGCGGTCTGCGGCTGCCCTGCGCTGACCTCTGGAAACACAAAAAGAAGTTATTATGATATGTGTGTTCATGGGGTGTTATTGGTGTCAGATGAAGTTTTTATCTACTTTGTAAAGTGAATGGGGGATATTCACAAGGACCTATCTCCGATTTATCTCCACCTTAATGCATCAAAAGTGGAGATAGATTTAACACTCTATTCAACGAACTGCCAGATATGCGAAGCGAACCAAAAACAGGCGCTAAGTCGCGGTAGCACCAGGGTTTAACACCTGCCTTTTGCTGGTGCTTAGCAGGACGACTACCCAAAGGGAGCCCAGCCAAGAGGCACACCTGAAGACCCACAGATGCTGTGGAGACAATGATCATGCAGCTCCGATACCCATGAGGGTCACAACACCCACCAACACCACCCCCAGCCCCCCCAGCCCACCGGACATACACATACTCTGCACGATACAAGAGCCACAAAAAGCGTATGATGACGTACATTGCCCAAAAAAAAAACATACATCATACAGCACTGAAGTAACAACCAAAAACTTTATTGAAATACAACACAAAACACCAATGCAGAAGACTCCAGTCGGGTCCGGCAGGGACAATCTCGACATCACAGCCTAGAAAATTAAGCACAAAATCAGGACGTGTGTCATGCGCACATTAAAGGAGCGAGACACAGAGAAATAGAGAAGGAAAGAAAGCCAGAGAGAGAAAGAGAGGGAAGGAAAGGAATGGGGAGAGAGAGAGAGAGAGGGGGAAGGGAGAGAGAGAGACACCGTCGCCCCTGGTCACCCAGGCCCCACGGCTCACCTACTGCCACCGGTGTATCCCCCAGTGAGCACACAACGTGCCCGTGCTAGCTCCAGGTCCAGTTCCCGCCACCATGGCATGGTCCACATCATGCAGGCCTGGCCCGCGGTCCAGCAGGTCCTACACATGAGACTGAGTCCTGAGTCATCAATGGCAGAGACCATATCTGTGCACACGTCATCATCGCAGGCCGCACACCCGCTCATCTATTTCGGTGCCACCAACCCTGTGCAACGCCAGTCAGCGCCACATGGTGGTAGGCCCGTGATGGCCACAAGGCTTCGGGTGCCACTAACCCTGTGCAACCCCAGTCAGTGCCACGTGATTGTAGGCCTGTGACGGCCGCAAGGCTTCGGGTGCCACTAACCCTATGTAATCCCAGTCAGCGCCACGTGGTGGTATGCCTGTGACGGCCGCAAGGCTTCGGGTGCAACAAGTCCTGTGCAACCCCAGTCAGCGCCACGTGGTGTTAGGCCCGTGACGGCCGCAAGGCTTCAGGTGCCACCAAACCTGTGCGCAACAACTCATGGGACCTTTATGATTGAGAACCGTGGAGTTTCCGTCATCCAGTCACCACCGGCAGAGGGGTATGTGACGTTGCGGCCCCTTATATTTGCGGGGTCACATGGCCTGGGATGCCTGTGCCGGATGGGTGTGGTGTGTGTGCGAACCTGCCCTGAGGGAGTGGCCGTGACATGCTGACAACTAGACCAGTGACCTGCACACCACCAGGGAGTACGCCTATGACAATTAGCTATGTGGGCCCCCCCTCGGAGCTTAAGCAGAGTGGTCTGGCCTGGCATATGGTGGAGCAGCCCAGGGCTTGTAACAATGACTCAGGGGCTCTGGGCGTGGTTCAGTCCAAGTGCGGACAAGGAAGTTACTAATGCGTGTGTCCCTGTTGTAGTGTCCACGGCACACAGAACACAATAGGCAATGTAGCACACTGTGACTGGCATCCCACTAGATGAGCATCATTGACGTAAGGGGAATCACTGTCCCTACATTCATCCACACATTTATACAGGAATGATGAAAGACATGAGACAGCAGTGTGTAACTGGATGTTTATTGCACATCCAGTGGAGTTTTGCAGCTGGAGCGGTACATGCCAAACACACCACACAATATGGGCCCGTGGAGGGCCAGCCAGAGTCCATCCAGGGAGGACAAGTACTGCGGAAGAGGAAGGGTACAGTCCGCAGTCTGGTCGCTGTGTCATTGGTCATCAAACAAGATATGGCAGTCCATGTCGCGGTCCAAGGTGAGTGTAGCAGAGTGTATCGGGGGTCAGAGGAAGGTCATGGGGCCATGTGCGGCACCAAGCAGAAACAAGCCAGGTGGCGTAAATGAATGCTAGTGCCTACTTCTGAACACAAACCCATCCATGTCCTCATCCTCGGATGTGTGCTCTGCCCCACCTGTGGGTATTGCAGTACCGGCTGCGGCACTGTGTGCCACTGACACATCAGGGGCCGGAGGAGGATTGTCAGCCGCACTGTGTGGCAGTGACACATCAGGTGCCGGAGTGGATACACCTGCCGCACTGTGAGGCACTGACACACCAGGGGGCAGAGATGTGCATGGTGTGGGGGCAGCAGCATTCATCATCGCCAAGCCTTGTGGCAGCAATGCCATGCTGAGGATCTGCAGAGCATAGTAGATCCCAGCTACATTTCGCTGATATGCAGCGGTGGCTGCCATCCGTTCCGCCTCCATACGCACCATGTCCTCCATGAGCTTCCACATGTGTGCTAGCTCACGCTGGCATCGCTGGAGCCACTCTGAGTGGACAGGTGTTCTTCTCCCCGCGTCATGACTCAAGCGATGTCAGTCAGGGCTCGTTGGAGACCATGGAGCGTGCCATGGGTGTCCGTTAGGGACTGGAGCTGGTCCCTGATGGGACCTAGACACCCATGGATGGCGTCCTGTTTGGTAGCCATGAGGGCAAACCTCACCCGCACCTGCTCAGCCATCTCCCTCTGGCCCTCCAGCACACGGCGTTGGAAGGCCATGCGTTGTTCCTGGGGGTCTTGGGAGACTGTCGGGCTGTGGGTGTCTCCACACTGATGACTATCGACACCAGCTCCTCCATGTCATCCAGCTTGAGCTGTGGCGCTGGATCCCACCTCCAGTCTGCATTGCTGCCTTCTCGTTGGCTGCGAGTTGCTCCTTGGTCTTCCCCTTGTTGTCAATCCATCGCCTCTTGGCCTCGTCCATTGACCTCTTGTGCTCTCCGACGGCATTCACCTTGTCCACAATGTCCCGCCATATTCCATTTTTGGTGCCCAATGACACGTTGGAGGTGACGAACAGTTGTTGATGGTGTTCCATGACCGCCATGACTAGGATCCTGTTTTCCTGAGGACTGAACTTCGTCTTCCTCTTCTTCTTGACCTTGCCCTTCCCTGTCTCCGAGGTCCCAGGCTGGTCGTCCGGGGGCTTGTGGGGTTGCGCTTGTACTCTGTGCATGCTCCAGCTGCCTCCATTGTGCTTGGGTGTTGGTCAGTTTGTGTGCTTTTTTCCACTTTTATAGTGATTTTTCCCGCCTGCCATGTGTGTGTTGCAGGCCTGGCGCTGCTTATCGCTGATTTCCTCTTCGCACTTTAGCCCATCGCATGTTTTTTCGCGTTGTGATTTGTGTTTTTATCTCCGTCTAGGTGGTTGTATCGTGGACATTGGCCGCAGTTTCGGCAGACTATCGTATGGTACCACCGTGTTGTGAATTCGACGTTGACACAGGGTTATTTTTCCGCGATAGGCTATGATGTGCAAAGTTGCATTGGCATTTTTTGGTGATGTTTAGCACACGTTCTTGTGAATATTCCCCAATGTGTTTCATATTAAAAGTTGTCGATTGATAACTATATGCATACATTTTCATCGAAATGCTGTCTTCAGGGTCCTGAAGCGCGGAGCATCAAGTGTGTCTGGCTTCGCGTAAGTAAGAAGTCAGAGAAGTGAGAGATTGGCATTAAGTATGAAGGAAGACAGTGGATACTAAGATGTGTACGTACTTCCGAGCAGGTGACTGGTCAGGACCAATGTTACACTATCTAATGATCCTGCCCGGTGAAAGAAGGGGGCCTCCTGAATCCTTCCCACCTAGGGTGATGTTAGTTGACAAAACTTTGCCTTTGAATGGGTGGGACAAGATGCTAATCCAACCTGGCAGTGTTGCAGCCACCTTCTGTGTAGCAGGTACCGCGTCTGCCAAGGGTTAGCCTCACTGATTGCGCCATGGAACCTGAAAGTACATGGGAGCCTCATAGTGTCTGCTAGAGCAGAAATACTGCAGAGAGCAGCAGCAGTCTCATCACACTGAAGGCAGGGACTTCAATATTCACCAACATCACAGGAGTTGCAGAAGTGACATTAGTCACCCATTGACCCCCTGATGACATCACAATGTTGCACACCTGTCCAGGCCTTAGCTTTCGTCAGTCTCTCTGCAGCTGTGGTGCTGTTTGAAATAGAGCTAAAAATAGACAAGGCTCTGGTGCCCTGATCAGTTCTCTTCTCGCAGCTCCCTGCATGAGCCCTGAGACTAGGAGTAGCAAAGGCAGTCCTGGGGGTAGTTATCTCTAAACGACCTCCATCGCTCTACTGTTGCAAGGGATTGTCAACAAAGAGACAACCATACATGCTCAAGCACAAATATTTGTAAGCGGCAGAATATGTTTATTAAATTCTAGATCTCCTTTTATTCTCAGATTTTTCTATGATCGTGTTACCACCAGAGGCCTGTAGGGGCAGTGCAGGAGGCGTGAGCATACAAGGAGGCTTAGAGAGACTGTAAAATTGAAAATGGCATTCTGAACTGGGGGTGCCATCTTTACTTTAGAATTTTCAGATCCAGGAGGGGTAACTTGAGTTGCATTTTTAGTTATGTCAATGTGGTCCTTACAGACAGTTGGTTTGTTCCGGTTAGTTCACCAGTGATAAGTAGGTTGTCCTGTTTTCAGTGGTTTTTTTTCTGGATTTCCGTGGTGTTTTTTCAGTGATTTCAAAACATTTTGAAAGCAGTGTTTATCAGCGTTTATTCAGTTTCCTAACCTCCAAAATAGACAAGAAACTTTAAACATGTTGTTTTTGTATTGATTGTCATATAGCACATATTTATGCATAGAAAGTATGTGTATTGCTCTCTCACACTCCCATCCTATTATTCTGTCTCACATCTCATTACCCCTTATACTAGTTCTGTCAAAACCCTGGTGTTCAGGAATATCCCATATGCATTCTGACAGCACTCTTTTCACATGAGCCTGTAACTACACCTTCCATTGAATGTATGAAGCCAGGGGTATTTGGCAGGTGGCCTCCTATCAATACTGACTTATAAGAAAAGGGGAAAGATGTATCAAATGGTTGGATTAATTCTGTGTCTGTGGCTAAATGTTATAAATCATATTGGCCATGGTTCCTGTGAGCTAGCCATTTCACCAATCATTGAAAGAGTTAAACAATACCAAATGATCAAATATGATTTTAATATTCCCAGATTCTCTACAGTGTATATAATAATTAGACCAGACCTAACACATACTTCTAAACCCTGCACCTTTAATCTAAGTACACATACCCGTAGGAGTGTGAGAAAGTGCCACCTTTCTGCATGGTATGCCCCCACTTTTTGATGAATTGCTGATGTTCTTTGACTGAGTGTGCCCTGGGCTCCTGCAAATCAGGTACCCAGGGCCTTTGTTCCTTCCCTAAAATTGCATTGAAGCCTAAACCCAATTGGCATCTCTGGCCACAGGTCAGCCCCTGGTAAATGGTACCACAAGTACCCAGGGCACTGTGACCAGAGAAGGCCTCTAAGGGCTGCAACACGTATTGTGCCACCCTTAGAGGTCCTGTACCCTGACACTCACACACTGCCTTTGCAGGCTGCGTGTCTTGGCGCAGAACAAATACCCCTGTGTGCCATGCCTACAAACCACAGCCCTGGCATAGATTAGTCACCCCTCTAGCTGGGTGCACTATGCCAGTGGTTAGGGTATAGGTGCATGAGCCCTGTACCCCTACAGTGCCCAAGTCCATTCCTGGGCATTGTAAGTGCAGTGCTGCCATTAAGAGCATATGGTGCTGGGAGTTTGTCATTACGAACTGCACAGCACCATAATGGCTACACTGAAAACTGAGACGTTTGGTATCAAACTTCTCATCACATTAAACCCACACTTATGCCAGTGTGGGATTTAATGTAAAATGCGCGACAGAGGGCATCTTAGAGATGCCCCCTGAAACTTGACCAACTTCTAGTGACCTGACTAAGTGGCTGCTTAGGCTGCCACCAACAGACATGTTTCTGGACCCCTGGGTCAAGAGCCTGCTGCTCTTGGGGGCCTGAAACAATGCACATCCTGGGACGAGGTGCCAAGTCTCCTCCCCCAGGATGGGCAGAGTTCACGAAGGGGAAGCTTCAAAGGCATGCCGCCTTTGTGAGCCTCCCCAGAGTATTTGCTGCTTTCAGCAACTGGTCCCCACTGGTTCTACCCCCCACTTTGGGCGGGAGAACCGGCGGGAAACACAAGTGAGGGAAAGAGGTGTGCCCACCTCTGCCAACTCCACCCCTCAGGTGGGAGAGGCGCGGTGAAGCACAACTCTTAATCCCCGCTATCTTGAGGGTGAGGGACCCAACCAACCAGGGACAGACTCCTGTCCCTCTCCCACTGGAGGGTGGCACGATAGGGGGTGTACCCACCCCAGGGAAGGGACCCATTGGTCCCTGCCCTTTACCTACCTGTAACGCCCCTAAATGTTGTATTTAGGGGGCACCCTGAACCTTGCTTCCTCAGATCCAGAAATGACAAGAAGAAAAGAAGAAGAAGGACCGAACAGCTGTGCATCCATCTAACAAGAGGAAGACTCTCACTGACTTGGCCCCAGCCCTACAGGCCTGTCTGCCTTCAAACCTGCTCCTGCGAAATCCCGGTGTGTCCTACAGCCAGCAATCTCGAAAAGCCCGGAGGACCTGCCTGCCTTCACTTCCCAAGACTGCTTCTCCCTCGAACACCAAATTTGTTCAACTGTAACCTCTGGCAGCAGCCAGAACCCGCGAATCCAGCCCACTCTGCACCCGGCCGACCCCGTGAGGAGGACACCCCGGCGATCCTGACCCAAGATCCGATGACCCCTGACCTCCCTCAAGCCTACAGCCGACGCCTGCTGTCTAAATCCAGAAGGCCCCCCTAACCGCGACCAGGAGCTGGTAAGAAGATCTGACCAAAAAAGGTACCCCTGTACCCGCCGCCCCACGGCCTTGTGTGCCCAAACCAACGGTGCCTAACCAACCCTTAACTTCCCAACTTACCTCTCAAAGTGGTGGTCGCACCCAGAAGTCCTTTGTCTCCCTACCTGCAGCACTTTTGCAAACCAGAGGTTCTCCATTGGAAACCACAGGGCGTCGGACGTCGAAACAGCACTCTGCATCCGGCCGGCTCAGCGCCGCTGAGGGTGCACCCTTTGTGCTACTTTGTTTCCCCATGTGCCCTGACCTAAACCCTAGGAGCTATGCTCCCACAACCCAGTGGCCTACTTGCCAGCAGCCACCAACCGGAGGCCCTCTATCCCCCATTGGATAACATGGGCCTCGACACTCTGCACCCGGCCGGCCTAGTGCCACTGAGGGTGTAACAAGAGTGCATCACTGACCCTGGGGGACCCCTAAGTCTAACCCCAGAACCTTAACTCCCACAGTTGATAACTTACCATTGAACGAATAACCTGTTTTTCCTCCATAGGATAACATTGACAATTTTCTTCCAAAAAGTTTGTGTGTGGAGTTTTGAAATATAAAAATATTCTTTAGAAATCGCACAAATAACCAAAACTTATTTACTTACCTGTTTGCAGGAAATGTCCAAGTGCTGAATCTAGGTATCCAGTACTGAGTTAGAAAAGTAACGTAAAAAGTAACTTACCTGTAATTTACTGAAAATGCCTATTCATTTCAATGTACTGTATTTGCTAAGTATTGCGACCTACTGCATCCCCTGCAAATCAAACAAAGTACAATTCCTAATGCATTTTCAAACTGTTCTGCAATCAGCAACCTATTACTGTAAAGTATTGAGGGGCATATTATCAAGGACGGCGTTAAAATTATCGCCAGTTTAGCGGCAGAAAACTGCCGCTAAAGCGGCGATAATGGGCTTGATAATATGCCCTTGAGAATTCCAATAGAAGTCCACGTTCTGGTGTGAGCATGGGCTTCTATTGGAATTCTCCAGGGCATATTATCAAGCCCATTATCACCGATTTAGCAGCAGTTTTCTGCCGCTAAACCGGCGATAATTTTAACGCTGTCCTTGATAATATGCCCCTGAATGCTGACCTGTGCCAGGCTTGCTTGGTTCTAAAATAAAAAAACTGTATATTTTTTATACAAAAACAATTGGCCTAGAGTTCAGGTCTTGAGTGTGTGAATTAATTTGCTGACTTAGTGTGTACATCAAATGCTTAACACTGTCCTCTGATACTGCCTTACTGCTCGACCACTCTACCACAAATAGAGAGTAAGGTTCTATCTAACTTTAACCTCTGACTACCTCTGGGGTCACCTGGACTCTATATAAACTATACCTCATTTTGGTGTAGCATATATAGAGCCAGTTTCCTACAAGGAGACAAAAGGAAGAAGAAAATATATTTTGGTGACATACCTAAACAGCAAAGCTCAGACAGAATAATCCTAGACCAATCTTTCTTGCTGCCACCTTGCATTGGACAATGCTCCCTTTCCAATTATATCTCTCCCCAGTGGGTCTCTGCTTGAGGATGGCCAGAGGAGGGCTATCCCCAAGCAGGGATCCACCCACTGGGCACCAGGAATTTGGAGGCATGGCCCCTTGGGCAAGAGCATTTGCTCCCCCCTGCCCCCTACTAATTTCAGTCTTTATGTCCCCCCGAAGGATAGATGGGGTAATTCCCCCTAATCTGGCAGAAAGTCCACTAGTAACTAAGGTTTAATACAAAAATAAATATCGGGGCGGTGGCTGCCCACTATAGGCATGGTCATGCCACCACCCACAAAAACATCTGGTGACAGACTTTTTGCCCCCCCCTGGCGGCAGATGGGGGTATTACCCCAATCTGCCCTCCATGGGCAAAAAGCCCACTAAACACCAGGGTAAAATAAACAAATAAATATAGGGTTAGGGGCTGCCAACTATGGGCACGGCCATACCCTCCTTACCCCCAAAAATCTGGTGATAGGCTTGATGCACCCTGGAGATGGATGGGGTTATTTCCCCTTTACTGCCTTATAGGGGTGGGGCAGAAACCCCACTTAACCCCATGGAAGGTATTTTTCAAAAACAAATATATGGGTGGAAACTGCCCACCATCGAAAAGCCTTTATGCCCCCCACCCTTTGGGGATGCATGGTGGTGATTACCCCCAAACTGCCCCGCCGGTGGCAGAAAGCCCACTAGACACCAAGGCATAATATAAAAATAAACATGGGGTGGGATGCTGCCCACCATGGTCATGACCATGCTCCCACCCTTAAAAAAGTGTGCTGAGTCTTTCTACCCCTGTCAGGGTAGGATGGGGGTGAGTACCCCTAATCTGTCCACTGAGGGTCAGAAAGCACAATAGAAACCAGGGTAACATTTAAAAAGAAAACATTGGGGTGAGGGCTGCCAACCGTTGGAATTGCCGTGCCCTACAACAGAAAGGGCACAAACAGTCTTTCTGCCCCCCTGGGGTGGCATATGGGGTTAATTACCCCAAAAGACCACTTAGACCATAGGGACTGCCTTTATGCAGTCTTTTTTGGGGGAGAGAGTACCCTCCTGGGAATGGGCCCATGCTCTTCCGCAACCAGTCCAGCAACACAATGGTATATTTCGTTTGCAAATCAGCCATTGTGACAAAATGTTTCGGATGAAAACGATGTCGCAAATTGCTATTTTTCCTACTCATTTTCAATACTTTTTTATTTCAACAATTTGTTTCTTTGAAACAACATTGAGGGATCTACTTATATGAACCCTTCCTGAATTTTGTCTACTTTCCAGAAATCTATAGCTTTCCTTGATCACCCATGAGTTTCACACCCGTTTCCACCACAAACTGGAAGTAGGTTGAAAGCACAAAAATATGAAAAATGGGCTACCTCTTTGAAAAATGCCAAAACTGTGGTACAAAATAGTTTTCTTTTTCTTTCAGCTCTGCATGTTTCTTAAACCTGGGAAGTAAATCTTTTGTTGACGCCATTTTTAGAAAAGAAAATAGAGACTTTTATTCCAAACACCTTTTCCCAAAAAACACAAACTTTAGGTACATTTTGCCTAATTTCTCAGCCCCTCCAAGGGGGTTCCACCAACCCTGGGTACTTTTATAATGCCCTGGATGTTGGAAAAAGGACGCAAATTTGGTGTTAATACCTTATGTGGAAAAGTACCACATAAGGTTTCCACCTTATGTGAATACCCCAATACTCACATGAGTATTGGGGTACTCAATACCCCTAAATAACCAAAAAAAGGCTCAGCTCTGGGGGGGGGGGGGCAGCCCCAGCAGCTAAGGGGTTAAACTAAATCACTGCCACCTGCCAGTCTACTTTGGCAAGAAAGCTTATTGATTTGTATTCTGGAATCTGACTCTGCTGTGACCTGTAAATGTAAATCCAGTACTTGTATAGCGCACGAATCACCCCCGAAGGGTATCTCGGTGCTGGGGGCCGTTGGGAAGATTAAGCGAGCTATTGCCCAGAGTCGCATGGTGCTGGGCAGACCCCTGCCGCCGGAGCCAGGGATCGAACCGTGATCCCCAGTGTCCAGCGTCAGTTGCCCTGGCTGCGGCGCCACACCTCTCCCCGCTGTTCACAAGTTTGAATCCCAGCAAGGCCAACCTAGCCTTCGATTCTTCTGAGAATGGTAAGTTAAGTATCATTAAACTGGGTAAAACTAACAACTATTATTTAAAATGCATGGAAAAAAAACCTGCGATACGAAGTGTGATAGTAGGTATAGTTAATATTGTTATCAATATTTTAAGGTCCGTGCCTTTGAGTCTCAAAGGGCGGAGAAGAGGGTTTGAGAAGGCTTAATAGAGTTGATGACAGGGATTTGTGTATAACTGAATTAAAATGCCTAGTTCCCTTCAGGAGGACAACGGATAGTAAGTTATGGTGATATGTGTGTTCCTAGGGTATTGCTATTGGCAACAGTTTTCCCACTTTGTTTTATATGCTAAGAAGAGGCGAAGGGGGGTGATGGGCAAAGGGGGTAAGACTGACAGTAGACCATGATATCAGTGCACTGATAGTGCTCTAATTGGTTCCTCTGCTCAAAATGGATGCTGTGTGGCTTAAGATGTCTTTGTTTGTGGATGGCACCTACTCTAGACCAGGATGCGGGTGCATGGGCCCAGTTGTGTGGGTCGAAACACTGAAAATGTCTTGTAACTTGTTATCATAATGCTTCAATTCTTGTAACTCCATCAGGGCGGGCAAAGGTTTTACTCCCACTTGCGAAGGGGCGGGGGTCTAGTTGCAAATCTGCATTGGTAAAACAGGGTAAACGTTTTCTAAGCCCCACTTCACAGATGCAAACATTGACCAGTCTCAGGCCAACTCACTGTCCTGTCTCTTTCCCAGTTGCAGAATGCCCTGCCCATTCACAATGACTCATGGACCTCAAGGCATGGCCTGGGTATTGGTTAAGGCCCAGGTAGGGGCTGGAGCTCTGAGGCTTGTGGCAGGGCTGAGAATGGCCACCATGGACTAAGATGGGGTGGTATTGTGACTGGGACTGTGTTAGGGCTATGGCATGGGAAGCGCTGGTGACGGGGTCTTTGAAAGAGATACACCACTGAGCAATTGACAAGTGGCCCTTGGGGCTAATCATTTCCCGCTGCCATGAAGGGATGCTAACACTGCATCTCTACTATACTCTAAAATCTTTACACATTTTACTTTGGGAAAGCTTATGAAGTGTTACAAAATGTGATGTTGCATGACTATGGATTTTGCCACTTGATGCTCTCCGAAACACCCACACCTAAGAAATAACACAAAATCCTTAAACTAAAGACATGGAACAGCAATCTTGGATACAATGAATAGAGCCGAAATGTGCCACATAATAGTCTATCCCTGACCTCCAAACATCCCCATCACCAAACAAACATCTCAGTCACATCCAGATGTATCTATAGTTTGTCTGACAGCAACAGAACACACAAGGCTCCTCTACCCCTGCACTGAAGCTTCACGTGCACAACCTGACATCAAAGCTGTATGATTGGCTAGGCATTTCCATCACCACATCTATTTCTTCTCACAAACCTACATGTCTAATCTGTTTGGAAAAAGCTTGCTTAAACACAACACAACCACATCTGCACAAGATTGTATCAAAGTTAGTGATGGGCTATAAATTCTGCTCCACCGGCGGAGTTGGTGGAGTTTAGACAACTTGACATTACGCTTGTAATGCGGGGCAAACTCCGCCAACCGCCGCGGGTTGGAGTTTTTTCTCGCATATGACGGCTCGCCAACAGTAAGATAGTGAATGTGAATTTGAGTCCCTAGCATGATTTTCGGGTGCTGGAAGGGAACTCTGCTAGATTTTGGCACCGCGGGCGGTAGCGGGCAGCCGCATCCTTAGCAGTGAGAAAGCTTCCGCTTGAGAAGAAAATTTACTCAAGCGACAGCAAAAACAACGCGAGAAGACGCACCCTCTGACACTCTGCATGGTGCTATTCACACTGATTTTTCAGCACGGAACAAGCTCCCGGCGCGAAAAATCAGTGCAGGCAGCAGGACGCGCCGATTTTCTCACATTCGCTGAACTCTGTGGGCCCGATTCACAGAACTAACTTAAGGCAAAAGCCTAAACTTACTACCATTTTGGTATTCACAGAAGGCACTTACTCATTACGGTATTCACAGAAGTTAGGAGTCTTAACTTTAGGACTCCTAAATACCTTCTGTGAATACCGAAAGCCTTAAAATTAAGATTTTTCTCAGTTTAGTAGTAGTATAGTTAGGACTCCTAACTTTAGGACTCCTAAACTGAGAAAAATCCTAATTTTAAGACTTTCGGTATTCACAGAAGGCATTTAGGAGTCCTAAAGTTAGGACTCCTAACTTCTGTGAATACCAAAACGAGTAAGTGCCTTCTGTGAATACCAAAATGGTAGTAAATTTAGGATTTTGTCTTAAGTTAGTTCTGTGAATCGGGCCCTGTGAAATCTCGCTGAGTTTTCATGTTTCAGAATTCCGCAGAGTGAAACTCCATGAGCACCGCCCAAGCGAATGAAATAACTGTCCTTTAGCATCTACAACCAAGCACACAGAACAATACTAAGATCCAGGTGAGGCCCAGACATGCTCTTCAGCCTCTCCATCAACATGAACCATAACTATTGCATATCATCCAAGTACCTGCCCATCTAGCAACCTGCCCTATGTTTAAGTACTGAACTCTTGCAGGATCATTGAGTTATAAAGCGAGTTACTGTGATTTTCTTTGGCACAATCTTTGTTACAAAATATATTAACATAATGTTAACTAAATAAACTGGAGAGTTACATCTTCCCTACGCAACCACAGTGAAAACCGACCACCTTTACCGTGGTCATCGAAAATCCGTGAACCATGGAGTCTGTGCAGACTCAATGATCCCCAAGGGAGCATAGAAAGGGTACCCATGTCCCATGCAATGCTGGCAACATGACATGCCCTAACAACATATATCAGATGTGCCATCTTCAGATCTCTGGGTCTAGTGGCCCCAGCCCCTAATGGTAAGAACACAAGGGACACACAAAATGAGGTACCGTACTCTCCTGTCATGTGAAATATTATAAAGTAATACATTGTAAGAGTTATTAAAAACCATATGAAATGGAAGACATATTTTTTATTAAAGTGATTATTCCATGTGTTAGATTGCGTAACTCAGTGAGTGAAGGCACAGGAGAGGCTCATTACTTAAAAAAGCGGAGAGAGTGAATCAGTTACAGGCCTCTGGCTTGTGGTTACCTCCCAGGAGTGAATAAACATAAATCTTGAAGGCATTTATACTGCTGTCTCCTGCTTACACTGTATGATGTTAACAATCCATTAGGAACGAGCTCTCTGGATAAAGAAAACTAAGAAAAACCCCGTCATCAGCGGAGAGTCATAGGGTTGTAAATGTCATAATTCATAAATGCATTATCCAAACCAAATGAAATACATTCAACTAAAACGTAAGACGACAAGAGAGCTGCCTCTCTAACGCATTGTGTGCAAATATTCCCTTCCATCCTTCTGAGGTGGGTGTACCGAACTGCATTCATCTGGGCTACAGTAATATGTGTTATTTACAGCGCTTAGAAATGGCAGATGTTTGGTGTTTAGTGCTAAACTCCCTTCAGGATGTTGAAATCCAAGATGAATTAATCCTTTGTTGAAGACAGCCCAGTCAAATGCACAGGTGAGACCTATGTGCACACGCTTGTAAGCCTTGAGGGCATCGCGTTCATGCGGTCGCACACGTACCTGGCCATCCTGCCACCTACAGTGACCAAAAGCCACTGAAGTATTTTTAAAGGTGCCAGCTTCACTAAGTCTAAGACCTCTAAAAAATAGTGCCTGAATCAATAATTTTAAGACTCAAATAGATTCGGTGCAAGCATTTTTGGAGCCCATGAGAAAATGACTGTTTGCCATTGGAGTGCTCCCTACAAACAAAGCAATATGAATGCTATGTAGTGAAGTTTGGTGCCTTTGAGTGGCCTCCTGTTGTGGCATGGTAAGGCAGCTGTTTACCTTCTCTGGTCACTTGTGGGGGCGCGGTAAGGCAGATGTCTATCTTTGCAGCCAGTTGTGGTGCCTGGGTAAGGCATCTGTGTACAGAGCACTCATTGTAGTAGTAGGCCTGAACTCAAGCTCCTTCCAGGCTCTAATTGGTCACTCAGGACATGGAGAATCCTGCTGATCAGTCATAGCCATATAATATTTAGAGGCAGCTTTTTCAAGGGCCGCCTCTCCATACCCTCCCCCCCCCCTCCTTCGTCAGACGTGTTTGCAGACGCTGACAGATAAATGTTTGCTGCACATAGGTGTTGCTTCACTGGCCTTGACTGGCCTGTATTTCTAATGATCTTATCCAGCATTTCTCAACATGTGACCTGCAGACCCCCAGGGGGTCCGTGACACCCACTCAGGGGGTTCGCAACTGTCTTAAAAATTAAATAATATTAGCAGATCATTAAAGTCTAGATAAACAAAGAAGCAAAACTGAAAATGTTAAATGTTAACCTTCTGTAAATATTAAGAAATTTGAAATTGGTAAGGTGGTATCTTCAGCTTGACTCGTGGGTGCAGAATGGATGTCATTTAGGATTCACCATGGGTCACAGCTGCGACCCCTGGCTTGCCCCTTGCAACCACTGGTGTTGCTTCTGCGACCACTGGCCCCGGAGGGTTCAGTGACTAAATATCGAGGGACAAAATATCGACTATACAAAAAATCGACACTAAAATATCGAGGGACAGAATATCGACTCCCTATCTACAAACAGGTAAGTACTAAATTATCGATTCCAAAATATAGACTGTCAAAATATAGTTAGCCAAAATATTGAATTTTTTTAATGTATTAAAAATAATATAAAATTAATTAAATATTAAAAACAATTAAATAAAATATACATAATATAATATAAAATAGCTTAAAATGTAAACATAATATAAGTAATTTAAAAAAGTCGAGATTTTGTTGGATACTGAGAGCGTAAAAATTACAATTCCCACTCCAGTGAGAGCAACAGTAGGGAAAGCGTTGGATAGCGTAGAGGTAAAAATTACTATTCCCACTCCAGTGAGTGCAACAGTAGGGAAAACGTTGGATAGCGTAGGGGTAAAAATTACTATTCCCACTCCAGAGAGTGCAACAGTAGGGAAAGCGTTGGATAGCGTAGGGGTAAAAATTACTATTCCCACTCCAGTGAGTGCAACAGTAGGGAAAACGTTGGATAGCGTAGGGGTAAAAATTACTATTCCCACTCCAGAGAGTGCAACAGTAGGGAAAGCGTTGGATAGCGTAGGGGTAAAAATTACTATTCCCACTCCAGTGAGTGCAACAGTAGGGAAAACGTTGGATAGCGTAGGGGTAAAAATTACTATTCCCACTCCAGAGAGTGCAACAGTAGGGAAAGCGTTGGATAGCGTAGAGGTAAAAATTACTATTCCCACTCCAGTGAGTGCAACAGTAGGGAAAACGTTGGATAGCATAGGGGTAAAAATTACTATTCCCACTTCAGAGAGTGCAACAGTAGGGAAAGCGTTGGATAGCGTAGAGGTAAAAATTACTATTCCCACTCCAGTGAGTGCAACAGTAGGGAAAACGTTGGATAGCGTAGGGGTAAAAATTACTATTCCAACTCCAAACAGTGCAACAGTAGGGAAAGCGTTGGATAGCGTAGAGGTAAAAATTACTATTCCCACTCCAGAGAGTGCAAAAGTAGGGAAAGTAATGATTTAAATTAAATATAAGATGACATTAATTATCAATACTGATAAAAAGTTAATTAAAAATAATTACCAATTAATAACAATTAATTACCATTTAAAAATATTAATTATCAATTGATAAAAATGTAATACCAATTAATAATAATTAATTACCAATTACAAATTAATTATCAATTATCAATACACATAAATAAAAAATTAATTATTTACTTTATTACAATTAATTTACTTCCCACCCAATTCCCCTACAAACCCACAACCCGCTCCTATTAATAACAAATACAATTAACATAATTATCAATTAATCAATTAATAAAAATTAATTACCAATTAATAAAAATTAATTACCAATTAATAATTAATTTTCAATTAATTAATTATCAAAACATATAAATATAATTAACATTTAACTAACCATAATTAAATTACTTCCCACCCTTTTCCCCTATAAACCCACAACCCGCTACGGAATTAAATTACGCAATAATTAAATTACATAACATTCATTTGTTTAAATAAATTAAACATACATTACAACAATAATACATCATTTTAACACATATACTACCATACATAACACAATTTTTTTTTTGATATTATGGTAATCTATATTTTAAAATTCGATATTATGGTATTCGATATTTTTAAGGTCTATATTTTGGTAATCTATATTTTTAAGATCTATATTTTGGTAATCGATATTTTGTACCCCAATTTCGATATTCTGACCTATCTATATTTTGTAGAGTCGATATTCTGTCCACTCTATATTTTAACTTCGATATTCTGGGCAGTCGATATTTTGGAATCGATATTTTACCGCCTCAGAGTTGGCAAAATCAGTGGCAAGAACACAGGGCCTCTCAGCTGTTCTGCTCTCCTTGTTAATTGCCTATTTTGTTTTAATTACACTAATAGTGAATGATAGTCTATTAATTGTTATTAGCGTAATAAAAAATGAGCACTAGGAGCCGGGATTTAACTTTTGGTGGCAGCTAAGGTAAATAGGCAAGCACCTTTACATTTATGGTGTGCGCATGTTTGTGAGTAAGAGTTTGTGCGAGAGACCAAGAGGCGTATTTAGAATGCGGCACACATGGAAAGAGCAAAATCAAAGGAGAAATGGAGAATTTTTCCTTGTATCAGTTGCTTAAAACCAGGTATTCCCTGGCGATATTTTTAGAGCTGCCCCATACCTTGTAAATCTGGGGCAGCATCAAAAAGCAACGGGTGTTGCAGCGGAACACCCACTACAACACCCATTGCACGACCCTTTCGCGCTAAGTGCAGCGTGAATAGGGGTATTATTTACAAGGCGTCGTTAAGCCACATTAAGTGGCTTAACGCAGCCTTATAAACAAGGTGAAGGACTTACTGTCACCAGAACGTGGAAAAAAGTGACGTTCTGGTGGTGTTAAATCCTTGTAAATATGCCCCAAAGTGTGTATGTGTAAGTGTGCTTGTCAGTATGTGTGAGCATGTGGGTGTATGAATGAAAGTGAGTAGGTGAGAGAGGTAGCGAGTGACAATGAGTGAGACTGAGTCTTTTTGAGTATGAGTGAATGTATGAGTAAGTTTGAGTGTGAGGCTGTCTGAGTGTTAGCAATAATGAGTGAGTGCAATTGTGAGTGACAATGAGCAAGACGAACAGTGAATGCAACTGACTGTGAGTAAATGTCAAAGTATAAGAGACTAAGAGTGAAAGTGAGAGTGATTGAATGAATGAGGGATGGTGAATGAGTGAGTCACTGTGAGAATAAGTGTGAGTGAGAATGAAGAAGTGATTATGAGTGAGAGGGAAAGCATGAGTGGACATGGCATATGGATGGCATTAATGGCCAAATGCTGCCCTGGCATAATTGGGGTAATGTTTGACGTATAGGGGCACCAAGAGCACATTTTGAAAACAATATGGTCAGCTCCTGAGGAGCGTCGCGTTTCATTGGCTCGGCACACGATGAAAGGGCTTGAATATTTAATGAGGCCCTTTCAGAGCCCTTGGAGCTGTGCTCCTCTCTCCTGTCAAGCAGCACAGAGCAGCAACTCCACTTGCTGTGCTGCGGTGCATGAGTTAATTGTAAAGCCGGGACGTGGTATCTAAAACAGACATTTGTTCTGCTACATGAATCGTTTTTTGGATCTTCAGAAATGTTAATTTTCGTGGTGTAATCAGATTATGTGACATCACGTTATGTAAAGAGGCAAGGTCACGGGTCATATGATGTGACTTCATGTCATGTCATTGACGTCAAAGGGTGAATGATGTCACTTCAGCTACCCCAGGCATTTTGGTGAATCGACGTCCATGGGGCACAGGGCAAATACAGTAAACAGACTCGAGTATGCATAATTTCCTAGCCCCAATAGGTGCACAGAAGGTGGTGTCACCTGTGCAGAAGACTCACCACCTACCCCAAAGTTGAGTAATAGGGGTATCTGTGAGAGCCTCAGTTTCAGAATCATCGCATGCCCTCTGTGCCTTCACCTCAATGTGGTCAATCCAGAACCTGCCACCACCCTGCGCTTTTCTTTCCCTGCAGTTGTATATAGCACAAACTCGACCCAAAGCTATTGGAGCGCTTTACATGAGCACCAGTTGTATTACACAAGGACACATTCATTTTGTGTGGGCATGGGGAGATTAAGGGAATTCCCCAGAATCACAGTATGTTGAGCCAACGCCGAGACTCGAATCCGGTTCCCCAGTTGTCAGCTCTAGTTATTATGCCACTTCCTATCGTTTCAACAAGCACAGACCTGCAGTGCAGGCTACTTGAGCAGGGTCACACATAGTGGCAGGATGTAGTAACTCCTTCAAAGCGTTGGGTGCAATACATTGGTTTATTGAAGTTACAACGAAGTAAAATACAAGGGTGCTGGCCACAACTCTTCCTGTTACATCTGTCCCTCCTACATTCTACATTCCACCATAAATACCCATTCCATATATCGTCATGACACTCTAACCTTCTAAAGTTCTATTAACTTAAAGCAACACTATACTACACATCCTCCTTCTTAATAAATCAAACAATAAATTTGAATCACAAATACGCAAGTTATCATATATGATACAACTTGATACCATGCGTATCTTAAACATTTAACTGCACAATAAAAATTCACTCTGAATTACTGCACACATACTCATTTAACCTTTTGGGCTTGACAACTCTTCTGCCAAACCTAGTGACTATAAGATTATTATCCACCTCACTGGTTGGTTCCGATTGAACAACATCATCAGAATTGGAAAGAGAATTCCCTTGGGACGACTCAAGATTTATTGCGTCAGCTTGGTGTTCCAACACACCATACTGTTCATTCGACATTTCCATACTCATGTCTTTACTAAAAGTGTTGTTACTAGGGTTGCTGTTATGTGAGCTGTCATGAGTAGTACCCGGACTCAAACTCACATTAGGGCTTAACCACCAAAAGTCATCCCCCATCCCCCTTTCCTCAATGTCATTATTAACATCATGGAGTTGACTTCTTGCGATTGCAACCCTGTTCATATGATGAACAGTACCATCTTCTAGCATGACTGTGTTCCGCATTGCTTTGGAAATTCTTTTGGGTGTAGAGTAACGTGATTCAAGTTTTTCCACTTTTCTTCCCTTCTTGATTCTGACTAGTTGCCCCACATGCAAATAGACCTCTCTAGTACCATGTTTAGCATCAAAATACATTTTGTTCTTTCCTTGTGACTTGGCAATGCAATCTCTTACTTTATCGCATTCCCACACATATTTTTTGCTCCTGCCCATCCATGTTGGGTTAATATTGCAATAAGGAAATCTGCCTCTCATAAGCCCAAATGGGCTTTCCCCAGATGTGTCATGTTTGGTTATTCTGTAGGACCAAATTAATTTATCTAGTTCTAAATACCAATTTTTCCTTCCTTTATTGTCCATTTGTAAAACCCCTTTAATTACCCTGTTTACTCTTTCTACAACTGAATTTCCCCTGGGATGGTACAATGCCGTGAATTTCTGTTCTATGCCAGTGGCACTCATAAAACATTTCATTGCTTCTGACTTAAATTGTACTCCGTTATCCGTTAAGATTGTTGCAGGTACTCCCTCTCTGATAAAGCATTCATCCAGGAATTTGATTACGACCTTGGTACTGATGGAATCTACCACCTTGACTTCAATCCATCTAGAAAACAGATCTACTAGAACTAATACATATTTGCACGCTCCATCCTGCCACATTATAGGGCCCATAATGTCTGATGCCAAATTCTCCCAAGGTAGTTTAGGACAACCTAAGGAAGACATTGGAGGATTAAGTGTTTTTTGACTTTTGTCAGCACCATCGCAATTTACACAATTCCGAACCAGTCTTTCAATGTCTAAATCAATCTTAGGCCACCAGTAAAGTGCCTTTATATTTTTTTTTGTTCTAGATACCCCTGGATGGCCCTCATGACCAACTGTGATGATTTTTTGTCTAATTCCCATAGGAGGAATTATTCTTTCACCTCGACAAACAAATTCTCCATCCATACTTAACTCATCTCTTACTTCCCAAAAGGCCTTGAGTTGAGGATTACTTTTGTCTGTACTTAACCACCCATCAGAAATTTTCTTGGCAACATCCCTGAGTAAAAAATCCTTATCCACTTCAAGCTTCCATTCATTAATCTGTAGACCACACGACTCTGAAAAAACTCCTGCAACACAATAGTCATTCCAGCTGCTTTGATCCACTTCCTTAAGTGGCAAAGACATTCTACTTAGAAAATCCGCTATGATGTTTTTTACCCCCGGGACATACTGTACCTCGTAAACAAAATCTTGAAGTCTCATGGATAGCCTCGCTATTCTAGCTGACGCTCTGCAAAGACCCTCTGTGGTGAGAAGTTTAGTTAACGGCTTGTGGTCCAACCGGAGTGTGAATTTTTTACCCCAAATAAACTTTCTGAAATGTTCCATTGCCCACACGCCCGCTAACGTC
Organism: Triturus cristatus; assembly: GCF_964204655.1. Classification (NCBI taxonomy): domain Eukaryota; kingdom Metazoa; phylum Chordata; class Amphibia; order Caudata; family Salamandridae; genus Triturus; species Triturus cristatus. The sequence goes on from NC_140588.1 coordinate 1,052,426,515, forward strand.
TCTCTCTCAATTACTGAATATTTCTCTTCACACGGAGACAAAGACCGTGAGGCAAACGCTATTACCACTTCTACACCCTGCTTTGTCACTTGGGAAAGAACACCCCCAAGTCCTGTGCCGCTGGCATCAGTAGTTACCAACGTTTCAGCACAAGGGTTAAAACCTTGCAAAGTGGGAGCCGTTGTAATAGCATGTTTAATTTCTAAAAACGCTTTCTGACAGGCTGTGTTCCATACAAATGGTGTTTTGTTTTTCATCAATTGTCGCATTTCAAAAGTTTTATGTGAGAAGTGGTCGACAAACTTAGAATAATATTCGGCTAATCCTAAGAATGATCTAAGATCATCCTTGGATTTGGGTGCCGGCGAATTGATGATGGCTTCAACAAGTTTTTGTTTGGGTTTGATGCCAGAATCACAAATCTCATGTCCTAGATAAGTAACTTTTGTTTCCGCAAATTTGCATTTACTGCCTTCAGCGACTAAACCATTGGACTCTAATATCTTTAAAACTTGTTTCAACCTAGAATCATGATGAAATTTGTCTTTACCCATGATTAAAATGTCATCTTGAAAGAAAATTACCTCAGGTATATGCCCTAGTAAGTTAGACATCAATCTTTGAAAAACAGCCGCTGCTGATGCTAATCCAAACGGCATTCGTGTAAATCTAAAACACCCAAAAGGGGTACAAAACGTAGTCAGGTGTCTACTCTCAGGATCAAGTACCACCTGATGGTAGGCAGCCGAAAGATCTAAGGTAGAAAATACTTTAGCACCACAGGTAAGCGATAGCATTTCATCGATTCTGGGGAGAGGAAATTGGTCAACCAAAATGTTATTGTTCAAATACCTCAAATCTACACATAAACGGGCCTTACCATTGGCCTTGCGAGCAACGACCAATGGAGAAACCCATTCAGCAGCTTCCACACTTTCAATCACACCATTCTCTAGTAATTTTTCCAGCTCTTGTTTTACCTCTTCCCTAACAATGAACGGTATATTCCGAGCCTTGTGTATCTTGGGTACCGCTCCATTTTTTAATATAATTTTGTGTGTGAAACCTTTAAGTTCACCCATCTGGGATGAAAACACCTTTGGAAAATCTTCTAACACCCATTTTTTTGTGTTTTCACTTTCACAGGCTACTAATACCTGTTCTTTACTGTTTGGGTCCAGTATAATATAGAGGTTTTTCTGATCCCTCCACCCTAAGACGGACGGTCCATCTTTAGAAACATATAATTTACCAGTAGCATGTCTACCCTTGAATCTAAAGATCAACACTCTGAACCCTAGGATGTCAATTTTTTCCCCAGTGTAGCTTTCTGGAGTAATATCACTTGGCTCCAATTTTGTTCCAATGTGGGCAACAAACAATTTACCTGTTTGTTTACAATTGTGTATGGAGACCCCGAATCGGCTGCTAACTGGACATCGACTCCACCCAGTGACATTTTGCATATAGGCTTAGAGGAACAATCATCGGTGATGTTTAATACAACATTTTTCTTTTTAAATTGAATTTGAAGCTCCTCCTCAGAAGATGCTGAATTATCATATTGTTCAGAATCGTATATACATGCAACTTTGTTCTTGCTACTCTTTTTGGGCTTTCTACGGCAAGCTTTTGCAAAATGACCAACAATACCACATTCCAGACATTTAGCGGATCTTGCAGGGCATCTATCAAAATTTGCCGCATGAAGATTACTACCACATCTGTAACAAACAACATTCCCATACTTCTTTTGTTCAAACCTATCTTTTTTTTTAACCTCGGTTTTGGAATCATGGTACGATTTTCGAACTGTTTTACCCTCTGAAATCTTATTTACTACCTCGGTGTCTTTTTCTTCCACCGCCAAACTCACTTTTGCACATCTTTCTGAAAGTTCTGCTTTCTTAACCATTACTATAATGTCCTTGAGACTGCTTTCGCCTTCTACCCATAATTTGTCCTGTAACGCTTTATTTTTTGCGTACATGACAATTTGATCTCTAATCAATTCGTCATGTAATTGAGCAAATTTGCATTTGCTCGCAATTTTCTTTAAGGCAGAAACATATTCCTCAATACTCTCATTTTTCTCCTGTTTCCTTTGGAAGAAACTATGTCTGGTTACAGCAATACAAACCGTGGGAGAAAAATATTCATCTAAGTCAACAATTGCTGCTTTGAACACATCCATATCTCCACCTTCCCTTTCTTGCCTTTGATTCTCATTGTATATTCTCAAACCTTCAGGTCCTAGACTATACAATAACATCCTTTTCTTTCTTTCAGGTGAGAATAAGCCATTAGAGTCTTCCATATTCGCGATATAGTTTATAAAATATTCTTTCCAGTCTGTCCAAGGAACAGGTGGATCTCCAGGTACAGTGAGGAATTCTCTAGGCGAGTTGATGTGCATTGGATTTGATGTAATGACAGGATCCATGCTAGTCGTGGCTGTATTAGCTGTATCCGGCATGTTGAACCAGTAGTTTTGTGGAACTTGCAATTAATGTACACGTGTTCAGGGTAAAATCTTTAAAAGGTTCCTAATCCTTTCTTTTCTTTTTAAACGTTCCACCGTATGTAAAATAACCAAACACCCTTGTACCCAAAGAGAACTCTAGTAAGGTTCGTTATAACTGATTTGCCATCTTACTTGTGAATATCTTCGTGCTCGCTTTCAACCAAAACAAAAACGAAGTGTTCCGATGCCTGCAGCGCTTCGTAAACCGTTGTTATGGCAACGTTGTACATAAAAAAAAAAAAAAAATATGGCCGCCGGAGTGTTTGACGCTTATGCGTTACGTTGGCACGTCGGTGATCACACGCACATCAACGCGCTGACGTTAGGAACTTGACGCACCTTCCTCGCGCAACACTCACCGGCTGAACGCGCTGATCTCGTGCAGGATTCAAATTATGCAGTCTCAACGGTAAGCGCCGTACACATTGCGGGTTACTTCATTTATATAAATACTTGCTTCTTCGTTGTCCGAGTTGCTCACAGCCACGTAGAGTGTAAAGTTCGCTCACGGAATTCTTGATCGTGGTAATCCTGTACATTAATCACCAAAAACCTGGTTCCGCTTCTTGTGCTGAATTTCCTTCACGATCGCAACACACTGTGCCTCATCCCGTCGCCAAAATTGTAGTAACTCCTTCAAAGCGTTGGGTGCAATACATTGGTTTATTGAAGTTACAACGAAGTAAAATACAAGGGTGCTGGCCACAACTCTTCCTGTTACATCTGTCCCTCCTACATTCTACATTCCACCATAAATACCCATTCCATATATCGTCATGACACTCTAACCTTCTAAAGTTCTATTAACTTAAAGCAACACTATACTACACAGGACAGATGCACAGGGGATCTATTTGTAATGAGTGTCTTATACAGGGTGAACCACGGGGAGGCTCAGCAGACATCACTATTCCTTGATTTTGGGATATCTTGTGAATGGATCCACCCATCGAATTCCAATCTGAGCCACTGGATTGATTGGAAGTTGCAGATATTATGATCTAGCCAGTCTGGATTCTGTAGTGATTAAGTCAGGTACAAGAGATGAGTTTCATGTAGCTTTATTCAAGATGATACAACAGACCCCACAGGAGCAGCCAGCATGCTGCTCAGCCCAGTCAACTGTGAACAATTGACTCATAACATTCTATGACATGTCATCACAGTAAGATTCTACAGGCAGGGCATGAATAGCATTGAACTCAGGATATAACAGATTCTTACTGGGGTGTTCCTTGTTGACCCTCTCGAGGTACAACTATTTTCAGCTCTAATGGAAGAATGCCAACAACCCTCTCATATTTGCTTATCATTATAAAGGGGTGGTTGATGGGTCGCCCACTTCCTCCAGGGTGGGTTGCCTCCAATAGGTACCTATTTTGCACTCATTTATTTATTGCTGTTTGATAAACGTTTATGTGTGCTCTAGCACTGTTGTGTGTAAGGTGTATTATCTGTCAGTTGAGTCCTTATATTCCAAAACAACTACAAATCCCAGAATGCAAAGAAAAAACACAGGCTGATCGATTTGCTTATACATTGGCTTGGTGCACCTAAGAGTTTTTCAGGTGCATTAGTAGCAGGACCCAAGGGTGAGTGGGGCAGACTACACTCAGATTATAGCTAGCCAACCAGGAACAGGGTGGTCCAATTTCCTTTCGTGCATTAGTGACCTGGCACCTTTGCTTCGCCACTGCTAAAATGCTCAGATTTCAGAACTGTCAACATTTCTAGTTCAACGTGTATGTAGCGCCACCAGTTAAGGCTTTTCCCTTTGTATTCTGGGAGCTACAGTCAAGTGACATAACATAGGCCCCCGCAGACCCCGTGGATGAGGCGGGGGGTGTTGAACTACAGGGGGCCACCTCAGTTCAGTACCCTGGCCTGGAGCTTCTGATTGGGTCCGGAGGGGGGTCCCTCCATGTACGTGGCAGGGGGGCATCTTCAAGTTTCGTTATGCCACTGCTATAATCCTGATTTTATAAAGGACTAAACCAGAATTATAAATCAAAGGATGGAAAGAAAAACCTGGACCAGATGAGTTACACAGGAATGGAAGCAGTCTGAGATGTATCAATGAACGCCCAGGGGTGTAAACAAGGTGCTTGGAGTCATCTAGCGTTCCTAACTGAAAGGAATTAGAAAGATAATCACGGCCATATAGAAGCACTAAGTAGAAATCTTTACATTTTACAGATATGTTAATGTGATTGGTTTAATGGAAGACTACAATTCCCAGAATGCAATTATTCGCTTCCTGAAGACTAAGGGGTGATGATGTGGCATCTTGATGACATGGTGATCTGGCACCAACAAAGATGCCAAGTGGAAGCCTTTCATGCACTGCTTAATTTGTAAAAAAGAAAAAAAAGGAAGTGCCAGGGCTATCGCCAGGAGGCCACATCAGCGTGCACCACACATTGCCCCTGCACGCAGCTAATGATAGTAACAACACAAGCACTCACCATCTCACTTCTACAAGTGTGACAATTCAGGCTATTTCAGGCCCCCAAACCTATAAGAATGGCCTGGACGGCAGGTAACAGTCATTTTTAATTAATATAGCATAAATAATTAACTGTTGTTGTGGCCATCTGTGAATTAGCCAACAGCGCTCCCTTGTGGTATATTGTCACAAGCGCTGGTGTCTAATTAAGTTCCGGTGCGAGCACTGGAAACCACCTGCTCAAATTAAGCACTGCTTTAGTTGGTGTGATCTGGTTTTTATAAAAAAAACACTTTACATTCTGGGACCCTTGCTCTTTTTAACCATTATAAGTATGGCTAAAAAGTCCCAGCAGGAATAATGTTGGCGGATGGATACTCAGAACTATCTAAAAGTGTGACATGGACAGTTGGCAGCTATGACAGTCATTCCCCATAGCATGCCCCACCCACCCCTCACATTCCACCCTCATGAACCCATTCGGTAAGTAGGTTGCTTGACGCCCAGAATGTGACGCTTCTTGGGTATATAAAATATCCTTTTCATGCACATTTCTTCTGCTGCTGCTGAGGGACCCTTCCTTTCCACAGGCGGGGAGGATGCTCGGAGTCTCCGCTCAGGATTGTGCCAGATTGATAGGTCTGTTTATGTAGGCCTCTCCACGCTGTGTCCCTCCGACAGCTGTGCTGCATCACAGCTAATGGCCTCACACCAGTAGTCAGGGAAGAAAGGCCTGCTGCAGAAGGGATGCGCCTCCTGGGGGGGGAACATCTCCCAGAGTTAAAAGAACTAAATCATTTTTATATTTCCTCCCCACCCTCAGAAAGGATATCTGCCACCAGCTCTTGCTGGATGGCTTCATGCCTTGGAGTTAACTCCTGCTCTCTCCAGCTGCAGCTGTTCTGAAGGTTTAAACTCCATCTTTGTCCAGGTGCCTTCTGTACGAGGCCAGTTTCCCATCCCTGACTCCCTGTAAAGAGGAGGCTACAAACAGCGCTCTTTGAAGGAACCCATGCATTCCATCCATTGGACAGGGTTTCAGGAGGAAATCACTATTGAAATGTGATATAAGTGACTGCTGCTGTGTGCATTTTATACTCCTACTGACACCAAAAGCCATTTAACAAAGGCAAGCCAGAGCTTTTCACCAGAAACTGTGGCTTCTAGAGAGACCCCATACAATGACCAAGAGACAAGGGGGCATATCAACAACGACCGGCGATGATTATCGCAAAGCGCATTTAGCGCTAGGATAATTATCGCCGGCTAGCGTGAATTTTTATCGCTGAGATAGCGTGCTATTAGCAACGCTTATCTCAATAGCGATAAAAATCCTCACGCTAACAGGCTAACGTGAGATTATCGCTGGAAACCCAGCGATAATCTCACGTTACCTTGTTGATAGGGATGGGCAAACTTAGCCATGATATCCTCCTTCCATAGGATATCATGGCTAAGTCAGAAAAATACCAGATGTAAAAAAGCAGCGTTAACCGCGGTTAGCGCTGCTTTTTTTGTCTCTAACAGGGTTAGCGATATTCTTGATAATAGGAGAAATGTCGCTTACGACATTTCTCCTATTATTTTACTCTGGAACACCCCCTTTGCATCTCATTAGAGATGCAAGGGGAAGCGTAGAGTAAAAGGGTGCTAACATGCAAATTTTCATGTTAGCACCCTGTTGTTGATAGGGTGCTAGTTTAATCTCTGCTTTTTTGGCTTTTAAAGCCAAAAAAGCAGAGATAAAGCCCTTGTTGATATGCCCCAAGGTCCTTCTACTCTCTCTGCCACACTGTGCCACGCCGGTACAGGCCCGCTCAGACTCTTCGATCCTCCTTGACAGCAAACCATCCATTGCAGAGAAAACAGCGGGGCTTCATTATGAGAGCCCTGCGTCACTTTTGCACCACGTAAAGCGGTACATGCGTGACGCAGGGCCGCATAAATATTTATGAAGCCACGCAAAGCCACCCGTTCAAAGGAGACAAGGACCACCCTACTCACACGGAACCAGGGTACATATTATGTTACAAGAAAACAGTGGTACCTGTGGAATTGGTATGAGAATAAACTGTGTATTTATATTATTGATACAAATTAAGTACAATGGCAATAATCTAGGAGAAGATGTATGGATTTTCAACAAAGCACAATCGGAGTCCAGTAGGTAAAATGCACTTTGATTTATATTAAGTTCAAAATGTCCTAACAAGGGGGTTCAACGAACCGTGTTCGGTGTCCCAAGTGAAGTGAAACCTATAACCTAAAGTGGCAAAATGACATACATGAAGGTTTCAAAAAGATACAGAAAAGCAAAAAGTGACCAACTAATCAATTTGCAGTAAAACATTCAATGTCTCCTGTAACAATGACGGAGGCTTTGTACAATAGCTCGCTTTTCAGTAGTGTCAACAACGTTTCGACCTCTCAAGAATTATGAGGTTTCATCAGGACCTATGATTTGTGGGACACCTGGATTGATGTGGAGGAATTGTCAAAAGGTGGTGCATGCACCCAAGGGAAGTGTAATTGAGGGAAGTGGTACTTACATAGGGCCCAGCTGGGCGCCCTGTAAGTCTTGGGGAGTCTGACAATATAGGTGGCGTGTATCCATCAGTGAGGAACAAGCATGAGCTGAAAAGTCCAATGCAGCAAGAACGTCGCATATGAGGAGCGGTGGTGAATGCCGCGAGGTATCTGCGAGTTCGATGCTTTTAATGTCCGAATTGTTGAAGGTGATTTGCTGCTGCGTGGACAACAGTGTCAGTCTGTCTCCTACATCAATGAGAATCCAAAACCTGGCTTTGAGTGGCCTCAAAAATCATGAGTAATGCAATAGAGTGAGAATCAGTGGGTTGCCTTACTCTGTGCCCAGGATGTGTTCCATGGGCATTGCAGTGGGTTTTCCCAAGCAACACCCATGGAATTTGACGCTGCCCCAGATTTACAAAGCGATATGAACCTGGGGAACCCGATTGCCTCCCGAGGTGAGGTGTAGTGAGGAGAAATATGTTTATCATTTTATATATTTATATGTGTTCCCTCTTTCTGTGTGTGCTGTATTCTGCAGCACACTTATAAAGAGGAACATACCTCTTGGGATTGTTTGTGTGCAGGAAGGAGGCACTTCCTGCACAAAAACAATCCTGCAGTCAACAGAGGCACCCCTGCACCATGGTGCAAGGGTGCCTACATATGAGCTAGGTTAACGAAAGGGCACCAGCGCAGTGAGAAAGGACAGGAATGCACCATATTGCTTAAATACAGTGAATTCCTGCCATTTCACTTTGGCAGTGCAGCAAGGTGCCAGGCTGTGCTGCCCCGGCGCCAAAATTCCATAAATGAGGCCCGAAATCCCAGGGATTTCCTCTTAACAAACTGTAAATCTGAATTTAAGTGGGAGCAAAACGTGTCGAACAGCACATCAGACTCCAGAAGGCAATCAAGCCTCTTATCCAGTGGATGATTTTAAGACTATAGAGCAATATCTTCTCCTCTCTAAACTAGACTATGGCAAAGCGCTCCTATCGGCAGTCCCAAAGTACACATATCCAGTTGAAAGGCAGCTTTAACTCCACAGCGCCTAGCCCCCAGCACTAGACAGTCCAATCACATTACTTCTGTCTTTACCATAATAAACTGGCTCCCCATTAACTCCAGGGGCATCTGTAAGCTAGCTGATGAAATTCATAAAGATATGCATGAGGACTCTGCTGCTTACCTGGTACACAAACACCTTCCAAGTTCCCTTGGAAGTACAGAATCTCTATAGCTGGACACGGCTGTGTTCAGAAAGACTAGAACTCTGCAGTAAGCTGGTGGGATGGAAAAGTCCTCTGCATGACAAAGACATGTACCCCGGCCCAGAGTGCCCAACTGCACTGTTGTCTGGATCCATAATGCTGATTTTTGTTGTCACAGGTAAACACGCATCATGCATGTGTGCCATGACATTGGCCTGTCTCACGGATTGCAGTCTTCTTGGACCGGGAGGGGCACCCAGAGCGCTACATTTATAGTGGTGGAAGGTTACTGCCTTCACAAGGTGTTTAGAAGCACGAGTGTTGTGGTGGCAGCGTTTAGTGTAGTGATGAGTAGGAGTGAGCAGGTCGTATTTAACTGTTGTCACTAGGAGGGAGGCCCACAGGCTCACTCACTTTTAAAGTTCCACTGCTTTGTCCTTAACTCACCCTTGGCCTTCATCTGTTAGATGGAAGTACTGTGCTGTGCAGGAGTGGTGACTCTGAACAGGTTGGATCTGTGCCTAGCAAGGGTACAGTACAGGTCCAGTGCAGTGTTGTGCAGAGTGCGCACGGTGAATGTGTGCACTGGCTGTAGGTGTGCCTGCAAGTGGCACAATAGAGAAAGGCTACAGTGCTTAGCGCAGAGTAAATGTGTGTGTTAAAAGCATGTGTGCCTGTGGTGACACAATACTTCAAAGTAACAGTGCTCGGCAGTGTGTGTGCCTTGTACATACACTAAGTGCAAGTGTGCCTCTAATGGAACATTCCATGGAGAACCATTGGTACCATTTTGGGAGGCCCAAGCCTGCCTGGTGAAGACATGAGAAGGTAGAGGAATCCCCCAGACAGATTTGTGTATTGCTTCGTTCCTGTGAGCTGGGTGCGACACACGTGGAAAGGGCGAGCGAGGCTCCAGTACATTTCAAAGGATGCTCTTTGATTCAGTGAAAGATCACAAGGAAGGGATCTGGGCACCTCTCAGGAACGCGATGAGGCTGATACGGGTATTATAAAGAGTAGAGCCGGGATCCCTGGGCTAACCTTTGAAGCACATATCACTGTGTTTGACATCCCGGTGTGACCTCTAGTCACTCCCATGGCCTGTGTTGTGCAACTGTCAGCTCCAGAGTCTCTCCCGTTGTGACAGACAGCTTTTCAAGAGGAAGAGGGTGTATGTACTTTAAAAGAAGCAGGCCCCTGTTCTGCTTGGGTTTTCGGATCAGATAGAACCCGCTCATCAGAGCCTCACTAACCCAGCCAGAACGTTACCCCCTCCCCCTCCCTAGGGCCTATTTACAATAGGTAACCACATATATCTACCACCTAAGGACAGGGAATTCCTACTATACATACCAAGACCTCTTATAATCGGCGGCCTCGCGATCCCATACGGATCCAGACCTCTCTGCCCATACGACAGTATCACAAGTGGCGGCCTCGCGATCCCATACGAATCCAGACCTCTCTGCCCATACGACAGTATCACAAGTGGCGGCCTCGCGATCCCATACGAATCCAGACCTCTCTACCCAGACGGCAGTCTCAGCACAAGTGGCGGCCTCGCGATCCCATACGAATCCAGACCTCTCTGCCCATACGACAGTATCACAAGTGGCGGCCTCGCGATCCCATACGAATCCAGACCTCTCTGCCCATACGACAGTATCACAAGTGGCGGCCTCGCGATCCCATACGAATCCAGACCTCTCTACCCAGACGGCAGTCTCATACGACAGTTCATCCTATGATCACCATAACATACAAAAAGGGAATCAGTCTCACTATTCATCAGATCACACAAGGACTGCCAGTTCGAGCATAGCCTGTTCTCCGGTTCGAGGGGCTCCTCTTTCCCTTATTCAGTTACCACTTACCTGATCAGGGTTAACATCTGTTCATGTAGCCGCAGCTGACTAGAAGAATAGGCTACCCTCTCATACAAGAACACGCAGCACATGTTGGTTCACTACAAACTGGGTACTTTATTACTCATTACATACGCAATCACATAACATTACAATATAACACATAACCTGCAAAGAAAAGTGAAAGATTAAGTTGTGCACTCTAATAAGAAAGGGTCGACATCACCTTAGTAGTGTGTAGCCTGCACTCAGTGGTCATCTAGGTTCCCTTCTCGTCTGTGCCTCGGCTCGCCTGGAAGTCACACCTCCGCAGTCACGGATACACATCTGCACCACTATGCGCTGTTCTCTTCACCCTTCTCCGAGTCACTGGGACCTCTTCCTTATCGGCTACTCTCTCCTCTCTGGCTATTCTGCTAGGAGAGTATCTGTCTCTCGATTTTTCTCCGCCTCCAAGATGGCGTCTGTCTTCCCTGGAATAAGTAGTAGCTTCACTGCTAACGGCTAGATGCCGCCTACGGACTTAACATGTAACTGCCTCAGACTTTCACTAATATAGAGGTGCGTTTCCTCATGGAAAATTCCGGCCCGTAACCTGCCGCCCACCAAATTCTTGTACCTCCCCGTACCAAGGACACGTTCCCAGCCGGCCGGCCTGATGTAGTGTCTTCGGCATGAAGAAAAATACAATCCTTCGATAAGGGCCGGCCTGAACCGGTTCTCTCCAAGCGAATAACACCTCATAACTAAAACATTACATTTGACCTAGAAGCATCCCAAGCTGCCGGAGCAGAAAGAAAGATGGAGTCTCTCTCGTTTGAGGCCTACCAGGCCTGAATTCAGCACGGCTCCATGAAATACCCTCACTACAGGACAGGTTATCCCTAATACTAACGAATCTATCCCCTAGGCTATGTGTGCAAGCCCTGATCTATGGGGAAGAGCACAGGATCATGTCGAAGTGCCTAGTAAATAGGCTCCATTCACTACTCTAACCCTTAGACTTGAATGGTAAGAGACTGAAGTCACATTCAATCACCTTTCCTCACAAGAAGGCCGGGAAAATCGAGCAGAACATTTCACCCTTGACTTCAGTCTATTATACATTCATTAAACAGAACTAATATCTGTGGAAGAATAATATGAAACAAAACTAACTGATCTATGTCTAGTACCAGGTGTGCAGAATTGAAGTAGTGAAGGAATACACTGAATAAAGCAACAGATAGAAATCAAAATGCCGATAGTAACCAGAATACCTCCTAATATCTGACGTAACATATGCAAATCAGGTAACCAATTAAAGAGCCAGTCAAACCAGCCCTGGTCAATGTGTTTTCTAACTTCTTCTGTCAAATCATGTAGTTTATCAATGTGAGCTTGAACGGATTTTGTATGATCAGACAAGTTAAAACAACAAAGACCCTCAAAATCAGAACAATCGTGTCCATGTTTAAGCAAAAGATAATCAATGGCCGCTCGATTTTGCAAGATAGCTCTACGTTCACCCTGGGCGTCTAATAGCATGTCAGACAGGACTGTAGAAGTATGATTAATGGATTTTACCATCCAGCAGGCCATTTTCCCAATAGATTTGGCATTATAAACTGCCAAAGCAGGAACACCAACAATTGAAATAGCCAGGCTAAGGTATTCAGACTTGGAATATAAATGCAAAGATGAGTCACAATCCTCCTGTAACCTTACTGTATCTCGAATCACACGAGAGTTGGCATTCGGATGTGATGAAAACATTAACAAGCTCAGTCTAGTAATGGCACAAGGGCCTCCAGAAATATTTGCGGGGATATATGGCCAGGAAGTATTACCACATGAGAAAAGCCATCCGGCAGGTAGTAACATCGTGCGATAATGACTGGGGGTAACTACCAAACTCTTGCAAGTCATGTTATTCTGAACAGAAGTACATGTTTTCGGTGTCCTTTGAAGGCACAAAGTTCGTTCATGAGCGGTGAATGAAGTGGCACCTTTCAATCTTAAACGCATGCATTCAGAAATCGCACTAGGATCACAAGTAAGGAAAAAACACAAATCACCCTGTGTGATATTATAGGTAACTATTTGGGACTGGATGGGGGGTATCGGGTCCGACAGTACAGTACACAAGGGGCAATACTCATGGGTAGCAAAATCGCCCAGAAGAACATTGGGGCGAGCATTCGATATATTGAAAATATGAGTCAAAGTCTCCAATGAAGCAGGGACAGCAACTAAACAAGTCGCTAGAATGTCAGTCACCGATCTCATCGGTGTCAAGCAGAAATGAGGGGCTTTAGTCACTCGTTTGGCTAATGTAGTCCAAAAGTTCGACGACGAATCCCACGCAGCGAAGGAACGCGACACTCGGGTTCTCAACTCAGCCCGGGTTGATGGGATCCCTCCTCTCTCGTCGTACCAGCCCAAAAGGAGTCCAACGCCGACACATCCTGCAGCAACAGTCCAAAGAATGATCTGAAAGAGAATCAAATACAGGCATTGTTCATTCTCGTAAGTAACATTTGTCAGCCGGGACTGCTTCCCAGCTATCTTTCCCTGGTCTCATAACTAAAATGGTGTTGTCTTGACCGGTTGCAATGACCTCTGCTTGTTCAGGGGGATTCTTAGGCGAGTGAACCCTAACCCTGGCCCCAGGATTATCTGTGGAGCCAAAACCTTTCTGGCCTCGTACAGTTAGCAACGTTGGGGCAGTGCCTTTTGTGATCTCACCACTGAAAACAGGCATTATTAGCAATTGAGCCACTCGGTCAGTTTGATGTATCAGTAAGTCAACCTCACTGCTATTCAGCAGGAGCACCTTAATCTCTCCCTGATAATCACTGTCAATGATTCCTCCAAGCACCTGAACGCCTTTTACAGCTAGCCCCGATCTAGGGGCGATTAATCCGAAATTCCCAGTTGGTATATGAACACCAACACCAGTTTCAATGATGACTTGATTCTTACTTTTTATAACGGTGTCATCCATGGCATGCAAGTCTAAACCTGCCGACCCTGGGGTCGCTCTACATGGAGCCAAAGCTCCGGGAGTAATTTCCCAGTACATCACAGTCTCTCTGATTTCATTGGGCTTAGCATCAACATTCGGAGGAAACAAACGCATAAGTGGGGATTCAGCATTTAGAAAAGGACGGTTATTCAAAATCAATAGCGCTTGAGGCAAAAAGTCTCGCCAATTCTTATACTTGTCATCTGTTAATTTACGTAACTGATCTTTCAGCAGGCCATTCAACCTCTCCACAAGACCCGAGGCCTGTGGATAATATGGTATATGAAACACCCATTCAATATTGTTTTCCACACAGAATTCCTGTACCAATCTTCCACGAAAATGGGATGCATTATCAGATTGAATTTGGAATGGCACACCATAATACATCATAATCAATTCCAATGTTTTAATAGTATTCAATTGGGTAGCTTGCTTACAGGGAAGGGCCACCAGCAGGCTACTGTATGTATCAACAATAGTGCAAACATATTGACAATTCCTACTCATAGGAAGTGGACCGATGTAATCAATCTGCCAAATTTGAGCGGGCAATTTCCCGCGATGTAAATGACCTTTAACAATTTGGGGCACTTTGCGCTGCCTGATATGCTGACAAATGGGACAATGTAGAATAACATTTTTGATTAAATCTAGGGGAATATAAATTCCTCGATCAGCAGCCCACCTGCTAGTGGCTTTCTCTCCAAAGTGTCCTGCTTTCTGGTGGGCCCATTTCGCCAATCCCGCAATATAAGAATCTTGCCTGTCCACCACTGCCTCAGCAATTTTAGATTTCTCATCTGCAATGTTATGAAAGAATTTGTCAAGAGAGTCTATCGGGGTATGAGCATCCACATGGAAGATTGTAACAGTACTCTGTGGGAGCATTTCCCAAATCTCCTGCCATAATTCTTTTCCCCACAGTTCTTTTGAATGCAATTACCAACTATGGGAATGCCAAGTCGGTAACCAAACTGCCAGTCCATTGGCAGTAGACCAAGAATCGGTGAAAATATGACATGTGCCAGGTAACTCTTGTTTCAGAACTTGATAAACAGCATAGAGTTCAGCAAATTGACTGCTCTTACCCTCACCAGTTGTACTCAGCAATTTTTGTGTGATCGGATTATAGGACACCGCCTTCCAATGCCGTTTCGTCCCTATGAACCTTGCTGAACCATCCGTAAACCAGACATGGTTTCTGTCCTCCGCGGACAAATCATCAAAAGGTCTACCCCACTTAACAGGAGACTCCTGTACTAAAGGTACGGAACATTCACCCTCAGTCTCAGTCGATGGCGCCCGCGCCACCTGCTCATGCAAAGATGCAACTCCTTTTTGTCCCACACGTGCCCTGTCTTGTATATACCATTTCCATTTAATCACACTCGCCTCTTGAGCGTGTCCAATTCGGTGAGTTTTCGGCGAACTCATAACCCACTGCATGATAGGAATTTCAGGTCGCAAAACTATATCATGTCCCAAAGTCAATTGCTCGGTATCCACCAGAGCCCAATAACATGCAAGTAACTGTTTCTCAAAAGGTGTATAACGCTCACCAGCATCAGGTAACTTTTTGGTCCAGAAACCTAACGGTACTCTACTCTTGCCTTGTTTCTGCCACAAACTCCAATTCGCATAAAGGCCTTGTACAGACACATTCAAATCCACATCACCATCACATACAGGCCATAAATCCAGAGCATGCTGAATTGCTTCTTTTGCCAGACTGAACGCATCTTGCTGTGGTTTATCCCATTCAAATGCATTCTTTTTACGAGTGACATGGTACAAAGGGGCCAATATTTGACTCAAATGAGGAATATGCTGGCGCCAAAAACCAAACAAACCAATGAAGCTTTGGGCTTCTTTCCTATTCCTCGGAACTGCAAAATCAAGAATTTTCTGTTTAACCTGAGGGATCACTTCTCGGTGCCCCTCATGCCAATTAATACCCAAAAATTTCACAGCCTGGGACGGACCTTGTAATTTATCCGGGTTGATTTCCCAACCTTTCTCACGCAGGCACTCAATGACTCTGTCCAATTGGGTCTGAACTTCCTCTTGTGTTTCGCCTTGGATCAAAATATCATCAATATAGTGACATATCTGAATTTGCGGATGAACCGGTACCTCAGCCAAATGCTCTGCCACCAGCCGGTGACATATCGTAGGACTATGCACATAGCCCTGGGGAAGACTTCTAAACGTCATCTGACGCCCGTTCCACGTAAAACTGAATTGTTCCTGACACTCAGGGGCAATCGGAATCGAAAAGAAAGCATTAGCAATATCAATGGACGCATACCATGTACCTGGATGTTTTTGGATTCTTTCAATTAGGGTAATAACATCCGGTACTGCAACAGTCAAAGAGGGTGTGTGTCTATTCAATTCTCGATAATCAACAGTCATGCGCCAAGAATTATCACTCTTACGTACAGGCCAAACAGGATTATTCCAAGCAGAAGTAACTGGGGTTATAACTCCTGCATCCACCAACTCCTGAATAGTGGTACTAATCTCTTCATGACCACCTGGAATACGATACTGCTTCTGACAAACCACTTTTGTCGCATGGGGAACTTTTATGGGGGGCATTCTTAAACGACCAACCCGTACAGGCCTGGACGATATAAAATGTTTAGTTCCAAATTGGTAACATCCATCATCTAAGTGCAAAGTCATTCCTTTCAAAATATCAATTCCAATTATGAATTCTAAGAGTGGCACCACTAATACAGAGTATTCTTTTCTAGGAATTCTACCTATTCTCATTTCAAGTAAAGTTTGAACTGCGGGAGTTTCCTTTCCACCTAATCCGGTAATTGTAAAAGGCTGACCTTTAAACTTCTTTGATTTTCCATGAATAAGAGTGGCCTCCGCTCCTGTATATACCAATGCTCGGGCCCTTTGGACATTACGATGTCTCCAATAAATATCAATATCTACATAGGGTCTATTATCTCTGTGAGCCCATCTGTGTACTGGAGCTTGACCTATTTCCTAGTCATTTTTACTGCGTTCTGTGTACCAGGATATATCAGGATAAAGACTCTCACGTTTCCCAGGTATCGATACCTCCTGTTCATATCCATCTCTATTACGAAATGGATTCCTGTCCTCTGCATTGTACTGCGGGTTTCGATCGGCCAATCTGTGTCGATCCTCTCTCCTTCTCAACTCAGGGGATTGATCCCTATCATCTCTACGTCTGCTGTTAACATAATCATCTCTCCCCCTTTCTCTTTCCCCCTCTCTCTCCCTGTCACTCTCACGACGGGGGGACAAATCACGTACATAACGTCGATCATCACGACGATCAGAGCGCCCACGGCGGTCGTCATCACCGCTACCGTCAGAAAAACCACGATCACACTCAGTCGTCCGAACACGCCGGGCACCCTCCTTTCGATCCAAGCCACGTTTGCGAAACATTTCCCACAAAGGAGAAGTAGTCTCACCGTCAATTTCCTCCTTCCGCACACCATCGGCCATAAGACCAAAAAACATATCACGTCTAGTAAGTTTATTGTCACCAGGAGTACGAGTGTCAGGCCGGGACTGCCGTTCAGGTTTAAACCAGTCACCCAACTCACCGAGTTGGCGTACCGATTCCAGCACCATAGATAACATGTTACCAGTCTGATTAATCAATAAAGTCATCATGACCTGCTTATAAGCAACAGGGGAAGAACGAATAATACGATTCCGCACAGAAGATGTCAACAAACCATCAAGCAACCTGTCAGCAGTATTCAGAAAAATTGCCGTTTTCATCACCTCCTCTTTGAGACGTTGTGCAGCATCGCGCAAAGTATACCACGGTTTGTCATTCACAGGCCAGTCAGACTCAGTAGGATATTTTTGATTACAACCCTCAGTCGCCAATTGAAGCAAAGTAATTTGACCACCACCATTAAAGTTACGAAAATGATCCTGTAGAGTAGAATCCGAACTCAAGGAACAAAACTTCAAACAATCGCCAGCATCCAACATAATGCCAGCAGCGCCCAGTTCATAAAGGCGCACCATCCATGTCAGTAAGGTCTCACCAGCTCGCTGCCGAAATCGCTGCAAAATATCACTAATTTCTTGTTGAGTAAAATCCTCCAAAGAGTCTAAAGCAATACCATTCGGAGCACCAGGAGCCTGCTGAAACTTCCGCCGAAAAACTGGATGCACCGAGACTGCGGGACGAGCATCACAAGGAGCTCGATCAGTACACGTAGAGGAACAATCAGGGTAAGAAGCATCGACCCCACTCGAAGGACGAGCGCAATCACGGGGTGCACCATCAGAGGCGCAAGAAGCAGACTTACAATCACGGCCGGAGCGAGAGGACTCGCGCTTGGCAGACTCCTCACCCGAGGAACGAGAATCACTCGAGTTCCAGATATTACCATCCCATTCATCAGGATTCCAATCCAGTCCGGCTTTCGCCACGACCAGACGCACCTTTCGCGTCGAAACCCGACCACGCCGATTCTTGTATTTATAACGAGCAATTCGCACAGCCGCCCTCTCGGCAATAGTTTGGTACGTCTCAAGTTTGTCAGCAAGCAACTTATTTTGACACCGCAACAAAGTATGAGCATTCTGAATCTCAACAAAGTTCGCTTCCACATCCTTATGCAATTTCTGTAACTTCAACAACCTCTCATGCAGAATCCTGTACGCAGACAGAACAATCCAACCTCTGCGCCCCAAAACGGGAAGCTCATCACCCTTAGATACCGGCGCCTTCTGTAAACAAGTAATCACATTAGCCGGCTCCGCCAGCTCCAAAAAAGAATTCCAATTCTCACTCAAACCAGTAGAATCAGCCCACTCACGGGCTAAGGCTTCATAAGGCGTTGAATCCCAGCCGGGAATATCAACGGGCAACTTAAAAGTAGATTTCGACTTTCTAGAAAACATCTCGGAAAAGAAAGAAAGAGAAAAAAAAACTATACACACAATTATATACAAATAATATACAAACGAAACCACGCACGCGCCGAAAGCAAACACGATACAACCACAACGCACACAGGTTTCGTAAACGGTTCGTGACGCCAAATGTTCTGCTTGGGTTTTCGGATCAGATAGAACCCGCTCATCAGAGCCTCACTAACCCAGCCAGAACGTTACCCCCTCCCCCTCCCTAGGGCCTATTTACAATAGGTAACCACATATATCTACCACCTAAGGACAGGGAATTCCTACTATACATACCAAGACCTCTTATAATCGGCGGCCTCGCGATCCCATACGGATCCAGACCTCTCTGCCCATACGACAGTATCACAAGTGGCGGCCTCGCGATCCCATACGAATCCAGACCTCTCTGCCCATACGACAGTATCACAAGTGGCGGCCTCGCGATCCCATACGAATCCAGACCTCTCTACCCAGACGGCAGTCTCAGCACAAGTGGCGGCCTCGCGATCCCATACGAATCCAGACCTCTCTGCCCATACGACAGTATCACAAGTGGCGGCCTCGCGATCCCATACGAATCCAGACCTCTCTGCCCATACGACAGTATCACAAGTGGCGGCCTCGCGATCCCATACGAATCCAGACCTCTCTACCCAGACGGCAGTCTCATACGACACTTCATCCTATGATCACCATAACATACAAAAAGGGAATCAGTCTCACTATTCATCAGATCACACAAGGACTGCCAGTTCGAGCATAGCCTGTTCTCCGGTTCGAGGGGCTCCTCTTTCCCTTATTCAGTTACCACTTACCTGATCAGGGTTAACATCTGTTCATGTAGCCGCAGCTGACTAGAAGAATAGGCTACCCTCTCATACAAGAACACGCAGCACATGTTGGTTCACTACAAACTGGGTACTTTATTACTCATTACATACGCAATCACATAACATTACAATATAACACATAACCTGCAAAGAAAAGTGAAAGATTAAGTTGTGCACTCTAATAAGAAAGGGTCGACATCACCTTAGTAGTGTGTAGCCTGCACTCAGTGGTCATCTAGGTTCCCTTCTCGTCTGTGCCTCGGCTCGCCTGGAAGTCACACCTCCGCAGTCACGGATACACATCTGCACCACTATGCGCTGTTCTCTTCACCCTTCTCCGAGTCACTGGGACCTCTTCCTTATCGGCTACTCTCTCCTCTCTGGCTATTCTGCTAGGAGAGTATCTGTCTCTCGGTTTTTCTCCGCCTCCAAGATGGCGTCTGTCTTCCCTGGAATAAGTAGTAGCTTCACTGCTAACGGCTAGATGCCGCCTACGGACTGAACATGTAACTGCCTCAGACTTTCACTAATATAGAGGTGCGTTTCCTCATGGAAAATTCCGGCCCGTAACCTGCCGCCCACCAAATTCTTGTACCTCCCCGTACCAAGGACACGTTCCCAGCCGGCCGGCCTGATGTAGTGTCTTCGGCATGAAGAAAAATACAATCCTTCGATAAGGGCCGGCCTGAACCGGTTCTCTCCAAGCGAATAACACCTCATAACTAAAACATTACATTTGACCTAGAAGCATCCCAAGCTGCCGGAGCAGAAAGAAAGATGGAGTCTCTCTCGTTTGAGGCCTACCAGGCCTGAATTCAGCACGGCTCCATGAAATACCCTCACTACAGGACAGGTTATCCCTAATACTAACGAATCTATCCCCTAGGCTATGTGTGCAAGCCCTGATCTATGGGGAAGAGCACAGGATCATGTCGAAGTGCCTAGTAAATAGGCTCCATTCACTACTCTAACCCTTAGACTTGAATGGTAAGAGACTGAAGTCACATTCAATCACCTTTCCTCACAAGAAGGCCGGGAAAATCGAGCAGAACAGCCCCCAATACAGAACTTCAATGACCCAGATCATAAATCACATTTGGTACCTAGAAATGGAATATAAAAAGGGGAGTTTGGGACCTCAAAAATTGTCATCTGCCAATCAGCAAGACGGGCTGTGTGAGGAGGGTAAGCTCTGCAAGACATTTGCCTTTGGCCAGTACTAGGGGCCAAAGTCTGCTAGTCACCCTCCTGGGTGAGGTACATCACCCTGAGAAACCAAGACAACCTTCTCTTGAGCCTAGAGCACAAGCACCTGCCTGCTTGCCAACACCACTGTCACTGTGACCTGTGAGGAAGAGGAGAGCATTGAAAGGAAGGAGGTCCAATGGGGAGCCCTGTCAAGTGGACTTCTGGTGCGAGTTGTGAGAATACGGCTGTTGCAGCGATCGGGTCGTTGCCCATGTGAAAGACAAAATCAGCGATCCCAGTATGCCAGGAAAGGGCAGCTGTGAAGATAGCCATGTAAACAGATTGCTGTGCAGTAAGAGTGGAAGCGTGTGTGGCACAGTTGCTGCCACCCTATAAGTCAGGAGGGACCGCCTTGGAAAAAGACTGCCTTGGGAACTGGGCCGAAGCCCGTGCAACACCATAGCGTATATCATGATGGACCCCATGGTGAAGACTGCAGAGTGGTAACATCCGAAGGCTTGCATGGCAGTGGAGTGGTAACTCTGTATGCCAGGAGGGGCTGCAGGAATAGTTGTGCAGTGTGGATCAGGCAGGAGCCCATGAACTATGAGATGCAGTGACCCAGAGGTCACCAGGAGCAACGAGAGCTGTAACTGACCCAACCCCCTTGACCTAGTGAGGACACTGTGGGAGCAATAATACCTCAGCAAGATCGAAATCAGGAATATCAGATTTATCTCTCACCCTCTTTGGGAGCATGGAAACACACCCCACAGAAGTAGCATGGAAACACTTCTGACTGTTGCCTGAGCAAGACTGTATGGGCTAAGGAGAGAGCCTGTGCTTGCCGACTGTGGCCGCTAAGTCCACGTGCAGCTGTCTCACCTGAGCAGGACTGGACCTGTTGAGAAGGCCTGTTGAGAGGACCCGCAGATGGGGCACCCTCCAAGGTACTTCATGCTTCCTCCCTGCTGGAGCCGGTAAGACGTTGCAGCACTAAGACACTTTGACTGTATTCAAAGTGTCAGAGTGGACTCTAGCTAAGGCTTGCTAGTGATCATTCCCTGGATGCGGCCTTCAGCGAATGGGGAATAACCTGATCACATTGTGAGGAATAGGTGGGACAGGGACTGCCAATAAAACAGTAGAGGCCTGACATCAGGGGGTTAATGTGTTGTTGTCTGTGAATGACGTAACCTTCCTTTGAATGAGTAAAGTTAGACATAAAATTCTTCTTTTGGTTTTCACTTATGAGCCGTGTTCATTAAACTGAATCCACACCTCCCCCCCCAAAGGTAGCCTTAGACTGCTCGTTCATGTCTACCACGGAGAGTCAAGTGCAGAAGGGTTCATGGCGCAGTTGCTCAGGATCAGTATTGGGTCAGACCCTGGTATATCAAGAGTAAATGGTCTTGCCCCCCACAGTTTGAGCCCAGTAACCCCTGAATGCCCGATATCCCCCTAACAATGGTGGTTCTAACACAAGCCTTCCCAGTAAACACCCCCAAACCTTGGAATGCCATTCACCTGCCAACAGGATGAATCCCTCTAATGAGGGCTTTATAAGAAACCTAAAGCTCCTTCTTTTTTAGCATAATTTCCCTGCATAAGGCTTGATTTCCAAACCAAATTCTTTAGATCTGTTTTGGCACATTGAAAGGCGCACCCCATGCCAACCATTTTTCCCATGCGATTGCTCAACATTGCTGCTTAATGGACTGTGTCCTCATGAGGACCTCACTGCTGCCATTGTCTCTGTTTGCCAATGTTCGGAATCTTTGTAGTGTTGTTATTCCATTCTCTTCTTATTGTGCACAGCAGGCCTTTTCCATCTATGCAGCCAGGTTCTAGAACAGAATGCCCATTTCCATCAGGGCTGCCCCAATGCCGGCTCAGTTTAGGAAAGAGTTGAAGACGCGCTTCTGTAAGGAGCACTACAACACAATGAACTAACCAACCCGCAACCTAGCTTCCTCTTGTATTACTCATTGACGTAATGCTTGTATTTGACCATTTACAATGCTCCGCTGTGATTTTAGCTAGGTTCACCCTACAGAAATACCACATACATACACACCTACATATATACTATGGTGCTATTGTTTCTTCAACACCTATATAAAGAATTTTGCTGCCCATCGGGTTGGTTCACATTCTATGGGGGTGTTCGGGCTAAAGGTGAAGCGTTGATGATAGCATTGCTGGACAGGGTGTTGGAAAGTATGCAAAGACACATTGTCAAGCAGCCAAAATGATTTGGGGAGCTTGGATCATCAGGCATCATCAATCGAAAAAGGACACAAGTTGAGGATCCAGAAGAGGAAACAGCTTGTGGTCCAAGGTGGAACACATGGCCAATTCTTCAAACGTTTTAATCAGGATTGTGGGGGTGGCTATTTTTGCAAGCAAAGAAGAAATTAAATCTGGGATGCAACATTTGCTTCTGATTGTGATGGTAGGTGGGTCCTCAACACATCAGGTGTACCGATCTCTCGGCTTAATACCAAAGGCTCCACACACGAGGAAGCAGAAAATTAATCACTGAGCTGGGTGACCACAGATGATGATAAATAGTGATCAGAGCAGCAGGAAAAATGAGAGATTTGGACATTAATAGGGCAAGGATCCACATTTTCCCAGATTTGAGCTACGTCATCCTGTTGAGTGGGAACAACTTGTAGAAGATCAATATAGTTGGGTGGATGGGGGAACCGCTTTCTCCGTGAGGAAACGCAGGAGTGAATGAGAGAGCATACAATGGCTTCTGATACAGGAGGCCATTCCTTTGCCTCTTCATCACTGTTGCATGTCTGTACAGAAGGTAGGTCATTAATCACTCTGCAAAATAAGGCAGCCAGTGAAGCTCATTCTCTTCAAGATCTGCAAGCAGCCTTATTGGTGCTGCAGGTGATGGCATCTTGACCACCTGCCATACATGGAAATCATATGGCACCAGGGAGCACAGGTAGGTCCAGGAGTGTTGTGTCTCCAGCACTTCCCATTGTGTGATGGCTGGTATCTCCCCCACATCAGAGAATAGGTGCCTCCAGGATAGCTGTGGAGAGGCCCCCAAAGCATAAGAGGGAGAGCAGTTCATGGCCGCCAGGTTAAAGGGCCAACGACTGTGCAGCCATACAAGACAGTGCATGAGTAGGCTACCATGGAGGTGCATTGGATGGCAGGGCATCCAGGAACAAATGTACCACAGGTAGGCCCAAGAAGGTGGCATCTGTGGGGCCACCAGATGTAGGGATGGCCTGTGTCTCTCCCCATGGCAGGGATGAGTGGGGGTCCTCCCAGGATGGCTAAGGAAAGTCACCCAAAGTATAGCAGGGGCCACAGATCTACCAGGCAGCCAAGATCATGAAGCCCAAATAACAACAAAAGAGATACAGGAGTACATCAGAACAGGTCCCCAAAGTGAGGTGTCACTGGTCTCGGGGCAGGCAAGAGGTGAGGAGTGAATTGACCAGCAGTAGCTTGGGGGGGTCACGGGTGCTGTTGCAAAGTAGTTGAATGAGAGATCACGTGTTGATCTTAGGAGGTGAACCGTGGAAAGTTGGAGGCTGTGATTAAGGGGACAGCAACAGCTGGTGACCCACAGCACTCTTGGAGAGATGAAGAAGCAGCGAAGGGTCTGGATGTATGAGAGGTAGGTCCCCAAATAAGTGGTGGCCTAATAAAGTTGTAAAAGGTTGGAAGGGGTGGGCATCTTACTAGCCAAGTGCACTCTCTTGCAGTACAGAATGCCAGTGATGAGGAGCTGGTTTACTGGGGCATCAGCTTGCAGAAAAGATGGGTGGCAAGGTTTGGGTGCAGTGAGGAGAAAGGAGAACAGGAAACCCCATACCTCAAGAAGATTGGTCTTGGTGTCTGTTTTCGTCTTGCTACAGTGTGGTGATGTTTGAGACAAGCTTAGAACAGGACTAGGTGGCTAGACAAGGATCTCACAATAGAACAGCAGTAGAAATTAATAGAACGGTACATGCAAAACGGTCCAGCACTATACAGCATATTATAGAAAATCCACATTGAAATTCAAAACAATGAGCACACGGAAAGACATCCAAGTCCAAATGTGTGTTTCTTGAAAAGGTTTTTCTTTATTTTTCATAAGAGGATTTCTCTTTATTTTCTCAAAGGCAAAGATTCATAGCCAACGCGTTTCGTCTCCCATAGAGACGTCTTCAGGGCTTCACAATGTGACACAAAGTATATTCATATAGATGTTTGTGCAGTTCAAGTATTTGACAGTCCAATATACGCAAGACTTCTGTATTCTATTACATATCTCTAGTCACAGCAGATGGACCAACAGTTAATGTCTTAATGTCTCCCTGGGACCCTCCGGCTTTGAACCGTATATTGTTATAGTTTCATGAGCAGCTATCATGGCTGCGGGTCCTTTGTTCTATTTCTCTTGTCACCTAAAGTATCATAATTTGATACCTGTGTTCCCTATAGGAGTTATCCTTTAGAGGTTGAGAATTTTCTTGGGGTTTTTTCATATTCGTCTCTTTACATTGGACTTTTCACACACAACTATGGCTGAGCGGCTAGGGTTGGCTTGTGATGAGACAATGGCTTGGTCTCTCTTGAGCACACCTAGTATTATTGATACCTTTCAAGGGGTTGTTACTGGTCAAGGTGATGATTGAACAAAACTCTTAATACTCAAGAAATCTACATTCACAAGTGTATATACATGGTGCTATAATGACGGAATACCTCAGGGGTAACTGTGCACCAACTGGACTGATTGTCACCAACGCCCAAGGTTATTCCTGGATGACAAGATATTCCTCAATGATTGGTCTTTGATAGCCTGGCGGTGTACTCGCGATTGGCTAATTCTTATTAGCAATACTGCCAAGCGGGTCGCTGATACCATAATTATAGAAACACAGGCTTTAGAATCCCAAATTAAGGTCACACTGACAGGAGCACTTTTCAAAAAACAAAATGAGGAATGCAATAAACATAATAAAGAGTTTAAAGGATCTGTATTAACAACCAAGATCAACAAATTTAAAAAAGATCTTGCGCGCTTCTCGATGGAGAAAGTTTATCCTTATACTAGCACTGAATATGTGCCTCCCCAGTATAACCAACAAGGTCGTAGATATGGATCAAATTATTCCACTTCGGGAGTGAGGGTTGGTCTAGTGACTCGGACAGTTCCAATCAGGGTGATTTAGCCAATAGAGGTAATTTTAGAAGAGGGAGAGGCAATTGGAGAGGACAGCGTGGGGGTGCTCAATTGTTGCCCCCTCCACAATGGTGGGCTCCTGGTCCTTTCAACTATCCCCCTTTCCACCACTTGGCCAACCTTTTCCTTATCAACCACAACCTCAAATGTACCCAAACCAGCCTTTTTTACGGTATGGCCAGGGCAGATCCAGAGGGAAAAGGCGGCACAACCAAGCCCAAGTCCATTGGACAGACAACCCACTGGTTCGTCCATCTCTAGGTGTGACAGAGAACCAAGCAGTACCGAGCTCCGACACGACCTGGTCATAAATTTGAGCAAAAAGACCTTGAATTCGGATGAACTATCACTCCTTAATAAGGGTTTGGGTTTTGTACCTTCGTATCAGGGTGATACTTTTAAGATCAAACAGGAACTAGCTCAGTTCTTTCGTAAGATCCGTTTGAATTTTTTCTTCCGGACTAACACCCTTGATTCAACTGAAGCCTTGGATACTAATACTGGCTTAATAAACAAATCTACTTTTAACCCTCTAACTAGCCAGATCCCTCCCCAGGTTCTCACTTTTGAGAAAGCTGTCACTACCCAAATTAAGAATATTTGTGCCAATGACAGTAGACAATATCAGAATCTGAACAAAAGAGAACGACAAGCTTTGACATCTCTCATGTCAGACGAGTCTATAACAATCAAACCTGAAGATAAGGGAGGAGGGATCGTGGTAATGGACACTTCAGCCTACCAAACAGAATGTCCTAGACAACTTAAAGACGCTCGATCTTACAGACTTTTGAAAGTAGATCCTACTAGAAGATTACAACAAGAGATCAAGATCCCAGTGGAAGAAGCATGTGCTCACCATTGGATCACTACCAATGAAGCACAATTCTTGGTTAAAGCCTATCCGATAGTGCCTTACTTTTACATACTACCGAAGGTGCACAAGAGCCAGCGACCTCCCCCTGGTCGTCCGATCATTTCTGGACAAGGATCACTTCTTGAACCTTTATCCTCTTTTGTAGACCATTTTTTACGGCCTTTTGTTTCCAAGATGCCCACCTATTTGAAGGACACCAAAGATGTTCTTACTTTGGTGGACGATTTGAGCTTTGATATTGAGGAGGACTACCTCGTCTCTTTTGACGTGGAGTCACTTTATACGTGCATTCCACAGGATGAAACTCTCTCTGCCATCGAGACTCTCCTGTTGAACAACCCTCCGGACTCCATTACGCCGGTATCTTTCATCCTTGCTTGTGCCAAACTAGCGATGAAAGAATTTTTTTTCAGTTTGAGGACCAGTTGTTCCTTCAAGTGTCGGGCACTTCAATGGGGAGCATTTTTGCTCCTAGCTTGGCTAATTTATATGTCAATGTTTTTGAGCAAGAATACATCTTCAATGTCAATAATCCATACATAGACCACATACGTGTGTGGAAAAGATATATTGACGATGTCTTTGTAGTATTGCGACATCTCTTACTGAGTTCAAAACTTGGCTAAACAGATGCAATGCATTTTTGAATTTCACTTGTGAATATAGCAAGACCCATTTACCCTTATTGGACATTTTAATTTCACCCTCTGAGGGGGGCTTGAGCACTGAATTGTATCAAAAACCGATGGCCAAGAACTCCCTTTTGCTATATGGGAGTTACCATCCCGAGCACTATGGGACAACTTGCCATTTGGACAGATTTTACGTTTGAAAAGAAACTGTTCCTCTACTGTGAAGTATCAGGAACATGCTCGTAATCTATCGAAGCAACTACAAGAAAGACAATATCCGAAAAGATTGGTGAGAAAATGCTCTACACGAGCTTTCAATAACAATCGGGCAGCTTTATTAGAGCCCAGTATCCCAAAAGAGGCAACCAATCGATTGACTTGTGTTTATACCTTGTGTAAATTTTCAAATAAAATCAAGAAGAGTATTCTTTCCAACTGGAAGGTCTTGAATATAGGTGTAGAAGCACTGCCTCGACCACTCTTTGCTTTTAAACACAGTAGCAACATTAAAGATCGCTTGGTACATACTCGTCCACGTATCCACAACAAGGTACAGAACACCCTATGGGGTCTGCCTCCAGTACTAGGACATTTTCCCTGCGGGACATGTGCGGCCTGCCCCCATACATCTATGACAACAGAGATAGACATTGGATCACCTAGACCATGGGTTCTTAATTGCCACACCAATTGCAACAGTGACAATCTTATTTACTTGATTACTTGCCCGTGCCCTTTGCGTTATGTGGGCATGACCACTCGACGGGTGAAAACCCGCATTCTTGAACATAAGAGTACTATCCGCTGTGGCAAGACATCAACCAAATTGACCAATCACTTTCTTACAGCAAACAACAGACCAAATGATTTGAAATGGACGGTACTTGAAAAACCATTTATTCCACCCCATATTACTGATTTGACCACGTTCTTGTTCAGGCAAGAACAATGGTGGGTACACAAATTACAGACTGACACCATAGGCCTGAATGATGATATTCCATGGTTGTTACTGTAGTTATTTGTTCTGAGTCTTTCACTGGACATATGTAATTCCACTCTTGCAGTAGATCATGCTTCGTCCCTAAATGTTATTGCATGGATATGCTAACTATACCAGGCTTACGTTCTTAGATACACATTCGTTGTTTTTTTATTATTATTTTTCTTTATGATCGAGCCTGTACTGGTTCCTCAGTCCATGCCTTTATGTCAGATTGTGCTGGCTGGCTAATAGACGTGGATACTAAATTGTGCAATGGAATTGTCAAACAAACGCCTGGTGTAATGCTCAATTGATCTGTGTGGTTTGTTGACTATTTCAAAACTCATAGAAGGGTACTTACTTTTTATTTGTTTATAGGGATTCAGTCCCCTCTTTTTCTGATATGAGTAGTCTGATGAAGCGTGTTTGTGTATTATAAATCTCACGCACATGCGCTGTGCACTCTACACTAAATTGGCTTACATGCGCGAGCCTGGTGGCTTAGAGGGTTTTTCAGCATGCATGCGCTTTAAACTTCACGATCACGCCCTAAGTACGTTCACTTTAACTAATGGACGTAGGGTTGTGGACATAGCGCATTTGTATTACGCATGCGCTGTGCACTCTGTGACGTTCACACGTAACGCAAGCTTTCATCTGTGCTCGGATTGGTCGTTACCTCGGAAACATTCTCTCAAAAGGAGACACTTTCAACGTCCCGGTACCTCCGGCTTCAGGCTCTATACTACGCCAGCGTACCGACGGATAGGTAAAACCTCTGATGATAGTTTATAACAACTGCGTGGCTAGCTTTTTTTTAGTTCTTTTTAGCGTGTCTACATAGGCTTGAGAGACTGTGGTACAATGTTTGTTGTACTCTTATCGGATAGCTGATCGGCCTGTTATATCTATGGTGACTAGTCTTATATTGTAGCCTTGTCTCACCTTATGTTTGAAATATTGCAAACATTGTTTCTGATAGTGGCAGCTTGATCTGTTTAAGCAATTTTTCCATCAGTCTTGCTGCTTGTGGTTTCGTATATCTGATCATATTAGCATTTTGTGAATCGGGTATACTTGCGGTGTGACTAAGATTACATTGGTTTTGGTTTAGATCACACCATCCCGCTAGCATTATGGCTCTAGAAGCCTTTCAGTTTTAACCCCCCTTATAGCGGTCTCCCTCTGTTGGTTTGCCTCCTGATATACATGCTTTATGAGGGTATTCACAGTTTCGTGATACTCTGTTTGTATCCTAAAGGCATGTCACTGTTAACAATTGGTTACCGCCGTTTTTTCTAGAGCGGTGCCCTTTTCCTGAGCCGTTGCCAGGTAGAGGTGTGGTGACTTACCCAGTAATTACGGGTGAGTGTATCCTTATATATTTTTTTATGTGAAACACAACAACTCTTTTTAATATACCTACGATCATTACATTTATGTCTTTTTTTTTTTGTTTGTTTGTAGGTAATGTTCTTCTGACAGGCACAACAAGCAAATTCGTGTTCCTGTATCCTTTTGTGTTATGTCACTCTCACATTGCTCTTGCAGCAGCATCTTAGGTCCTGATGAAAGCCTAGCCTACCCATAGGCTATATGGCTGAAACATGTTGACCAATTAGTTTTCATTTCACCATCACAGTTTTAAATCTAGACCGTTGGTGCACTGCTTTTTTAACCCTAGCAAAGTACGTCTGAAAATAAAGATTTTTTTGACGTCCTTTAGCTAGTTTTTTTTTGCACTTTCCTCACAGTTTTGATAATATTTTGTTTGCGCTGCACCCTCACTCATACGATTAGCTCTCCATTTGTGGATTTAGAACATCCAGCACTATATTGAAAACATCCCTGAGCTCCTCCCTCTCAGAGAGGGGGTTGTAGCCCCCAGAGGAACTAGGTTTTTCCTCTGGGAGGAGAATCCCAAATGATGAAACATGTCACCTTTGGTGAGTGAGGGATTTCATCCTGTAAAGGGATATGCCCATAGCTAGTTACCTTGGGCTGATCTATTTGTTTTGTTTTGTTTTGTTTCACATTATTATTGTTTATTTTGTTAAAACAGCCAGTAGTGGTTTTCCACACTTCCTTAGTACTTTTGTAGACCTCAGGATTGTGTACAGTTGTTTGTTCTGAATTTGGGGAATAAATCCTGTGTGGTCTTAAAACTCTCCCTGGGACCCTCCAGCTTTGAACCGTAAATTGTTATAGCCCCTCTGTGGATCCCTGCACTTGGTGGCAGGCACCTTGGGGTGCCGGCCACAAGGGGCAGGGATGAACTGCACCCCTGCTTTTCACAATGCAAGCATGCATTCCGCTCGGAATGCATGCTTGCATTTTGAAGTAGATGAGTGCGACGGAACCCTGTTCGATCGCATCGTAAATGCAGGGCCGTTACCAACGACAGCAGGTCAGTTGGTTACGGCTCCTGACCGATGTCGGACGGACCGTAGTCCGTCCGACATCGAAGTCGACCCCTCAATATTGGCACAAAAGTCAAGATATTTACACAGATGTAGCAAAGTGAAAAGCTTTGAAAATTTTGCAACGTTTTCCATAGATGAAGTTTGAGAGAAAAACAGCTTTGAAGTGTACACAATACTAAAGTCTGTACCTGCAGATGAAACAGGGATCTAGATGAACCTTCAGAAGATGGATGCTGGGTCAAATGCACTGCTTCTGTAGTTTACTAGGTCATTTATTTGCCTATTCCTGGTAGAAGTATCATTATACCACCGATTGTGAAAAAAGATAATACGACTTTTGGTCTGCATCAGTCGTGCTATTAACACAATTCTCAGAGCTTTGTGACATCTAACATATTTTTCAAATTGTCGATGACCAATTTGTGCAGCGTTTGTTCTAAAATGTGTATGTCCAATTCTACTGCAGTCACACTCTGCATCAACGCTCTTTGACTGGGTAGGAAGGTTCCCTCCTGCATGTAAGTGAAAGATGGGAAAATCAATGGATTTATTAGAAAAAAACTCTGGAACTCTCTCCAGGCCCCTATGAAAGTTGGTGGGATATTGATGTGATTAAAGGAGTGATGTCTGATGTAAAATCAGATGCCCTGATTGAAACTGAGCATCCCATTTGGATGCAGATAATTACAAACGTATGCTTTACTACCATTACTAGGGCGATTGGTATATTCATCAACCTAATGCTTCACATGTGATTCACAATTTTTGCCAGTGGGAAAATTATGCAGATCCACATGTGGACAGTGCATTCAAGGGAAGATTGCCTTTTTTATAATAATGTTATGCATAATCTTCAAATCAAATTTTATTCACAGATGTGTGATATTTTGTCCACTCTTCCTGTTGCTTTACATATAGGTATGTATAAATATAACTATATATATATATATATATATATATATATATATATATATATATATATATATATATATATATATATTACCTACTGGCGGTCGCCAGTAGGTAGTTATAGTTAGGACCCTGTTACGCGTACGGTAAAAAAAATTTTTTTTTAAAAAAAGTATCCACACTCTCCCCACCCCATGT
Source organism: Triturus cristatus (assembly GCF_964204655.1). Lineage (NCBI taxonomy): Eukaryota > Metazoa > Chordata > Amphibia > Caudata > Salamandridae > Triturus > Triturus cristatus. The sequence continues at coordinate 1,052,458,277 of NC_140588.1, forward strand.
GCAAATAGTGCCCGAAGGGCACCATTTGTGCATGGCTTATGAAATAATTGAAATTAATAAACAAAACATTTCACAACGATGCGCATAATATGTCCCCCATGTGCGCACGGTGCGCGAAGCGCATCGTGCGTACATGGCCCATCTCGCATAATGTGGGCACGCGGTGCGCGCAGCGCACCGCGTGATCACCGTGCGTGCATGACACTAACTGTGTAAAGTGGGCGCGCGGTGCGCAAAGCGCACCGCGCGCACGGAACGAACTGCGTTAAGTGGTCGCGCACGCCACGAATGGCGCAAAGTAAGTTAGCATTTAAAAAACCGTACAAATTCACTGAAAAAACCATAGGTTTCACACACGTTATAGTTAGGAATTAGCATTTAAAAAACCTTGCAAATTCACTGAAAAAACCATAGGTTTCACACATGTTATAGTTAGCTGTACATTTTACTGATAAAAAACGAATGAAATTCCCCCGTTATAGTTACTGTAGGCAACTATAACTCACGCGACCGTAATCCTCTGCTGATGACATATGTGTCTTTATGAAAAAAAAATATTTGTAATATATGTATAGCTAAAATTTAATGGAAGAAGACATGGGCAAATAAGTGTCTAAATACAGTATTAGCATCAGCAGAGGATTGCGGTCGCGTGAGTTATAGTTGCCTACAGTAACTATAACGGGGGAATTTCATTGGTTTTTTATCAGTAAAATGTACAGCTAAGTATAACATGTGTGAAACCTATGGTTTTTTCAGTGAATATATATATATATTTATATATATATATATGTATGTATATATATATATATATATATATATATATATATATATATATATATATAATTCACTTAAAAAACCATAGGTTTCACACATGTTATAGTTAGCTGTACATTTCACTCGTAAAAAACCAATGAAATTCCACGTTATAGTTAGATCAGGTAACTATAACTTGCGTGCCCACAATAAACTGCTGATGACGTCACATAGTACATCACTCATGACATGGTCAGTGACATCACTCATGACATCAACGATGACATCTGAAATTACACATTGTGGATTGCGGTCGCGCAAGTTATAGTTACCTGATCTAACTATAATGTGGAATTTCATTGGTTTTTTACGAGTGAAATGTACAGCTAACTATAACATGTGTGAAACCTATGGTTTTTTAAGTGAATTTGCAAGGTTTTGTAAATGATAATTCCTAACTATAACGTGTGTGAAACCTATGGTTTTTTCAGTGAATTTGCAAGGTTTTTTAAATGCTAAGTTATGTATTTATTTTTTATTTTTTTTTCTGGTTTTTCACTATGCGCACACCCTGCGTGCGCTGTGGGCGCTCGGTGCGCTTCGCGCACCGAGCACCCACGTTGCACAGTCCATGCCGTGCGCGCCTCGCCTTTTTTTACGCAGTAACATTTGTTTTTTTCTCCCTTGTGGGTCCTTTAATTTATTTAAAAAATGTGATTGTTACTTCTTTATTTATTTTTTTTTATTTTTTTTTGCCGTGCGCGTACGGTACGCTTACCGTACGCGTACCCCGCAATTTTTTTTTTAAATTATTAAATTTATTTTTCGTACTTTTGGGTCCTTCTTGGACCCCCTGACAAACACTAGGGGGTCTGCAACTCTCTTTGTTGCCCCCGTTTCACGTTCCCCACCTTTGTTTCTCAGTGCGAGAGACAGAAAATGGCAGCCGACACTTCCTGATTTCGACCGATTCGAATGTTTACAGTCATGTAACCACCAATCAGAATTGAGCTCGCGCACGGCACCGTACGCGTACGGTAAGCTTACGGTAAGCGCACGGAGCGCGCTTACAGATATATATATTGATTTAAATGCTATTTTCTCAGGACCTACTGAACAGATTTACACCAGACCTACAAAAGGCACATCCTTGACCTGAGGACTACCTCTCTGCCAAATTTCAAGTAATTCTGTTCAGCCGTTCGGGCTGTAGCTGTGTCTAAAGGTCCTCTGGAAAAATGCATGGGGAAAACACGTTTTGGGACCCCCCTTTTTTCTCAGCCCCCACTTGACGAATCCCCCCGAGACTTTCAGGGTAGGAGCGGAGCGTAGCGCCCCATTAGTTTTGAAAATTTCGCGAGGATTCGTCGACCGGCGCTAAAGTTATTCCAAATAGAATGTTGCGGATTTCCTATGGAAACACGGTCCTAACTATAACTATCTACTGGCGACCGCCAGTAGATAATATATATATATATATATATATATATATATATATATATATGGTGCGAAAATGTTCCGATTTCCCCACAGTCGGGTAGAAAATAAAGGCTCGCACTCCAGAGTCGATGTACTCAAGAAGGTTTACTGGCAACGCGTTTCGATCTGGTGATCTTCTTCACAAAGCCAACGTCAAACCACAGATGATCACCAATTATACAGTGCATATACAAAACTTAGAAGAATGACCGCTGCGAGGTATCGACATGGAAAAAATACTGTTTTTTGTAGTTTATCTTAATCGTGCATGTAAAAGGATTCTGTCAATGTTAGGCATCAGAAAGAATTTATGTACATTATTCTCCTATCACGTACTAAATTATGCAGAAGAAAATATATTAACTCATACATTGTCTTTTCCTGTAAATATACAAATCTGGCCAAGTGGCCCAACCCATTAAAGACATTCCTGCACTGTGGTGACCCTGTGGCCGGAGTCACCTATGGGACTATATCTGCGTCCACTAATCTTTCCAATTTCCATTGCCTCACATATGTAGTCCAACTAGGTTTAAAGAAAAAAAGAAAAAATCATAATTTTTATTTTTAAATTCTCACAAAGGCATCCCTGTACTGGCCCGCAGGGACCCCAAGGGATACTTAGCAAGTGCCTAATGTGGAGTGAAATGGTGCAGGTGAGTGGTTTCAATTAACAAAAATTGTGAGAAAAAAAGAAGAAAAGAAAAAGAAAAAAGGTTAAAAAATGCAGGCTGGGTGGGCCGTCAGTTGTACATCACTGAAAGTAAGGTAAGGCGAAAAGGGGCGCCACCAGATGGACTGGTTATGCAGCTAGGGAATAAGGTATGCCTCCCCATGGTGTGGGCGACATGGCAGGTCAGTATTCATGTCTATATATATATATATATGGTGCAGAGCAGGAATATCGACGGAGAAATATCATAGGACATTAATATCGCCGCAAAAGAGAGGAGGAGCCTAGCGCGCAACCAAGATGGCCGCGTAGGTGCGAGGCTCCCGAGGACCTCCGCGACCTCCTACATTTATCCTGTCTTCATCCTGATTCGGTTGAGGGGACTGTGTTGGTGAACCTGAGCCGAGGTGGTACCCGTTTTCCGTATTTCAATCGGACCCCGTGTGCCGTGCTGGGCATCGATTGAAGTTTGCGGCCTGCTCCTCTCCTGACCCCGGACTAGAGTTGGGAGGTGATCCAGTGGAGAAGTGAACAACAACGGCGGGACGAGCCTGGCGAGTCGCGTACCCCACACTTTCACTTTCGCTTTTGAGCCCTCTTGCCATTGTCGCGAGTGGGATCACGGCCTTTCTGTGTGTGGTGGTTGCCTCGCTGGGGGACCCTGCCTGCCCTGCGGGGACCTGCTCCGCCTTTCTGAGGCGACCTCTGGGGTCCTTGGCCTCGACTGTTCGCTCTCCGCGGTAGGACTCGTGGGTGTACGGGATACAGGACGATGGCGACGAAGCAGGATGGCGAGAGGCCAAAGGCCAAATCGACCCGGCGTGGCGCTGCAACTCAAGCCAACATCATGGATCGCTATACCCTGCCGAAGGGTTCCCCCGGCGGGTCGCATAAGTCCCCTGAGTGCCCCACAGATTCCCCGGATTTGCCGACGGATCTGACTTTGCAGGACATCATGGGCGCCATCGCGGAGATGAAGACCTCGGTGGGTCAACAATTTGATACCCTGGCGCACAAACGCGACGCGGTTCTCATCGATGTTAACCTTGTCAGGGCAGATCTTTCCAAGACAAATGACAGGGTGGATTCTTTGGCTCACATCGCGTCGGGCCTCACGACTGAGGTGGCGGCCCTCCAGACGGAGGTACGTCGGCTCCGGCAGGCTAGTACGCTCACGGATCGGCGACTGGAAGATTCCGAGAGTCGGGCCCGGAGGAACAACGTTCGCATTATCGGGGTGCCAGAGGGATTGGAGGATTCGGCGGCGGATCTCTTTGTGGAGGATCTGATTTCTAATCGTCTGCAGCCTCGAGGTTTGAGTAAATTCTTTGCGGTGGAGAGGGCCCATAGAGTTCCTGGTGGCAAGCCGAAGGTCGGAGCTCCCCCGCGGCCTCTTATTGCCCGTATCTTAAACTTTCGGGACAGGGATGCGATCTTACAAGCTTCTAGAGTGCAGGGGCCGCTTAAGCTGGAGAACGTGGAGGTGAACTTCTATCCTGACTTCACTCAAGCGGTCCAGAAGCAGAGGCTGGGTTTCATGGGCGTTAAGCGGCGGCTCCGAGATATGAACCTGAAATACGCCATGTTTTTCCCGGCCAGACTGCACGTGGAGTCCGAGGGTCGCTCTCATTTCTTTGACCGTCCGGAGACGGCCGGGGACTGGTTGGACACTTTGCCTAGGGGACATGATCGAGAGGGTTTGGGGGCCGCGGGAGGAGAGTGCCCACTGGACCGGGCCAGCGGTATTGATACTGGGGCTAATTCCTGATGATGCCACCTTTCGGCTGTGCTCAGGGTTTCTTGACTGTCGTGCTTTGCTCCCCCTCCCGTGGAGGTTGTGGTGTGTCTCGAGGGGGTTCTCTTTCCTCCTCTAGGGGGTCTTTGTAGTTTAGTTCATGCAGGGGCGACAGGCACACTGCAAGTTGGGGGGGCTGTTTGGGCTCATGCAGGGGTGCAGGGAGGGGGGAGTTTTGTTTGGAATGTTGGGTTGGGGTTGGGTATTGTTTGTCTGTACCACAAGGCTGACATATTGTTGTGTTCTATTCAAGGTGCTCTCTGGGAGGGGACAGATTGGTTTTGGCTGTGATGGGGGGTAGGGGACTGAGACTTCTTTCCTGGAATGTTAACGGACTGGGGGACAGGATAAAACGGGGGGTGGTCCTGCAGTTCTTAAAACGGATTTCGCCTGATATTGTGTTCTTGCAAGAAACACACCTTATTGGTAACTCCTTCTGTGCTATGAATAGGCAGGGCTATCGCCTTGTGGCCCATGCGGGCTTCCCCTCTGGTTCGAGGGGTGTGGGCATTATGGTTAAAACCTCGCTCCCGTTGGAGGTTGACGAGGTGCTCCATGATGACAGGGGGCGATATACGGCTCTGGTGGGTAGATGGGAGGGTAAAGTAGTTGTTTTGGTTTCTGTTTATGTCCCGCCGGGGTTGCAGACGACTACTTTTGCTGATTTGGGGCGCCTTCTTCTTGGGCTGCCGGAGGGTATCTTAGTGGTTGGTGGGGATTTTAATGCTGTGGTCTCCGGAACTGAGGATCGTCACCCACCCAGGGATCTCCCCCGGGCCCAAACTTGGTTGTCTGGCCTCTTAGATACCCTGGGTCTGGTGGATTGTTGGCGGCTAAAACATCCTGCGCAAGTACAATACACCTTTCATTCCGGGGCTCATGGTAGTCTTTCGAGACTTGACTATGTTCTGATGCCAGCGGCACAGGCGGGGAGGGTCGGGGAGGTGCGGCATCTTGCTCGGGGTATTTCAGACCACTCCCCTCTCTTGTTGCTCTTTGATATTGTCCCGGGGATGGAGGGGTGGGTGGTCCCGATCAACCCCTGGTACCTGCGTAATCCCGCGATTCGCGCAGATTTGATTAAATCCCTTGAGCAATATTTTGGAGATAATGTGGGATCAGTGTCGTCTGCTGTTTCTCTGTGGGAGGCGTTCAAAATGGTACTCCGGGGGGAGGCCCTGTCCCTCATTTCCCACTCCAAGAGGTGTGAGCGGGAGGGGGTGACCCGTATCGAGTCTGAGATAACTGAGTTGGAGGGTGACCTGGATTGTGGTGTCACGGACGACAAACTGCATGCTCTCAGGATCAAACAAGCGGACTACAAGGCCCTAGTCACCGAGGCGGCCAGGGGCCTGAGTAGGGAGCAGCAGGGGCGACTGTATGATATGGGTGATAAAGCTGGAAAACTGATCGCGTGGCTGGATAAAAAGGAAAGAGCGAGTCGAGTTGTTCCGCTGGTTGAGAGAGTGAAGGGTGTGTATGTTACTGATCCGTGTGAAATTGTTGATTGCTTCGCAGAGTATTTTCGCGGGGTGTATTCCCCGGTATCTTCTTGCTCGGAGGAGGATTCCCGCGACCTGCTTAAAGATATTGCGTTGCCTCCCTTTCGGAGGAGGATAAATTGTTGATGGACGTGACTCCGACGTCTGAGGAGATCGCTCTGGCCATACGTTCAGTCGCCTCTGGCAAGGCCATGGGTCCTAATGGCCTTCCCATTGAATTGTACAAATTGCGGCCGGATACATTGGCGCCGCATCTTCGTGATATGTTCCTCGCGGCCCGGGCGGCGGGTTCCCTCCCGCTGGACCAGCGTCTAGCCACTATCGTGGTTATTCACGAGGAGGGGAGGCCGCGTGATCGGGTCACTTCTTATAGGCCCATTTCGCTTTTGAATGCGGAACCCAAAATTCTGGCCAAGGTGCTGGCTAATCGGCTGGTCAGCGTGGTGTGCGACCTGATCCATCAGGACCAGTCCGGTTTTATCCCTCATCGCAACACCGCGCTTAACCTGCGGCGTCTGCATGGGGTGCTCTCGAGGGTTCCGTTCATACGTGAGCCAGCCATTTTGGCGTCCCTGGACGCCACTATGGCATTCGACACGCTTGAGTGGCCATATATCTGGGCGACGCTGGAGAAGTTTGGGTTTGGCCCGGGATTCATTGGCTGGGTGAAATTGTTGTATTCCGGACCGCTAGCCCAGGTGGTGGTAAATGGTAGAGTGTCGGCTCCTTTTGAATTGGGTAGGGGCACGCGACAGGGTTGCCCGCTGTCGCCTCTCCTCTTTGCGCTCGCCTTGGAGCCCCTGGCGGAGTGGCTGCGGTGGCACCCTTCGATTCGTGGTCTCCGATGGACTCCTGAGTATGAGGATCGAGTCTCTCTCTACGCGGATGATATTCTTTTGTATCTTGCTTCCCCGCGTGAATCGTTGATTGTGTTAGTGGATGTGCTGAATTCCTTTGGCCGTAACTCAGGCCTAGTCATCAACTGGGCTAAATCCTGTGTATATGTCCTCTCAGGGGAGGCCCCTATCCTCCCGCAGGGTTGTCCTATCCAGGTTGCTCAACAGGGATTTAAGTATCTGGGTATTTTTATTACCCTGGACTCTGCAGCCCGATACACACAGAACCTACTCCCCCCCTCCAACGTTTGAGGGCAGATGTGGCGCGTTGGAGGCGCTTGCCGCTCTCGCCGCTCGGCCGGGCGGCGCTGTTTAAGATGATGTCGTTGCCACGGTTTTTATATGCCTTGCAAAACACGATGGATGTTGTTCCGGCTAGTTACTTTCGGGAGGTGGAGGGTCTGCAACGCCAACTGTTTTGGGATGGGAGGCCGCGGATCGCCCTCGCGAAGCTGACGCTCCCGTGGTACGATGGGGGGTCGCCCTCCCCGACATCAAACGTTATTACTGGGCCTCCCAGCTGGCTGCGATAAACCACGGGCTTTATGGGCCCGCCCTTAATCCGGCTTTTGAAATGGACAAATTGTTGTTGCCGGGTGGCGACTACAATCGTGCGCTCTACTCTAGATCGCTCGACGCACGTTTGACTGGTCCGACACGGGTCGCGGTACGGGTGTGGCATGCGGCAAACTCGGCAATGGGGTGGAAAGATCGGTTGACCCGGGCGACGCCACTGTATGCCTCTGAACGACTGGGTTGTTTGTGGACGACGAAAGGCTTCGAGAAGTGGGACACGATCGGCATTAGCAGGGTGGGCGATCTTTGGACGAAGGGGGGATTTAAAACGTTTGATGTGCTGAAAGCGGAATACCAATTGCATGACAGGGAATACTTTCGGTATGTACAGGTTCGCCACGCGTTGTCTTCCGTGTTCCCGGAGGTCGCGTCCATCCCGGAGTGCTCCCCCTTGGAGGATAGAGTGCTAGATGGGCACGTACCGGATGGCACTATCTCATTGATCTATAAAAAGCTCATCAATGATCGCTCGGGACTGCTTGCCGCCCTCCGTGAGGCATGGGTCGCTGATGGATTGGAGCTGGACGACGAGGATTGGGTATCTGCGGTTGCCTCCCCGAAAGAGGTGGCCATACCGGCCCGCCTTCGTTTCGTCCAGCTCAAAATACTCCACAGGGTTTACGTTACGAGACCGGGCCTGATGCGCATGGGCTACGCGGTGGATGGGATGTGTAAGCGTGGGTGTGGCATGTTAGGGACCTTCCTCCACATTTTGTGGGAATGTCCGGAGGTGTCTCGATTCTGGCGTGGTGTGCATGAGGTGTTGCAAGCGGTCACGCATGTTGCGCTGCTCCCCGAGGCTAGGAGGTGTCTGCTGAATGTGTGGGAGCCGACTGATTATACGGTGACGCAAACGTGGTGGGTGACATTGGGATATATGGTGGCCAAGCGTGACATAGCACAATTGTGGGGCTCCCAGAGGTCACCCACGATTTCGGTATGGAAGGAAAATATGGATTGGTGTATGTTCCGAGAAAAGGTTGTGTATGTGGCGAGAGGTAAGCCTGGGAAATGAGTAAAGGTGTGGGGCCCCTGGAACTCCTACCGTGGCGAGATCTGTACCCCGCCACTGACGCCCGACCTGGCGGCGGCCCTGTCTCCCTAGTCTGCACATTCTCTTGATTCTGTGTTACCGTAACCACTTTGTTTCTGCCCCTGCCCTTCCCCTCCTCTTATTCTTGTAGGTTGGTAGAGCCCTCCCGAGGGGAGCACATACTGTTGCCTAGATTTTTGCCGCCTTGTGGGTTTGTTTCTCGTTTTTTCATTTAAAATGAAACCGCCATTTGGGATGGTTGGGCAATGTGGCCGCAAATGATTTTTGATCTGTGGGACTTTTTACTGCTTGCTGCTTGTGTTTATGAATATGTTTCATGGTCTCACTGTCTACTAGCGGCCGGCCTGAAGGTTGTAGGCCCATACTTGTATATCTCTTGAAATCTGTAATAAAGGTTTCCAAAAAAAAAAAAAAATATCGCCGCAAAAATATCGTGGGGAAGAAATATCGACAACAAAAATATAGTTGACAAGAATATCGACTGACAGGTAAGTAATATCGATTACAAAAATATCGATGTAATAAACATTGTTTACAAAAATATAGTTGACAAAAATATATCATTATTAATAATGTTATGTATTTTAGTGTTTTTAATGATAACTGTTTGTCATTTTATTATATGTTTTAAAATGTTACTAGTTATTAATTTATTTTAAGTTTAATTCAGCGTTTTTAGTTCCGTATCGGGTTGTGGGTTTATAGTGGAATAGGGTGGGAAGTAATTTAATTATATGGATTAAAATAATAATGTATAGTAGTTCATTTTGTTTTTTTTATTGGAATTTTGCGTTTTTAGTTCCGTATCGGGTTGTGGGTTTATAGTGGAATAGGGTGGGAAGTAATTTAATTATATGGATTAAAATAATAATTTATAGTAGTTAATTTTGCTTTTTTTATTTGAATTTTGCGTTTTTAGGTCCGTAGTGGGTTGTAGGTTAATAGGGGAATAGGGTGGGAAGTAATTTAATTATTATAATAATAATAAACAAATGTATAACGTGCCTGGCTACACTGACTAGTGTGTCCCCGCGCTGTGGTACAGAAAGATCGTATTCCGGACAGGGCAGAGAAAGCAGAAACGGTTAGACGGGAGGGCTTAAAGAGGGAAAGAGCCAAGATTTTAACTCCTTTCGGAAGATAGTGTCCGAAGCCTTCAACCGGAGCCCCAGGGAAGTTTATTCCAGTGCTTGGCTGCTAAAAAACGAAAGGAGCGACCACCCATTCTTGCTCTCCTGATAGATGGAATGCTAGCCTGCCCCGTCCCGCTTGATCTCAGTTGACGGGTCGTGGAATAAGGGGTTAGTAAGTTGTGCAGGTAGGTGGGCCCCTTTTTTTGTAGGATACGATGGCTGACACTTAGAGCTTTAAACAGAATTTGCTCCCTTACCGGAAGCCAGTGAAGGGAAGCTAAGGCCTTGTTAGAAGAGGCTCTCTTAAGTAACATCAGAACGAGACGCGCTGCTGCATTCCAAATACGTTGGAGTCTCTGTATACATTTGGTATTGACTCCCAGATAAAGTGCGTTCCCATAATCCAAGCATGATGTCACCAGAGCGTGAACCATAGTATTGCTTTTTGTAATTGGCAGCACATCTAAAGTCTTCCGGAGTCCGCGCAAAACTCCAAAACATGTTCCTGCCACTCGCCTAGTGTGGTTCTCATAAGAGAGCTTGGTGTCCAGTCACATCCCTAGGTTCCTAACCTGGAGCATTGCTGTCTAATACCTCCACGATACGATTGTCCAATGTGTCACAGGCAGAATCAATATCTGTACCGCCAGGTAGCCCACCCTGTAATAGGGCCATATTAAAGTTAGCTTGTGAAAACCTAGCCCACTTCCTATGCTTTATCTTGGTGTCTGTTTTCTCCAGTAAGTGAGAAACAGGCATCCAGGCACTGAAGAAGACCAAAAAATGGTCAGACCATGGAATAATTAATGTGTTAATTGATTAATTAATAATAGTTTAGTAATTAGTTGTTAATTAATTTCAATTAGTCAAATAATAATTATGTTAATTGTTTAATTAGTTTTAGGTGTGTGTTGTGGTGTTTAAATGGTTAAATGGTGTGAAAGGTCATAAGTACTGATTTTGTATTGATTAATTAATAAATATTTATAAATTAATTTCCATTAATTAATTAGTAATTATTAAATGTAATTGTGTAATTAATTTTAGGTGTGTGTCGTGGTGTTTATATGTGTAAATTGTGTGAAAGGTGGTAAGTAAATAATATTTTATTGATTAATTAATAAATATTTATAAATTAATTTCCATTATTAATTAGTAATTATTAAATTTAATTGCGTAATCAATTTTAGGTGTGTGTTGTGGATATTATTGTGTTAAATAATGTGTAATTAATTATTTTGTATTATATTTGTTAATAATAATATATTTAAATTTATATTTAATTATGTTAATACTGGAAATTAAATTTAATAAAAATGTTGATGGTTTTGTTTTTTATTGTTGTGGGATCCAGCGCTTCTCCTACTGTTGCACTCACTGGAGTGGGAATAGTAATTTTTACCCCTCCACTATCCAGGGCTTTCCCTACTGTTGCACTCACTGGAGTGGGACTAGTCATTTTACCCCTATGCTATCCAACGCTTTCCCTACTGTTGCACTCATTGGAGTGGGAATAGTGATCTTTACCCCTCTGCTATCCAGCGCCTTCCCTACTGTTGCACTCACTGGAGTGGGAATAGTAATTTTTACCCCTACGCTATCCAATGCTTTCCCTACTGTTACACTCATTGGAGTGGGAATAGTAAATTGTAACCCTCCTTTATCCAGCACTTTCCCTACTGTTGCACTCACTGGATTGGGAATAGTAATTTTTACCCCTATGCTATCCAACGCTTTCCCTACTGTTGCACTCATTGGAGTGGGAATAGTAATTTCTACTCATCCGCTAGCCAGCGCTTTCTCTACTGTTGCACTCACTGGAGTGGGAATAGTAATTTTTACCCCTCTGCTATCCAGCGCTTTCCCTACTGTTGCACTCACTGGAGTGGTAATAGTAATTTTTCCCCCTCCGCTATCCAGCGCTTTCCCTACTGTTGCACTCACTGGAGTGGGAATAGTAATTTTTACCCCTACGCTATCCAACGCTTTCCCTACTGTTGCACTCATTGGAGTGGGAATAGTAATTTTTACCCCTCCGCTATCCAACGCTTTCCCTACTGTTGCACTCACTGGAGTGGGAATAGTAATTTTTACTCATCCGCTATCTAGCGCTTTCCCTAATGTTGCACTCACTGGAGTGGGAATAGTAATTTTTACCCCTATGCTATCTAGCACTTTCCCTACTGTTGCACTCACTGGAGTGGGAATAGTAATTTTTACCCCTCTGCTATCCAGCGCTTTCCTTAATGTTGCACTCACTGGATTGGGAATAGTAATTTTTACCCCCTACGCTATCCAACATTTTAACTACTAATGTTTTTATTTTGTCATTAAATGTATATATTATTCTTTTTTAAATAGCTTAATATGTTAATTAAATATAGAATATTTTATTTTATTTTAAATTATTTATATATGTGTTTATTTTATTTTTATATAATCAAAAAAGTTTATAAATTAAATAATAATAATAGTTAATAATATGTTTTTAAGTAAATGTATGACTATGTACACTTTTTTGTGTTTATATTTAATAAATTAAGTTTATTTGTTATAATTAGCTAAGATATATATTAAATGTAATTAATTTTGATAATAATATTAATATTATTTAATTAATTTTGTTTAAGTAATGTTATTTTTTAAAGTCGATATTTTTTACTTCTATATTCTTTACATCGATATTTTTGTGTCGATATTATTGTACTTACCTGTTTAAGTATAGGGAGTCGATATTTTTGTTATCAATATTTTTACATCGATATTATTTTCATCGATACTTTTTACATCGATATTTAAATATGGAACCATATATATATATATATATATATATATATATATATATATATATATATATATATATATATATATGTGTATATATATATATATATTCACTTAAAAAACCATAGGTTTCACACATGTTATAGTTAGGTGGATATTTCACTTGTAAAAAACCAATGAAATTCCCCCGTTATAGTTAGTTCAGATAACTATAACTCGCGTGCCCGCAATCCACTGCTCATGACGTCACATATTATATCACTCATGACATGGTCAGTGGCATCACTCATGACATCACTGATGACATCATCCTTGTGATAGAGTGGCGGTCGCGCGAGTTATAGTTATCTGAACTAACTATAACGGGGGAATTTCATTGGTTTTTTACGAGTGAAATATCCACCTAACTATAACATGTGTGAAACCTATGGTTTTTTAAGTGAATTTGCAAGGTTTTTTAAATGCTAATTCCTAACTATAACGTGTGTGAAACCTATGGTTTTTTCAGTGAATTTGTACGGTTTTTTAAATGCTAATTTATTTATGTATGTATTATTTTTTTATATATTTATTTTACAATAAACTACGTATTAAAAAATATATATTTTTTTTTTGGTTTTTCACCGTGCGCGCACCCCTGCGATTTAAAAAAAAAAAAATTTACAAATGTTTTCTGCCTTCGGGGTCCTTCAGGGACCCCCTGACAAAGGCTAGGGGGTCAGGAACTTTCTACCCTGCCCCCTTTTCACGTTCAACATCTTCCTTTTTCACTCTCGCACTGAAAACAAACAAAATGGCGGCCGACACTTCCTGATTTCGACCGATTCGAACGTTGACTAACATGTAACCACCAATCAGAATTACGCTCGCGCACGTTAGGGTGCTCGCACGGTGCGCGCACGGTGCACGCTTATAGATACTTATATGCTTTTAAATGCAATTTTCTCAGGAACTAATGAACAGATTGACACCAGACCTGCAAAAGGCACTTCCCTGACCTGAGGACTACCTCTCTGCCAAATTTCAAGTAATTCTGTTCAGCCGTTCGGGCTGTACCTTCGACTAAAGGTCCTATGGAAAAATGCATGGGGAAAACACGTTTTGGGACCCCCCTTTTTTCTCGGCCCCCGCTTGACGAATCACCCCGAGACTTTCAGGGTAGGAGCTGAACGGAGCGCCCCATTAGTTTTGAAAATTTCGCGAGGATTCGTCAACCGGCGCCAAAGTTATTCAAAATAGAATTTTCAGATTTCCTATGGAAACTCGGTCCTAACTATAACTATCTACTGGCGACCGCCAGTAGATAATATATGTGTATGTGTATATACATATATATATATATATATATATATATATATAGGCCTCCTTTCGTCAGTGAACCACAAAGGGACGCTGCTGGTGGTGCATTACTTGCACTATTGTCTCACCGGCCCTCCTGTTCTACAAAAAGAAGCCATTGACTGTAATAGGGAAGTCAGCCACAACAATCTATGCTTACATTCTGCAATTGCTAATGACGTCAGATATATCACTAGAAGGCACATCCCATTTCAGAAACTACATCTTCAGCTCTCCATGCCATGAAAAGGATGCAGGCTCCCAGAGCAGTAACCAAGCAGTGTCATCATTTGAAGCACACAGAACTTTCTAGACATTAGTAAACATCGCTGATTCATTTGCAGCATCGTTTATCTTAAACCAGAGCCATAAAGCTCCCGAGTTCAACAATTGGATTTTGATGCATTTATGGCTGGGGAAGAAACCGATTGTATGGCTTATGTATGGTGTCATCATGCACCTTGGGTTTGCATTTAAATGCATAGATTGCTGTAAATCAGAGTTGTTTGTTTGGTTCCAGGAAAGAAATGAGAGATGCCTACATTACCATTGGAGCTTGTCAAGTCAATTTCATTGCTTACCTGTTTATAACATGCTCTTATTGATATAGGAGTTTCTGAGAATTCTCAGGGGCATTTATTCAAATATGATCCTAAAATCAGGGTTTGCTCACGTTATAAATGCATCAAATATGGCAAGTCCATCTCAAGGCCTCTCAACAATACAACTATGCTCCTTTCTTCCACCTCATGGCCTAAAGGAGTCTTGCTGCAGCCTTAATATTGGACCATTAAACATTATTTCTATAGGTTCCTTTACGGTGCTGTGGGTTTCACTTAATCCCACCATCAAACAATGCAGTTTCTGCCCTCAATTGGTCTCGTATTATGTTGGCACCGCTACACTTTGTTACACTTTCACAAATGCTTGTATTGCCAGCTACACAACGTGCTTTACGTAAGTGGTTTACAGATGTACTTTTTTCTGCATACAATGCGCCAAACGGGCCCTTGAAATGGCAGATCGTTTCCACAGAGCCTAGCCAATTTATTTTGCTGAGTTAGTACTGATTGTTTTAGGGACATCAAATGTCATTGACATTTCTTGGCATTTTAAATTAATTAGCATTGGACTTACCCTTGCATTGTAAGCACAGTGATTGCACCAGCCGGACATGCAATTTCAGACCATTTACAATGAAGCAGAGGATTGTGGGTTTAAGTGGTGCTGTAACCATTTTCAGAGGGGAGGTTGCTGCCACCAATGTTACATCTCTGAAGTCACAGGGATTGTGAAAAATCCAAGCATCCCACAAAGAAGTGTGGCAAAAGTGCCACGCCCATTCATCAGGAGAGTGGGAATGGTGGGGTGTGCGGTCAGTGGGGCATTCTGGAGCACACTGCTGAAAATATACCACTAAGCATCTTGTGGTCGCGCACTGCGTTTACGGGGAGCACATTTTCCACTGAAATTGGCACATATTTTCAGGGAGATGCAGTCTTACTCAGGACACCCCCGCGCCGCACGGCCACCAGCTGTGTGTGTGCCCCCTGCCTCGCTGCTGCCCGTAGCCTCGCTGTGACTGCCTCCGTGCTCCCCGCCCCCTCGCCGCATTTTGCGTGCGTGTGTTTCTGCCTCTGTATTTAACCTTGCTTTTGTCATTTAACTGTTTCCTTCCCCGTACGTGTATCACTGCCTTCTGTTTTTTACCTAGATTTGTTTTCACTGTTTCCTCCTCGTGCGTGTGGTTTCTCGCCTCATTGTTGTTCAGCCCCCTGTGCCCGCCCGCTCCCTGCTTCCCGCTGCCGTCCAACGGCCACGCCCCCTTTCTATCCTGTGTCCTCCCCGCTCCCGCCTCCCAGCTGCTCCTCCCTCCCTCCCACACACACACACAGGCTCTGTGTTTAAAAACCATTAAACTGAACTCACAGCACACATTTGTTTGTTTCTTGAAATTCCTCATGTCAATTGGTTTTTCTCTCTATTACTTGGATCGTGCAGCGTATGTGATTAATTTCTAACAAATGTGTATTGTTTGCAATTAGATGAAGAGTGCCGGGGTCTTTCTTTTTGACAAGAACTTGGGTATAGGCTGGATAGAGGTATTCCTTTGGGGGCAGAGGTAAGGGTACTCTGTTATACATAGTGGTAGAGGTACTAGGAAATAGGGGGGGTAAGAGGTATGAGGATAAAGACAGGTGTTGAGGTAGAGGTGCTATGTTAAATACTGGTAGATGTACTTAGTCTGGGATGGAGGTATGATGGTATATGCAGGGTTAGATGTAGGGGTGCCAGGTTATATACTGTAGTAGAGGTACTTGGGTATAAGCTGTGATAGAGGTATATGAGTAAAGGAAGCAGTATATGTAGAGATATTAGGTTATATGTACCAGTAGAAGAACTTGCGTATAGGCTGGATAGAGGTATGCATTTAGGGGCAGACGTAGGGGTACTCAGTTATATAGATACTAGGAAACAGGCGGGGTTCGAGCGATGAGGTGTTGTGGTAGAGGTGCTATGTCATATAGTGGTAGATGTGCTGGCTGAGATGGAGGTATGAGGGTATAGACAGGAGTAGATGTAGGGGTACCAGGTTATATGTTGCATTATAGGTACTTGGGTATAAACTGAGATAGAGGTATAAGAGTATAGGCAGAAGTAGAGGTAGAGGTAACAGGTTATATGTCGCAGTAGAGGGACTTGGGTTTATGTGATAGGTAGAGGTATATGAGTATAGCCAGAAGTAGAAGGAGAGGTACTAGGTTATATGTGCCAGTAGAGGAACTTGGGTATAGGCTGCTTAGAGGTAGGTAGCTAAGGGTAGAGGTAGATGTACTATATTATATGTAGTGATAGGGGTACTAGGGTATAGGCAGGGTTAGTAGTATGATAATATAGGCAGGGTTAGAAGTTGATGTACTAGGTGATATGTAGCGGCAAAGGTGCTTAGGTATAGGAGGGGATTGAGGTATATGAGTATAGGCAGAAGTAGAGGCAGAGGTACTAGGGTATAGGCTGATAGAGGAACTTGGGTATAAGCTGATAGAGGAACTTGGGTACAGGCTGGGTAGATGTGTATAGCTAAGGGTAGAGGTTGAGGTACTATGTTATATACAGTGGCAGAGGTACTAGGGTATAGGCAGGGTTAGATGAACGAGGATAAAGGCACGTGTTGAGGTAGAAGTGCTATGTTGTATAGCAGTATATGTACTTAGGTTGAGATGGAGGTATGAGGGTATAGGCAGGGTTAGATGTAGAGGTACCAGTTTTTTGTGGTAGTAGAGGTACTTGGGTATAGGAAGGGATTGAGGTATATGAGTATAGGCAGAAATAGAGGTATAGGTGATAGGTTACTTGTACCGGTAGAGAAACTTGGGTATAGGCTGGGTAGAGGTATATAGCTAAGGGTAGAGGTACTAGGTTATATGTAGTGAATGAGGTACTAGGATGTAGGCAGGGTTAGAAGGGTATGATGGTATAGGCAGGGTTAGAATTTGATGTACTAGGTTACATATAGCTGCAGAGGATCTTGGGTATAGGTTGGGATAGAGATATATGAATATAGGAAGAAGTAGAGGTACAGGTACTAGGTTACATGTACCGGTAGAGGAACTTGGGTATAGGCTGGTAGAGGAACTAGGTTATAGGCTGGGTAGAGGTATAAAGCTAAGGGTAGAAGTAGGGGTACTAGGTTATATGTAGTGATAGAGGTACTAGAGTATAGACAGGGTTAATAGTATGATGATATAAGCAAGGTTAGAAGTTTATGTACTAGGTTATATGTAGCAACAAAGTTGCATGGGTATAGGCTGGGATACATGTGCCAAAGAATAGGGTGAATAGAGGGTATCAGTAAAGGTACAGATTCTAGAATATAGGTATGGACAAAATACTTAGCTATATGTAGGGGTTCAGTGTATAAGTAGAGGCATTTGTACTAGTCTGCAGGTAGTGGTAGATTTACTAAGGTGCAGGCAGTAGGTTTTACCCAGGGTTAAGGTCCTGGGCAAGAGTTACCAGGATATTGGTAGAGGTAGAGGTACCCCGATAGAAGTAGAGGTGACACACTAGGGTGAAAGTAGAAGCACTAGCATCTGCAAGATGAATTTTAAATAAAGGAAATTGCATTTGTATATAAAGGTTCAAGGAGACAGGTTTGAGATACTAATTCTTCAAGGATAGGTCTCATATTGAGCCCTAGGAGAGGTGAGATTACCATTCCCCCGGGAAGTGGTACCCTTCGGTAGGAGTAAAACATGAATTGGGCTTGTTTTCCTAATCACGTCAAAACTGTACCTGTGGATGCAATTAATTCACAATGGCTTGCCCGCTTTTGGGGCTTGTTCGATTAAAGGTGGCCAGAAAAGTGTGCAGCACTTCCCATGCAGATGTGTTCTTTCTCAGGGGATGTACATTGAGCCTGTTCACGTGGCCATCTTATTGAAAGCCCGCAGCAGTCCGGCATTCACATAATGTCCAGTAGTTTATTGCCGCAGATGTTCACCCTGCATTTGTTTAGAATGAAGATTTGAACTAAGTGCCTTCTTCAGGTCGATTCACAAAAACACTCATAAATTACCACACACAATTTAAGTCTTTATGTGGTCAAAATTTGAGAATGTTTGACTATTGAACAAATAATTTCTGACTCGAACATGCATAATGTAAGCATGTTGTACATGCTCTGCTTGCTTTCCTACCACTGTGTTTACAACTCTGCACACTGCTGACAATATGCATGCCAATGTCTAGATTTTTCTGAAAGTTCCCTTTTCTTAACTGAATTGACTGTTCTTTTTCTGAAATAATTTTAAAAAAATGATTTAACTAAGGGCCTGATCACAAGTTGGACCACCAGACTCGTGGTGGCAGTGTTGGTCCAGCCATCGCCGCACCAGCGGTCCTACCGTCCCATTACTAGCTGGGCGGTCGACTGCCCTGGGACAGCCTCCCGAGAGCTGGTGTGGCGGTCAGAGGCCGCAATTTGCATATTATAAGTTTTCTCTCTGCCAGCAGTGACATGGAGGTTCTCCTCTCCGTCAACCCTCTCGGAGAGGAAACAAGGGGGCCCTAGAGGGTCCCCAGTGCCTCCTCCATTTGTGCATGCACACGGGCGGCATTACATGGGCCCCCCTGTGTGCATGCACAACAGTTCCTGCATGGCATTGACTTTTCAGTCCATGCCGTGCAGGAACCTTGTGAGACTTCCCATTGCAGTGCCTTTTTCAAAAGCACCGCAGCCTTTGAAAGAGGGACTGGCCTGGGAAGCCCACGCCTGCCCACCCACCAGACTAAAAGAAACTTGTAATCTGGCGGGCGGGGGACGGCGAGTCTCGGCGGTACGGAGGCAAGGCGCTGGAGTACAGCCTGCCCTCGCACCACTGAAACTCGTAATCGGGCTCTAAATGTCTGCCCTTCCTAGACACAGCCCATGATTTGTGTACAACTTGGTGCACACTCTCTCACTTTTTTTTAGTATTTATACTGGATATTCTGATAGAAGTCAGATGTGAAGGTAAGTGCAGTAGCGGTCTGTGGAGGGAGTTCGGTGGGGCAGTGAGGCGCGGCGGGGGAGGGGCAGGGTGGGGAAATGTAAACACCGGAATATGGATGAACGAAGGAAAGTACGCATTTAAATAAATAAAACTTATTTCGTTGCGCGCGCTGCATCGCATTTTGCACTGGGTAAGTGTGACTCCAAAGTGTTTGTGAATATGTACAAAGTTATGATTCTGTGGGTTTCTCCCTCATCGACGAGAGCTTATGCCACTCAAGTGTTGATGACATATTTATGCCAATTTCAAGCACTGTGAATCACGAGTAAATTATGTAGGCATACATTAGGATTCATTCCAGTCTGAATCAGATTTTCACCCACAAAAAGCCTCGTGCATCAGTCCTTTAATCTGTCATTCGACCCCACTGTAGATATCACATGGCACTTTGATGAACTACCAATTACTCTTATGCATCTCGAATTTTAATAATATGTCCAAAAGAAAGTATTTCATATAAACATCTACAAAAGTTGCAAACATTCTTAAAGTTTTCATTATACAGTCGGTAGGCTGCCAAGAGTGTTCTATGCTTCTCAGAGGGCTGCAGGGAATGCTAAATTGTGGGGAGCTCTAGACGTACAGGGAGGCATTACTGCCAGAGAATGAGTGCTCTGCTAAGGACTGTCTGGATATGCAGAGACCCCTCTCATGGGGTCTGCTCTCTCTCCATTGAAGACCACATATTCCCGATTGGCTGCCCCCTGCCCTGCACCTCCCTAGTGAGAGCTTAGGAAGAGTCCTCACTAAGATGTAGTTTATTAAGGATTTGTTTTTTGAGTTGAGCATCCAGTCTGGAGCTGTCTCGGCTTCTCTCCAGTGGTGCCCTGATCTTCAAACGCCTTCTGGCCCCTTTGATCCAGAGGTTTTATTACTATGGGCGTCTGTAGAAGCTCTGAGACACCATGACAGAGGGTTGTCTGACCGGGAACTCGACTCTGGAATGTGCAATGTTTCCCAAATGTTGGAAACCATTCCAGTCCTCTGGAAGTGCTTGGATGCTGCGATACTCCCTCAGAGAAAATATATCTTTACAGCATGGTGTGTTAGAGGAAATGGTGGGCGACCAGATGAACAAAGCACCTGGTTTAGTGGACAGAAGAGTACTTTACACACAACTGCTTTGCAAGCCCTAGTCAAAGCCCTACCCATTTCATACTTCGGGTGTGGCTAAATTCATCACCCTGACCCACCAGACTACTAGAGTTTGCGGGTGATTGGATCGCCCCACTCCCTAACCAAGAGGGACAAATAGGTTTCTGCATGCCACCCTCTGTTTCCAGATAGTAGTAGTGCACAGTCACACTCATTCTAGAGACGTTTGACCCCTTGCAGTTCCAGAACTATCATTTAAAGATGGGTCTAGAACTTTCCAAACACCATTTACATTCTGCTCATTGGATACCCTAGGTCCCCACGGCCCCTAAGTCACCTGACCATGCTGACAGTGACCAGTGAAATAGGAGCAATCACTGTGGGTCTCCGTGAATTTCTATAGTTAGAAGCACCCTTGTTTATTTGTAGCTTGTTGTTGGTCCGTTGAATTGTGCCGGTGCCTCTCTGCCACCGACAGAGTGACGAGGCGTTCCTTGCAGCTATTGTTTGAAACCTTATATCATATTTTTGTACTTTTGCACATCTCATTTCGCTTTGAGTGGGAGACTTTTTAATGTTTAAAAATGTTTGTGCATTGTGACACAGTTTTGATATTCTTGCTGAGCCCCACCTTTCATGTCTGGTAAGCAGATACACCCTACGTGTTATCCTTGCAGAGGAGACATTACCTTCAGCCTCAGCTTGACGGCCCTATCCTCAGCCTCCTCTCGGTCCTGTAACAAGAGCACAGAATGCAGCAGGGCCTCTCCCCTTTTACGGAAGGTCACAGACTACGTAACTAGGATACCTGCGTATAAAAAACCGCAAGTGCTCCTGCCTTAGCTGTATCAGCTTTAGGGAGGGCCGCCGCTTTCAACGGACCGACACACGCTCTAACTAAAGCAGCCTCAACGAAAGGCACGTCCAAGAGCGAGGAGCGCTCCAGCCTCCCATCTATCTGCCGTGACTCATGACCAGGCCCTTCTTGCATGACAGATGAAGGGACGTCTGTACTAAATCACATACGAATGGCATACACGCCCACTCAACTCAACGAAAAGCGGGCCGCACACAGCTGACCACCATCATTCCGGCATCAACACAATGGCCTTTTGCATCTCCACAAACAAGCATCCGGCAAAACCTCTCCATATTTATCAGGACCACCTCAACACGGACCCAATTTAGGAAGACATGAACGCTCATCTCTTTAAAGAACATTAGAACACTGGAATGTTGGGAGCTCAAATGAAGACAACGGAGTGCTCCGGGCTTCTAGTGGCTGGTAACAGCCTGGAGCACTAACATTCCAATGCTGGTTGTTCACAGCTGTTGCTGTGAACAAAGGCCTCATGGAGCCCGATGTGATTTAAATCCCCTTTGGCTCCGTGCGGCCTTTCTTATTACTTGATAGAATATAATAGCCATATAGCCCGTAGCTGGGCTAAACCAGCCATTAATGGCCCACTCCCTTGTTAAAGGCCCTCACCTTCGGTTCGAGCATTTAATACTGGAGTGGGCCTTTAATGCCTGGAATAGCCCGTTACGGTGGGCTATAAGGCTCTACTACATCAAGGTGTATTATTTACTGTCCACAACTCAGGTTCCTTTGCTATTACTCAACGACTTTAAGCTTGCCTTTGACCATATACAGTGCTCCCCTGCTTTTTGGCTAGGTTTATGCTATCGAAATATCATATACATACATACAACACTGCACTAACGCATGGCTCACACCTCTTCTACATAAAGACAGAGCTCTGAGCAGACACCAAACACTGTCCATAGAAGCATCTTACCAGCTACCAGCCACCTACAGAACATGCCCCCACCTAGTAGATAACAAACCTTCACATCCGACAAATAACGGGCAGCTGCACTGCACAAGAAGACAGGGCCAAAACGATCGAACAGAGCTACATCCTCACCCTTCAAACCCTCCACCCGCACCGTCCCACACCCTCAGCACCCCTCCCCCTGCAGACTGCAGGTCTCCGTACACCGGTTCTGGCTCCTGTCTTTTATGTGAACCTCGGAAAGGTCTGGATAGGCATTTCGAACTTCTGAAAGCGCTGCAATGCCACACTGCTGGCCTACTGTGCGCTACATAAATGCCACATAAAAATACCAGTGTGGTGCAGTAATAAGGAAGCTGAACTCCACCCCCACCCGCTTTGAATTTCCAGTTCCAGAAATGCACCTAAGGTACCGGCTTTGTTTTTGTAAATGCTCATTTTCCAACCAAAGGACAAAAGCCTCATTTTTCTTCACTAGCAATCATCAGGTGTCCACCGGCGGTTAGTGGATGACAGATGAGGCCTTGCATCTAATGCAATCTCCCTGCCAAGTGCTCGCCTAATGGCGCACTCCTCCCCTGGACCAGAGACCCTCGCGCCGCCGCGTGCTTTGCGCAGCACGCGGGATCGGCGGTGCCCCACGTTCGACGCCACGTGTCCCTGCCTCAGTCCTTCCTCTAATTGGATGCAGGATGGCGCACGGAGGCCTGCGCGCGTGCCAATTATTGTGAAAGCTTTTTCTCCAAATTGAGCACAACTTGCAGTCCCTCCAGATGGGTAAAAACTGTGGAAGAAAGAAAAGGGCTGTTAAAAATTAACCCGAGCATGAAACTGGACTGTAAACACGTTTATTGGACTGCGGGGAGAGAGAGCTCCGCTATGCCAGTGCGTTCACTTCATTCAGCCAAAAGTCGAGGTCATTCAAGATAAAGCAAACACAACGTTGAAAGATGGAAAGGAGAAGACAGCAGGGGTGCGCCAACTCGCCTTTGGTCTGAACTAGGGTGCCCACTCTGCCCTCTGTGCTGGGGTCGCTTGCTTGGATGCGCGCGACAGGCCAAGATCACACTGGCTTGTGAGGACCTGAAGTGGAGTGGGTGTCAGCGGCCCTTCAGTGCAGGGTTGCACTGAGTGTTATATTTTAGATTTTCTTTGGGCGATCAGTGTTAATGAATGAAGGTGATCGTGGAAGAAGCTTTTGACCAGGAATGCGCATACTAGGAGGGTGCCCAAATTCATGCCCTCAGTCACGGCATCCATGCCATCTGTAGTACAGATTGAGTTGTACTGTAGCATCTGTATAGAGCCGCAGACACAGAAGAGATGCAAAAGCACTTTCTGAACGTTTGAAGAAATGGCTGCTCCGATGACGGCCATTTTGGGACAGTGGCCTGTAGAATGGGGATGGGGAGGCCCCCCGGCCTGGACTTCACTCAAGACCCAAGCGCAAGGTATTAGACAGAGCTCTAGACAGTCCTAAGTTCACCACTAGGCCACTAGTCAGGTCATCAAGAGCATTAGTTACTAGAAGGCATGGACACTTGTAACTTGATAGAATTTTGTAGAGACCAACATGATCAAGCGAGGGGCTATTCTTTCTACTCCCCGCCTCATGGGACTTTCTCCAGAATAGATTATATGTTCATTCTCCCAACACAGGCTGTGCACTTTGGAAAGGCTCAGTAATTAAACCGGAATCTTCGAGACCACGTCCGGCTTGCATTAGATCTAGAAGTTCAGGTGTATGTGGCACCGATACCACAACAACGGCTTCAACCTCGAGCCCTATAAGACCAAGTGTTCCGAAGGGGAAATCAAGAGTGCAGTAAGGGGAGTCTTTGATGTGAACCGTGTCCTCTGCCGTGGTAGTATGGGAGGTCTTTAAGGGAGACCATACAAGGGAAATGTATGGCCACGTCATATGGGGTAAGAAGGCTGCGGGGGCGCACAATTACGGCATTGGAAAGGCAGATAGGGGAGATAGATAGGCAGGTCCTGCATGATGAGGCAACCTGAGAATCTCAACAAAAACTGAAGTATGACATAGAAGAGGCCCAGGAAACACTGGTGAAACTTGACTACAGAATGTATACTGAAACCCAAAGCAAGCAAGGGGATACATCAGTACACCTGCAGGCATGGCTAATTAATCGAGAAGAAGGTGGGAGTGCTGCTGTGTCTCTTAAGGCCGCCACGGGAGAAGAACTGCAGATCAAACTGATATCTTAGATCAATTTGCAGAATTTTACAAGGCACTCTTATTTATTTATTCAGGTGTTCCTTCTTTTAAAACCACTGCACCAAAACAACATATTATACATACATCAAACATCCTAGTAAAAATAATAAGTAAAAGCTAAAATCATAGATCCTTTTTGGACGTTTAGTGAATCTTTTACCTTAAAAATCATCGTCATAATAGGAAAACAACAATATTTAAGACTGCAGCTCTTATTTTGGACATTGGTAGAAAAATACTGTTCGTTACCTGTAATATGTTTTAAAATTTCCATAAATTCTAAAAATCAGTTTTGGATTTTCACTGGAAATTGACCTAATTTCTTTAAGTAGAGATTTAAAAATGGTACCCCCCTAAGGGTATTGAATACCCGCCTAACCCGGTGGTTACAGCTTCTCTGCATTTTCAAATGTTCATGTTTATAAACATTTCTTTTAGTAATATTTTCCTTTCTTTTTTTAACTTTGGGCATACACAGATCTTTCCAGGAAGGGATGAGATCCTTTGTTTCCCACATACCAAAGTGAAAATTCATAAATGATGCTTTAAGGCTATTAGAAAGTGAGCTGATAAATATTCCTGAGGCTTGCTAGTACAGTATGGGTTAATCACCGTCCAAGCATGACTTCTTTGTAATAGAGTGTTCTCGTCTAATGAATGAGACGGGAGTTTTGTTAAATTGATTGCTTTATTTAAGGCCTCCTTCCCAATGATGGAATTCCTAATGTCTTTCACACAAAGATCCTGTATAAAAAGGTTTAGTTAGTAACCCCAGGAACCTTGTATTTCATTCTCTTTTTGCGCCTCAATTTCTTTCCAGCACAGGTTTTCGATGGAACCAGTTTCGGATGCGCGGAGCCTCCCACATAGTTTAATAAATGCGCCTTTCCTCTGTAATATTTGGTTAGACGAGCCAAACTCAAGTCGAATTGTGCCGGAGATGCTGATTTCTGAATATGAAAGATGGTTTTGGAAATCTTGCTTTGAATTTTGTTTAGAGTTGGAATTTCACGACCCCTCATTGTTTCGGTACCATAGGTCACAGATGGCATTAACTTTGCACACATGACAGATAGTACATGGCCATAGGATGGACAGCTTAATTTCTTTTTTAATACTTTGAAGCCATATATGAGAATTTGGGCTTTAGCCCGCATTGCCAAACGCTGCTGTTTATAACTTAGTTTGTGTTCAACTTTAATTCCGAGATATTTATATGTGGCTACAGTCTCAACTTTGTTTCCACCCAAATACCAAGAGTATTTCTTATATTTGGCATCCACTTACCGTACTACCTTTGTTTGAGTCAGATTTAATTCTAGACCTTGCATTTCCATATACTTGGCCAGTGCACTCATTCTCCATTGTAACCCAATTGGGGTTTGGCTCAATAGCACTATATCGTCAGCATACAGAAGGCATCCGATTTCCCCATTAGCTAGCATTGATGGGTGACTACTTCCCGGAGAGCTTCTTCAAGATCTGATAAGTATAAATTAAGAAGACTAGGGGCTAACACACACTCCTGCTTTAATCTATTGTTTGTATCAATTTTCTGTTTTACACAACTGCCATCCCCTATTTTTACCTGAGTCCATGTTCCTATATATAATGCTTTAATGGCATTCAGTAAATTCCTTGGAATACCCCAATTAGCCATTTTTTCCCATAAGCATCTTCGTGGCAAATAGTCAAAGGCGGACTTAAGTCCCACAAAACAGGCAAACAGCCGCTTGTTCTTATATTTGGCAGTTTCAGCTAAAAGCGATAGGGCCGTAAGATTTGTTAATGTGCCAGCACCGACCCTGAACCCTGTTTGGGTCCGAGGGATACGTTTTTTGTCATCTGACCATTTGTTAAGATGTTCAAGTAGGCAAGCTGCATATAGCTTAGCTTCTACATCTATTAATGCAACGAGTCTGTGATTGGATGGCTGTAATGGATTTCCACTTTTGAAAATTGGGTGAAAAATACTGTCCTTCCACGACCCTGGGATCCTATTTGCCAGGAACAGCTCATTAAAGAATGGCGTAAAATAATGCACCCAATATGTTGCTTCTCCCTTAAAGAGAGCTTTTGGGATTCCATTAGCACCTGCTGCACCTTCTGATTTTATTTTCCTTCTGATTTTCGTTAATTGGTCTATTTTCATTATCTCGCAGATGTTTTTATTCTGGTGGGCAAAGTACACTTTGTTCTCTCAGGAACCACTGTGGATGTCTGAGCCGCTGGTAGCAGGCTCATCCTCCTCTCTGTTACTCCATCTTGACAATCTGTTTTTACTTTGACCTCTGGTTCCGTGTACATGGCTCGAGCGTGGGCCTCCCACGTGCCTGCATGGAGCCCTGCACTTTGATGTCGGGTCTTCCCAAGTGTCTGAGCCTTCATCAGCTGCAAAACATTTTTACTGGTTGGTTGTTTACTTGCCAAAAGAAGTTTGTTCCAGATGATGACATGGTGGTTTATTTTTGCTTTGCGACAGCTTTTTGTGTTTTGAGTTCTTAATATTTTAAGCTTAGATTTATCCGGTCTTCCTCCTTGTTTGAACTGGTTTGAGACTATTCTGATTTCTCGCAATATTATGCATTTTTGCAAACGTAATTCAGTAATATACCAGGTTGGTAACCAATCACCCAGTTATGATTCCTGTGGAAATTATGGAGTGGTAGCTTATTGTTGGCAGGGAATGTTCTCCAATAAGATGAATTTTAAGGTTTCCCCAAGCTTTTAGTCTTTCACCATTCACTACTTGAGGAACCACTTGATTTCCTGTTTCCTTTATCTTTGCTTCTATCGTTCCTGCTTGAAGGTGTACCCCAGCTGCCACCTTCGAGGCACTCTATGCCCAGTGCAATGGCAGTGATGGGGCAGGCATAGATGCCATATTGGAATGAACTTGTTTACCTTTAGTATATGAGGACTCTAGGACTCTTCCGAATGCTCCAATAGAGGAAACGGGCATCAGGTGGGCTATTATGCACATGAACGCGGGGAAAGCACCAGCTAGTGATGGGCCGTCAGTAGAATTCTACCCGACATGCGTGGATTTGCTGTGGACACCATTGCTAGCTATGTATAAGGAGGCGTTTGTGAGAGGGGAGCATTACCAGCTTCATTAAGGTAGTCTTATCCAAACCTGGGAGGGATCCCACATATTGCGGATCATATCGCCCATTGTCAATGATAAATGTGATTGCTAAACTATTGGGGGAAATAGTAGCACAGCGCCTAGCAATGATAGCAGAGGGGATAATTGATTCCGATCAGGCAGGGTTTGTGGGCAGGCGCACCACCACTACCAACCTCGAACAGGCATTTCTAATTGTGAAACAGGCGGTGCAAAGAGAGGAATCAAGTGCAATTGCTGGTCTAGATGCACACAAGGTTTTTGAAACTGTTGACTGGGTAGTTCTGGACTGCACATTACGACGCTATGCCTTAGGGAAAGATTACTTACAATGGATAAAGCTACTTTACACTGCGAGTGAGGCAATAGGTAATAGAGTGTCGGACAGTTGGTCTATGGAGAGTGAGACTCAGCAGGGGTGTCCTCTCTCCCCACTGATATTTGGGCTAATTATAAAGCTACTGACACAAATTATATGTATCAGACAAGCAGGTTTAATGGTGGGCAGTAAGCGGGAAGTCATCTCATTTTATGATGATAATATACTGTTAACATTAAGAAACGCAATGATCACATGGCCGGCTAAGAACAGTACATTAACACAGGTGGGGGCGCATTCAGGGTTCCATCTAAATACAGACAAGTCTGTGTTCTATCCCATACAAGCGACTGTGGTTAACGCGGTGTGCCTACAAGGCATAAAAGTTCAGATGACTCCAGTGAAGTATCCAGGAGTGTATTTGAGCTCAGAATATACTGAAATATATGATTCTAATGTGGGCAATTTACTGGTCTCCCATGAACAAAGTGTACACAAGTGGTTAAAGTTCCCGATGTCCATAATGGGGCTCATTGCAATCAGCAAAATGATCATGTGACCTCGAGTATTATGTGCATTGCAACACATACCAATGCACATACCAGAATCCTGATTTCGCAGATTGGATGAATTGCTCAGATCGCTTTACTGGGGGACCAGGAGGGTACAGGTAATTTTC
Organism: Triturus cristatus; assembly: GCF_964204655.1. Lineage (NCBI taxonomy): Eukaryota > Metazoa > Chordata > Amphibia > Caudata > Salamandridae > Triturus > Triturus cristatus. Next base: position 1,052,487,070 of record NC_140588.1, read on the forward strand.
GAGGTACTGAAGCTTCCTTGGGATAGTGGAGGGCTACAGGCACCAAACTTTAAAATGTATCATTGGTCGGCTCCCATTCAGCGTACAGTGCTGTGGTTTCATGAGGTTACTACTGATCCTTTGGCAGGGATGTTAGCTCGCTTGATAAAACCGCGAGCATTACTGCCATTACCCCTGGTTCCATGTAAGAAGTGGACCGCTTTGCCATTACAGGTTGAGCCCCTGTTAGATAAATGAGACAGGCAACTAAAATAAAAGGGGACAAGTATATTTATATGCAGCCGCTGATTCCCTGATGCTCTGGGATTAGCCCAACGATTCCATTCTTTTTAAGATGTAGAAGTGCGGAAGGTATCCAACAGAATATGGAAGACTTATGTTAGGATGGCCGAATGGTGGGCTATAGAGCTTCTTGTGATAAATGGTGGATAGCTAGTGGAGGCTTTCCGGCATATGCTGGTCTGGCGGTAGCTGTTCGCAAAGGCCGAAGAGGGTTTCCACGAGAACCAGAAACACATGCGTTACACCAGACCCTTCTGGACATGGGAGGAGAGGACAAGCTCATCACTCACATTTACTCTTCGCTGATCACACACACACAGCGGCCTCTTAAACTACTCCAAAGACACAATGGGAAGGTGATATGGACATGGAGTTAAAGGATGGGGACTGGATACCTATATTGGGTAATTGCAGGAGAGTGACATGTAATGCACGCTTGAAACTCATACGCCATAAATGCGTACATAGGGATTATATCACACCACAGTGGTTGCACAGACTAGATCCCTCTAAATTGGAGAAGTGCCCCAAATGCAGAATAACAGAGGGAACATATATTCACATGTGGGGGACATGCCCGGGTGTGAGCGCCTTTTGGGCTGAGGTAATTCAGACTCTAGGGATACTAACCGACCTACAACAACAACCAACGATATCGATGTGTTTGTGGGGCTAATTACCCGCAATAAACCCCCTAAATATATGGGGGAGGTATTAGAATTAGGCCTTACTGTGGCAATGAAACGTGTAGCCTTAAGACGGATGACCAAATGTCTGCCTATACCATAGCATTGGTCATGTGAAGTTTCAGAGGGGGTGCGGGCTGAATGTCATAGGCTGGATTACACCGGAATGGAACAGGGAGCAAGGGTGGAAGGTGACTTGATGTATCTGTGGTCCTGAGTTATAAAATTATACGATGATACTAATTGTCCTGCATAAATAATCCAAATGTAATCTATGGATATATATTTATTTATTTATGGTGTGACTCTAATCTCTCCGTGTTAAGGGGGGAAGTTGGTGGGGGGAGGAGCAATGGGACAAGTAACTGAATTGTAATGTTTTCTTGTTTCTAAAATCAAGAAATAAATTAGGATACACAAAAAAAGAAGAGACACATGCCTTCTCCCCCCCCCCTCCCCTCAGCGTCAAGAAGCGAGAGAGGGGCACCTTGAAGTCCTGTGGATGGCCTGGTAAATATGACGCAGTCTTTGCTTTTGAGAAGTTCATTCTAACCCTAGTCCCACTTAAAGTATTTGTCATCAGCGTGAGGAATTTGACCAGGAATGTAATGCAAACATTTTCCCCTCATCACACTAGTCTCATGCACCAAACATGGCCCCTGCTGAACTTTCTGCGTTACAAATGATGGCGGCAAGAGATTATGGCAACCACAGTAATGGGTAAATAGAGCAGCCATCTTTGTCTGCTGATTTAGTTTGGTTGCCATTGCTTTGACCAGTGTCCTGTGCCAGCCACATTCACAGCAGCAGCCAGTTTTCATTCCCTAACTGAACATCCGCGTCCTGATGCCAGTGTTGAGTACTCGCTTTCTCTGGCATGGCTCTGGCTCTTAAAGTACAGTTCCTAAATCTTGATAGATTCTTGAGAGAGTGGGAGACTTGTCAGTGGAAACGCGACAGATCCCAATTTATTCACATATTTCTTAACAGTCTCATATGTGGCACGTCGGTGCTTTTGTGAATTTATTCGAAGACTGTGCTCTTTTGCTTCACCTTTGTTGCGCTCTTACATGTTCTGTGGCCATTTGCAGTAGGGCCAGGAGGCATGTATTCATTTCTATGCCGGATCCTGCTGGGCACTGTAGCATCCTTCCCAGCTCGGTAGCATGTAAATGAATCACACCACACATGGAGCTCGGTATTACACGTCTTTACTCTCTAGAGTGTAACCATTTACTGACACATATTGTGTCATGAATTTTATTAACCACACCCAAAAACGTACATCACTTGACTACAGAGTCTGTTAAGGAACATAAGGGTCCTGCGCTCTATAAAACACAGGATACTACATCTTCCCCTTTGTTAAATAAAAAAAGGCACATATATATATATATATATCATAGTTCCACAATGAGTCGTTGAGGCTCTCAAACCTCTCTTCCAGATCTTGTGGTGTGAGGCTGAGGAGACATAAAAGATACAGCCACCACAGGCACTGAGGAACCAGCCCCCGAGGCAGTCCTGTTGCTCTCCTGGCCCTCTGATGACGGAGTCTCACTTCGGTTGTCTGGAACCGACAAACTCTGAGGCACCTGCTTGAAATGTGATAATTCCCTTGTAATGGACTTTCCAGGACGGTGAGCAGTCACCATGCATGTGTCCCGTACTAGTTACAACTTGTAATGGATCTGCATCGAAAGTATCATCAGATTTACATTTCCGCCTCTGCTTGACAAGGACACGGTCTCCTTTCTGAAGAGTAATATCCTGAGCACATCGCTGCTTACCTGCATACATTTTAATTCTGGACTTGTGAGATGAATCAGTGAGTCAAACTTTCAGAGCATCAATTGTTCTTTCAGTGGTCCGCTGGGGCCGCTTGTTACCCATGGCTCCCCCAAACATCAGAGTGTCTGGGCTTTCGCGGGTTGTAGAATGGGGGTAGATCTGTAAGCACGAAGAGTAGTGTTGCAGGGATTCTGCTTTTGCACAGAACTATGCGCAGGAGACCAGGACCTCAGAGAATTGTGGTGTACCAGAAAACTCCCCTCAGAACCCAGAACCCCTTATCCGACTAGCTTAGTATCCCATTCGTTAACCTAGATCTAGCTAGGCGGTCCCAATGTATAGACAAACTAGAACAAGCGACTTAGATATTTCTCAGGAGTGGTGGGAATCCGAAATACCTGTTCGTACTTATTTGTTAGTCCACAACATAATAATACAGACACGGTAAAGTTTAAAGAGTTTATTTTATAAACCTCGCGTCCTAAGATGCAGTACTTTGGCTAACACTAGCAGACTAACAGTACAGATCAGAATCATTAGCATTATTATAATACCATATAGAATGAAAGGAGCAATCATACTATTAATGACAGTGGTATACGGCCACACTCCTTTCACTATAATCTAATACATTATTATTATTAGACTATTAGAAGGTCTCTTAGGCTAACAGGGGGGACCCCATACCGTATAGATCAGCTTAGAAGAATCACATCAAAGGATCAGCTCTCACAGCATGCATCAGCTCTTCTGTTCGAATGAATGTAAAACCAAACTGTTCTGCAATATTAAAGACGCTTGTCCTTCAGATATTGGCAGCTGTATGCATGATATGTCTAACAAGTGGTACGATCAATCTAAACACAACACTCTGTACCTTCTAGTGACCCAGACGCGTTCTTTGCATGATGTACAGACCAAGGGCACATTTCACGGTTAAGAATGTGAAACAACAGTTTGTTATCCTGTAAGGCAAAGTCGAGTCAGCATTTCTAAAATGAATAACACATAACAACAGTGTCGTGTGCAGCGCAGCAGAAACGACAAGCTTGCTTGTTAACCATGATCTCGGTTATGCTAACTTAGTGTTGTAAATAGGGCGTGGCTTAATCCATCTCACACCCCCCCATGATCGGAGCACTAACCAATAGGGATACACTTATCAAGAACGCAGAGTTCAAGTGATTTAGAACGGAACCAAGGGCATATAAGGTAAGTGTAAAGTCCGAGAATAAAAAAAAATGTTCGTTTAGAAAATGAAAAATGATGTGGTAAAAAATAAGCAAAACTTTCGTAGAAAATTAACAATTCTGGATGCAAGCTGCATTGACAATGTCAATCAGTCAATCCATGAAGGTATATGCACCGTATGTTGCGACTGCTTCCAAGAGGAAATCATTGGAGCGTTCCGCAAAAGTATCTGCCATCCAGTTGAGTAAGGGAAAGGAACACACATGTTCATCAATTATCGGAGCATCCAGCACCATGATAGGACAACTGTCAGTCTCCTCAATATAACTCCTTTCAAGGAAATCAATAGCTGCCTCTCCGATATCCCAGTTTCCAAGGACTCCGTGTGCAGCACCCAAAGCCATAAACCCGACACCAGAACAGTCGAATTCATGAGCCACTAAGGGACACATTAGTTCATCAAAATCCGGGTCAGGTGACGCCAAGTTTGACAGGCACAAATCCAGAGCCCATTGGAAGGGACAATCCAGGCAATGAAAAACAGGTTGCACACACGTAAAAAAGGGAAACCGGAAAGACAATCCATACTTGACGCTTAATACCGCCAGTGGTAAGGTGCCGTAAAAATCATGCATCCGGCTACGAAGTTGGAGCAAGCGCAGCATTCTGTCTTGCCACTCCCGGTGTGCAGCCATATCGAAGTGCGCAAATCAACAAGAGGATCCCAGCCACCAAAGCGAGGAGCAAGGGGAACCCTCCGAAGACACTTGAAAAAATAGAATGTAAAAATGCGGGGATCACACCAAAAACAGTCTGGAAAGATGTCACGAGGCCCGAGCCCACAATTTTAAAAAAATGAACAAGGCCAGTCGTAGACAAAGCATTAAAGATAGTTTGAATCAAGGTTCCAAAATGGAGGGGGAGGTCGGTATTTAAAAGAGCTTGTACCTCAGTCAGTGCGTGTGTTCGCCACATTAAGAAGAAATGTTTCACGGGACGAAGTCAACGCAACCTCTTTTTTAGACAAAAGAGCCCTTATTCTGCTCATCCTATTGAACTCTGCGTTCAAGGTTGGAATCGCTGGCCAGATGGATATGTCAAGTCGGCCTTGCGGGGGCGGGAAAAGGACGTTATTACAGCAAACTACTTTTTGTGAAACAGTCACTATGTAAGGAATACCCACTAGCATCCCACAGCAAGCTTCACTATTTAAAAGCAAATAACTACCGTTAGCAAGCAGCTTAAAAGAAGACGTTATAACTGGCATTGGAATCCCCTTTAGGACACAAGCTAAATTAGGAGCGTGTATATTGCAAGCGCCATGTAATTGTATATGTCTGCAAACAACAGAGTGATCAGGAGCGGAATTGCATTCTTCACCTTTTAAGTAAACTTCCTTGCCATCCCTCACGCATCTGTAAGTGAACGGAAGTGACCAAACTTCATGCAGAAACGCATCACCAAGTTGTTCATATCTGCAGATAGCATAGTGTTTCATGCACGAACTAAACTTGAACAAACTGAACGGTAAAGTTACTAATCCGTGAATTAACCACACGGCTGAATTTAACTCAGCTACAGAAAAAGGTAAAGGTTCTAATTTTTCAATGTGCAGCAATGCATAAGTTGCATCTTTCATGGACATGAACTGCTGTTTTTCAGTCAAATTAAACGGAAGGAACAATGATGAAATATTCATGTAATCCCAAGGGACTTTCCCTGCCTTTAACGTTTGCAATGTCCATGCAAACTGCATAATTGAACGCAACTGATTTTGACCATGATACAACACAGATACATCATCTTGCACAATGTCTACGACAGAAGAAACAATATTATCTAGTGTATAAATTCTGGAAGACAACGTATTAATACTATTATCTATCACAGCCAATACTTTTTCCATGTTGGTCTGGTCAATAGCACGTAATCTAGAAGCAGCTTCAATTTGCGACAATTTCCAGATTTCATTGTAAATAGCATAAGCCCATCGTTTAGACCTGCCATTTGCAGGACCCTTAATAAAATCATTTAAATCTATTTTGTCATTTAAGCGTGATAAATGAAGTTTAACTGAAGTTAACGTGGAATGTTGCAGCCATGACTGCCATAATTTACCTACAGAGTAGGTAGTCACTGTGTGTGAAGATGTAAAACGAGGGTCAACCCTAAGTTGTGTATATCCTGGAGCCAAATCCAGAAACCGACGTTGACAGGAATCTGAGCTTGTTTGCCATATCAACCAACCCTCAGGATTCAATGTCGAAATATTGAAGGTGCCATTGGAAACGAGCGACTGCAACATTGTAAGGGACAGATCTGAGTGATTTTCCCAACCAGGATAAGCACCCAGATCAGGGATCGAGGGGGTAATTAATTTTTTAGATATAGCCAATCCAAAACAGGTGGTCTGAAAAATAGATGAATTTAAAAATAAGATATGGTTTGGGATAAGACAGGCACGATGCAAAGCTTCTGTTCCTTGTACTTGCCATGGTTTAGTTCCCCAAACCGATTTAAGATTGATAGTAGCTTTCCATACGTCATAACCTCCAATAGCCAATTCCTCCATAAAGGCTTTGGAATATAATAATTTGGTGTGTGTCAGTCTGACCTTAGAAGCGGGTTCTTCCGCTACCTTAAAATAAAAAGACTCAGGGTTTGACACACTAAAATCCGAAAAGTATGTGAATTTTTTCAATAAAGTGGCAGAGCTGCCGGGCATAGGGACAGGACAATGTTCCCATTGTGTGAAATTAACAAAATTTCTAAAAGTATTTGCTCTGTGTAGGAAATGCGTGCCATAATGTTGAAAACAAAACTGCTCATCATAGTTTGCAGTATTTAAATACAGATCTTCAGCATCAAATGCAGCATAATATTTTAAATCTGAAAACAGTGGTTCTATTGCTTGTACATCCCAATCATCTGAGCGGATGTTTTGTTTAACTACATCACCCATAGAAACACGAAAAACAGTTGGCACATTAATAACTTCGGTGGGACCATGAATTTGAAAGTTCACTGCATCCCAAGCAATCCCATCACGTACAGGCCAGGCGGTGATGTTCACAAACGTCTGGTCTCTTTTCATGATGTGTGATGAGGAATGGGGGGCCAAAGTTCCATCAATTAATTGAATTGTAGAACGCTCATTCAGGTAGTGTCCATTGATAAGTCTAAAAAACACTACCACAAAGCCAATTGTCATGAACAAAAAAATACAAATCAGCACCAGCCAGATGTAAGTCCAAGGTGCAACCAAAAAATGTCTCTTGAACCAGGCAAAAAATTTAGAAATTTTGGAAGGGACAGTGGAAGTCAATGATTCAGTTTCAAAGGAAGAATGTGACTGGGTAAGTGTCGTTGTATTTAATAGTGGCAAAGCGACTTCTGTAGGATAAGCATACTCCGGATCAACAGGCAAACCACCAGCAGAGGGTGGCACAGGCAGGTCTGAAACTGTATTCATTTCAATGGAAACTTCAGGCACGATGATAGAGGGTGGCAACACAACAGAGTTTCTCAGCATTGATGGGCAGGAAACCGAAGGTATCATACTATGGAGAATCGGCCACCCTGTGTAGCTTGACATTCTCAATTGAAATGTACCTGTTTTCCTTGCGACCAGGAAGTGGTGGTAAAACAACTGTACATGTACCCAATACTCCAAGCACCGGGACTGGTGCACGATAAGAGGGGCCAAACTCCTTCTTGTTCTCCACCTTCTCACGGACCAGATCACCAACTCGAGGCAGCCAGCCGACCACCGGAATCAGGAGCGCTTCTTCAGATGTAGAGGGCACGTGTTCCTTAGCTAGAGTCTCTCTCGCTTCTTGTAGATTCTGTAATACAGCACAGTGGTCATCGAGGTCAAAAGGCGCGGCAGCTGCCACCATGTCTAGACCATCAAGGTCCGGAACAAACATTCTCACTCCAAAGAGCATCATGTACGGGGTCCGCACACCCAGAGACCTTCTAGGGAGATTATTAAGTGCACGTTGGACGTCATACAAGTGGGCAAGCCAGTTCCGGCCTGTACCTAACATCCTGGCTGTCAACGATTGCTTTAGGTCACGGTTCATCCGTTCCACAACACTATTGGCCTCAGGCCGGTATGGAGACGAAAATTTGACTTGGACCCCCAAACTTCTCATAGCCTCTTTGTAAGCCTTAGAGGTGAACGCCGGGCCCTGATCAGAGTGAAGGGTACCACACGCAAAACTCCCTATAAAGACACGCAATACTTTGATGACAGTCCTGGCATCATCACTCCTTTGTGGCCACACCCACAGAAAACGTGTGCACGAATCCACTGCAACAAAGATGTACTTGTACGCAGTATCAGAGGTAAAAGGACCGCAGTGATCTAAATAAACACACGCTAGTGGTTGATTAGATATATGCAGCTGCGTTGGAGGTGGACGCGCAACAGAAGAAGGTTTGATCTGCTGGCAAATGTCACAATTAAGTACATAAGCCCGCGCTTGTTTATACAAACCGTACCACCAGTAACGTTGCTGCAAAAGAGAGACAGTTGCTGACACTCCAGCATGCGCAGACGCAACACCCTCGTGGGCAGCTGTTATCAAATTTGGTCTGCAGTCCGCGTTGGGAATCAATCTATCACCAACGTCGTTAATCCTCACTAACGGGACGTTATCAGGACTTAAGTGATAATGGTATCGAGAAGGGAAACCTCTAGGGAAGTTAGTCCCTGTCTCAGTTGCAGCAATAGCTGCTAAGATGTCTGCATCTATCTTAGATTTTGATCTTATAACTGCTGCTACTAAATATGTCGCCACTGCTGTTTTTGCTGCCTCATCAGCCAAACTGTTACCGACAGCATGGACCCCAACTCGTTGGTGACCAAGAGTGTGAATTACATCCACAAGTGGCAGACTCCCTTTGAGTTCTGACACTCGAGCCCAAAGCGTTTTATGCTTCACTGCGCTACCTTTGGAATCACGAAAACCATTCATAATCCAAAAAAGTAAATTGTCGTTGTAAGATTGAACACAATAGTAAGAGTCACTCACTATAAGAGTAGTGACTCTGTGATCAGCAAACTCAAGTGCAAGCACCAGAGCACGAAGCTCCGCCAGTTGCGCGGTACAATCACCCAATGACTGCGTATGCACTGCATCAGATTTGAACTCTCCATTCACGAAAGTACCGACTACAATTGCGCAAGCCGCTGAATAAGCGTGCCTTGATCCAGTTGCGGGTTGCGCCGACCCGTCAGTGTATATGACACAATGGTATTCCTCGATGGGGCGCAATGACTGTGGAGCTGGATGAACAAATTCATACTCCAAACTCTCTTGAGTCTGCAACGCCGCGTCAAAGATGTATTCGACGTCAGGCGAAGCTAAAGAGGTCGCCCATTGTATCCATCTTGGATGCAAAGCCTTAGAATTTGGTACACTAGCTTTAGTGACTGCTTCAAGAGCAGGAAATGGTGTTACCACCAGCATGCGTTTTCCTTGCAATAGCGCTCGTTCTTTCAGGATCGCCATCTGAACTGCTGTCAAGACTTTTTCAACAGTGGAAAATCGCAGCTCAGCCGAAGTGTACAGATGAGATTTGTAAGCAATGGGGACTGTGTCACCCTCATTGAACGTTAAGTACGTGAAACCCTCCGCGCCTGGAACAATTCTAATGACCAGGTTGGTGTGGTTGTCACGAGTTTTTAAATATTTTGCTGTAAGAAGATCAGTTTGCAAAGTATACAATGCCAACGAGTGCTCTGGCAGCCAGCACGATCTGGTATAAGTTGGATGTATCAAGGCATAAAGCGTCTTGATGCGCTGGGCATAATCAGGAATGTAGGATCGACCGAAATTCAGAAAACCCAGCAAGGATTGTAGTTTTTTCAGTGTCGTAGGGATACGAAGGTTTGCGCATTTCTCAAGGAACTGCGGTGCCAAGCCTCGACCTTCATTATTGAGTTCGTACCCCAAGAACAACACTGTAAATTCAGCAATGTGCGACTTCTTAAAGTTAAACTTGTAACCGAAGTCTGCAAACATAGTCACTATGTTATCCACACGAGCAAGGTGTGGAAGCAACTCGTCGTCTGTCAGATAGATGTCATCGACATACGAGTATGCTTCCGGGTCTACCATCTCCAAGAGAGAGACCACGCGAGCAGCAAAAACTCCAGGGCTGTTTTTATAGCCGATCGGGAGCCTCTTGAACAATTTTTGTTTGCCACCCAAGGTGAATGCTGTCCACTTATAAATAAGAGGGGCCAGATTATGGCAATAAAAACCATTGGATAAGTCGAGCGTAGTTTTGAAACGTTTTCTCACAAGACTATCTACGAGAGCCGAACTATGAGTATTTTGTACCGCACACGTCCGGCAATGTGAGTTTAAATGCCGGTAATCCAAAACTAGGCGGTACGACCCGTCAGGCTTCGTTACAGTGAATAAAGGATTATTCATGGGTGACACACATGTCTCAATCACTCCTTGATATTCCAATTGTTCAAGGATGGACGCGACGTGAGGTCTAGCCTCGCGACGCATGGGATATTGGGGTTGAGGCTGGGGATCGGATCGCAATGGAATCTCGTGATTGGGAGAACATTTATCCCAACCAACCTGATTACGATATAACGCAGGTGCAAGCACCTGTGCCCACTCCCCGGCTAACCTAGTAGACTCCTCCGTGGGCACTGCGTGCCCAAAGGAAGAAAGAATAACTTCCTCTCCCCTTGGGGCATCCAAAATGAAAGCCGGAGGCCAATCTTTCTCCGCCAAAAGAATATCATATGTGGTGGTAAGATTATCCCAAAAAAACACTTTAATTTTGCGTTGTATGTCACCCTCAATATTAAGGACTATTTCAAATAACCTTTCTGGGGGGGCTACGCGAGTATCAGCAGTTTCAACTGTCACATAAATGTCAGTTACTGTCGCCTCCAGAAACGGACGCAATGCTTCCCGCACTACTGTAACCTCCGCTGCGCTGTCTAGCAGCGTTAGTGCCCATGTCAGGTTCCGAAGCTGTGTCCTGACCATCTGAGGCATATCTCGCTGAGATAGCAGCAACTTTCTTTTTCTGAAACGGTGGACGTGGTCTGGCAGCGTCTTCCTGCTTGCCTTTACCGTCAGTCTGGCGGGGCTGGTCTCGACCTTGAGTGCCCCGTCCTCTTCCACGCTCTCCACCACCAGAGTGCGAAGTCGAGGTTTCCTGTGAAGAACGAGGAGAGCGTTGTTCAGAAACCTGAAACCTATCAGGTGACTTAATACGAGTACGATCGCGCAAATCATAAGTGCGTTCACTATACGACTAAACTGGTGAGGCAGGACGAGAAACCTGTTTCTGTTGCTGCTTCTCTTGTTTTTTGGCTCGCCAACTTTGTTTAGGAAAGTTGGGCTTTTCGTCTTTTGTAGACGAACTCACCTTAGTTTGTTGCACTACATCTGGAATTTTGATGGTGGGTTTCACACCTAAGGCACTACGTCCAACCATCCTATAGGCTTTCGCAATAATTTTTGCGAACTGCCTAGGCTTATCGGCATCAGCCACAAGCTCCAGCATATTACCAACTTGGAACTGCATGGCATCTCCTTTGAGGTTGCCCATTACCATGGAACAAACCACATCGAAACTGTCGACAAGCCTCATTCCCAACTCAATAGCTGCCTCCGCACCATGACTTTCCTGAACTTTCTTGATGACGGAGAGTAGTACAGCCATAGACGGAGTGCCGTAGCACTTCGAATATGTCGCAGCAAAGAGCTTGCCCCAATTGTCACAATCAACAAGTTCAGGGACCAGGTCTTTCGGCAAAGTAATGGTGAGTATCCTGTGTTTATCCACAGGTGTAGTGTTTGGAAACACGGCTTCTAATTGATCAAATTTTTCCGCAAGCCAGTAAGGAAATTCATCCTTACTGAGGGGGCGCTTGCCGACAACCGTGTTAACCATAACAGGGCTAATCACCACCGCGTGATGGTGATCCGCCCCGTGTCCAGCAGCCGCAGGTGTTCCCACCTGAACTGTGCGTGACACATACTGCACTAAAGCCCTTTGGACCGTGATCAGGGCTGTGTGTAGTGTTCGTAAATCACCCACTCCCACCATCAGGTAGCCTGGGTGTGGAGTATATCCGGCCAGTACCGGCCATGTAGCCCCTGCAATTGACAACGGGCCCATTCTCGCCGATACGACCTCATGGGGGAGGGCGCCCTTAAACCAAATTGTATGCTGCCAGGCAGAAATAGGAATTTCCAGAGTCCGATATGGGGCATAAGCCGCAGGTACAGCCGAGGCTGTATATTCGTGGAACAAATTATCGCTTGTATCCACCTCCGCAAAGGTCAACCATGAGTAAAACAACTCATATGGGTAGGTGGTATCAGCACTGACCACAAAGACTACGGACATCCCGTCATCAGGTACCCCATACGCCCTCAAATGAGCGCGCAGAGGAACCCTACTATGAGCGGGAATATTCACCACCATAAGGACTCCTAAAAGAGTATCAACGATATTCACAGTAGCACTTGGGCTCAAAAATTATAACCTTTTTAATTTTCAAGCTTGATAGAACCTTTAGTCTAAACCTAGGTAGGTTAAACCATCACTCAAGTTTTCCGGAAACGAGAGTGAGGGTAGTTGTGGACTAAAACTAGTACTACTAAGCGTCTCAGACGTTAAGACCAAACGTTAGGTGTGCCATGTTGCAGGGATTCTGCTTTTGCACAGAACTATGCGCAGGAGACCAGGACCTCAGAGAATTGTGGTGTACCAGAAAACTCCCCTCAGAACCCAGAACCCCTTATCCGACTAGCTTAGTATCCCATTCGTTAACCTAGATCTAGATAGGTGGTCCCAATGTATAGACAAACCAGAACAAGCGACTTAGATATTTCTCAGGAGTGGTGGGAATCCGAAATACCTGTTCGTACTTATTTGTTAGTCCACAACATAATAATACAGACACGGTAAAGTTTAAAGAGTTTATTTTATAAACCTCGCGTCCTAAGATGCAGTACTTTGGCTAACACTAGCAGACAGATCAGAATCATTAGCATTATTATAATACCATATAGAATGAAAGGAGCAATCATACTATTAATGACAGTGGTATACGGCCACACTCCTTTCACTATAATCTAATACATTATTATTATTAGACTATTAGAAGGTCTCTTAGGCTAACAGGGGGGACCCCATACCGTATAGATCAGCTTAGAAGAATCACATCAAAGGATCAGCTCTCACAGCATGCATCAGCTCTTCTGTTCGAATGAATGTAAAACCAAACTGTTCTGCAATATTAAAGACGCTTGTCCTTCAGATATTGGCAGCTGTATGCATGATATGTCTAACAAGTGGTACGATCAATCTAAACACAACACTCTGTACCTTCTAGTGACCCAGACGCGTTCTTTGCATGATGTACAGACCAAGGGCGCATTTCACGGTTAAGAATGTGAAACAACAGTTTGTTATCCTGTAAGGCAAAGTCGAGTCAGCATTTCTAAAATGAATAACACATAACAACAGTGTTGTGTGCAGCACAGCAGAAACGACAAGCTTGCTTGTTAACCATGATCTCGGTTATGCTAACTTAGTGTTGTAAATAGGGCGTGGCTTAATCCATCTCACAGTAGAATGAAGAACGGACATGAGCTTAAGTCCCTCTAGTGTAGCACGCTGGACAGTCTTCTTAAGAGTGCTCATAAAACGTTCAGCAATGCTGCTAGCCTGTGGCCATAAAGGTTTACTTTACTAATGCTTGATACTCAAATTAGTAAGAAGGTCTTTGAATGCCCGACCATTGAATGGGGGTCCATTGTCGGATTTTAGAATGGACCGAACACCCCAGGTTGCAAATATGCCTTCTAGCCATTCAATTACTTGCTCATGAGTGATTGACGAAAGGTCTTCCACCAGAGGAAGCCGGGAGTACTTATCTATAATTACCATGAGGTAATGTAGCCGTACAAAGAAGATTTCTCCCAGACGTGTCTTGGAAGATCTGACGTGTTGTTTTAGAAGATAAACAGTTACACAAATGGCAATCCTAGAGCTCTCTCTCAACTCGCTCATTAAGATGAGGGAACCAAATACGACCTCGGAGGGCTTGCTTTGTGGCAACAATTCCACAATGTCTATGGTAGACTTTCACAAGTGATAATTCCCAAACCTTGCAAGATAATCCCTTCTTGTTTAATGGACAGTTCATAACGCACATTCTTGAATTTCTGACATTAATGGTCATCTTCAAGAGATCGACCATCTGTTCTCCAGGATTTATACATAATAATGTCTTTGAGGATGAGCATCTTCCTGTCTGCATTGGTAGCAACACTTACTTGCTCCATAGATGCAAATACAGGAGTGCTGGATCTCAAAATAAAGTTAATGTAGGCCTCGGCCAATTTGGAATGGGTACCCTGGCACTGCATGGGCACTTGAGAAATGTAATCGGCAGGGTGTTGATCTTTTCACCAGGCAGTGCACAATGTAGTTACAGCGTCTTCTGGCCCGGTGTCACCTCTGCAAGCATCAGCACACTGACTAGTGCTTGGACTGTCATGCCTAACCAGATGTGGCGGGGCACCCTCTTCCTCTATGACAGTTAGTAGTGGTTTTGTCTTGTTCTTCATCACTCTCAACCTTCTGCATTGTACCTGTTTTTTTCTCCCCTTTCCTCCCTTTGCGTTTATCTGCTTCCCCTCACAGCATTCTCATGCATCTTGCTGTCACGCTTGTTGCACTTTATATACCTGACGGTCACTACCTTTAGAGTTACCGTACTGTATGACTGATGGCTCTGTGTTAAATTGTGGTGTCGCACTTCTAATGTAAATCGGATTAGCAATTTTCTGACTGACGATAAATGAACCTTTCCTTGTGGCCTTCTCTTTCTTAGAAGATCTCGTACTAGCTGGAGTTGCTCTTTGAGTCTACATGCGGCAGCTGCTGATTATTCACTTCGACTGAGGTGCATGTGGCACGCACAAGCGATTTGCTGGACCTCGGCAAAGTCTTTGGCAGAGCGCTCTTGACTCTTCGGGTTGCGGGGTTTACGTATCCCCAATCTAGTCACCAGTTGTAGCGTCCACTGACATATAAATTAATCGCGCCTCAAATGGAGCGCTGTATTACACTTCCTTCTTCTCTAGAGTGTAACCGTTAACTGACACGTACTGCATCATGAATTTTACTAACCACACCCAAACACTTACATCACTAGACTACGGAGCATTTGTGTCCCGCGTTCTATAATACACAAGACACTATAGGCATCATCTTTGTATCCATCCGTGTGCTAGGCTTTACAGCAGCCATGCCCCAGACAGAGGTGGTCAGAGGAAGAGCAGACACGACTGTAGTTTCAACACAGCTCATACTGCTAGATTTGCTGTTATTTTAAGCACTGAAATAAGAAGCTCAAGCCTGTGAAGCATTGAGGGATTTGCAGAAGTCTTTGGTTTAATTAAGCAGCTGTATTTTCTTTGTCCTTTTAGGATTCTCTCAACCAGGCATTGATGGGCCCCAAAGTTCTCTTACCCAGAGTGTCTGGGCTGAATAAGAGGAGCTACATGGGCTTAAATAATAGTGGCTGGTAGCAGTGGTACACGGGTCCCACATTCTGGCTTTAAAGGGTTTTTCTGTGACATTTACTGTCTTTTATCATGAAAACATATGATTCATATACCGAGTGGGAGGTCTCCGTCAGGAAGCATTCACACAAGGACTGTCGTCAGCCAAGGAGAGATTGAACAGAAAGGAATTTTACGCAGTCCCGCTGGCTTTTGGTTTCTTGATGGAGGCGGTTCAGGATCAAAGATGGCGGTGAGAGCAAACAATATGACGATGAAGGCCTACTTGAAGTAGCAGTGGGTGGTGATTGGTCAGGACCCATGGAAATTGTAAGCCTGTTATCCAATTTCTGGGCATAGAAACCCACTGTTGTTTTGCCAAAAGTCCATAAAATGAGTTTTGAAAACAATGTGGCAGATGTCGGAGCTAATGCCTTGCTTTCTCTCAGGGGTATTATTTATTGATAGAAGTATTTGCCAGCTCAGTCAATTGACAGAGGTCTTCCAGCCATTATTTACTTGCATTCAAGGAAATGTGTTACTTCCAATGCTTTACTCCTGGTTTCTTGTGTAGGAGACATATTAGAAATGCTTTAATGTGTCCTTGGGCTCTGTGCTGAAGACGTAGGGGTAATGCTCTAGTGGTTCTTTCGGCTCTGTGCAAAAGTCATAGGGGTAATGCCGTAGTGTTTTGTGCCAAAGATGTAGGGGTCATGCTCTAATGTGTCCTTGCACTCTCTGCAGGAGACATATACGTGATGCTCTCGTGAGTCCTTGCACACTGTTAAAGAGACATGGGGCTAATGATGCAGTGAGTCCTTGGGCTCTGTGCATTCGACATAGGGTCAATGCTCAAGAGTATCATTGTACTCTGTGCAGGAGACATAGAGCTAATGCTCCACTTTGCCATTGCACTCTAAGCACCTCTATGCCTTTTCCCGTTCCCTCTTCTTCCATATCTGTTGGTGCAGATCAGAAGAGAGAAGGTTCAGGAGGTAGTTACTGTGCTATTTTAGTAAAATAAGCATTTGTTTTCCCTCCTGAGCGTTTGGCTGGCATTTGGAATCCATCTTACCAACAATGTCTCCCCTCCTCAGCTTTCTTTGCTTGCCAATGGAGGTGGTCAGGAGATTCCACTTATAAGCATGGTATGAGAGACAAGGTCAATGTTTGAAGGTGGCTTATGTCTTCTAAATGTAGGGTTCTAGATGTAGAAATGATAGGTGAAGATGAGGTCATATAATCAGCACGAGATATCTTTTAAAAAGTGATGTGTTTGCAGGGTTGATGTTAAGCAGTCCTCACAGGTTTACTATTAGAATTATAACAAGGATTGGTTGCTTCCATGCTGAAACGGTACTCGTCCACTGTGAGGGCATCTAAAATATACTGATGTGATCTGAAGGCTACTGTGGTCTTTTCCGGCTGTCTACCCCAGTGTTTGCTATAAAAAAAATAAGCAGTCAGCAACCAAACCCTGCGTAAGGCTCTGTCCATCACTTACCATGTCTTTTGAACCTCAGGGATGAGGAACTGATTGAAGCATCTGAAGCTGAAAACATTTTGAGGATTCTCATCTCTTCTGTTAATTAACCAGATGGGTTATTTTCCTTCAGAATGTTTCTGGGCGTTAAGCATTTTCTTTTTTCATTTACAAGGTACATATACGTTTCACATGAAAGATGAAACTGTACGTCCAGCTTCTTTTCGGCACCTCTGTTGCGCGAGGTGGTCTATGCCCATTATTGGGATATTTGAATGGCATCATAGGGTACTTCGGCAAATCTAGTCCTCTCCAGACATGTGACACCCTCCTTCTTTATCTTGGGCTTGCCAGGTGGAGTATGGAGCCCCCAGTGTCCACCCTTTGAAGAACAAGTAAATTGGAAATATCTATGAGAAGAAGACAAGTGGTCCAGAATTCAAACTGCATACTGTTGTTTGAAGCTCCAAGGCACCACTCAGCCATACCTCTCTTTTGAGCACTTCCGTTATTCTGTAATATAGCCAACATGTGAATCAAGATGCCACATGTTATGCATGAAAGGATCTATCAGCGAGTTCCTCAGATCCTTGTGAGCAAATTCTCTAAATACACTCCTGGCTGCACCCTTCTTCAGATCACCTGCTGCATGAAGTCCCAGGTTTTGGAGTCAGACACCTAAGTGAATTACCTGAGCCATTCACTAATGACTTTCAACCTCATTTTTGCATCCAGCCCTCTACTTAATCATAGTGCTAGAAAGAGGTATGAGAGTTATTCATCTGCACCAAAAGTCCAAGTGAGTGCTAGAACACTTTCTAAAACACAAAGTAGAAAAACACATGGCTTATGAGTTCAGCTGCTACCAGGTGGTCTTCAGGGCCAGTCTACTAGAGATATGTTATTGGCCTGGGCACAGCATCAGCGTGCCGCACTGTCCAATCATCACAGCCCAGTGACATGGACCAACCTCTCGTTATTTGTACCTCATTAGAGGCATGACTTTATAGACCAGAGAGAGGTGACATTTTGATAGAGGGATCTGTCATTTTCAAACATCCTTAAACATTAGAAGTGCTTTGAATTCCATTGTGTGCTGTTTCTTTATGGTTAACTCGCAGCTGGAGCGTGTGCCTTTTTAAAATTATAAATAATACTACATACAATAATAATAACAATGACAAACAAATTAAAACAAATGTCAACCTTATATCACTTTACATTATATTATATTATAATATATTATATTATATTATATTAGTAATATTGTTACTAGTTAACTTACATTATTGATAATAATAATACAACTTGTATTTTATATAGTTCTATGTACCGGGCTTCTGAGAATGTATGTGCACTGTAAATAAGTTAGGCTTTTATTAAAAGAAAAAGAAAGAAGGTAATTCATGGATTATTCAAATGTAATCTCATTACTCCAGTTTATTTTTTCTCATCCCACGAGTTAACACCCTCCTACCTTCCCAGACGTAATGCTCAGCTTCATCTCAGATGCTTCGAGAGTCAATGCAGGAATATTTGTATTATGTGTTTCTTTTGTGGGGTCTACCGAAGTAGGGATGGAGATGAATGGAAAAATCACCTAAACTTGGGTAGCAGGTGTCCATCCAGGAGGTAGACCCTTGAGTAGCAAGTGCCTCTATCCTGCTAGTATACCCATGGGTAGCTAATGTCTATCCCAGAAGTAGACCCATGGGTAGCAGGTGTCTATCCTGGAGTTAGACCCATGGGTAGCAGGTGTCTATCCTCGAGGTACAGTCCTGAGTAGCAGGTGAGCAGGTGTCTATCCTGGAAGTAGACCCATGGGTAGCACGTGTCTATCCCGGAGGTAGAACCATGGGTAGCAGGTGTCTATCCCAGAGGTAGACCCATGGATAGCAGGTGTCTATCCTCGAGGTACACTCAATGAGTAGCAGTTGTCTATTCATGGGTAGCAAATGTCTATCATGGAAGTAGACACATGGGTAGCAGGTGCCTATCTTGGAGGTAAGCCCGTGGGTAAATAGGTGTCTATCTATGGGTAGCAGGAGTCTATCCTGGTGATAGACCCATGGGTAGCAGGTGTCTACCCTGGAGGTAAACCCACGAATAGCAGGTGTCTATCCTGAAAGTAGACCCATGGGTGGCAGGTGGTTATCTGTAGGTAGGCAATGGGTAGCAGGTGTGTATCTTGTAGGTAGACCCATGGTTAGCAGGTTTCTTTCCTGGAGGTAGACCCATGGGTATCAGGTGTCTATCCTGGAGGTAAACCCACGAATAGCAGCTGTCTATCCTGGAAGTAGACCCATGGGTAGCAGGTGTCTATATTGTAGGTAGACCCATGGGTAGCAGGTGTCTATCCTGGAGGTAAACCCGTGAACAGCAGGTGTCTATCCTGGAGGTAGACCCATGGGTAGCCGGTGTATATCCTAGAGGTAAATCCATAAATAGCAGGTATCTATCCTGGAAGTAGACCCATTGGTAGCAGGTGTCTATCCAGGAGGTAGACCCATGGGCAGCAGGTGCCTATACCAGAGGTAAACCCACAAATAGCAGGTGTTTATCCTGGAAGTAGACCCATGGGTAGCAGGTGTCTATCTTGTAGGTAGACCCATGGGTAGCAGGTGTCTATCCTGAAAGTAAACCCACGAACAGCAGGTGTCTATCCTGGAGGTAGACCCATGGTTAGCAGTTTCTATACTGGAGGTAGACCTACTTTGGATAAATGTATGGACTGGGAAGAAGAGAGAGTCAGAGGAATTAGATCAGAGATAAGTAATCGAGGCATTAGAGAGAGTTTGAGACACTGAAGAAAGAATTTAACTGAATCACCAGTGCCCTCTGCACTATTCTCTTCCAGAACTCGGTGATTCAGAGGATGATCCAACCCGAATCTATCAAGGAAGGACGGCTCTGCGGATCTTTAATATTTAACTGGGTGCTTGATGTGAGAGAGACAATAATGCTTAAGTGGCCCAGAGAGACATGTATCGATACTTCAAGACAGTTATTGACACTCTAGGTGGCTGCCACCTTTAAACAAATGTTGTAGTAATCAAGTAAGCAAGGGGTAAGAGTACAGGGATAAGGAAAGCTGAGACAGGGAGAGGGAGACAAGGGGAAGAGGAAAGCAAGCGAGACAAAAAAGGAAGCAAGGCTGGATGATGAAAAGATAGAAAGGAACAGAGAGGAGTGTGAGAGCACAGGGATGCAGACCATGAAGAGAGTGGAGCTCCTGCTGGTAGCGGACCAGGAGCTCAGGGTTGTTCCAGATTAGGAGGTGTGATTGTGAGACTAACTAGGATTAATCCATGCAACCTGAAGTGCAGGGGACAGCAAAATGCTTGCATTGTAGAATGGTTGTTTGAGAATACCAACGCGTGTCATGTACCAACCAAAGTGTGAGTATGAGACCTTCTGACTCAAGAGTGTGTGAATGTGTACCATAAATGGTTCAAGAGTTTGACAAAGTTGGTGTGCTGCATGACAATTAAAATGTGAGCACGGCAACCTCACCGGCTATAAATTGTGGGGCTTATTTATGAGAGCCCTGCGTCACTTTTGCACCATATAAAGTGGTACATGCATGACGCATACTTCTCATAAAGAGTTATGAAGCCACGCAAAGCCATACTGCGTGGCTTTGAGTGATCTCATAAATCCTGAGTACAGCCACGCAGTGCAAATCATTGCTTCGCCTTACTCTGTGCCCGGGAGGCGTTGCATGGGCTTCGCTGTGGGTTTTCCCACGCCACACCCGTGGAATTTGACGCTGCCCCAGATTTACTAATTCATGTAAACCTGGGGAAGAGTCAAATCCATACACCTTCTGAGGTGAGGTATAACGAGGTGAAATATATTTATTTCTCTTCGTTTTTTCCTCTTTTGATGTGTGCTGCATTGTGCAGCTACATGGAAAGAGGAAAACGCCTCCAAGGATTTCTTTTGTGCAGAAAGGTGCCCTTTCCTACAAAAAAATAACCGTGCATGCTACGGAGACACCTAGCAACATGGTGCAAGGGTGCCTACCTTGTCGCTAGGCTGACAAAATAAATGAGGCCCAGTGTGAATAGGAACATTTCAAGTTTTTTGTGTAAATGCAGCCCATGGCTATTGGAGGGCAGCCACAGCTCTGAAATGTTAGCTTGTAATCCTCATTCTTCCTTGTTTGACGATTATAAAGAACAAAAACTGGCATGTGAAGAACCAGCCTTCATGCAGCATTGCGTTGTGCTGCAGGGGTAACTGGAGTTATGAGTGTATTTCATAAAATATTATAAATGATTTTAATGTTTTTTTTCTGGGAGATAATTAATTTTGCTAATTTTTCCCTTAATAAAGCTGGCATCTAGAAAGTGATTTTCCATGCTTTTTAAATTTTATATTACGATTTAATATTGAACACTGCACCATGACGTTAGATTTAATGAGACTTGTGTTGGAGATGTCATGAAGATGGTAGTAATTCCAAAATAATATATCCTCTTGATGTTAATGTTGGTTTCTCATCATATTTGTGATGGCATAGTGCTGTGTTCGCCTCTGAGACCAGCACATCCTGCACTTATGGTACATGATGTTACTTTTCATAGACATATAGATGGAGTAAGGCACCTTTGGTGAGAGGTGGCTGATATCTACTGCAACAGTTTTTTTTTTTACTTAATGCATCCTCTTCTTCTCATTAACTATGATTTAAAGGCGTGGCTGTGGACACCTGTGTTTAGCTTTTTGGAGATGATAGCTTTCTAGAGCAGGATCTATAGAGCATCTGAGATAGAACAATGATGTGTGCAATGTAGGGTATAAGGTGGCAAAACCCTATGAACTTCTTAGGTGGAGAAAGACATAGGAGTTTAGCCAGTGCTTAATTTGTGCCAGTGTTTTCTGGTGCTCGGCACCGACACTTGATTGTCAACACTGGCACTTGTTACAGTCTCCCACATGGTGGCACTGTCTATCTAATTTAGAAATGAGCAATACAACAGTTTTTTATTAATTTAATATACATTAAAAAGGTCTAATACCTACCGCCCAAGCCACCCTTTTAGGGTTGAGTACCCAGAATGTTCTGAATTGTCGCACTTCTAAGAGTGTGATGGTTAGTAGTTGTGTTGGTACTGTCACTGGCAGGGGCAATGGGTGGTGCAAGCTGCAGTGCACTCCTGACGAAGGCCCCGGCACCTATTCTTGTACAAATTAAGCACTGAGTTTAGACTGAGGGCACGGATAGCTACACAGCAGAGTAGGGCAGTTACCCTGTGCTTGTTCTTTGCCCTTCCACTCCATCCCTCCCTTCCTCTTTCCCAAACAGGCCCGGAGCAGCCCCATGTAAAAGTGAACACCAACCCTGAGTAAGCCGGTGGTGGTATAAAATCATGAATAATCCCAGTTGGTGCTGCTGCTGTGATCACTTATTACACAACAATTGTATATATATATATATTTTTTATTTTTTACATCTGTGGCATACACTCATTACACTGCAGGTGGACTCTATTGTCATTTCAGATTAGCGGTTTCCACAAGGGATGTAGCACAATTTTTGTTTCTCCCTTCGAGACGCCTTGATATCTAAGAATCCCCTAGGGTCTAGTGCTCCTAAGAATAGATACTGCCAGATGTGGTACAGGCTTTGGTTGTTAGGGGATGCAGCAGCTCTCAAGGGCGGGGGAACGTCACCCCCCTCCTTCATGTAAGTCATGCAGCAAAACATAAAACGGCAATGAAAAGATTTTATTTCTACTTGGGCAGTGTGCACTACAGCAGCGTCAGCACCGAGTCCAGAAACATGTGGGCGTGTCCTCTGCTGCCGATTGAGGGCAGAGGAGGACTGAATAAGGGCTGACTGGGTGCTCCAAAGTGCACATCACTTGGGCCGGCTGTCTTGCGCCGGCAAAAGTAACATGCACACTTTGAAGCTCTCCATCCAGCTGTCTTAGGACAGCTGTGTGGAGACCAAACACAGGCCTCCAGTGCCTGAAGAAGCCTCCAGCCAGCCCGCTCCATCCAGTCCAGGAGCTTCTCTCATGCTGGTTAACAGCATGAGAGCATTGTCTGGATTGGTTAGGGGAGCTCTTCATGCATCGTAGAAGGAGAAGAACACTGAGGAAGACTCACAGCCCCTGGATAAGTGTTGTTTTATTTTATTTTTATTTGATATGTGTAATGCATGTAAGTGTAGTGGCTGTGTTTTAATTTGTAGTTAGTGTTATGTTTTTATTTGGGCTTTTGAGGGAGTGTGTATTTTGTTTTGGAGTTTTGGAAGGAGGGGGTGTTAACTCTTGGTTTTGGAGGACGGGGCGGCTTTTTTTTTGGGGGGGAGGGGGAGTGGTGGGGCACTTCACTCTCCCCACCACTTTCAAAGGGTACCAACCGCCCGTGGGGGGATGTCCAATGTCGGTAATACTAGAGTCAGGTGGTAGGGCGTCCATGCTCCCCTGTGCTGTAGAAGGAGGTTGAGGCGGATAGGGCTGAGTTTTTCCCACAATCCCTGCCGA
This sequence comes from Triturus cristatus, assembly GCF_964204655.1. Lineage (NCBI taxonomy): Eukaryota > Metazoa > Chordata > Amphibia > Caudata > Salamandridae > Triturus > Triturus cristatus. Next base: position 1,052,510,570 of record NC_140588.1, read on the forward strand.
ATCCTGCAATTTTACTGGCTACATTTTCATTCTAGTAAAATCTGATCCCTTGCTCCCACACCTAGATCAATAATTATGTAAATGAGGCAGCTGTCATTGAAGGATCTTCTACATGATAAAATGATTAAATCCTGCAACACGTTTTAAGTTACTTGACAGTAGACGGTGTGAATGGAATTTTGGTTTACAGCCTCTAAGAAGCAGTGGTACATCAGATGTTATCATATATAATATATAGGACATCTTGCGGCTTCTAGTCTGTCTTTGCATGTGCTTGTTTTCAGAGACCTATAGATTATATGCCCTAATCCGCCATGCATGGTTTCAAATCAGCAAACACAACAAGATGTTGGATGGAGTGCTAAAATGTTTCATCCACTCACCCCCAGTCAAAAGATCTGGGATTAATCCATCGTTCTTTTGATCAATTTACCACTCCAGTTTGGACCAGCAATATGCAAATCATTCTTGACGCTGCTCCTCATGGGAACAGTCCAGCTCGAACTACCAGGCCAGGGCCTCCATGGACTGGAAACAAGCATCCTGGGACCGGTTTTGGAATTTCACTCTTCATTAGCAAGGCTAGCTTGAATCTAGTGGGACAGTGAGCATGGGACCCACATCTGGGCCTACCCTGCCAACTTAGGGTGAATGCCTAGACGTGGGTCCCATGCTCACTGCGCCACTGGATTCAAGCTAGCCTGGCTGATGGAGAGCGATGCCCCAAAACTGGCCCCAGAATGCTTGTTTCCGGTCCAGGGAGGACCTGACTTAGCAGTTCGGGATGGACTGTTCCCATGAGGATCAGGGTCAAGACTGATTTGCATATCCTTGAGTCCAAACTGGGGTGATGTGATGAGCAAAAGAACAATGGAGTAAAACCAGAGCTTTGTGACTGGGGTAAATGTTTGCCTTGTGCCGCATTCCGTCCATCATTTGTTTTTTTTGCTTTTTTCACCCTAAGTGGGAAGAGTATGCCTCGACGTTGGTCTGGTGCTCACTGGGCCACTGGATTCAAGCTAACCTGGATGATGAGAGGTGATGCCCCAATACTGATCCCAGGATGCTTGTTTCCTGTCCAGGGACGACCTGGTTTTGCAGTTCAGGCTGGACTGTTCCCATGAGGAGCAGGGTCAAAACCGATTTGCATATGGCTGGGTCCAAACTGGGGTGGCGTGGTGAGCAAAAGAACAATGGATTAGAACTAGGCCTGGGCAGAGTTCGCGGAATTCCCCAAAGTGACAAAAAATCTCCATGGAGTTCCACAAGTAGCGGAGTGCGGTGCGAACTGCCTTTCACGCTGATCTTCCTACCGCTTGGGTAGAAATTCTACTCGAGCGCCAGCTCGCCAACTTACCTTTGGCGATCCCGAGCGGGGAAATTGATCTTCCTGTCTCTCGGGTAGAACTTCTGCCCGAATGGCAGCTCACGCTCACCAAATTACCATTGGCAATCCTGAGCGGGGAAAAAAACTCAGCTCGGCTACATGGAGCAGAGTTTTCTTCAGTTTGCTTGCTCCGCAGAGTGCAAAAAACTCCGCGTATGGAGCAAGGTTCACAACCCAGGGTTAATTAAACCCATATCTTTGTGACTGGGGGTGAATGATTGCATTGTTCAGCATTCTGTCCATCATTTGTTTCTTTTGCTTTTTTTGCCCTAAGTGGGTAGGGTATGCTCAGACATGGGTCCCATGCTCACTGCACCAATGGATTCAAGCTAGCCTGGCTGATGAGAGGTGATGCCCCAATACCCGTCCAAGGATACTTATTTCCGCTCCAGAGATGCTTGTTTCTGGTTCAGGGAGGACCTGGCTAGCCAGTTCGGGCAGGACCGTTCCAAATGAGGTGCAGGGTCAAAACTGATTTGGATGTGGCTGGGTCCAAACTGGTGTGGCGTGTGAGCAAAAGAACAATAGATTAAACCCAGATCTTTGTTACTGGGGTTGAATGTTTGCATTCTTCAGCATTCCAGCCATCATTTGTTTCTTTTGCTTTTTTCGCCCCAAGTGGGGAGGGTATGCCCAAATGTGGGTCCCGTGCTAACTGCACCACTGTATTCAAGGTAGCCTGGCTGATGAGGGGTGATGCCCCGAAACTGGTCCAAGGATGCTTGTTACCAATCCAGGGAGGACCTGGCTTGGCAGTTCGTGCCGGACTGTTCCCATGAGGAGCAGGGTCAAGGCTGTTTTGCATATGGCTGGGTCCAAACTGGGGTGGCGTGGTGAGCAGAAGAATGATGGATTAAACCCAGATCTTTGTGACTAGGGTGAATATTTGCATTGTTCAGCATTCTGTCCATCATTTGTTTCATGTTCTGCTTACATATCAGGGCATAGAATAGTCTTGGCAGATGCCATCGCAGACTATGAGCCACAGCTTCATGACTCACATGCACAACCAGTCTCTGTCAAGAATGAGATAATGACCAAAATTCCTAGCAGGAGTAAATGATGTTGCTTCAGTGAGAGGCAGTAAGGAGGATGCAAAAAGAGAGAACAGCTTGTAGCATATGCATAGGCTGTCTCCACCCTAAATCTGCCATGTAACCTATTGAATAGAAGATGTTAGCAATAATAGACATACACACTATGAATTAGATACTACAGCTGAACCTGATAGATAATGCTGTACATATGTGTCATTCTATAGTCGTAAGACAAGTACAGCTCTAACATTTTATATTTATAGAATTGAAAGCGCATTGTTTATAATGGTCCCAGTTTTCCTTTGTAGATGCAGATAGGATCATTCAATAGTCATATCAAGTAAAACACAGTGGAAGATATTTCAATAAAAGAGAAAGTTAGTTGGACGATTATTACAAATGGATGTCATAGTCAGGGTTGAATGAGCACATTGGAAAAGGACACTGCAGCTACACAATCCGTTCCTGTGATTGAGGAGTTTCCATAGCGTTGTCCGGACAAGAATAGGGATTGAGCAGCAATCTTAAAATTAATATTCGGTATGAATGGTTTTATTCTTCTGAGAAGTCTCAGTTTAAATTCTGCATCATTGGCCATTGTGTTGATGTGTTATTGTCAGTTTAAGCTTTTGTCTAAGTAGAAGCTGAGGGAGTTGTCAGGCTCCACAATGGAAGAGGTACAATTCAACACCAGGAGGGAGTTAAATTGGTTCATCAATAGGTTGTGGTTTAACAGTCAAGTTGAGATGTCCTTAATGCCTTTGGCTGATTGTTGAATGTCTTTTGGGAGGTGATTGTCATATAAAGCTGGGTTGTTTGTAGAAGAGGTAGCAGATGTTATATCTAGCAGCTCCATCCAGGGGTTGCAAAATATAGAGCCCTAATATTAGAGCCCTATCTGTCTCTAGAAAGATAGTCATTTTTATGAATGGACTTCGGTTTACCAACAATGAAGAGAACCAGCTGAGAACGACGCCACCTTTCACCATTGTCTGCTAGGACCAACGTATCAAATGCAGCTGATATGTACGGAAATGTAAGAAGGCAAGAGTCTCCCTTTCTCAACAATGTAAAGAGTGTCATCAACTATTTTTAAGATTGATATTTCTACACCTTCCTGTGAACCAGTCTTCTAGTAATAAGAATCTGAATGATGGTTTTACACGTGTGAAGAGGCAATCAGGAGAAAGTTTTGCCCAGCATGAATAGAGCAGTGGTAGGTACACCACGGAGGTAATACAAGATTTGCTATTTTTCATTTATTATACCAATACATTGGGGGAATGTGCCAGGAATTGTGCAGGGTGGAATGCATAATATTAAACACAAACAAATTGCAATTATATAACACTTACTACCACTGACTAGGTGTCAAAACGTTTTTCGGTGAGTAGCAAACTACTCTGAACACAAAAAGATTAGTGGTGGATTAGTACAGGGAAATAGGAGTCTAGTATTAGTATAGGGAGGTACGAGTTCATTTGAGATGAGGACATGTGAGTCTGTAAGTTGGATCAAATAGATTAATGGAGCGATAGAGAAGGAAGATAGAGGAGGGAAGAGTCTGTAGAAAGGGATTAGGGAGAAAGAGAATCAGAGTATAAAAATGAGGTTTAGGGTGAGTCAAAGGAGAGATAACATGAGGGAGAATTTAGTAGGGTTGTTTAGGAGGTCACAGTTGTAAGCTGGTGTTTGGGGTGAGCAAGGAGGTGTAGTGGAGGTAGGAGGCTAGATAGGGTTATTTTGGAGATCATGGGATGGGTTTGGGATGAGAGAGTGAAGATAGAGGATAAATTGATCGAGGTGTAGGGTGATGGTAGGATATAGTAAAGGTTTCTAGAGAGTCTTTTTTTTTCTTGTAAAATAGGACTAAAATATATAAATACATGATTGCATAGTAAGGGAATATATGTGTAGGGAATATAATAGATTGAGATTTGTGTGGTTTGTCTTTGTGGAGTAGTGAGAGGCAATATTGATGTAGTGGTTTTCAATGAAGGATTTGTATGTGCAGTACTGCTGGTGAGTGGTATTTGAATAATACAGGGGTGGTGATGTGTTTTGGAGAAGAGTATGTGGTGTGTTGAGCGGGGATGGACGAGAGTTATGAGTGTTTGTGTTAGATTTGGGCACTGGAATAGGCAATGTGTGTGGTGGAGTGGCGCGTAAGGATTGTATGGTTATATGTAGTTTTCAGGTAAGGGTACATTTTTTAGCCACTGAAATAATGCTTTTTACGCATTTAAATTAATCGCTTTTCAAGCCAAAACACGAGTGCTTAATACACTTTCTGAGCACAGTTTAAAACCCCAGAGCAGATTAAGCGGTCTCCCAAGCACACTGTGGTTAGCCACTGAGGTGTATGGGCGGTGAGACTTAAAACAGTCTTTGTGAAAAGCTAGGAGGGAAATGCATAAAGTCACGGTTAGAACACAACAGCAGTTTAAGAATGCCAAGTTTGCTGATATACAAGAGGTAAATTCATAGAGACCTGAGTAGAACAGAGCATCAGAATAAAAATACCAAGGGGCATATTAACAAGGCGGCGAAAAGCGGCGGTAATTTTATCACTATATCAGCAAGGTCACGCTATCGCGTGAATCCTTGCCTTAGCGCCCTTTCCCGTAATGCCCACCTTTGCGTTCCAGCTCAAAATATCTGGAGAAATGTCGCTAACCGACATTTCTCCAACTATCAATGGGCACGCTAACAAGCATAGCGATAAGAAAAGTAGTGCTAACGTTGGTTATCGCTACTTTCCTTACGCCTGCTTTTAGTTTGACTTAGCCATGATATCCAATGGAAGGTGGATATCATGGCTTTGTCTGCCCTGCCCTATCAGCAAGCTATCGCCAAACGTTGTGAGATTATCGCTGTATTTCCAGCGATAATCGCACAATTGGCAGCTTGCGCCTGGAATTTTATCGCTTTTGAGATACGCGTTGCTAATAGCACGCTATCTCAGCGATAAAATTCGGTGATAGCCGGCAATAATTATCCTAGCGCTAAGTGCGCTTAGCGATAATTATCGCCGGTTGTTGCTGATATGCCCCCAAGTTTGCAGCAAAACAAAGAGGCAGATCTCTTGACTGGGGGAGAATGTCTGCATTGTCAGCATTCCGTCCATCATTTGTTTGTTGTAACGCTTTTTGCCCTAAGTGGGATGGGTATTCCCAGACGTGGGACCCGTGCTCACTACGCCACTGGAGTCAAGCTATCCTGGCTGATGACGGCTGATAGCCAGAAACCGGTCCTAGGATGCTTGATTCCGGTCCAGGGAAGACATGGCTTGGCAGTTCGGGCTGGACTGTTCCCATGAGGCACAGGGTCAAGACTGATTTGCATATGGCCATGTCTAAACTGGGGTGGCGTAGTGGGCAAAAGAACGATGGATTTAACCGAGATCTCTTGACTGGGGGAGAATGTCTGCATTGTCAGCATTCCGTCCATCATTTGTTTGTTGCAAATGTAAACATACACAAGCAGGGCAGAAACACTTTTTATAAATTACAACTAGAAATCTGTACTGCGGTAAAGGGAGTAGCTTCCTATAAGGATTCAGGCATGTTAGCCAAAATGGACTTGAATATGCACTGCATGTGGTTTATACATTTGAGAAAGACTTGCTAGGCAGCGACACGTTGCATTCTGGGATTTGAAGTGTTTTCTTTAACGTTGTATTTGTTGACTCAAATATCCCTTCATGAAAATCCCTCATCTTGCTCATCCCCACTAGCAGCTGTGAGAAGTGGTCCACTCTAAGGCAGAGACCCTTCATTGCAGTGGGTGCTCGACATTTATGAGCCAAAGGTAAAAGAGTGTTTGAGGGTCTGCCCTTTCATTCAAACTGGCCAAGTCAAAAATGCTTTCACTAAAACCCGCCTCACGCCAGCAACAATAGTCACGGAACACCAAGAAACATCAAGCTCCCTCCCTTATCTCCACAGCCCTCATGCGCCCACCGAAGCCGCCACCGAGTACCTAGCCCAGGCACACAACTCGGGTCAGGTGAGAAACCCAGCTCTCTAACCCACGTGGCTCCCGGGAGCACCAATCAAAGAAAAGAGACAACAAGCATTGGCATAGCCAATAGGTCTCGCCTTTGGGACCTTAGAAGTGTTTAGCCATGCAACAGTTGATGTTGTTGCTTGAAAGATATTGTGCTGAATAACTAAACACTTATAAGGTCCCAAAGGGGAGACCTATTGACTATGCCAATGCTTGTTTCTCTTGTGCAACTAACAACCATTGACAAAGCCAATACTGCTGCCTTGGTGTAGCTAATCTTACTTGTTGTATTATATATCTGGATGCAATGACAGAAGCAGAAAAATGCCAGTCATGCAGCACACTATGCTAAGTACAGATTTTTAGTTTAGGCGTTTTAAGCCATGCCCTTAACTGCATCAGCCACGCCCCTTTAAGAGACCCCCCCCCCCCAGATTTTTCATCCCACTTAAAGCCCTGTGTTCAACTTTTAGACAAGCTTACCAAGTGATTCACTTCCTGCAAGGGGTGAGCGGATGATGGCAGCGCGTATCATTGGCCTTTCTATGTGCATCTTGTACGTTGGCTGCATGCTTGCTTCGGTATGAAAAAGAGGGGATTGAGGCTTTCTTTAATAGCACTCACTGAAGAGTCCCCGCTTTCAGCCCTAATGGGAAATGAGAGTCCAGCTTAAGATATTATATGATATCGGGGTCGGCTTTACAGCAAAATAGGGTTGGTGGATCGCTGGATGTTATGGACATTCAGGATAAACTACAAAATTGAGTGAAATCAGTAACTACAACTTTGCTGCTCCCCCCCACCCAACCCGCTTGATCTTCCCTCTGTCTGTCACTATTTTCCCCCTCTCCTCTGGCTGTCTTACTCCACGCCCCCTTTCTCTCTTAGTCTCACCTACTCTTTCTTTCTACACTCTCGGCTCTCTCACTCCTCTCTCTATCCCTTCCCTACACGTCGATCTTGAACCGTTCCTCAGTTTCTTTCACCCCGCCCCTCTCCTCCTCTGTCTCTCTCCCTCTTCCTTCTTTCTGTCTTCCTCACTCGGTCTGCCTTCTTTTACTAGCTCCATCATTCCTCGACCTCTAGTCATGCCTGCCCCCTTTCCCGTCTTTCATCTTTCGCCCCTCCATTCTATCTCCTCTCCACCATCGCCTCGCCTTCCCACCTCAGACATTTAGTTTCAGCTCACTGAACAGCTTGCAGAAACTTCGACGGGAAGCGGAAGGGTTGAGTTATTCCAAAAGAAGAGAAAAAAGTTTTCGACGTGGTGCGCAGCCCGTCCCGCTAGTGGAGGGTGTAAAAGTGGGAAAGTGAAAGCATGCATAGCGTGCTTCAAGAACAAAACAAAACTACTGTGCACAAACACACTGTCTCATGTGACCGTTTGCAGCTGTGGAATAAAATAAAAAAAGTGCTTACCCACTAATTCGAAGACAGTGTCTACTGTGATGTCGTGACCATGACGCGATACGCCTGGGCGTACGCGTCAGGTCACGTGAGGAGTTAGAATAAAAGGCAAGTCACGCACGCACGTACGCCAGAAAGGCTGCGGCGGCGGACTGAGTAAAATATCAATACTGTCCCTGTGTCGTTATTGACAGCGCCGAGGCCCACTGTCCCACAGCGCGGTAAGCACCCAACAGGTGTCCCTACGACACCACATAAACTGGCGACGAGGGTGGGCGTGCCCTCGCCGACGCGGAGTGTGCGGGTGTGGGGGCCGCGAGCGATTCTTCACTCGCGGCGCTCGTGCCCCTGCGCGGCGTCACGATCGGCTGTTGGTGCCTCCGGTGACGGGTCCGGTGCTCTAAATCCATCGCACTGCTCGGCGGAGCTCCGAGAAGGCGCATGCACGCGTGGGTGGTGCTCACCACGAGTGCCACGTGGCCCCGGCCTGCAAAGCGGCCGTAACGCTGACACGAGGGAGGTGACCGGAGTGTGCTGCCAAGTGCCCCAGGAGTGGACTGTGCCTCGCGTGTGCTGCACTGAGCACAGAAGGAGGCGTGTGCTGCAGGGAGAGAGCCAGCCCATCGATGGTGCCCGTGAGTACTGGTGGCTGAGTGTCTGAGGCCCCAAGGAGGGAGCGCATCGCGTGCACACGCTGGGGGTTGGACCTGTCTCCCTCTGCATCATTCAGGAGGACTGGTCCCCTTATCAAGGGGGGTGCAAAAGGGGGAGAACACCCACGTGACCGGCAGGTCTCGCCTGGCAGTAGCAACACACGCACGTCATGGCAAACATATCACCTATTGAACCATTCACAGTGGAGGGGTCACCGTCTTCAGTGGCGGCCAGATGGAAAGATTGGGAAGATAGGCTACGCATATTCTTCGAAGCTACCAAAGTCCATAGAGACCAAAAAAGGGCGATGATTTTCCACCTAGGAGGAAAAGACATTCACAATATAGTCAAGACGCTCGCAGAAGCCACTCCTAAAACACACCTGACGCTGATAGCCGCCCTGAATGAACACTTCGAAACGATGGCTAACCGCGACTATGAGCGATTCATACTCCGACAAGCGCGCCAGCTTCCCGAAGACACGTTGGATAGGTTTCACGCTCGCCTCAAGAACCTCGCGGCCACATGTGGTTTCCGGGACGAGACCGAAGAAATTCGAGGGCAAATCATCCAGGGATGCACGTCAGCCAAATTGCGCGAGCGCATACTGGAAGAATCCGATAAACCATTGGTGGAAATCTTGACGATGGGTCGGACCAAAGAGCTGTTGAAAGCGGGGGCGGCGCACATGGAGGCGGCTCTTCAACCGCCAGTGAAGATTGAACCTGTTAATGCGGTTTCTGCAAGGCCTATGCAAAAAGGGGGCAAGAAAGGGGCGGGAGCCACCGCTCCAGAACAGCCAAGATCGTGCGGGTACTGTGGGGGACCGCCACATGCGGTGGCGGAGTGTCCGGCAAGAGGGAAGAAATGCTCGGGGTGCGGGCGTTTCAATCACTTCGAAAAGGTATGCCGGTCAAAAAGGTACCGCAAGCCCCGTCCAGCAGCAAACGCCATCAAGGAAGGAGAGCCGGTAATCAGCGACATGGATGACGATGAAGAAGAGGAAAGGGTGGTGCACAAAATCCATATGATAGGTACCGCCACACGCAAAGCAAGATGCCTACCACAGTGCAACATCCGGGTAGGGTCGAAAGACGTCAACGCAGTTGTGGACACCGGAGCCACTATCAACATCATGGCTGCCACGCTGTACAGCACGATGCACCCGAAACCAACTCTACATCCGTCAACGATAACAGTGTCTGCATATGGCCAAGAAGCACCGTTGACAGTGCGGGGATGCTTCAGGGCAGTCATATCTCACGGAACCCGGTCGGTCACCACCAACATTTACATTACGGAGGATGGCCAGGGAATGCTCCTGGGATGCCGAGCGGCAGAGGACTTGGGAGTAGTGACATTTGCATTCGGGGTGCACCAGGAGTCCATGCACCACATCCTGGGCGAGTTTGAAGAGGTGTTCCAAGGGATTGGCAAATTTCGAGGGAAAGAAATTCACCTCCACATCGACTCAACAGTCCAGCCGGTCGCCCTGCGACACCGGCGGATAGCATTCCACCTCAGGCCGTTGGTGGAGGAAGAGCTCAAGAAGCTTGAAGCGGCCGGAATAATCGAGAAAGTATCAGGCCCCACCCCATGGGTGTCCCCGATCGTGGTTACCAGGAAGCCCAAGCAGCCGGGCGCGGTGAGAATATGCGTCGATATGCGACTCCCCAACGTCGCGATTAAGAGGGAGCGCCACATCACTCCCACCAGCGACGACCTCATAGGGGAAATGGCTGGCGCCCGGTGGTTCTCGAAGTTGGATCTCAGGTCGGGATACCACTAACTAGTACTAGACGAAGCCTCCCGAAATATTACAACTTTTTCTACACATGTGGGACTCAGGCGGTACACACGATTAAGCTACGGAGTGTCGAGTGCCGCCGAGGTATTTCAAAACTTGATACAAGAGCTCATCGCTGGAATCCCAGGGGCGATCAATGTCAGCGATGACATTATGATCCACGCGAAGACTGTCCAGGAACACAATGAACGACTGCTCCAAGTGCTGCGCTGAATCCGAGAGGCTGGCCTCACGCTACATCGAGAAAAGTGTGAGGTCCTGTGCAACAAGTTGCAATTCTTCGGGTATACTTTTTCAACGGAAGGGGTAAACCCGGATCCCGAGAAGGTGAGGGACATCAAAGACGCGGCCGCTCCCACCAATGTTACAGAGGTTCGAAGCTTCCTAGGGATGGTCAACTACTGTGGAAGATTCATCCCGGACTTGGCAAATCTGACAGCCCCCCTAAGAGAGTTGACCAAAGAATCCACCCCGTGGACATAGGGCAGCGAGGAAGCCCAGGCATTTGAAAGGATCAAGAAATCGCTCTCAGAAGCAACGACACTCGCGTTCTTTGATCCTGCCAAACTCACCTTAATCGCCGTGGATGCTGGTCCGGTCGGACTGGGTGCCGTTCTCCTACAAAGGAAGACGACTCAAGAAGAGTGGGCTCCGGTGGCCTTCGCGAGCAGATCACTCACCGAGACGGAGCAAAGGTACTCACAAATAGAGAAGGAGGCCATCGCGATTCATTGGGGCTGTCACCATTTTCATCTGTACGTGTACGGAAAACCATTTGTAGTGGCGACAGACCACAAGCCCCTGGTGTCACTATTCTCGGGAACCTCAAGAAAACCACCACCACGAATTGAAAAGTGGATGCTGCAGTTACAAAACTATAATTGCAAGATAGAATACCAGCCCGGGTCAAGGAATCCGGCTGACTACCTATCCCGCCATCCTCGGAAAGCCACTCCCCAAGAGATGGAAGAAGCCGCTGATACCGAGGAGTATGTAAGATGTGTCACTGCTCGGTCGTGTCCCATACCCATCTCCATGGCTAGCATCCAGCAAGCCACCAGCCAGGACGAGTGTCTGCAACGGGCCAAGAAGGCAGTTCAGAACAACAGTTGGTATCGAGCAAAGGAAGAATGGAAGAGTTTGACAACGGTGGCACAACGGATAATGGACAGCTTATATCATGTAAGAGATGAACTCACCGAGGACAACACCGGGTGTCTGCTGCGGGGGCACAGGTTGGTCATCCCGACATCGCTGACCCAGAGAATGGTAGACTTGGCCCACGTAGGACATCAAGGCATGGTAAAGACCAAGTCGAGACTTCGCACAAAAGTCTGGTTCCCACTCATGGATGACCTCGTGGAGGCCACCGTTCGGGCCTGCCACTCGTGTCAAGTCACCGGGGAAGCACCTCGACCAGCCCCTGTCATCATGGAGCCTCGGCCGAGAGTCCCGTGGTCTCAAATCAGTGTGGATTTTGGCAGTCTGCTGGATGGGCGCCACACTCTAGTGGCGATCGACGACCACTCGAAATACCCTGAGGTGGAGATACTGTCGGTCCTCAGTGCAAGTGAAGTCATCCCCAAGTTAGAGAAAATCATGGCGACCCATGGACTGGTGAAAGAGATCAGGACAGACAACGGGTCCCCCTTCCAGAGCCAGGAATTTGCCGCATATCTGCAAGCATTGGGCATACATCATCGGCGAATCACGCCCCGCTGGCCGCAGGCCAATGGGGAAGCGGAAAGATTCATGAGGACCCTCAATAAGGTAATACGCATAGCGCACGACAAGTCTCAGTTCATGGAGTTGGCCATCTTCACTTTCCTTCGGAGCTATCGTCAGACACCTCACACAACTACTGAAGTGGCTCCGGCGCACCTTCTGATGGGAAGAGTTGTTACGGACACCATACCTCACCACCCTGAGTGGCGACCAGAAACCCCTGAGGACAGTATCATTGATGCCCGACGACGGAGCGCCCATGCGCATGCCAACACACGGCAGAGAGCGGCGGTGCCCAATATCATCCCAGGGGATACCATGCTCATAAAGAATAGGACCCTCGGAAGTAAGTTCTGTCTCAAGTTTGAAAAAGAACCATGGACAGTAGAAACCGTCAAAGGAACTTGCGTCACTGCCACCCGTGGGAGGGAGAGGATAACCCGAAACGTGTCATACTTTAAAAGGTACAATCCACCACAAAGTGCAGGGGGTCTGGAGCAGGAAGCCCCCAGTGATAACCCGGGGTGTGCTGAAAGTCCAGTGAGAAATGAGGCCCCCCTAGATGATGCGACAGACCAGGCCACGCGACAGTCAGGTGAAAATTAGTTTTCAAGGTCTTCGCAGCAACAAGAGATGCCCAGCCCAGGCGGAAGTCCTGAACAACCTGACCGCGGAAGCAGTGCTCCCAGCGTAGAACTGGGCGGAGGCCCAGGACGCTCACCAACCCGGGGTGCGTCACGATACAACCTCCGGAACAATCCAGAGCCATCCCGTCGCCTTAAGGACTACCTCACGTAAGACTGTTTTGGTTTAGCCACCTACTGGTAGTGTGAGTAAAGAAATAGTAATTATGGGGCGGGAAGTTTCTCTAGGCCCGGAAAAGTTTTGAAAAGTTTGATTTTGTGCTTGTTGGGGAGGAATGTGATGTCGTGACCATGACGTGATACGCCTGTGCGTACGCGTCATATCACGTGAGGAGTTAGAATAAAAGGCAAGTCGCGCATGCACGTACGCCAGAAAGGCTGCGGCAGCGGACTGAGTAAAATATCAATACTGTCCCCGTGTTGTTATTGACAGCGCCGAGGCCCACTGTCCCACAGCGCGGTAAGCGCCCAACAGGTGTCCCTACGACACCACAGTCTACCGTGTCTTAATTTGATAAGATGCAGCACCGCGAAAAATGGGGCAAAGAAACTGTCCTGACCTCGCTGCAGAAATAGTTAAACAGACGCCCCTATGAAGCAGATTACAAATCAAAATGTGTTCTCAATCCTTGATAAGGGTGTTACTGCAGGTGCAATTCATGCCATGGTTTATACTGGTTTCTGAAAGGAGACTCGCTGCACCCCCACATTTTCATCAGGGTGGGGCTTTCTGCCACTTGAACAAAGGTTTTCTGTAATTCCTGCTATTTGAGGACAAGCACAGCACCATGCAGGGCCGGCTTTAGGGTGGTGCGACCGGTGCCACCGCACCGGGTGCTGGCTTCCTGGGGGCGCCGTGTTTGTAAGTTTATTAAGCTTTTGAAGCACCTGCTTCAGCGTTTCTTTCCGCCGGCAATTACCAGGCCTCACATAAATGTCAAGAAAACTCGTGTGATTAATTATCTTCCTGGAGAGAGAGCAGCATTTTGTATAGTTGAGGTTTTGACTGAGGTGAAGTTAGTGCAGAGGGTTAATATGCCTGCTGCAAAGAACGTGTACTAAGTAGATTACAGAGTGCATATGATAGAGACATCCTTCTGTTACTTGCCATTTATAACTTAAAGTCCTAATATAGAATAGTGAGCTATTAACTTTCATCCCAGAACTGCATACACACTGCAAAGTATACATTATTAGAACATTGATTAATGTTGCAAAAAGGGTTAATTTGGCTAGAAATCGATTCTTATTAAAGAAAACTCCCAACTATGCTGTTTCTTTTTCGACTCTGCGTTTGTGCTTCTCCACACCAAGCACTCTTAAACTATGCTGCCTACCAGTATGGATGACATGTGACTCCTACACTTTCAGTCCTTTGGCTTATGTAACATTTCCTATACACTGATTTACACACGTATGATTGATTGTCTCTGTGTAATGTATGTGTGATGCAAAGTGCTCGGACACCCTACACTGGTATGAGTGGCGCTATATAACTAATTCAAAGCATCTGAGAGAGTGTGGTTATGGTGACTTGGTGACTGTTAAAGGGTGCTAGTGAGGGAATCCGTGGCAGAGGTGGCCATTGGGGGGGGCGCCAACAAACATTGTCGCACAGGGCGCCACCAGTACTAAAGCCGGCCCTGGCACCATGACACCAGTCGTCTGGCAGGGGGCAGGACTGACGTAGGCGAAGCACTTGAGTGGATTCTTGTACACTTTTTTTAATATAACTTTATTGGCTTTTACGAATAATTGACAGGCCTAACGTCCCACAAATAGCAGACAGAATCCATTGTAATCATGTTAAAGATTTTGGAGGAGATCTTTCCCCATAGCTCTGTCCACTGATTCCTATGCCAAAGTGTGGTTTCTTGTACACTTACATTATAGGTTTTATCCCATACAGAAATAGGAAAGTGTTCTCATAAGCAATAGGATTTTGAACCATGAAAAGAGGGAGAAAGGGGCATTTGTTGATGCCGGTGTCCAAGCACGGCTGCCATGTGCCTTAGAGCAGGATGGGTGAACACACACACACACACCCTCCCCAGAGATGAGCAGCCAGATGCAACCATAACTGGGGTGCAGTGACCCCCTCATAATGGCAGGGCCGGGTACCACTGCCCTTGCTGCGCTACGGACAGCTTTGGCCCAATTATTTACTGGGCATGACATCATTTCCGGAAAAGAGGAACAGAATCAATGTTTTCATTTACCAAAAAACAGCTCCACCGGCGAGCAGGGAGGAGCCTTCTCTGCTCGGAGATCAGAAGCCACTGACTTCAATGTCTCCCAGGCTGCAGTGCTAGCAAGGAGCAAGAGAAGAGAAGGCGGCATGGAAACTAAAGAAGGACAGAGTCTCTTCACATTGTGGGAAGTGTCAATAGGAGCCATGCTGAGCCTTTTGAGCTCTCACCGCTGCTGTTGTGTTTCCTGGGACCTGAAGATGTTTGTATTCTTGGAGGGGGTGGGGAACTGGGGGAGTGTCTAGGTCACAGGCTGCAGAGCGTGCAAAGGGTGCGGATTGTCACTCAGCTCTTTCTCTCTTTGGAATGAGAGCGTGCTGAAGATGCTCTTCTAAAGGGCCATGGCGAGTAAAAAGTACACCTGTACAGTTGTGACACCACTAACCCATGCACCTGGTTTTGAAGTCCCACAGGAAGGGATCAGCTTGGCTGAGGGCCGAGCAGGGCCGGACTGGCCGTAGCTGGCACCGGGCAATCCCCTGGTGCGCCGCACGGGTGGGGGCGGATTTTGGGCCCCTGGGGGCTGTTTTTGTTACAGGGCCATTTTTGCCCTGTAACAAAATTGTCCAAAAACCAGCCCTGGCAAAGAGCTCGGCAGCACCCCCAAGCCCCGGTTGGGGCTGGCCGAGCACTTTGCCGGGGCCGGTTTTGGTTCCCAGTGCAGCCCTGGGGCCGAGGATCTCTCTTTCAATGCTAGAGCTGCGCCCTGGCAGGCTGCACAGAGACTAGGGGTATATTTACAGGCCCCTTCGCTTTGTACTTTCACCACACCACGTGGCACAAGAGCGATGCAACTTCAAAATAAGATTTATGAAGTCACGCAGGAATACCTTAGGTGGCTCTGAATGGCTTCATAAATCTTGAGTAATGCAATGCAGAGCAAATCACTGTGTTGCACTACTCTGCCCCAGGGAGGCGTGTCCATGGGTGTTGCATGGGTGTTCCCACACAACATCCATGGATTTTGATGCATTCCCAGATTTACATTGATGTGGTAGACCTGGGAATGCGCCAACAACCTACACCTCCCCAGGTGAGGCAAAACGAGGAAAAATATGTTTATCCTCGTGTTTTCTTGTTTGTATGTGTAATGCATTCTGCAGCACACATAGAAAGAGCAAAATGCCTCGGCGGATTGTTTTTGTGCAGGAAAGTGCCCCTACCTGCACAAAAACAATCCTCCTTACAACTCAGGACCCTTGCACCATGGTGCAAGGGTGTCTGCATTGGCTCTAGGCAGACAAAAGGGCACCTGCCCATTCCCTGTCATGCAATGCAGCACAGCTGTTGCAGGGATGCTGCAAAAACACAGAACTATGAGCAGGATTATGGGACCTTGGTGTATAGGGACTGAGTCTTCCTACCACCTTAGTGCCCACGAGCCCAGGACCGACTAACTATAGTGTCTCACTTGCTCTCCAACTCACTCACAGAGAAGCAAATGATTAGACACCCCAGAACACAACACTCCAGACTCCCTCAGGAATCGCGGTAACAAGACACACCCTTTCGCTTGCACTCTTGTACTTGTCCACAAAAAGATCTGACAGAGTCACAAAATAGTTAAAAAGTTTTATTTTAACTAACATGCCCTAACATGCAGTATGCATGCCACAACAAACAGCCATATGCATAGTACAAATATAGTCAGCATAGCAGCTAGTCCCTAAATCATGAAGGGTGATGTCATCATAAAAATGGACAATGGAGCCTAACCTCCCACTCCTTGCTAAGAAGCAGTATTATTATATATTAGAAGATCTCTGAGCTTTGTCAGCAGACCCCATACCTTAGCCGATAGATGGTAGATCTACAACATAGGTGCTGTCTCGCTCTTCTCCCTATAAAGGTCCCTCTCCAAGTGTGTCTACCCATATTTGTTTACCCCACTAAGAACTAAAGTACGCTGTCCAAACAAGAGCTGCATCAGTATGATTTGTCTAAGGGCTAAGGCCTGGCCAGAACAAAATAACAAGGGGCATTGTTGTTCGACCTCTCACATAACATTCAGTCAAAATCCCAGGAACATGCAGAGTGTGAACACAGCAATGAGTTCTCATGAAAGTATTCATTGAAATATTGCAAAAATAAAGCCATGTAGCAAGGTGCGCGAAAGTGAAAGGGAAGTTGCAATGTACTTATGATAAGTTTGTGGAAAACGACAATGTCCCGATGGGCTATGTGACACAGCAAGGTGACTTGCTGAGCTGCACTGCGTGACTTGGCCATAAATATGTCCCAGTATGTGTTTCAAACCATGCAGGGGTCAGAAGTACTGCAGTCTCTACATTTTCTAGTGGCTTGGTGAGAAGTTAGAGGAGAGGTTGAGGGTGGCACGCTGAAAGTAAAGAGGCAGGCAAGTTCATCTGATTTTCGCCCCAGCCCAGCCTGGTTGTGATTCCACCCCATGCAGATTGTCACTGGGACCATCTGTCACTGTGAACGCTGGGCAGCACAGCCACTCAATAGTACATGTGCCATGAGATGAAACTAATGGAGATGGGAGTTGTCTGCTGTAGGGTGCAGAAACGTAATGGGAGAAACACAGTAGCACTTCAATGCTAGCGAGACCCTGGGAAAAAGTAATAAAGATCTACACAAGGGCACTGGGGGGGGGGAGCGAATGTGGGTGAGGCAGATGAGGGAGAGAGTAACATAAAGCACCCGGGTTGGGGGTGCGTGGGAAAGACAGATACGAGGAAGAGAAGAAAACAAGTGTGGAGGCAGGGGCGGCCGGCATGGCTACTGGGTGGCAGGACGGGCTGCTTGCGGGACACGAGGGTGGCACAGCCAGGCCTCACTGACCAAGCACAACACCGCAATGCTGCATTGTGATTGGTAGGCACCCAGGCTTCCCTCACCAATCACAACACTGCAATGCAGCGTTGTGCTTGGTCAGTGAGGCCTGGCTGTGCTTCCGGAGAAGAGCAGGAGCAGAGACGCTGGACCCGGCGGGAAGGTAAGTATTTTTAAAAAAAATTCTGCACCATCACCCACCCTCGTGTCCCGCAAGCAGCCCGTCCTGGGTGTGAGCGTTCTGGTTGAATGCTCAACCAGGGAATGGGGGCCTGGGCTTGTTCTCCATTCAGGCTGTAATGCAGCCTGCATGGAGAAGGGGAAAGTGCACATGACTGGTTTAGGCGGTCCGAGAGGGCCGACCAAACAGTCATTGCGCATTTAGGAGTGGGCAAACCTCTCCGCCCCTGCACTGCTCCGTGAGCACAGCAGCCCCGCCCACCCACCCGCAAAGGCAACATAACATGATAACAACTAAAAGTTATCATCATGATATGTTTCCTCTCCTCCCACTGCTTGAAAGCGTAGGAGCCGCCACTGGGTGGAGGGGAAGAAGCACATGGAGAAGAAAGCAACCTGAGGTGCGGTGTAATGGAGTAAGAAGCATACAAGGGAGACAGCTGTAAAACACATGTGCTCTCATGTAGTGCTTAAGCAACAAGAAAAAAGTAGTTTCTTAAAAGTGAGACGCAGAAAGAAAAAAGTAATTCCATAAAACAATAAACCAAAGAATGGTAAGCAATGGGCGGGCATTAAGCCATCTGTAAGTACTTAGTAAGATGACAACATGCCTTTTGCAACCCGGCAGCCAGAGCTGTTTTCTATACTCAACCT
The DNA here is from genome assembly GCF_964204655.1 of Triturus cristatus. Lineage (NCBI taxonomy): Eukaryota > Metazoa > Chordata > Amphibia > Caudata > Salamandridae > Triturus > Triturus cristatus. The sequence continues at coordinate 1,052,529,118 of NC_140588.1, forward strand.
AAAAACAGATGCCAGTGCAGCTTTTCTATTGAGTCTAACCTTTCACAGTAGATGTTTACATTTAAAAAACAAAACAGGTAAAAAGATCTATTTATTCACAACAGAAGAGAGCAGTTTTTGCTCACAGAAAAGTTACAGAAATCTTCCTTATTGGCTTGAAACGCGGATATTGGAGAGGCAGCACAGCATGGTCCCATAAACTAATATTGGTCCTGGAACGCTATCCAACCTGGCCTACTTATTGGACACATCTAGGCCTGGCTAATGAGGTGGTGCTGGCTGTGGTGGAAGCTTTGACGCGAGTGGGACGAGGACAAGCTGATATGGGCGCTGAGGTCACACAGCCTGTGAAAGCATGAGCCGTGATTAGCTGTTGTGTGATAGAGATGTTACCTAGTGAATGTGTACAGTGGCCCTCGTGCCAGAGCTCTTTTCAGCATCCTATTCGAAATGAAGCTTACACCACAGCTCTGGCCTGCAGTGCACATACTATTCCCAAGGTCTGCATTATATTTCTGAAAAGTACATGATTTCATTTTTTTGGAAACTTCTCTGTTTTCGCCACTTCCACAATTAGACATGTTTGTGCTGCTGGAAAATGCAAAATTCCCACGGGGCATATCAGCAAGGGCCGGCGATAATTAGAGGATAATTATCGCCGGCCATCGCTGGATTTTATCGCTGAGATAGCGTGCTATCAGCAACGCTTATCTCCAAAGCGATAACATTTCAAGCGCAAGCTGCCAAATGTGCGATTATCGCTGGAAATCCAGCAATAATCGCACAACGTTTGGCGATAGCTTGATGATAGGGCAGGGCAGACTTAGCCATTATATCCACCTTCCATTGGATATAATGGCTAAGTCAGACTGAAAGCAGGCGCAAGGAAAGTAGCGATAACCGCAGTTAGCGCTACTTTTCGCAGGTTAGGGATCGGCTTGCTGATAGGAGAAATGTCTGTTAGCGACATTTCTCACGTTATTTTGGGGAGGAACGCCCACTTTGCATCTCATTAGAGATGCAAAGCTGGGCGTTAAGGGAAAGGGTGCTAATAGAACGGCGGGGCCGGCATCGGCCACGCCAAAAGTATGGTGGTCGAGCCGGCCCCCTCCGCTACAGCCGGGGGCGTGCCTCTCACGCACATGGTGACGCGGCAGGCGCGCCCCCTATCCCCATTGACTCAGGCGCGACCCGGAAGTGATTTGAATCACTTCCGGGTCGCGACGATGGCCAAACGTCCGGCCAGTAGGACTGGCCGGACCATCCTCAGGTATAAAGGGCTGGGGAGCCAGGGAACCAGCCTCTTGTTTTCCTGACTCCACAGCTTGCCCCCCACGCCTCGCTAGGAGGTGGTAACTTGTATGTTTTGGCCAGATACTACCTACACCCCCTCCTCCCCATTCAAGACCCGTGACAGGAGAGAAGTTTTGGATGTGGGGGGCGTGACACCCCCCGGCCGTATTTATTATATACAATTAATACACATCAATCATAATTACAATTTTACAAAAATGTAGCAGAAAATATACTTTACACTGATTACAATTGATAAGTACAGATATCCGATGGCTAAACTTAACATAACTCTAATACAAATGTTTCCTATCCATATCTAAACATATCTTTATTAATCTTTACAAACTTTATTTTCTGTGTACCTAATAGAGCCTACGGCAAGGTCACTAACTGGCGTCAGATCCTTATCAATTTCTAACCACGCCCTCCAGCCGGAGTGCCATGCGCAGAGGGCCCGTTCACCGTGAGGGTACTTCCACCCCCCCGGTTACCCCCGTACGCTCTATACCTGATCTCCATAAAGGGGCCCTTGCAGCCGTGGTGCACGTGCGGGATGGCCAATCAGCCTAGAGAAAGCGTGACTCCCTCCTCCACCGCACCCAACTGCCCCTGGAGTTCTAGGAGAGACCGGTTGTCACTCCCACTTGGGTGACACCATTCGGGAATGGCACCGACCTCTAAGGACCTTAAATTTACTGCTCACGAATCATGACCTTACCGCCACAGGCTAGCATAGTTGACCACTGCGCCTTCCGGCCTGGTCACCCCCACGCTCATGTGCCTGTGCCTGCTCCGGCAGCCCCAGCCACCCGAGGGCCGCCGAGCCCACGCCAGCCTCCCGCAGCCCCAGCCACCCGAGGGCCGCCAAGCCCGCTCCAGCTTTCCCGCCGCCCCAGCCCGGGGCCCCGCCCCCCCGCCAGCCGATTGGCTCGCGCTCCCGCCTCCCCGCAGACCCTCCCGACCGGCTCCCTTCTTATGACGTCCCCAGAGCGACCGCGCAGCGGACGCGCGCAGCGGGAGCACCAATTGAGCGCCGAAGGTGCGCCAAAGGTAAGCCCGTCTACGCCCGTCCGCGCCTGGACCGCGCCCAGCGCCAGGACCCCTGGCCCCCGCAGACCCCAGCCCACCCGCCGGACGTACGACGCCACCACCCTCAACGCACTCAACGCCGGCCGAAGCCCAGGATGCTACCGTGCCACCCCGAGACGCACCCACGGACCCTTCTGCTGCAACTCCTGCAAGTTCACCTGCATCCGGACCTGCACTACTCCAGCACCAACCAAGAGCAAGACGAGCAACAGCAGCAGCCACCTGAAATGCATCCTGCTCAACACCCGCTCCGTCCACAGACACGCCGTCGAGCTCTGGAACCTGCTCGACACCACAGCCCCAGACGTCGCCTTCCTCACGGAAACCTGGATGAACGCCTCCTCAACGCCCGACATTGCCATCGCCATCCCAGACGGCTACAAGATCATCCGAAGGGACCGCATCAACCACACCTTAGGAGGCATCGCCATCATCCACAGGAACACCATCCGCATCACGACCAACACCGACGACACCCTCGCACCCGCCGAGCACCTGCACTTCCAGGTCCACATCAACCCCAAGACCACCCTCAGAGGCACCCTCATCTACAGACCCCCGGGACCACGCACACAATTCAGCGAAGACATCGCCGACTTCATCAGCCCGCACGCCCTCCCCTCCGCTGACTACATCCTCCTCGGGGACCTCAACTTCCACCTGGAGAACAACAACGACCGCAACACCACCACCCTGCTGGACAACCTCGCCAACCTCGGACTCAAGCAGCTGGTCACCACCCCCACCCACTACGCCGGACACACACTCGACCCCGTCTTCTCATCCAGCAAGGACATCGCCTTCAGCCACGCCACCGGACTCCACTGGACGGACCACAGCTGCGTCCACTTCAGCTTCAGAAGGACCACGATCCACCACCACCAGCAACAGGTTGCACGCAGAAGCTGGAACAAGATCACAGCCGACCAGCTCGCGACCGCCCTGAGCAAGAACCCACCCACCAGCGCAACGAACCCCAGCCAAGCGGCCACCAACCTCACGAAGTGGATCAGCGACTGCGCAGACGACCTCGCCCCTCTGAAGACCCCGACTAGCAGACCCGGTAGCAAGAAAGCCCCATGGTTCACCGACGAACTCAAGAGCTCCAAGAAGAACTGCCGTGCCCTCGAGAGAACCTGGCGCAGAGACCCAACACCGGACAACATGACTGCCCTCAAGCTCGCCACCCGAAAACACCACCAACTCATCCACGCCACCAAGAAAACCGCATTCAAGGAACGACTGGACAACAACGCACACAACAGCAAGGAACTCTTCAACATCGTCAAAGAGCTCTCCAACCCCAACGCCGGTAACAACGACATCACCCCTTCACAAGACCTCTGCAACTCCCTCGCCTCCTACTTCCACAACAAGATCGCGGACATACACAACAGCTTCAGCCCTCAACTGACGCACGCCACGACCGAACCACCGACCCCCACCACCACCCTCCGCGCCTGGACCCCGATCAGCACCGAAGACACCGTCCGCACGATGAACTCCATCCACTCCGGATCTCCTACCGACCCCTGCCCTCACCACGTCTTCAACAAGGCCGACGCTGTCATCGCACCCCACCTGCGGGACATCATCAACACCTCCTTCGACACCGCTACCTTCCCGGAGAGCTGGAAGCACGCCGAACTCAGCGCTCTACTAAAGAAGCCATCAGCCGACCCCACCGACCTCAAGAACTACAGCCCCATCTCGCTGCTCCAGTTTCCTGCAAAAGTCATCGAGAAGACCGTCAATAAGCAGCTGGCCGCCTTCCTCGAGACGAACGGATCCCTCGACCTCTCGCAGTCTGGCTTCCGGGCCAACCACAGCACCGAGACCGCCCTGATCGCAGCCACCGATGACATCCGAGCTCTGCTTGACAACGGAGAAACAGCGGCCCTCATCCTCCTAGACCTCTCCGCGGCCTTCGACACTGTCTGCCACCGTACACTAGTGCAGCGACTCAGCAACGTCGGAATCCAGGAGAAGGCACTGGAGTGGATCATCTCCTTCCTCGCCGGAAGGACACAGAGAGTCCGCCTCCCCCCGTTCAGATCTGAAGCCACCGAAGTCATCTGCGGCATTCCTCAAGGCTCCTCGCTCAGTCCAACCCTCTTCAACGTGTACATGAGCCCCCTCGCAGACATCGCACGCCAGCACAACCTCAACATCATCTCCTACGCCGACGACACCCAGCTGATTCTCTCCCTCACCAACGACCCCGCCACCGCCAGAGCCAACCTCCACGAAGGGATGAAAGAGGTAGCCGAATGGATGAAGAACAGCCGCCTGAAACTGAACTCGGACAAGACGGAAGTCCTCATCCTGGGATCCTCACCCTCCGCCTGGGACGACTCCTGGTGGCCCCCCGCCCTAGGCAGCGCACCCAAACCAACAGACCACGCACGCAACCTGGGCTTCATCCTGGACTCCACCCTCTCCATGACCAGACAAGTCAACGCCGTCTCCTCGTCGTGCTTCAACATCCTGCGCATGCTACGAAAGATCTTCCGGTGGATCCCCACCGAGACCAGGAAGACGGTCACCCAGGCCCTCGTCACCAGCCTTCTGGACTACGGCAACTCCCTCTACGCCGTAACCACCGCCAAACTCCAGAAAAGACTTCAGCGGATCCAGAACGCCTCAGCACGACTCATCCTGGACATCCCCCGTCGCAGTCACATCTCCGGACACCTGAGAGACCTGCACTGGCTCCCGGTCACCAAGAGAATCACCTTCCGTCTCCTCACCCACGCACACAAAGCCCTACACAACCAAGGCCCAGGATACCTCAACAGCCGCCTCAACTTCTACGCTCCCAAACGCCAGCTTCGATCGACCGGCCACGCCCTTGCCACCGTCCCCCGCATCCGAAGAGCCACCACAGGGGGACGGTCCTTCTCCTTCCTCGCCGCCAGGACGTGGAACTCCCTCCCGACCCACCTCCGCCTGACCCAGGACCACCTCGCATTCAGGAAGCAACTCAAGACGTGGCTGTTCGAGCAGTAGCGGACCCCCCTCCCCTAGCGCCTTGAGACCCTCTGGGTGAGTAGTGCGCTATATAAATGCTTTGATTGGTTGATTGATTGACCGTCTATCTAGCCCCCCCCCTATGCTCACTAGAAAGGTCATCCCCTACGACTAAGGCCCCCCAACCATGCCAACATATTCTCCAGGAACACCTCGTTGCCTACTTGGGATAAGTGAGCGCCGTCTCTTAAGAAGCACGGTTCACCCCTAATGCATCCATGGGCGATGGGCTGTAAGTGGGGAGCTTGAAAAGTTTCTCAATCTTGTTATTTATTCTCCTTGCAGAGTGATTCAAAGCCTTTACAGATCCACCCCCCCCCTCCATTGGAATCGGGGTATCATCTGAGACCACCCGATATTGCAGCCCTGACAAGTCTTAGCTAACCAGCCTATTTCAGTGACTATAGTTTCCACCAACCCTCTTCTTCCCAGTCTTGCTAAGTCATTCCCCCCCAAGTGTAGTATGATTATATTAGGGGACGGACCCCTTTTCCATGGCATGCTATTTCAAAACCTGCCTGCCGTGCCCTTTCCCTATAATCACCTCTAGATAAAAGGTTAAACAGACGCCTTACATTTGAATTTCTTGTGATCCACACAGTCTGTAGCTTTTCCTTCCGTGGTGATGATATCCGCGTTGTTGAATGATGCTGGTGCAGTGCCTTGAGTTTCGCCCCTGCGTGACAGGTTTGAGAAACTGTAATGGAAGCAGAAAACAATGCATCAGCGCTGTGTGGCTCTCTCACTTACAGCATGTGTAGGCGCACGTAACGTTTGTAACAATTGGACACCCATCTCCCTATCCTCTGTACGTAGACCTCTGGCCGTTGCTTCAGTGCCAGCCCCTATCCTAAAGGAGTGGGTACCAAAACTTTCTGGATTCTGACCTGATTTCAGAATTGTCATGTCCAACACCCTTTTGAATTGAAAGCGTGTCAGCGGGACACCATCCGCATGGATCAGGAAAGGCCCCCCTACGTTAAGTGGCCTAACCTGTAAGTAGTTCTCAACGTGTGATACAGGGCAGCATGGGTTACCCCGCGCCCGGTGGAGAACTACCCCATCACCTCGGGCCTCCTGATCAGTCTTGGACTTCTTGATAGATATTAGTAGGGTGTCGGCCCTGATTCTAATGTATTCAAACTGCAGGCCGCCGTGTATGTCTAGCTTGTGTTGTGCCACTAGCTCCCCAATTCGAAATGCGCCGTAAAATGCCAACGAAAAGGCCACAGTGAATAACGCACTTCCCCTGATGTGCTGCAAATTGCGGGGAGCGCTGCTAGTATTGACGTCAGAAGCTCCACCCCAATTGGCTGCCTTGTGTCTGGGGCCGCCCCCTGGAGGCGTTGCCACCCTTTCAGAACCTTCCTCAAGAACGCCCACTTTGCATCTCATTAGAGATGCAAAGCTGGGGGTTAACGGGAAATGGCGCTAAGGCATGGACTCACGCGATAGTGTGACCTTGCTGATAGTGCGATAAAATTATCGCCGCTTGTCGCCCGAAAACGGACGCTAAAGCGGCGATAATTTTATCGCCGGCCCTTGCTGATATGCCCCCACAGGAGGAATCCTAGAGTGACCACGAAGGAGATCTCCAAATGCAAAGATATTTTGATTTGATCAGTTGTGAACACACACAACAAACTGAAATGACATCTGTTGATGCTTCAATAGATTTTTAGAGGTGTGCATTTTTTACGTGGCTCGATACCACAAAAACATAAAAACTGCACACAGAGCCCATAAAAACACAGCAGAGGCCAGTAGGCAACTCTCCCCAGCAGGTGACAGGTGAGAAGCCCTGATCTGCCATCGTAGTCTGTTGCCATCACAGCCAGTCCTCTACACCCAGGAAAGCCGGCGAAAGTCCTATTCAGAATAGGAGGTTTTAGAAGGTGTGCCCCTTTATTTATTATTTGTTTTATTTATTTATAGCATTTGTAAAGCGCACTGTGACCAGACTGGTATCTTGGTGGTGAGGCATACTGTAGATTAGAGGGGGAGACAGCGAATTACATACAACTGCAGGCATCTACCGCTTTGGATATCACCAAGTCTTCAAAGCTTTCCTAAAACTCAACTGATCCGAGGGTGCTCTTAGATTGGACAGAAGCTTGTTCCACAACTGAGCAGCTTTTATTGAAAGGGCTCGTCCACCTTGTTGGACCTTTGAGTACCTGCATATTTAAATGAGGTTTGCGGTGGCAGAACGTAAGGCCCTTCTGGGGACATTTCTTTTCAGTGTACATTACATCATCACAGGGCCCTTGATCTGAAGGGCCCTGAACACGATGCACATAGTCTTGAAGAAGATCCTCTGCTCCATGGGAATCCAGTGGAGATCTCTATGCTATTTTAGATTTAGCCTGGACAGTCAGCACCGGGAACAGCTTTCTGAGGCCATGGAGCAGTGCAATACGGGAAACCGCGTTTACATTGCATGCGATTACAACGCGGTTATTATAACTGTGTTCGGCTCCCCTGCAATTGCAACATTATAAAACATTGTTTTCATTGTATTATACACCAGATAGAATAGCTAAATGGGGTGGTACGAACGGGACTACCTGCCCTCGTTGCAGCTCAGCTAATGCAGATATAATACATATGTTCGCTACCTGTCCTCAATTACATACGTTAATCAGGGATATTGAGAACTTTTTGGCTCAGGCATTAGGCTTGCAGATATTACTAAACCCCATGCTGATATTGTTGGGAATAGGTCGGATTGAGAATACTAGGAATGTTGATAAAGAATTCCTGTTTATGGTTATGGCTGTTTACAGATTAACTTTAGCTAGGGCCTGGCTTGATAAAACCCCCCCGCCCATGCAAACATGGTTGGCGAACTTAATTTCTACATTTAATTTAGAGAAAATCTATATATGCCAGGAAGGGAAGAGCAGGGAGAGCTTTAGGTGTAAGAATTTGGAATCCATTAGCACATTGGAGGGAAGGGATAGGGTAAAGAGTAGAGGGTTCAGGGGGTTTCTTGAATTCTTGAATCATTAAGTTTAATTATGATATGATGTGTTTCATTATGGATAATTCCCAATGTTAAATAAGATATTTTGGTTGGCGAAAATATGTATTGATGAATATAAATGTGCAATGTGGAAAATAAAATAAAAATAAATATAAAAAAAAAAAAAAAAGAGAGAAATTAATCATTTCTCCTCGTTGCGTCAGTTTGAGACCAGGTGTTCCCTGTTCTTATTTTTGGCCCTGGCTCATATTTACGGCACCCTTGTAAATAGGGAACAGCGTCAAAAAACAATGGGTGTTGCGGCGGAAGGCCCACTGCAGCACCCATTTCCCGCCCCTTCCACACTAAGTGCTGTATGAATTGGGGCATTATTTACAAGGCTGTGTTAAGCCACGTTAAGTGGCGTAATGCCACCTTGTAAATAAGGCAAATGGGATATCGCCACCAGAACTTCGAAAAAGGGACATTCTGGTGGTGATAACCCATTCTAAATATGTGCCTCTATTTCCTGCCAATTACTGTGTCTCTCATCTACTCCCTACCTACTTCAAAGGAAAGTGAATCTGTTGTGCCTTAGAGGCTGCGGGCTTGTCTCATGCCTATGAAAATAAGGCCCCTATTACAGAGTGTAAATAGAACATTGATGGACATGAGTTGGCCATATTAAAAAACCCTTTGTGTTTTCTTTGAAAGCAATTACAACATATTGGTTTGAACTCAGGTACTAGGATGCAATTAACAATTACTCAGTGATTATCTGCAAACCACATGATTGTAACTGGCATTCATTGGGTAAATCACCACTGACAGGGCATTAACAAAAAGAATGTTGACCCATATGGCTCTTGAGTGGACTGATTCTCCTCCGGTGATATGTGTGTGTTACGGCAATGGATCCGTTTTAATTAAGGCAAAACAGTGAATTATTTTATTTGTCATTTTAATAACCAATCCAACAGTGAATTAAAGTTGCAATTTGTAACTCTAGAGAAACCATCAATCTCTCCAAACTGATACCAAACTTCATAAAAGTTGCACGCGCCTGTGCATTTCCAAAGACCTTTGTACTGTCACCAGAGAATTGTCATTTTTGAGGTTTATATCCCTTACAGCGGTGGAGCCATCTCGTCTGTAGACTTCTGTGGGTCCAATCTGCTGGGGGGGACCTGGAAAATGGTAGAACCTGGACCACGAACTGAAATAAGTGTTTCTTTCTAAGTCTCCTTTAATACTAGCACATTGCTTTTCTGGGGCTGCCCAAGTGCATGAAGAAGACTTTTATGTTCGCTTTCTATGTGTTCTTTTATTCAAACAATTATCCATGGGTAGATGCCAAACCCTATTACCAGTCATAGTCCCACTCAGGAGAAGACACTAATGGGCATATTTACAAGCCCCTATCACCACCAAAACGTCACTTTTTTTGAAGTTTCTCTGCGATTCGTGCTTCGCCTTATTTACAAGGCAGCGTTAAGCCACTTAACCCCTTAACGGTGGGCGTATGCGGAGGACAGGCGGGGGGCTGTCCAAACCCCGCCCACTCATTAATTCACCTGCACCACGGGGGAATTTGCGCAGCGCGCAAGGGGTTAACCAGGCTTACCGCTGCCTTGTAAATAAGGCCCCCTTTTCACGCTATACTTCGCGTGAAAGGGGAGGGCAATGGGTGTTGCAGTGGGCATTCTTCTGAAATATCCATCGATTTTTTCGGTGCTCTATATTTGCAAGCATGGGGTAAATATGGGGCAGCGCCAAAATTAAGACCAAAAAAGGCTGGTCTTAACATGGCGCAACGAGGAAAAATGCTTTATTTCTCCTTGTTTTTGCTCTTTCAGCAACAGCAAAACACAATGCATGATTGTTTATGTGCAGGAAGGTGTCCCTTCCTGCACATAAACAATCATTTGAAAAATGACGAGTTGCAACTTCTGTGTGTGCTGCACAAAGCAGCACACATAGGAGTTACACATCGCCATTTAAGATTGTTTATGTGCAGGAAGAGACACCTTCCTGCATATAAACAATCATTCCCACAATGCAGGCACCCTTTGACTATGATGCCTGCGTTGGCTCTAGGCAGCTGTATTAAGCGCTAGTGCAGGGGGAAACGTAGGGCTGCACCGTATTGTTGTAAATACGGGGCAGCCCTGCGTTTAAAAAGTGGCGGAGCGCAGCGTTAACCAAAGACGGCTAAACTCCGTCACTTTTCTAGTAAATATTCTCCTAACTGTCCCTTCAGCCAGGAAGTAGCCAGGAAGGCTGAAGCACACATATAGGCCCCGGTTCTCATTATTGGATCACGATGTTTGCAGAAAAAACATGGGATTTCACAAGAGGCGGATTGGATCCTCACCATGTGCAATCAGAAACTTCACCTAAATTGACCTCCTATCTCAGTATTAAAGGCAAGCTCTGGTCCTGTGCTGCGCATGCGCTGTAAGAGGAGACAACTCTTGGCGGCCATGAGTAGCATCCTGGCTTAAGTTTACCTTGGCACGTAAGGGCCTACATCCAGACGCCGCAGACTTGGGCAAATTAGACGAGCTCGCTAGACTGCATGTGCATGAAATCGCTGGCACCCCGACACTCATTCCCACTGGACACTTCCTTTCTTTATCCAAAGCGCAATGGAGACCTTTCCTCAATCCGCTCACTCTCTGAGGGCTGTCCCCTTGAATTATACTGCAATGCAGCAGCTGCTCACAGCATGCGAAGCAGGAAAGGGTTAGGCAATATAGTCCAAGAGAAGAAAAACCCGAACAAACAATCTGAATTTCTTGATACTGTTATTTCCTAATCATGTTTTGTCCAGGAATGTTCTGGTGCATCTGAAATGTACCAGGCAATCAGTACTTTTTTGTCCCAGTGCATGATTTCTTGTGAAATGGATATGGAGGAGTTGTTAGGGTCAGTGGTAAACTCAAGGGGCGTAGGCCGGTATATTCTAAGATCAAGGCCTGGGACAGTCACCAACAGCTTGTCTTTTCTCCTCTATATCTCCCCAATCATCAAGTTGGCAGAGTTTGCCCTAGACAAAGTAGTCATAATAGTGAAGTAGTCAAAATAGAAGAAATACTTGCACGCTAGAGGGCCACAGATCATGGATTAAAGGCATTGACAACGAGCTGTGTCTCTTAAGTTCCTGATGTCTTTTTTCAACCCATGCTAACATCACTTGGAGGCCATTTTAAGTTCCTGATGTCTTCTTTCAACCCATGCTAACAACTCTTGGAGGCCATTTTAAGTTCCTGATGTCTTCTTTCAACCCATGCTAACATCACTTGGAGGCCATTTTAAGTTCCTGATGTCTTCTTTCAACCCATGCTAACAACTCTTGGAGGCCATTTTAAGTTCCTGATGTCTTTTTTCAACCCATGCTAACATCCTAACATCACTTGGAGGCCATTTTAAGTTCCTGATGTCTTCTTTCAACCCATGCCAAAAACTCTTGGAGGCCATTTTCATTTCCTGATGTCTTCTTTCAACCCATGCTAACAACTCTTGAAGGCCATTCTGATTTCCTGATGTCTTCTTCTTTCAACCCATGCTAACAACTCTTGGAGGCCATTTGTATTTTCTGATGTCTTCTTTCAACCCATGCTAACAACTCTTGGAGGCCATTCTAAGTTCCTAATTTCTTCTTCTTTCAACCCATCCTAACAACTCATGGAGGTAATTCTATGTTCCTGATGTATTCTTTCAACCCATGCTAACAACTCTTGGAGGCCATTTGTATTTTCTGATGTCTTCTTTCAACCCATGCTAACAACTCTTGGAGGTAATTCTATGTACCTGATGTATTCTTTCAACCCATGCTAACAACTCTTGGAGGCCATTTTCATTTCCTGATGTCTTCTTTCAACCCATGCTAATAACTCTTGGAGGCCATTTGTATTTTCTGATGTCTTCTTTCAACCCATGCTAACAACTCTTGGAGGCCATTCTAAGTTCCTAATGTCTTCAAAAGACATCAGAACATTTTACTTTCTCCCTAGTAAAACGTCTTCAAATTGTTGTTCATACTATAGACTTGTTCAAGAAAAGAGAGCAGACAGGAGTTTGTTGCCCAACTCACACAAACTCTAAATGCTCATGTGCGGACCAGTATCTAACATTACCTAAATCACTGCTCTTTCTAAATGAGGTTGATGGAGCAAGGAATCGTATAAAAGAGACTTGCTCGGATGCAATCCTCTCAAATAACTTGTACCACCGTAATAATTGTGTTTGTAAATACTAATAATGCATTACAGATCAATTAGGCGAAGCTTGCCTATGTGTCATACTAACAAGTAACCCGAGAGCGATAAAAATGGCTGCTAATGCGAATTTCTGTACTGTGCATGCGTCAACTACATCTATGTAGTAATGACTGAGTTCTTGCTTGGAGGAAAATCTTTGCAGCTACGCAATCGCTTTCAAGATGGCCGTTTGGAACTCCCATATTACAGCACATGCTTTTGCTAAAACTAAACCATGCAACTTTAATAAAATGCTAATGCGAAAGATTTATATAAGTAAAGGGGGTTAGAGTAGAGATAGGTGGTATACAGTGAAATCATTTTATTTGAATTTAATATGTCTCTTTCTGACTTCTTTACTAGTTCGTATTTTGGGCCTCAAAGGGTGACCGATGTTCCTACCCCACGTGTTCTTCACACAGGCACACTTGTAACCCGCCAGGAACCATGACAAATGTACTTGAATCTCCGCCAAGGCCACGACCTCTACATGTCCTGGCAACCAAGTTGTCTTCCTGACTGATGAATGTATTAAATCAGGTTCCCCTGCCGGCCCCTGCCCCCCGAGGATCTTATGAATGGCCGTTCCAGGCCTGGAAAACCAGTTTCTCTCACTATTGAATAAATTCTTGGTGACCGGCCACCTACCCTCCAACTTGAAGGAAGCAAGAGTAATTCCCCTCCTAAAGAAACTGGGAGCTGATGCGGCCAGTCTCAAGAACTACAGGCCTATTTTCCAGATCCCATTCTTAGCGAAAGTGGTAGAACAACATGCCCTTAAAACTCTTTCACTTTTCCTGGAGGAACACCAACTACTCCAAATGCAACAAGCGGGTTTTAGAGCACACCTCAGTACAGAACTGGTGATGCTCTCTGTCCTGGACGACCTCAGAACCATGGCTGATAGAAAACAACCGAGCGCCCTGATTCTATTAGATCTATCAGCGGCGTTCGACACGGTTAACCACACTCGGCTAGTGGATCGACTAACAGCCTTAGGTATTCAGGGATCGGCAACCCGGTGGCTAGAATCCTTCCTAAGAGGGCGGTCCCAGAGGATTCAGTTGGGGGAACGGGTATCAGTGGCGCCCTCACCTGCGACGTCCCCCACGGCTCTGCACTATCCCCGCTTCTCTTTAACATCTACCTGTAGCCCCTGGTGTCTGCCCTGGCCCATATGGACTGCCATGTCTTCAACTATGCAGATGACACCTAGCTCATTTTCCGGATTGATAACTCCACCCATGCCAAGGTAGCGGCCCAAAATATTCTTAGATTCACTGTAAATTGGATGACCGCAAACTCATTAAAAATTGACCCTGAGAAAACTGAAGTCCTTGTCATCCCCACAAAAGTTAACCCATGGAGCGATCATTTCTGGCCCCAGGAGCTGGGTGCCACCCCCACTCCAGCCTTCATCGTGAAAAGCCTAGACATTAAACTAGACCAAGAGCTCTCCATGGCTAACCAAGTTACTACTGTGGTAGGCACCTGCATAGGGCTTTTAAGACAGTTACGGAAACTTGTCCCCCTCCTCTCAACTGCCTCCCTACAAATGATTGTGTCAGCCACAATTGTTTCCAGACTGGACTACGGAAATGCGTTGTATATTGGCCTTCCTCAAAAGCTTATCAATAAACTTCAAGTAGTACTTAACGATGCAGCTAGGTTGATCTTTAGGCTGCCCAGACGTGCCCGTGCCTCTCCCCTGCTGTGCAAACTCCACAGGCTTCCCATCAAGCAGAGAGTGAAATTTAAAGGCCTCTGCATTGCCCATAAAGCAATCTATGGCAAAGCCCCGGCCTACATTAAGGAATGCTTGAAGAACTATGTTCCAGGAAGCACTCTGCGGTCCTGCTACCTGGCCACCCCTAGATGCAAAACTACATCTAAAGGGGGGAGAGCCTTTTCCGTACTGCTCCCACAAGTCTGGAACAAGCTGCCCGACCACCTGCGTAAAGAAACGGCTCTTCTCCCATTCAGGAAACAACTCAAAATGCTCCTGTTTAGGGAAGTACTGGACACTGTCTAAACTCACCACACTATGGGGCTTTCATCTGCCCACGACCTCTGGCTATTCCTCTGAAAGCGCTTAGATACCTACCGGTGATTAGCGCTATATAAAAATCAATTACAATTACAATTACAATGAAGAAAATATCAAAATATATATTCTTGATCGATAAAAATATGAACGCGGGTGGGAAATAAAGCATGGGAAAGTAAATTAAGGGGCGGGAACACTGAACAATGAGCTAAAAGAAAAGAATTAAAACTAAGCATGGTGTGATGATCATCTCCCTTTTCCCTGTCCAATCAGAATTAGGAGTTTCGTAAATTCAAAACATTTAGGGGTGCCATTAGAAAATTATAATTGAGGTAGTTAGTTAGTTAGAAACACACAGCGAGACCAGAATGCTGAGAGACCGGCATGCTGTCCGAGAGCTGAATACATGCTGAAGAAGAATCAGAGACCAGACTTAGAACTTGAGCCTAATAATAGAAGAAGATCGCGGAAGAACCGAGGAGACACATAATAGAAGAAGATTGCGGAAGAATCGAGGAGGAAGATAGTATCAGAGAGGGGTGCGACGCAGGCGTCGGATCTAGAAGAGGTCACCTATCCTGTCCCTGAAACCTGTCCTGAGCCTTTGTCACCTGATCTGTCCCAGGGGACCCATTCCAGCTCCTTGGCCAAGGGGTTGGTTTCCACACCATCCTAGGTAACTAGAATTATGTGTAGTATGTCATTGTACTGCTCTCTCTGTTTCCTCCCTATTCAGGTACTTTCATCAAATAACTTTGTTTAAACAATTATTTCTGTCTTAAAATGTATTCCCTTCCTTGGAGGAAAACAGTGTTTTAATTGTATTTTGGTTCTTGGTTCACATGATTCTAACTAGATAAACACTTAAAACTCTCCTGAGTCTGTGGTTATTTTAAAGAGATTTATCCTATGTCAATTTTGCCTATAAAAGTTAACTAATAGATCCATTGACCAGAGGAAAGTTCATACGAACGAAAAGGTTTGGTAAGAAATGATAAGATAAAATCATCTTACAGGTATTAGTACACCAAATTGACCCCAGCGGTAATTACTAGCTTATATGAATGTGTGTATTGGGCCCAGGTTAGTATGTGGTTTAGTGAGTATCTCTAGCTGGTAACCCGCTGGATCAAGGTGAGGCCCATTTTAGAGCCCGACAGGTGGCAGATAAGGGTCGAGACCCATGACATAGGGTTGAGAGTTACCTTGAAGATAAAGGATTCACTGGTGCTCTCACGGGCAATGGGAGTAACAGAGGAGGTGGTAGCAGTTAAGTCAAGTCAAACTTTATTTCACATTAATTAAAATGCATAAAAGTACATAAAAACTATTAAAATAATTAATAAAACTAATAAATTAAATGATCTTCAATAAAAGTCAATTATCTGTCTCATCCTGTGTGCAAATATATAAGTAGTTTCACATTGCCCCCCTGCAACCCATCTTCTAATTGATGTATCTTGAGCTCCGTCTTTTGGGCCCTACGGGGGGGAAACACAGACCACAGGCTAGCTTGTTGGTGTGAAAAAGGCAGCTTTATTGGAAACAGGTGCACCTTACATGGAAACATCCCTTGGCCTGTGCCGTACAAAACTAATCCTCACTAAATATAGCCTTCCTATCTGGCCCCCCACCCCCTCCCCTAAAATTGTTTCCCCCCCCTGCAACAATCATAAAACAACTTACAATTCCTAACTTTCCTACCCTACCTAACTAGGTAAATTCTTATGTCCTACCCCACCGTAAACAAAATCATTAGATGTCCCCCATGACCTAGGAAAAACGCCCCCAACTCATAGCGCACCACACCAGCACCTGTTCCAGCGACAAATCCCCCACAAAGCATCCCTCCCCGATGCACCTGTCCCCACAAAGGCCACCCCAACTTCCAACCAGAAAGACACCCCCCTCAAACCCCTAAAAGAGGCGTGGGGACTCCCCGCTCAAAGGGAGGGAGGGCGGGGACAAAAAAGACACCAACCACCCCCAGCCGGCCGTTGTGTCACGATCCACCAAATGGTGAGTCGCCACACAAAATGGCCGGCTATAAACCCATCCAGCCCAAAAGGAGCCCAAGGAGCCCAACC
This sequence comes from Triturus cristatus, assembly GCF_964204655.1. Lineage (NCBI taxonomy): Eukaryota > Metazoa > Chordata > Amphibia > Caudata > Salamandridae > Triturus > Triturus cristatus. Next base: position 1,052,545,894 of record NC_140588.1, read on the forward strand.
AGCACAATGCAGCCCAAGACCCCGGAAGTCCTGCCCCCCGTGCTCCGGATGCCCCCCTGCCCAAAATCCCCCGGGAGGGCGAGCCTCCCGCTGGTCGGCCGCCCCCCCAAAGCCCTATTATATTTTTTCCCAAGCTCCACTCTAGTTGGTTAAAATATAAATATATGTGGTGGTAGTCATTGACTAATGGCAAATGCCACTACCACATTTATCCACTCAATCTAAATGTCAAATAATGTAATTCGATTATTTGTTAATGAAGTTGGAGACAACAAACTCATGATGTGGAATGACAATATTGATGTGAAATGAATGTACTTGTGACGGTATAATGCCCTATCAATACTGCGCTTGCTCTCATTTTGTCTCGACTAGTGTATATGAAAATGCATAGGTTTGTTAAGATGTCACAGTATGGGGATGTTTGTGCCCTCTCCCCGCTGCTTCTTTCTTTTTGTATTCTTTACGAAAATCAATAAAGACATCCAAACAAAAAAAAAACGTAATCCCATGGGATAGAGGCTGCAATATCCGAGGCACAAGCTTAATGATGCAAAGTTTCATTAACAAACATATTAACTGGCTGGTGTTCTCTCAATCTGAAGTCTCAAATGAGGTTGCGCTTTAACTAAAAAAGCATTTGTGTGAAACAGAAGAGTGTGCTATTGCGGCAGTGGTTAGGGATTGAGTGGTGTTCTTGCTGGCTAAGGCGGAGGAATCAATGGCGGATAAACATGAAAAAAGGTCTTCTGATTTAACTCCATGAAGCCCATGGCAGGATCTTTTCTTACTAGTGAGGTTTTATTCCAAGAGCTCCCTCCAGATATGAGTCCATGGGCATACAGTACTGGAGCCACGTTTTCTGGGTGCTTTGTGCAGACGGGTGAAGATGCGCTTGTATTTGGCAAGCAGCCGCCGCTGCTTCTGTAAGGCTGCCCGGGGGGGGGTTGCGCAGCAGCCCCCCCCCTAAAAGGGCGGCCGCCTTAGTGCCACAGGAAGGCACAGGGGTGAGAGGTCTAGTCCCTGGGTCCGCCAGGGGAGACCCCAGCAGATGGCTACTTCCGGCGGGCATAGATTTGGCAACATTCTGCTGGGAAATGATGAGCAGCAGGAAGGTTTGAACCATGGTGAGCAATTGTTGTGGGTTCCGTGCTCAACAGGAGCAAGGGAACTGCATTCTGTTCCATCAAGCTACAGGTCTGTCTATAGCTCCAGAAACTGTAAAGCTGCTATTTTCGCCCGGGTCTGGGCTGCCAATGTCATCTAACTTTGCAGCCAGACACTGAGTAGGCAAAGACATACTTGCGATGGTGCATCGGGCACTCACCAGTAGAGTTAGTTGAGTGTCATCATACCCGATATAACGTCAGTGATAAAACGTAGGTTGTGGCCACACACGACCAGGCACTCTAGGGCAGCTGGGGCGGGAGTGTGCCAGTGCCAAGAGGGTGCGGGTTGCCTGGTTAAGGCTGCTGGTTTGGAGGGAGCACTAATACTGATCGCCACTAGAGCACACTTTGCATTCATAGAAGGCTGAATTGATACTTTTGGTATGGTGCCAGTTGCTTTAGTTATGCGCATGTTTCTTGGTAGCGTCGGGAACATTCAGAATGCAATGCTGGTGGTTAGCCTGGTTGTCAGGCTGTTCAGAGGTGTTTTAGCTCAGGCATGGCCAAGCATGGGTTATAGGCCGGTGGTCTGCCCTGGGATTCGTGTTAACAGGCAGGTGAAGCAGCAGAACTTAGAGGGGCTTGGGTTTGACGTCTGGATACAAGGGCAGAGCCTGGTTGCTCACTTAGTAGCCCGTCCTTGAGTTCGACGAAACCGGTACCATTGATGCGAGTATCGGTACCGGGTAACTTCTCCCGCCCTCCAGCACTGGCTGGCAGCTATGCAGGTTGTGGAAGTGGCCTTCCAACTGGGGCGATATGGTCCATATGATTAAGGGAAACCCCGGGGTAACACTTTTATAGCTACAAATTAGCAGGAGAATAATTGGCTTTCCCAGTATTCAAAATAGAGAAGAATTTTACACGTTGGTTCTCCTCTGTGGTCACTCTGTCCTGTCTCTCCCTGGTATACTAGCAGAATTTTGGGAGGGCAAGGCTTCACATATGGTGGTGACTGATGGAATGCGATGGACATACTCCAACTGGGTGAAAGAGGAAGTAAGGCGGGCTTGCAACGCTTACCTCCTCCCGCATTGGCACTGCCAGGCAGGAGTGTCTTGTCAAAGGGATTGTTATTCAGCCATGCAAAGGCAACTTTGGACCAACGCCTAGTTTTGGGTTTACGGTCATTTCAGTCAAAAATCCACGGGGGAGTTTAGAAAGGATGGGGGCACCTGTCCTGATGGTGCATGCTGGCCGCCGGTCCGGTTGGGCGTAGACTTGTTTTGGCTGGTCCTGGGAGAAGCCCGGTATCAGCATGCGGTAGGTAAAAAGGCCTACCTGGAGCCATGCGCGGTTGCGCAGAGCAAAGAGGTCTTGGCCTCATCAGGCATGTTCTTATGCACGCCAAGTCCACAGGGTGCCTGGAGGGAGATGGGGTGCACCTCTCTAGTTTAGGCATGGATCTTTTCCTACTGGACCTAGGGGAAGCTTTGGCTGCAGCAGGTTGTAAGGAAATAGGTCTAACTTGGTGGGGGGCCCTGGTAGTGACGGTGGCCACTCCCAAGGCTGTGGAGGAGTTACAGGGCGATCCAGGGTCTGCACATACCAAGGGGTACATCATGCAGCAGCACCGCGGGGTGCGAAGCCAGGATACCCGAGGGATGTTTTAGCGTTGTCCCCTGGAAGAACGACGGCGCCCCGTTAGCCGACAGGTGGTTCTGGGTCTGAGCAACCGGGGCTGCCATGTATGCTCCGCCCACCCCTCACGGGGGGGCGTGTGAAGCTAGTGGACTGGGGGTCCACGGATGGGAGGGGTGGCCCCTCCCAATATTTGGTATACACCATTCGGCGTTGCCATGGTGACTTTAGGCTTATCAGACGGGCAGGCGGCATAGGGGCTGGCCTGCCCTGGGATCGCCCGTAAGATAACCCACCATGTGTGCATATTGGTTATGCTAATAAACCTGCAGCAATATTTCTCCACTTACAATACAGTGTTGTGTGGTTTATTTATGTACTTATGTGTTTTGTGAAAACTGTTGCTGATATTGGCACTATGTAAGGCTGCCCGGGGGGGGGGGGTTGCGCAGCAGCCCCCCCCCCCTAAAAGGGCGGCCGCCTTAGTGCCACAGGAAGGCACAGGGGTGAGAGGTCTAGTCCCTGGGTCCGCCAGGGGAGACCCCAGCAGATGGCTACTTCCGGCAGGGGCGGGAAGGGGACAGGGGTATTTATACTGTCTCCGCCCCTTCCTCGCCCTCTTGTCCCTCTCGTTCGCCTTGCCCGCCCCTCCGCTTACCCAGCGTCCGGAGGTACAAAGGTGGGGTCAGGTTTTTCTAACATGTTACTTTGTGTTGCAGGAGGAGTTACAGGGCGATCCAGGGTCTGCACATACCAAGGGGTACATCATGCAGCAGCACCACGGGGTGCGAAGCCAGGATACCCAGGGATGTTTTAGCGTTGTTCCCTGGAAGAACGACGGCGCCCCGTTAGCCGACAGGCGGTTGTGGGTCTGAGCAACCGGGGCTGCCATGTATGCTCCGCCCACCCCTCACGGGGGGGCGTGTGAAGCTAGTGGACTGGGGGTCCACGGATGGGAGGGGTGGCCCCTCCCAATATTTGGTATACACCATTAGGCGTTGCCATGGTGACTTTAGGCTTATCAGACGGGCAGGCGGCATAGGGGCTGGCCTGCCCTGGGATCGCCCGTAAGATAACCCACCATGTTTGCATATTGGTTATGCTAATAAACCTGCAGCAATATTTCTACACTTACAATACAGTGTCGTGTGGTTTATTTATGTACTTATGTGTTTTGTGACAACTGTTGCCGATATTGGCACTAAGAGCTTGGGGTGGATAAGTAGGTTTCTGTAAAAATATTCTGTAAAAGTCAGTGAGCAAATTGCAACCACTTTTACCACGTGCATTCTTTGTACACGTGCCCCAGGGTCCCAAACTTCATAATATCACCAAACAGTGCACAATGTGTGGTTTGGCAATGCTGACAGGCAAGGGGGGAGGGGCAAGGAAACTCTAGAGGGGACTTTTGAAAAGACCTTCCATTTGCGATGGAAGGAGGCGTAGTCTCCAGCACGTGAACATGAAGAGGGGGGTGGGTTGAGACCAAAAAAGATGAAGGGACCCTAGCAACTCCAGTCTCAGTCTCCTAGATTCGTTGGTGGTTGAGGACTACACGTGAAAGCATGCCAGACTAAAATAAAAGTGAGAACACATTTTTTTTAAATGATTCATTCAAAAGCGGTATTCCAACCACCAGAGCTACAGCCCTGGGAAACGTCAGGAGGCAGGCACCTCGCAAACAGTTGGAGAAAAGTAAAAGAAATTTGGGGCCATATTATTAAGGAACGGCAATAACATTATCGCCGCTTTTGCGTCAGGAAACTGCCGCTAAAACGGCGATAATGGGCTTGATAATATGCCCTTGTGAATTCCGATAGCAGCCCAGGTTCTGGTGCGAACCTGGGCTTCTATGGGAATTCACAAGGGCATATTATGAAGCCCATTATTGCCACTTTAGCACCAGGAAACTGCCGCTAAAGCGGCCATAATGTTATCGCCGTTCCTTGATAATATGCCACGTGGAGTCTCCACTCATCTGGACTCCAAGTACAATAAACCAACACTGGGGTGGGGAGGAGTCAGTGGATGGATCTGCATGGGTGTGCAGCCATGCTAGTTACGTAGGCATCCGTGGGATGTTAGGGGGCGTGGCCGCCAGGATTCGAGGTGCTAATGCAGAAAAGTTGGGGGGGAGGGGTCCAAATCAATGAACTGGCCCTGGAAGTTTCAGGTCTAGCTGCCAGACTTCCTTAGTGGTTGAGCGCCACAAGAAACACAAGCCAAACTAAAATAAGTGTGAAAAGATATTTTAAAAATATAAACCAATTAAAAGCAGTTTTCCAATTGAAAGAGCTGCACTGCTGGGCACAACCAAAACACTACAAGGAAAGTAAAGGAGACTCGAAGTCTTCTCCCATAAGGACTCCAAGTATGATCTGGAGGGGATTCAGAGGTGGTGTAAAACACCTCTTCATCAGGACTCTGGTGACGTCATGGCTAGATTATTGCAACTCCTCCTTCCTGCTCAAGCCTTGCTCAGGAAATTACAGAAAGTGCAAACAGAGCAACAATGCTGATCTCGAATCTCAAACCTTCAGACTAAATCCAGCCAGCTCTAGCGGCATCAAACTATCTGCCCATGAGGAAGAGAGTTTAATTCATGTCAGAAGCCCCGGTCCATTGCAGCATCTACAAATCAGCCCCTGAGGAGCCTCTTCCTAACACAGGTGCCCACAACATCCCTGTGATCCACCCACACTCCGACTCTGAGCACTGGCTCACCAGGAAGCAGGAAGTGGGAGAAGATGGTTCTCCTTCCAAAGCTCAAGGCTGAAGAGCACTCTGCCACACTGACTTCACACAGCGCCAGGACTCCCTTGGGTAACAGTGCGCTCTATAAATTGCAATAACATAACACTAGCATCTTCAACGACAGAGCTTATAGAGAGCTCTAACGACTGTTGTACGGCAGAATATAGATAACATATTGTTCAATATGTAAATATTGTGTGCTAAGTATTCATTAAAATATATATGTGCACAAGGTGCACGCCCTGAGACACAGTGTTTTTTAATCCGGAGCAAGACGCGGTTGCTTGATACGAATGCGGTGATTCTCTCACCACAGGGCTGCTTGCTGCGGACCCAGTGAAAACAAAAGAGCACAGTGGGGGTCCCAAACACTACTTAAATCACGTCTTTCTATGGTCCCTAAATGCGAGACGTGTTCTCAAACACGCTTTCTCCTATTGGGCCACAAAGGGGGCACTCAGTTGTAAGATACGACAGCTTGTCAAATCTGCAGATGCCTATTGGTGAGATGAGAACAAAAAACAAAACAAAGAGGGGTCTGTTATCATCTTGACATATCTTCAGTCTTAAAGATGGTCTCCCTGATTTGTTAACGACCGGGACATCAACGCACATTCCAACTTCCTTTGCAGTCATTGTTAAATATGCCATTCCAAGCCTGGTATACTTCTTGACACGCTTAACCCATGTATATAGGAAGAGGCTGTTTGATACATTGCCATATGGCATATGAAGTTAGATATGATTATGTAATGACCAATGTCAATGTGTGATAAGATTTATTTTTGGGAACCCCTGTTATTGTATATATGATGAGTTATCGTTTTCAATATAAAGAAAATGTTTGAATATATACACCTGCTTTTTGAAATTGTGTTTCTTTTTATGTTATTTAAAACTAACCTTCAAATAAGTTGTTATGTCAAGCTTAGACATATTGAAAAGTTTAAAAATGTACATATTAGTGCGGGAATAATTCCCTTGTATGACATCCTCACCTGTTATATTACATATATTAAAGGCAGTGAAGGTGACTGTGCCACACATGGTGAGGGCACAGTCGAGTCGGGCAGTTTACAATGCTCCTGTAGTCTGCAGCAGCCGGCCTGCTGGCAGTAGTTTGTATGGGTCACTCAGGGTGGCGCAAAACCATGCTGCAGCCCTGGGGACCCTATTCCACCAATGCCCTGGGTACCCCTGTACAATATACTAGGGACTTATAAGGGGGTAAAGCTTTCGCCAATTTAAGATTACCAAGTAAAACATAACATTTTTGGGCGAGAGCACGGGCAGTGAGGTTTGGGCAGCAAAGTCCAGTGCACTATCTGAGTCATAACCATCAGCATTTGGAGCAAAAAATGGGGGGGGGCATACAGAAATAGGCCCTTTCCTACAATCAGAGCTTGTATTTTTCTCAAAAAATATTTAGGCAGTGATATTCCGATACCATTCAAGGAATATCTTTTTGTAACGCCTTTTCCAGCCTGAACCCCATCATCCTCATCTAACCACTCTCAAAGCAGTCTGAAGCGGCATGGCGCTGCGTTCGGCGTAATACAAGAAACCAATAATAATAATTATTGAAGGTTAGGGCGGGCACAGGAGGAGCCAAGCTGAGATTAATGTGGATGAGATTATAAGAGGGGCACAGCGGGCCTTGCAAAGCTTTGTGGTTATGTATGTTCCTCTGGTGTGAGACAGTTTGTGCAAGGAATATTTATATTTTGTTGGTACCAACTTTAGATGTGGTGACGTAGATATGAAGAGGATGCTCCGGATTGGATCTTCTTCCATTGCAAAGTGGGACCGAAAGATACCGCATGGGAGCCATGGGCCCAGATTTAAGGACGCAGGAGAATCATGCATGTGCTGCCCACAGCTGCGGCAGATGCTTCGTTAGTTTAAGAGGAAATGACAGAAGCCGTATGTGCTATTTATATGTTTTTAACAAGATAACATGGTTGAGGATATGGTGATAGCATTATTATAGGGGTTCAATAAAGCCAGCTGGCCTGGTTGTGTTTAATATAAAGGGGGGAGCCTCACAGTAAAATAAGAGAACAGCAGATAGCAATAGAAACAAAGGAGTTGGAAAATGGAGAGGGGCTTTTTTACAAGCCCCTTGCGCCACTTTTGCGTCATTTTTAACATGGGAAAAGTGACGTACGGGTGGCGCAAGGGGCTTGTAGATCTGCCCCAGAGTTTTTTAGCACAGATTGTGCATGTATGTGTAAAACATACTCCAGTATATGTAAAGGCAATATTGAAGATGCCGTACCACACAAGCCTGTTCACACCCCCTCCCATGCTTGTCGCTGTTTTCAATTTTCGCTGTAGTTGTTATGTCTACTCTGAGTGTTAATTGCTATGACAGCAAACTCACGCATGCATCTTTGCACTCCGAACAGAGCTTCATCTCAAACAAATGTATTCTTTTTTTTTTTTACGGATACCCAATCAGTTTGTTAAAGTGCTTACTCCCCCCAACCTTCACGCTCTAAACATGGCAAGAACACAGAGGGGCATACTTACAATAGAAGTGGCAGCGCCTGGTGTTAGGCTCCTTGGCCTAACGCTGCGCTCCTCCACTTCTGAAACGCAGGGCTGCACCATATTTACAAGAATCCGGTGCAGCCCTGCGTTTCCTCCTGTGCTGGTGCTAAATGCAGGCACCCTTTCCCCATAGTGCAAGGGTGTCTGTGTGCAGGGGAGGATTGTTTATGTGCACAAAGGTCCTCCTTCCTGCACATAAACAATCTTTAAATGCTGTTTTGTAACTTCCATGTGTGCTGCTTCATTTGTGTACTTGTCTAAATTCCCTTCCTTTCTGTGGCTTTTTTTCTGTTTTGTCTCTCCTTTCGGTGGGTGGTTACTATCCTTAGCGACTGGCCCTGTTACATGTGTAATTGCTCTTCTGTCTAATTTGTTACGTTTTTGCACTTCTTTTTCTGTTTTCTTGGGAAGGCTCTCCTCACGCACAAAGCACACACTCCGTCGCTGCTTCATCTCCTCCCCCACCCTTTCACCTCGCTTGCCCCCCACCAGTCCCTGCCCACAATTCGGGACAGGAGGTGGACGGTAAGCGCAGGGCGCCACGCTTCATGTCTGTTAGGGTATTCCCAGGTAGTGTGTTCTGCGTATGTAAACAAACTTTGCTGGATGCTGCGCGCCTTTTGACTACCCGGCCGCTTTCATTTTCACCATCGCTGGTTTAACCCGTTCCCCGCTCATGACGGAACCACTCCGTCATGAGCCACGGGCGCCGTGTGCTCACGACGGAGTGGTTCCGTCATGCTGCGGCCGTTGGCGGCCTCTCCTCCCACGCGGCGCTAATTTCCCGCCTGTGCGGGCGATTAGCGCAGTGGGTGGAGTCATGACGGAACCACGCCGTCATGAGCACAGCTCGCCCGTGACTCAAGACGGCGTGGTTCCGTCATGAGCACAGCGGCACCGTCAACCCCCCAAACCCTCCCAGCGCTGCGGCGGAATTCGCGCCGCAGCGAAGGGGTTAAGTGTTATGGTTTTGTTAACAAACTTTGCTGGATGCTGCGCGCCTTTTGACTACCCAGCCGCTTTCATTTTCACCATCGCTGGTTTAAGTGTTATGCTTGTTGGATGCCGCGTGCCTCTGAATTATGCTCCCTTTTCATTTTCACCACCGTGGTTTTTATTATTTCAGTTTGGAGGCTTCCGCCTTTTAACTACATGCCTCCTTTCATTTTCACAAATGCGTGTTTCATTATTTTAATTTGGAGGCCCCATGCCTTTTAACTACACACCCGCTGACTGCAGCTCTTTCTTGCTTTCCCCCCCCCCCCCCCCGCATGACGGCTCTTTCAACGTCACAATCTCACTGCCATTTCTGGATTTAAAGCATGGAGGAAGCTGTTTCAACACAATGCTGCCTGTGGACATGCTACAGGCACTTCATTTTTTGTTTATTTACATTATTTACGCTAATACACTAATCATCACCATAGCCAAATTAGTACATGAAAAAAAATCTTCCTACCTGCTAAACATGCGGAACATCAGAAAACCAGTTTGAATTTAGCACATGCAAATGCCGGAGCCAAAGGAGGAACCACTATCGGACACAACATTTTTTTATCCTGCAAGGATAGTCCCACCGAGAACATGTTGGAAGAACAGACTTTCCAAACGGGCTAAAAAGTCACAATTTTCAAGGTGTCCAGAAGGGTATTTCTCATATTTGTGTCTGCTACACTATTCAGGCACAATTCCTGGCGCATCCCTGCAAATCAGCAGGGATGCGTTAGGAAACTTGCAACACGCATTACAATCCTTGCGCCACCATGGATACGCCGCATTTACAATGCGGCGTGCCATGGTGCAAGGAAATGCAGATGCGTGTCGCATCTGCCGGCGTAAGGTTGGCGCAGTGCTGGAGTCGTGTCACGGGCGCGACGCAACTCCAGCACTGTTCCAACCCAGCCAATCTGCAATATGGTGAATCAATCCTTACACCTCCTTCAAGCAGGCATAAGGTTTTGACGCAGCAGTTTTCCGTGGCATTCCTGCGATGGAACGCCTACCCTGCGCCGGAAACGCCCACATGAAACCTGACGCAGATTTCATGTGGCGCAGGGCTTTACAACGTGACGCATCTGGGGAGATGCGTCACATTGTAATTCTGTTGCAGCATGGCGCCAGCTTTACGCTGCCGCTACATCACAGAACTGACGTAACGGTGGCGCAAAAGTGGCGCAGGGGCTTGTAAACCTGCCCCTGGATTTCTATGCAGCAGCTATTAATATCGTGAGCTCGAAACATAAATCTGAAAGCGGAGCAGCCGCATATTGGTACACACCAGTAGAGCCCAGTAGAAACGCTCTTTCTCGATCCAGCGAAAAAAGTGCGTCTGCCCAGCCCACTGCAGCTAAAACGTGTCCTGAGGCACCCCGGGCTTGCCCCGGACCTAGCGGGCGTTAGCAGGCTGCTCCAGAGGTGACTGTCGCTGTACCAACCCTAGCAGCATCTGCCAGATTCTCGTCTTCCCTGCGGCGGAAGACAAGTAGCGCATGACTGGGAACGTTGGGGCAGATTTACAAGCCCCTTGCGCCACTTTTGCGTCACTTTTCCCATGTTAAAAGTGATGCAAAAGTGGCGCAAGGGCCTTGCAAATCTGCCCCCTTCTAAGGGAGTGAAAGGAGATTGTGCAACAGCCCAGAAAAAACAGGCCTGCTTAGGAACTAACTGTCCAATACTTAACTGGTGCAGTTTAATGTTTCTTCCTGAGACTAAAGCTGAGTGTACCGACACTGCTCAAGCACCAATCAATGATTACAATCAGGGCTGGCTTTTCTCCATAGGCAAGCTGGGCATGGGCCCAGGGAGCCAACCTTTAGAGGGGCCCACTGATCTGTCTGCATGAAGGGTGTGAATGCAGCAGTATTCTGACTGGGCTCAAGTTATCCTTCATTAACTGCTTTTCTTTTTTTTTCTCTTTTTAATATGCTGCCGGCACCGTGTTTAGCACCTATTAACTCCCGCAATAACCTGTGCAGTCGGCCACCCGGTCAACCCTTACCTCCCTCCCAACATTAAGTACTCAAGCTGCTTGTTTGGAGCATTAAGACTAACGAGCTGGAAAGCACGGCGCAGAGGGCACACCACTTTTACACCTTGAGGAGCATTTTTTGCAATTTCTATTTAGCGCGAACTAGCTGAGGTACATTACGTGACTTGTGTAGAATCACAAGGCCTCATTTATGTAGCCCTATCCGCACATTTGCGCCGGTGGAACAATCACTTTTTTGATGTTCCAGTAGCACAATGTCGCACTGGCATATTTATAGGGCCAGTTAAAGCCACGTTGCGTGGCTTTTCATGGCCGTATAAATATGTGCCCCTGGGGCGTTCCATGGGTGTTGCTGGCAGTGTTCCCAACAACATCCATGGCTTTTTGACACTGCCCCAGATTTACAAGAAATCGTAAGTCCGAGGCAGTGCCAAAAACATACGCCTCCCCAGGGGAGGAGTAAGGGAGGCACAACGAGGAGAATTATCTTTATTTCTCCTCGTTTTTATGCAGCACACATAGAAAGAGGAAAAAGCCTCTTGTGATTGTTTTTGTGCAAGAATGTTTTCCTTCCTACACAAAAATAATCATCCCCACAACGCAGGCACCCGTGCACAATGGTGCAAAGGTGCCTGCATTGGCGCACGGCAGCCCATTGTGCGCCGGCACAGGGGGAAAGGACAGGAATGAGCCGTATCTAATAGATACGGCGCATCCCTGCCCTTTTCTTTTGCTGTAGGGCTGAGCAACAGCAAGACCTGCTGCGCTGCCCCATGGCCAAAACCCCATAAATGAGGCCCTTAGGGTTTTTAGCCGAAGCCGGGACTTGTTTTTAAACGTGCTGTTAACTAACACTCACCTTCCCTTCCTCCCATCCTGTTTTTCACACCTAGCTGATTAGCAAAGCCAAGCACTCGTTTTCTATATGTTCTGGCTCTCCACCATTTCCACTTTTCGGTTGTCTGTTTGCCTTTGCCCGTCTATGTATTTGTCTGCTAGTTATCTTTTGGCTGTCTGCTTTTTTCACATTTTCTTTCTATGGATTCCCTCTTGTGGTGTTCTTCTTCCTCTTCTAACCTCTTCATCTTATTTCTCTGTGTATTCGCTGTTTTTATTTTATATCTATGTACTGTGCCTCACGTCTTTCCTTTTTCTGGCCTCTCCTCTTCTGCCGTTCTTGGTGTATCCCCACTGCCTGACTGTGTTTGTGGCTGTTTCAGAGTGGGTGTTTGCATGTCTGCCTTGCTCCCTGGGTCTCTTGCCATGCTCTACTGTAGTTCCCCTCTGTCAATGTTGCTTATTGTCTAGAAAGGCCCAGACATTATGGGCCCCCGAAAGTTCCCACTCAATATGTTTAAGCAAAAGCTCAAACATGTCTTGAGCAAGGACCAATGTCACCAGTTAAACTCATTTTATGCTTAAAGGCACCTCAAGGCAGGCTTGGAATTCGTATTTCTGTTTTGGGGCTCCTGCCTCATCATAACCTACAAACGTTCAGGTCTTATCTAATTTGGTCTGATACTAACCTTTTCCGTACGCATGATTTTTCAATATTCTGTTGCACATAAAATGTTGTCACTTCTTTTATGGCTACCTCGGGGACCTGCTTAATGCAAGGACCCGTCTCCCTATTGTGATAATAACACTGATCCCTTATTGTGAATGTGGGTTTTTTCCTGCGATCAGAGTTTTTAGTGAAATATGGGAGTGCAGGGACTCACTGTGCAGAGCACCTGTTTGCTCCTGTAAAGTGCCAGTGCTTGCAGCAGTGCTGAGAAGTGCTTCAAATACAAGAAGTGCAGTGACTCGGAAGTGGTGAGGACCTGCCCATTACACAGGGCCGGACTGGCCATAGCGGGCACCGGGCGTTTCCCCGGTAGGCCGCTAGGGTGGCGTTTGGTTTTGGCCCCTGGGGAGCTGTTTTTGTTACCGGGGGTCAGCAATATCGGCCCCCTGTAATAAAATCGGCTAAAACCAGCCCTTGCAAACTGCTCGGCTGCACTCCCCCTCACCCCAGGGGGGGCCAGCTGGGCGGTTTGCCAGGGCCGGTTACTGTTCCCAGTCCGGCACTGCCATTACATCACTTCCTGTGTGCTTGTAACATCCTAAGTAGAGGTCCTCGATGCACGCATTGATTTACCACAAACCTTGATGTCTTTCATGGCTAATGTAATGCAATGGATAATGTGCTGCACAGCTAAACACCTATACGGTCCCAAAGGCGTGACCTATTGGCTATGCCAATGCTTGTTTTTTTTTATTGTTACCAATGTTTGACTGGAATGTTACTAAAGGCTCGTCAACACGAAAATGCTCATGAACGCTTTAAAATGCTGTAAGTACAAAGTCCATTTTGTTCTTATCTGGATTCAATACCCTACATTTAATATTAAAATTAAAAATCCTTTTCAATTTCTGCCATTCACATGGCCATTATTGATATTAATTGGGTATTGTACACGCTGCTGAGTAGCTCGGCTTTGCTTGGTTTCTTTTGGAATTAAAAAGGAGCTGATAAAATATAATTCTGATTAAATTCGAGAGGTCTTCAAATAAATTGCACTTTGTTAGCAGCCGCTAAGAAAAAACGTGTTGATCACAGCGCGGCTGCGCTAAGAATAGAGGCGGTGAGAAAAACAAAAACAGAAAGGCACATTGCTTCGGACTGAAAGGGTGTGAAAAAAAATCACTTTCTGCATCATAAAACATTGCGTCCTTTTGTGCGCGAGGACCCTAAATTCAGGCACTTGTGAACCAGGAAACTGAGGCACAAAGGCAATGAAAGTGTTTCACTTTGTGTGTCTAATTGGCCAGCACTCCAGACATTTCTGTAATTGTTCGTAAATTACAAAATCACTTCATGATTTGATTTTAAGTCGTGTCGCCCCAAAAAGGCGTGCCTTGCAGTCTCACAGACCGGTTACCGTGGAGACGGGTGGATGAAACCCTCCTTGCATCGGGAGAAGACGTGCTTGAGACATGTGCAAGGTGTGTGATAAAAATAACAAGTGGTAATTACCAGGAGCAAAAGGGAGCTGTGTAAGAGGCGGCAACACTGATGCGCTGCGGAGGGCTGCGCGAGCCCGCACGCGCAGTGTTCCACCTATCGCTGCTGCACCCTGCGGCGCATTCCAAACACTGGACTGCACCTTGGTCCCACTGTCACTCCTACATTCAGGGCCGGTTCTAAGATTTGTGGGGCCCTGGGCAGAAGGGGACTGTGTGAGGCCCCTCTAATTTGTATAGCCTTGACCCATTCAGGGCTGTCTGCATCTCAATAGATGCCCCCTGCTCCTGAAGCTGCAGCCCCGCCTTCTTAGCGCCTCTTAACAGCTCATAAAGGGATGAAGGTGTCAGGGTTGCTTATCTCCATAGAGGGTTAAGGGACTGTCAGGGAGCTAATCCGCCCAGCAATCGTCCTCCCACTGTGCCTCAGTGTGGGTGGGGAGGGAAGGGGAGGCCTAATTGCAGGACAAAACTGAGGAATGTGCCTTCTTACAACTGGGACTGGCCCCACCCCTGGGTTCGCCTTGCTACATCATAGACATGAGGCCAGGGGAGGATGCCCCCTGAGGTGGTGCACTTGCAAGGTGGCACTTTTCATGCCTTGGCATGGCTGTCTCACATTGGTGCAGGGCCCCAAGTTGGAGGGCTGACTGCGGTGCCCTGGGCATCTGCCCACACTACCCGTGCCTAGCACAGGCCCTGCCTCCATTCACTCCCCAGCACTGGCATCCACACTTGCATTGCTGCACGCCGCTGTTTGCTCGATCCTTGTGCATGACACTGTTCCACATTAGCACCGCTGGACGTCACTGCACCAGTGGCGGCCCGTCATTTAGGGCGGAGGGGACAAGCTTCCTCACTTTTTACAAACCTGAAGCATATAATATACAGCTTTTATCCAATGGTGTAACGGCCCAGACACAATGCGCTCATAGTCCAGCCATCATTGAGGGTCCAGCCAAAATTCAGTCAGTGACCAGCCATAATGCAGTCCGTGTCCAGCCCCATTGGCCTCAATGTCTAGCTACAACTTTGTGAATATCGAGCACCAAAACATAAATTGGTCATTTAAGGTTTTGTGGAGGTAGGACCATGGCCATAAATGCCCGCAGATGTCCCACTCTGCCAAACTTGCATTTACCTTGAGGGGGTGCAACTGCTTGGCTGTCCTGAAAATCTCCCCACCAGTGGCAAACCCTCCAGAGGGGTGAGTGCTTGCAATGTTCAACACTCCATCCACCATCCCCTTTGGTTTTGCTTTGTTCGCCCTAAGTTGGCAGGGTATGCCCAGACGTGGGTCCCTTGCTCACTTTGCCACTGGATTCAAGCTAGCCTGGCTTATGAGGGCTGTTAGCCAGAAACCGGTCCCAGGATGCTTGTTTCCGATCCAGGGAAGACATGGCTTGGCAGTTCGGGCTGGACTGTTCCCATGAGGTACAGGGTCAGACTGATTTGCATATGGCCATGTCTGAACTGGGGTGGCGGAGTGAGCTAAAGAATGATGATTGATTAAACCCAGATCAGTTGACTGGGGTGAGTGCTTGCAATGTTCAACACTCCAACCATCATCCCCTTTGGTTTTGCTTTGTAAACCCTCCAGAGTGCCACTGGCGACATACCATCAAATGACCCAACCTATTAAGGGTGGAGCTTCAAGCGCAGGATGTTTCTCCTCCGGTCCACCCTGTGAATCATCATGGTCCACAGCGGGAACATCCTCAATTGCCCCATGCAGGGAGAAAACTCCCTGTGCATCATGACCATTTCTTTTGCACATTTTAGAAGCTAAGGACTTCTTTAGGGTTTAGTCTGGTGCACAACAAAAAAGGCCCTGTATGGTGCACTAATATGACTGCATGGCCAGCATGCATTATCACGTAGATGCCTCCACCATGTTGATGGTAGCACATTCTGTGAATTTTGTTCTGCATATGCAGTATGGAGCTAAAAAGATGACAGCAATTCTCTGCACACCTGTGCCGCCCCAGTGGTCCAGCAAATTGCCGGCTGAGGTGAAGTGACTTCTCAATGTCCAACTACATTGCTTTGAATAATAGACCACAGTGCAGGCATTGTCCAGCAACAATTCAATATGCAACCGCAATGCAGACAATGTCCAGCCACAACATGCTCATTGTCCAGCAACAATTCAATATGCAACCACAATCAAGACAATGTCCTGCAACAACATGCTCATTGTCCAGCCACAATTTAATATCCAGCCAAAATGCAATGCCCAGCCACAACATGCTCATTGTCCAGCCGCAATTCAATATCCAGCCACAATGCAGGCAATGTCCAGCCACAACATGCTCATTGTCCAGCAACAATTCAATATGCAACCACAATGTAGACAATGTCCAGCAACAGCATGCTCATTGTCCAGCCACAATTTAATATCCAGCCACAATGTCCAGCCACAACATGCTCATTCTCCAGCCACAGTTCAATATATGGCCACAATGCAATGTCCAGCCACAACATGCTCATTGTCCAGCCACAATTTATTATGCAGCCACAATGTCCAGCCAAAACAGGCTCATTGTCCAGCCACAATTTAATATCCAGTCACAATGTCCAGCCACAATATGCTCATTGTCCAGCCACAGTTCAATATATGGCCACAATGCAATGTCCAGCCACAATATGTTCATTGTCCAGCCACAATTTAATATACAGCCACAATGTCCAGCCACAACATGCTCATTGTCCAGCCACAATTTAATATCTAGCCACAATGTTCAGCCACGACATGCTCATTGTCTAGCCACAATTCAATATCCAGCCACAATGCCCAGCCACAACATGCTCATTGTCCAGCCACAATTTAATATCCAGTCACAATGTATAGCCACAACATGCTCATTGTCCAGCCACAGTTCAATATATGGCCACAATGCAATGTCCAGCCACAACATGCTCATTGTCCAGCCATAATTTAATATACAGCCACAATGTCCAGCCACAACATGCTCATCGTCCAGCCACAATTTAATATCTAGCCACAATGTTCAGCCACGACATGCTCATTGTCTAGCCGCAATTCAATATCCAGCCACAATGCCCAGCCACAACATGCTCATTGTCCAGGCGCAATTCAATATCCAGCCACAATGTAGACAATGCCCAGCCACAACATGCTCACTGTCCAGCCACAATTTAATATCCAGCCACAATGCAGGCAATGCCCTGCCGCAACATACTCATTGTCCAGCCACAATTCAATATCCAGCCACAATGCAGACAACGCCCAGCCACAACATGCTCATGGTCCAGCCACAATTCAATATCCAGCCACAATGCATGGAATGCCCGGCCGCAGCATGCTCATTGTACAGACGCAATTCAATATCCAACCACAATGCAGACAATGTCCGATCTATTTCTCCCTTCTCTGACTGTGGTTGGAACTGCTGACACTGACTTCAAGCTGCAGAGGCCCTAATTAAAAACCTTTTCTTTAACCCAATCAGACATTATTGTACCCTACTGGGCATGTTTAGACCTAAAGATTTTTGTACCGACATTGCTGTGGTATTTATATTTAGAAGTTCACATTGTTGAAAGTGTCACTGTCTTGATCTATGAACTCTGGGCGCAGGTCAAGACTCTCACATCTCTGAGGCCAGGCTGTAAGACTGACAACAAGCATTGTCAAAGCAATGAAAGCATCACAGCCGCAGCAGAGCCTGTAACAGACTGAAGCACAATGGTCCAGGCAGGTAAAGAAAGGAGGCTCACAGCAGATTCTATACTAGGCAGATGCACAGTGACCTAAGCAGGTAAAACAAGC
This sequence comes from Triturus cristatus, assembly GCF_964204655.1. Taxonomy (NCBI): domain Eukaryota; kingdom Metazoa; phylum Chordata; class Amphibia; order Caudata; family Salamandridae; genus Triturus; species Triturus cristatus. Next base: position 1,052,563,739 of record NC_140588.1, read on the forward strand.
ATTGGCAAAGCAAGTAGGTCTCGCCTATACAAGTGCTATTGGCATTGCCAATGTTTTTTATCTATGTTGTTTACCATCGAGGCTGCTGGGTAAACGTTAATGGCACAAAGGAAAGTGACGTAGAGAGTAGTGTCATGGAGTGGTGTGGGGTAGAGAGGGATAGAGTGCAGTAGCATGGATTGGCATAGAGTGACATAGAGTGGAGTAGAGTGGGGTAGAGTAGAGTGCAGGGTCTTGGAGTGGCATAGAGTGGTGCAGAGTGGAATGCCTGCAGCAATCTCCCTCTGACCTGGCAGCAAAGAAAAGCACTGGCACCTGTGACGACATTTGTCTGTTTTTTCTTCTCTTGGCTTTCCTTTCTCTTATCTCCCTCGCCTTCCTCTGGGAGGGTCTCCAAATTTGGCTTCACCCTAGGCGCTCTTTGTCGAAAGGCCACCTCTGATCATATTGGAGCTGCCACAAAGGCAGAAGTATTGCTGTAGAACCAGGGAATATATACATGTAAGATGATTTGCAAGGCAAGGTGGGCTTCCATCATTGTGTGCCAAGGCCTAGTGCACCGGGCAGTGGAAGCACTATTGGGTGAAGCTTAGGAAGGTGAACTTTGATTGGCTGGTGTAGGGTCAGTTTATTAGGTCGAGCCTAGAGCAGCGCATGCGCTGCTGCTCGACTTTTAGTAAGGGGCTTTTCAAAGTGCTAAACTGTGGCCTAGAGCTTGCGTGCATGTGCGAGCAGAGGCGCCATATGGCTTTCCTCTCTCGTCATGGGTCATCAGCTTTCAAGATACAAAAGCTTTATTTCACATTCCTGAAGTCGATTGCTTCCTTGTTGCTCTTTGTTACTACTACTGTCCACAAGGTGGTGGTGTTCCCACATTGTATATGGAAGCTATTTAATATAGACAACATAGAAGTTAATACAGCATAGTGTTGCTTCCTGGCCAGTATTGTATCGACACGACTGGTGTTTGTATGTCACGACCGTTTAAAAAAAAACAAGCATTGGCATAGCCAAAAGGTCTCGCTTTTGGGACATTATAAGTATTTAGTTATGCAACTTTTGCATGGCTAAACACTTATAAGGTCCCAAAGGCGAGACCTATTGGCTATGCCAATGCTTGTTTATTAATGCAATGACTCTACCTTAAGGGCAGCTTTCCATGCACCTGTCTATGCCACAGATGTGTTTAAGATAAGCGTGCACTGTGCTGTATTCATTGTGTGCGGGAGAAATTATAATTTTCCTGATTAAATGATCAAAAATGAAATCATATATTTATTGTCATGTTTGGCTGGTCAGTTTTAGATAGCTTATTTGCTATGCATTTTAAAAACAACCGGCGAATGTTTATTGTGCAAATATGTACGTTTGTGATAGCAGTTTTTTTCTTTTTTAAAAGCTGGCTACCGAAATAACTGAATTATAACTTAACTAAAAAATATCACCAGGAGAGTTTTTTTTTTTTTTTTTATACTGCCAGGAATCTCGTTTTGATAAATAAGGCCGTGGGAAAACAATTTAGTTGTACTGAGAGGATATTTATGGGGCATTTGTAAAAATGTGTACGTGATCGGATCTGTGTGTGTGTGAGAACGAAAAACTAGTCATGATTTAAACATTAACGACCTCCATGTTGTGCCGTTACAGATGCTCGCTCTGTCAAATTAGGAAAAGCAGAGTAGAATGTCCCGGCAGAGGTGATGGGTAAAGCCCATGGGAATGTATCAAGGAGGTCTTGCCGAGAGGTGTGGGGGCCCGTAATGAACACAGTTACACATTACGAACTCCAAACACATAGAAGCACTGCTAACAACAGGGGTTTAGCAAGACTGGTGGTGGGGGAACATGGCGGCTGCTAGCTGAGCCGCCGCTTGCCGCTTGCCGCCGGAGGCTACTACGTCCCGTACCTGATGTGTAGGCGAGGCTGAGACCGGCGACTTGTTTTCCCGCATCCCGCTTTCATTGTCAGCGGTCTCTACTGGTTTTACTTGCTTCTTTCTTCCCTTAAAGCGCAGGCCGAGGAATGTTTTCTTTTTTCTTTTTAGAGGGATGTGCGTGGGTACGTTTGCCGACTTGCCGCGTCGGTTTGCTGCCGCCCTGGAGCTGAGGAGGGGCCACAGAGCAGCGGCTCGCTGGCTCCTCTGGGCTGATATCGGCAGAGGCAGCACAGGACGACTTTCTTCCACATTCGAGAGAGCTGTTTTCTCAAAGCAGTCGAGCGCGCCTTCGCCTCCTGAGGACAAAGGACTTTGCTAATTCCTCCTGCAGCCGCAACGACTGGAGCAAGAACAGGTGCAGGGGTGGTAAGAAGGGGGGGGCATCCCACTCTGGTTTTCACCAGTACAAAGCTGACTATTGATGGCGGTAAGCTAGTGCTTTTCTCCATACAGCCACATTCACAGCAAAAACAATTGAAGCAGGCACTGGTGGGTCAGGAGGGGGGGGTTGCAATTCTAGTATATACTGTATTAAGTGCCCACAGAGCCTACAGTGCCTACAACAAAAGGTATTGGGAGAGGCAAGAAACGTGGCGGTGGGATGCAGGGGTCGGCAAAAGTTAAGCCTGATGGGAAAAACACTAACACTAAACAGCCCCAGGATGGAAAATCTACTATAAGCGACAGCATAATTCAGGAGAAGGTGGGTGCCACCCCAGCCACCCCAGCTACAGTTGCGGACAGCAGCTGCTCAACTTTTCAGCATTGCAAGGTTAAGGGCAGGAGCATTAAAGCAGGCAGAGCTAAAAAACAAACAAAAAAAACGGGATTAGCAAATCAAAGCAGACTTCTTTAACAAGATAACAGATGACAACATAGACATAATGATTATATCACGTGGGGTGCATGGAAAGCATCAAAGGTCTAGCCACAAAAACATCAAACTGTTAATATCAGCATAAAAAGGCAAGCAGATTAGAACTGCCCTGACAACCTCTGCTCACACTGCCATGGAACATGTTAAAGCAAACAGGAATGTGCTATGGAGGGAGCAGCAGGCAGGGGGAGTGGGAGGTGGGAAGAAATAGTTCCTTAATTCCATCGGACCAATTTGTGCTTGGTCCCTGCTCCACAGCAAGCATCGGAGGTGACATTTCAGCTGCACTGGCCAATCAAGATGGCTGCAAAGAAGAGTGATGCTGAAGCAGACAAATGGTAAGCAATGGGTGGGCTCCAAGCCCTTTTTGTAAATAGTAGTGTCTAGAACCAAGATGCATGCCCTAGGACATGCTCAGGCAGGCTAGACCCTGAAAAGGAGGCTCACAGCAGAATCTATAACAGGCAGAAGCCCAGCGTCCCAGGCAGGTCAAGAAAGGAGGCTTGCATCAGAATCAGCCCCGGTAGGTGAATAATGGAGCCTGGTCGCACAGTCTAGTACAGGCAGATGTTGCGCATTCCAGGCAGGGAGGCTCACAGCAGAGTCTATAACAGGCAGAAGCATAGCGGCCCGGGCAAGTGAAGAAGGGAGGCTCACAGCAGAGTCTATAACAGGCAGAAGTAAAGCAGCTCAGGTACATGCAGGTGAAGCAAGAAGGCTTGCAGCAGAGTCTATAACAGGCAGAGGTAAAGCAGCCCAGGTACATGCAGGTGAAGCAAGGAGGCTTGCAGCAGAGTCTATAACAGGCAGAAGTAAAGCAGCCCAGGTACATGCAGGTGAAGCAAGGAGGCTTGCAGCAGAGTCTATAACAGGCAGAGGTAAAGCAGCCCAGGTACATGCAGGTGAAGCAAGGAGGCTTGCAGCAGAGTCTATAACAGGCAGAGGTAAAGCAGCTCAGGCAGGTGAAGAAGGGAGGCTCACAGCAGAGTCTATAACAGACAGAAGCACATAGGCCCAGGCAGGTGCAGAAATGAGGCTCACAGGGAAGCCTATCAAAGGCAGAAGCACAGCTGCCCAGGTACATTCGTGAAGCAAAGAGGCTTGCAGTAGAGTCTATAACAGGCAGAAGTAAAGTGAGCTAGGTGGGTGAAGAAGGGAGTCTCACAGCAGAGTCTATAACAGGCAGACGCACAGCGGCCCAGGCGGGTGAAGAAGGGAGTCTCACAGCAGAGTGTATAACAGGCAGATGTACAGCGGCCCAGGCAGGTGAAGAAAGGTGGCTCACAGCAGAGTCTATAAAAGGCAGAAGCACAGCTGCCCAGGTACATGCAGTTGAAGAAGGGTGGCTCGCGGCGGAGTCTATAACAGGGAGAAGCACAGCGGCCCAGGCAGGTGAAGAAGAGAGGCTCACAGCAGAGTCTATAACAGGCAGAAGCACAGCTGCCCAGGTACATACAGTTGAAGAAGGGTGGCTCGCGGCGGAGTCTATAACAGGCAGAAGCACAGCGGCCCAGGCAGGTGAAGAAGGGTGGCTCACAGCAGAGTCTATAACAGGCAGAAGCACAGCTGCCCAGGTACATGCAGTTGAAGAAGGGTGGCTCGCGGCGGAGTCTATAACAGGCAGAAGCACAGCGGCCCAGGCAGGTGAAGAAGCGTGGCTCACAGCAGAGTCTATAACAGGCAGAAGCACAGCTGCCCAGGTACATGCAGTTGAAGAAGGGTGGCTCGCGGCGGAGTCTATAACAGGCAGAAGCACAGCTGCCCAGGTACATACAGTTGAAGAAGGGTGGCTCGCGGCGGAGTCTATAACAGGCAGAAGCACAGCGGCCCAGGCAGGTGAAGAAGGGTGGCTCACAGCAGAGTCTATAACAGGCAGAAGCACAGCTGCCCAGGTACATGCAGTTGAAGAAGGGTGGCTTGCGGCGGAGTCTATAACAGGCAGAAGCACAGCGGCCCAGGCAGGTGAAGAAGGGTGGCTCACAGCAGAGTCTATAACAGGCAGAAGCACAGCTGCCCAGGTACATACAGTTGAAGAAGGGTGGCTCGCGGCGGAGTCTATAACAGGCAGAAGCACAGCGGCCCAGGCAGGTGAAGAAGGGTGGCTCACAGCAGAGTCTATAACAGGCAGAAGCACAGCTGCCCAGGTACATGCAGTTGAAGAAGGGTGGCTCGCGGCGGAGTCTATAACAGGCAGAAGCACAGCGGCCCAGGCAGGTGAAGAAGGGTGGCTCACAGCAGAGTCTATAACAGGCAGAAGCACAGCTGCCCAGGTACATACAGTTGAAGAAGGGTGTCTCACGGCAGAGTCTATTACAGGCAGAGGCACAGCAGCCCAGGCAGGTGAAGAAGGGAGGCTCACAGCAGAGTCTATAACAGGCAGAAGTAAAGCAGTCCAGGTGGGTGAAGAGGAGAGGCTCACAGCAGAGTCTATAACCGACAGAAGCACAGCGGCCCAGGCAGGTGAAGAAGGGAGACTCACAGCAGAGTCTATAACCGACAGAAGCACAGCGGCCCAGGCAGGTGAAGAAGGGAGACTCACAGCAGAGTCTATAACAGGCAGAAGCACAGCGGCCCAGACAGATGAAGAAGGGAGGCTCACGGCAGAGTCTATAACAGGCAGAAGTAAAGCAGCCCAGGTGGGTGAAGAGGAGAGGCTCACAGCAGAGTCTATAACCGACAGAAGCACAGCTGAACAGGTACATGCAGGTGAAGAGAGGAGGTTCGCAGTAAAGTCTATATTTGGCAGAAGGAAAGAGGCCCAGGCAGGTGAAGAAAGAAGGATGAAGGGTGAATTGTAATCTGTGCAGACTAAGGAGAGTGAAAAATAAGATCCAGCCAGAGAAAAACAAAACGTGGGTGAAACATTGGTAGTTGTAAAGCACACAACGGAGTGTTGTCAGGCGCAGCTGTGATCATGTGACCAGATCGGCTTCTGCCCATAACCATAGCCATAGAGTTATTTATTTAACGCTACCTATAAAAGCAGGACCCATATTTAGACTAGTCGTGCATAGTGTTGTGCACATGAAGCCGTTCGACTTAGCAAGCTGGAAAGATGTCTTAGTGAGTCAAACACTTACTGCTGGCATTCGCTGTGACCTGCAGGTAACACGCTTGCAGGAAACCTAACTTTCCTTCTAAGGTTAGTAAACTGAGTACCATTAATTTGGTAAAAAGTATTGACTAATGTGGTTGTCTGCTGCACCCCCATGTGTTTGCAAGTTTTCAACTTCACCAGGTAAAACGTTTCAAGCACTTTTTGACTCTACGTCATAACTAGACCTGCGTTCTAACTCGTGGAGTTCTGCTTTGTGGACCTCCGAGGAGTGCCCAAAAAAACTCCACAAGATTCTGCCGAACTCCAGGAGTGGGCAGAAGTTCTCATCCGCCCGATTGCGTTGCTTTATTACACATGAGTACTGCGATCGGCGTTGAAAAATCAGCACAAACTTCACCACTGGGTCCGCATGGGCGAAGTAATTTTGTTTGACCTGCTTTCTGTTCTGTGTAGGCTGGTGGACTTGATTTTTCCATCCATTACAAAACTTTCTAATCCTCCCCCTAGTCCACTCATCCACCCCTATTTTACCTTTATTTTATCAGTGTGGGTCTTTGTGTATTTAAAATTTTAGTTTTCTCTTTCCCTGACGTTTTGGACTTTTTTTGGTTTTCCCTTTCCTTCCTTACTTATTCCTTTTTTCTTTTATTAATTCCTTACAACTTTTCCTATTTCCTTTTACTCCCACTAAGCGCCATGGCAGCGCGTGAGAGGAAGCGGCAGTGCCAGTGCAACTGATAGCCGCACACCTTGCAGTCGACAGTACCGCTAAGTGGTGCAGCCCTGCCCAATTTTGTGGAGGCGGAGGTGATGGCACTTTTTATGTGCAGCACCACCTCCCCTCCATGCTGGAAGCAGGTGGCAGGCCTCAGAGTGGAAATCCCTGCGGGAGTGTTGGCAGCTGTGAGGAAGGGTGTGCCAATGCGTGCTCCGGAGGACTGGGGTCAAGCGCACCCAGCAGCAGTTGATGCACTGCTGGGCCAACATACTCGACTGGGAGCAGGACCTCCTTGACCTGTTGGGCGTCGAGGTTGTGGGGCTCGGAGAGTAATTATTTATTTGTTGTGCTCGACAATGCTATTTTTTTTTTTCAAATAGCATTCTACTCACACTCAGATGTAAGTTTAATTTACGTTACAAATATTATGTGATCCAGTTTGAACGAGCCTAGTGCTCGGCGCTACCTAATCAAACTCGTCGAGACTTACTTGGGCTGATCCTTTAAGAAGTCATGTAGGCTACTCTGTCCTGTCACTAAGATAGTGATAGTGGTAATATCAGTGAGTTAGTGTTCTTTGTGCCTTTTTTATGTCGTTCATACAGCTCCAAGAAATCTCCCAGTGATGTGTAGTATGCATCTGTGCATTGAAAAGGGAGACTGAGTTGGCCCATCAAAGGAGGCTGAGTAGCAAAGATCATTTGTTCCAATGCATTAGTAGTTTCAAATGTAGTTTAGGAAATTTGGAATGGGTCAACTCGCCACTAGTTCTATAGGCGATCTGATTTAGAAAAGTACAATGTTATTGTGTTTGTCTTTGCCTTACAAAAATTGTTTGTGAGATTAACTGCACCACTAACTTATTTTTTTTATTTCTTTATTTGTTACATCAGCACCCAAAGGCAAGAAGAGGGCATCAGAGGTGGGTGAGGGTGAAGCCGGGGTTGCCACCAACAGTGGCACGTGGGAGTCGGCTGTCTTACCTGTATTTGGGTGCAGCTGCCATTGATTTCAGGTTTTCCTCGTACTCCAGGGACCTGATCCAGAATATCGGGAGTTCACTGCCTCTCAAGGGATTATTTTGGGAATGGTCGCCGTCATTTTTAGGTTTCCCCATACTTCAGGGACCTGAGCCTTGAAACCGGGAGTTTACTTTCTCACAAAGGATCATTTTGCGCAATATGCTGCGAAATTGGCACATATTAATGTCTTCTGGACTACTATGGATACAGACTGGGATACTTTACATTGGACATAAGATCTCTTGACTTGAATTCACGTCAGGGGATCTTGATCTTGAATACATCCAATAACCTAAGCCCTGAGGAAGTCGTAGGGTTGTTACCCCCAAACGACGAAACGCGTTGGCTAAAGAGAGTGGAAGAAATAAAAAACAACAAAGAAGAAATCATTCTTGTCATGCTTCTTAATTGTACCATACTTTGATTCCACCTGGATTGCGTGTGCTTCAAAAAATTGTAAATTGCCACCAACAGTGCTGCAGTTGGTGGAAGTACCACCACCAGCACCGTGGCTGACAGATCTACTGGCCCCAGTAAGTCCTCCTGTTAATATTTGTATTATTTCCCAAACTTTTACCTCTCCCCATTTAGAATAATTTTCCCTTGGTTTTTAGAAATTCTGTGACTGTTTCCTTTTTTTCAACTCGTCTTCGTTTTATCTAATATTTGTTAAATTCTTGTGATCACTGCATTATCCTTTTTTCTACATTTCATGTTTCTGTAGCTGACTTCCTCCTGTCTTTACTAGCCTATAACTTTCTTCTGCTTTGTTAGTAAACTTTCCCTCTCCTCTTATATAGCTTGCAGACTGGTACTGTAAGACGAAGACAACAGGTTTTAGGTATTCTACTGTGAAGATTGCTGGCCCAAGTAAGCTATTCTATGGTTCACTGACACAACATCGATGTAAAACATATCGATTTTAAAAATATTGAATAAAAAATATAGACAACAAAAATATCGACTACTATATTTAAACAGGTAAGTAGAAAAATATCGACTGGGGGCGTGGCCAACTAACATGGCCGATCTGACGTGATTCCAATCAGCTGCATCTCAGGCCCCACATAAATCAAAGAAATAAGGCATACCTGCAGATCACCGGAGCCGTGTTGGGGCACCCCTGAAGGGGGGAGTGAAGAGGATCGCCACGACTTTGCTGTAGCGCGCCTGCACGAGAGGCATTGTGCGCTGGCGGACTTGGCAGTGCTCGGCGTGCAGAGGGGAAAGAAAATGGTGCCATGTAACGCATCGGACCCCAGGCAGCGAACCATCTGAGCACCAGTCACCTCTATTGCTGACTTCGGGTGCCCGGTTGAAGCTGTCCGCAGGTAGGGCGCACGGCTGTGCAACTCCGACGCCTGAGGTTGTCTGATGTGCGGAGGGGTCAGAGAGGGAAGCTCCGGCCAGGGTGGAGGCGCACGCACAAAATGGCAGGTCCGATGCACTGACCGGCGAATACTTGGCCGTGACTCGGTTCCCGTGGTGTGGCGGCATTGATTCCCTGACTCCGGACCGGGAGCACCCCTGCCAGCGTGACCGCACTTTGGAGGTCACCGATAGCGTGAAGCAGCGGGAGCCCGCGCACAAGCTCCATAGCGCCGGAATCACTGCAAGTGACAGGGACAACGCTCCACTTCCTCAGATAAGGCAAGTGCAACCGGAGAACTGTGAAGCGGCAAGCAAGTCGCCAGGTCCAAGCAATACCCATGGGGAGGGTCAGCTGGGGGCCCCCACACCGCAGAAGCTCCTGATGCCTGACCATAACATGGCAGCCAAGCTGGGTCAGGCACACCGCTAAAGGCTCCCCAGCAACGCTTCATGGTGGGCCGGGGCGCCCCCCTGTTAACAGGAAGCAGGCCGGGATGATATGGACATACGACACAACGAGGGGGACAGCATAGGCGCTGGCCAATACAGTGGACAAGTCACGAGACAGCGGGACCTGAGACCGGAGAGGACCCCCTGCATGAGAGGATAAGAGGCCGGGGGCCTACCCGCAACCTCAATCACTCGGCTGTTGCTCTGAGAAACAGGAGAGGTGGTCAGATGCTGACCAGGAAGTGGCCCCCCTTATGCCACCCAAAAAGACCCCCAACAATAAGGTCTCCAACTACTTTGCGACCGCAGGTTCCGGTGTGGCAGACGAGGAGGCGATGTCTTCATCGGGGACCATGGCGCTAACTAGAGAGGACCTCTTGTCCTCCCTGCGGTAATTCAAAAACGGACTGAGGGCAGACATCAAGGCTGATATGGATGCTTCCTTTGAATCTTTTTGCGCCGAAATGAGAGAGAAAATGGTGACCCTACAAGCAGATGTGGACTCAGTGGGTACTAGAACCCTGGATCTCGAAGCAAAATACCAGCTGCTGGCTGACCGTCTCACGCCCTTGGAAGAAAACGCAGTGGACCTGAGTGGGCAACTGCGTGCCTCCCTGCTTAAATGCGAAGACTTAGAAAATCGCTCTTGACGTGACAACATCCGAGCGAGAGGCCTAGAGGAAGATTGTGAGGGCCCAGACTTGGAGGCGTTCATGGTGGGCCTCTTCTCCTCGGTGCTGAGGGAGGAGGGACCTGAGGCTCGGCTGGAGAGAGTCCACAGAGTTGGTCCGCTCCTACCGGGAGAGAATCAAAAGCCCTGTGATGTGCTGGCAAAGTTGAGCTCATTTAAATTCAAGTAATTGGTCTTCCAAAAAGCAAGAGCCACCAATAAGGTTACCTTTCAAACGCCTCATGTGCACCCTTTCAAGATGTGGCGCAGGCCACACTCCTGCGACACCAACAACTCCGTCCGGTAACTGACTTCCTGAGAGAAAAAAAGACCAGATATCGATGGACTTACCCCATTGGCATCGCCTTCCAATGGGACAACAAATATCACCATTGCACGAAGCTCAGGGAGGCTGCAGATCTGCTGGAGATCGAGATCCCCGCCACCCACGACAAGACCCCTCCGCCAGATACAGAGGGTGAGCGGCGACGCAGACGGCAGGGTGGAAATCAGTGGTGTACAATGGGCTCCGGGGGTAAGAAAACCACGGTGTGAAGACATGGCCTGTGATACCTTGTATTGCACCACAAGAGGCACCTAGGAGATGGAAATACCCCAAACTGTTTTGCTGACATTAAGAGTACGGGATGGAGCCACCTGTGAACACTTTCCTTGATTGAGTCAGGTTCGTGCCCGGCCTCTTCCCTCGGAGACAGCCTGAAGTTGCTATGGTGGGATGGATGGAGCGGAGGACTTGCAAGCCACGTATCAGTGGAGGGCCCAGATGTCTCATCGCTACTCGAAAGCCTGGGACTCAGAACTTGTCAGCAGGGCCTTGGGGGAGCTCATGTCTTGCTGCGAGAGATTATGGGAACTGTTCTGTCTCAGCAGCGGTAAGGGGCTGCTGTCTGGAGGGTGGTGGCAGCGGAGGACTTGCATCATCCTGGTGATCTCTCGAATCTCTACTAAGTATATTTGCTGCATGCCATCTCAGCTAATTGTTGTTCTGTTCAGTCGCTGCACTGTGCCACAAAGCTGGGGGAACGGAAATGGTAACGTTCCTCGAGTGCATCTTGGTTAGGGGATTCCCCTCTGGGAGGGGGTTCCATCACATTTGTGTTTACTGTTTGCTTTGGTTAGTTAATTTAGTTCGATGTTATGGTGCCTTTTTTATAACGTTCATGGGCCGAAGGGGAGGGGGTTGAGGAGCGCCAACTGGGTGTAGACATTAGCAGGGAGGGTACACTACCAGCCACATAACCATGGCGGTCAGGACTATATCCTGGAACGCACGGGGTTTGAATTCTCCTAACATGCGCCAACGCTTCTGGAAATACCTGCTGGATCACAATGTCCAAGTGACGGTTCTTCAGGAGACGCTCCTTAAAAAATCAGAGGAATACTGATTTCACCATAAAGCTTATCCCCTTATATTTAGATCTTCACACTCCTCCAAGCAAAATGGGGTGGCGTTGATCTTTCACACGGGGGTCCCGTTCCAAGCACAAGACACCAAAACAGACAAACATGGGAGGTTGATTATGGTGCGGGGGGGACCTTAGGGGTTGACAGTGCACATTTGCAGTCATTTATGCGCCAAATAAAGGCCAGCAGGATTTTTTTCTCTCCTTCCTTATGACTTTTGCACAGGGGGATATACTACTTTTGGGAGAATTTAATCTAGTGTGGGATCAGGGAATGAACTCGACACCCTCACAGAGGGCATCAGGGGGGGTGTTCAGTTCGGCTCTCAAGTCCCAGCTCCAGGTTTTGGGATTGGTAGACGTGTGGAGAGATGCCAACCCCATGGTCTATGATTATTCCTTTTTCTCCACTCTCACAGGACCTACTCCCGCATTGACCACATTTTCATGAGCCAATCCCTTCTCCCCTCATTAATGCAAACACACTTCCTCCCGATTTGCCTGTCAGACCACGCCCCCCTAGAGATGATGCTCACGTGGCTGAACCCACGTCCAAAACATGCACGCTGGTATTTCCCAAACTTCCTTTGCAGGGATAGACTTCTCCGTGATGACCTGGGAAAACTATTAAGGAGTACTTTGAAAGGAACAACCCGGAGGCTACATCCCATGCAGTCACCTGGGACACCCCCAAAGCAGTGGTCTGAGGTAAATGAATCGAATTGGCCACTACTCTGAGATCACAGCAAGGACGGAGCGTATTAAGTTAGAAGGGGACTAAGTGGACGCAGAGCAGGCCCATAAGACCAACCCCTCCATCCCGGCACTGTGGAAAGTCACGGCCCTTTAGGGGAAACTTCAGGCTATTTATGCTAATAGAGCGGAAAAAAACATCCTACACCTATGGACAAGGGGATACTACAGGCTACAGGCTAAGCAGGAAAAGGAATATATCAAACTCATAATAGATGGGAAGGGCATCTCTCATAAATCAGAGGAGGGGAAGGCAAAGGCCTTTGAGGAAAACTACCGGAATCTATACACCTCAGAATCCCCACGTTCGCAGGACCAGTTGGGGTACTTAGATTCTTTGGACCTCCCCCAAGTTGCGGCTAGTTTCAAAGAAAACCTAGCGAAACCCAGAACTACTGAAGAAGTACAGAAGGCGATCAGCTCACTCAAACTTCAGAAAGCACCAGGGCCGGACGGGTTTTCTGCACATTTTTATCGCACCTTCGCGCCGGAGCTGGTTCCCTTCTTAACGCTTCTATTTAACATCATTGCCTCTACGCAGCAAGTCAGCCCCTCCATGAGAGAGGCGATTGTGGCAGTGCTCCCTAAGCCAGGCAAGGACCCCACGGCCTGCTCTTCTTACCACCCGATAGCTCTGCTGAACCTAGATGCTAAGATTTACTCCAAAATATTGGCCACCGGTCTCGAGTCAATTCACCCCGGTCTCATAGATCCGGACCAATCAGGATTCATTAAGGGTCGCCAGACCCATTGTAGTGTAGTTCCTAAATCCCTGATAGGCTCTGCGCATTGGAATAATATACACTATAGATTTGACATAGGACTGAGGTCAGTATGTCTCTAGCGAGTATATTAAACTTAATTACTTGTGTGTGCCAGCTAACTCAGAGGTCACTAGAAACTTCTTGAATATACAAGAAGGGATTTGTTTCTGACAACCGCATAAACTTGACAACTTTGTTTCCCTTAGAGTTGGAACAATCTCAGAACCGTGGAAACAATAGATAACAGTTTCACTCAGTCAATTGTGCATGCTTTGTTTCTACAGAGTTGCACAGAAATAGAGAGACAGGCGTTTCAATAAAAAGGGTTTATTGAACAGTCTTATTTCTCAAGAGATATGAACTGCTACAATCGTAAGACAGGCTGCGAAGTACAATATGTACAGAGTTAGCAGTAAGATAAAATAATACTGCAATAGCATGGTTTTTAGCTATGACATATATTCATATAATACATACATAAATAACACAGGCTAAAATGGGGATACTCATCTGATGCTTCTAAATAGTTCTACCCCAGTGTACCTAACCTAAGTGTAGTACGAGGTAAGAAGTAGGTGCTGTTTTCTAAAGTATAGCTAGCTATAGCTATAGTTTTAGTTTTGCCAAGAGTTGCCAACATTTTCTCTACGTTCTAATCTGCTCCATACCTTAGAATGTGCAAGGTTGGAATCTCTTTTCCGGGACTCGATATCTAAAACCCCGCAAGGAGAGTCAGAAACACTGGAGCTAGATTCTCTGCGAGGAGGATGACAACGTCTGGTCAGTGCGTCAGGTTGGAACTCGATTTCCTTCCGAACTTGCCGTGGCAAACCGCAAGTAGGCAGTTGAGCTGGATCGTGCCGGAACCATGGTTTGCCAGGGCAAGTGCAGGTATATTTATACCTTGAAGGTGTTTAGGAATGACTGTATTGACGTAAAAGTCAGGCATCGGAACGTCATGAATGAACCCCTAAGGAATAGATTTTCATGCATACTAAATGAGTTCTTGGGGAAATCAATATCCAAGCAAGGGAAATTCCTAAAGGCTTAAGAGTGTGGTTTTCCAAGAACTCGTTGTGACATGGATGGACAGATGTAGGAGACCATGCCTGTATTTGGTTAGCATGGACAATGCCTAAATAAGGGCTGGATTTTCTATGCCTAAATAAGGGCAATATGAATTGTACCTATATAAGGGCATAAATCAGGAAACCTATATACGGAATCTAAATCTACACACAACACCATGATAACCTGCGTCGCATCATCCACCTAATGGAAAAGGCTCAGAAGAAGGACATCCCAGCGGCGCTTCTCTCACTGGACGCGGAGAAAGCATTTGGCCGCGTGGAATGGTCCTTCTTGTTTAGAGTGCTTCAGCGCTTTGGCTTCAACAAGACCTTTATCGGGATGATTTGCAACAACTATCTCTCTCCTAACTCTTGGTCAATGGAGTTGCTTCCCGTCCTTTTGCTCTGGCTAGCGGGATGAGACAGGGTTGCTCTTTATCCCCTCTCCTTTTCCTCCTGAGCATAGAACCCTTGGCTCACAGGATCAGAGGAAACCCGAACACACGGGGGATACGCTTCGGCACAGATGATCATAAGATTTCGCTTTTCGCCCATGACATACTCCTCCCAGTCACTGAACCTCTAATCTCTATACTGGCTATCCAAGAAGAACATGCACTGTTCGAGCAGGCCGCAGGTTTTAAGATTCATCTGGCTAAATCGTTCTTATTGAATATAAATCTCCCCAAAGAAGAATGGCGGGTGGTGGAGGATGTGTCCCCCTTTTTCTGTACCACTTAAGAGATCACATATCTAGGAGTCAAACTCATCCCCCGTATACAAGATCTTTATAAAACTAATTTCCCCCCCTTTTCCGCCAATTGAAAGCTGATCTAGGGAAATGGAACAAGGAGCCCACTGGAGTACTGACGCGCTACATTTGTAAAACTGCGTTATTTTAATCATTGCAGGATAGAAGCGCATTGCGCTAGCGAAACATACTTTTTAAAAAAACAACAATCCCTATTTTGTATCTAGGTTGTATATTGTTTAGTTTTCCCTGGATTTTAATCGCGCCGCCAGCGCATACGTTGCCCCCCACTTGCACAGTAAAATACCGCATTGGCGAGTTACTCACCGCTTCTAGAGCGGGTCCCGGGTCACTTAGGACGCCATCATTGGTGAGGTTCTGGGGAGGAAGCGCCGTTTGTCGGCGCCATCTTTGTTGTAGCGCTCTAGCGCTCTGACGCTTGGAAGGAGAGCCTTCATAAGCTGAGGACTCAGGTAGGTGCAACCTGGAACAAGGAGCCCACTGGAGTACTGACGCGCTACATTTGTAAAACTGCGTTATTTTAATCATTGCAGGATAGAAGCGCATTGCGCTAGCGAAACATACTTTTTAAAAAAACAACAATCCCTATTTTGTATCTAGGTTGTATATTGTTTAGTTTTCCCTGGATTTTAATCGCGCCGCCAGCGCATACGTTGCCCCCCACTTGCACAGTAAAATACCGCATTGGCGAGTTACTCACCGCTTCTAGAGCGGGTCCCGGGTCACTTAGGACGCCATCATTGGTGAGGATCTGGGGAGGAAGCGCCGTTTGTCGGCGCCATCTTTGTTGTAGCGCTCTAGCGCTCTGACGCTTGGAAGGAGAGCCTTCATAACCGGGCCATGAGGACGCGCAACGGTTACGCGCAGCGGGAGCGCCTGATGAGCGCCGGAGGAGCGCCAGAGGAAAGCCCGTTTGCGCCCGTTCGCGCACGAGCGAGCCTCGGGCCTGGATGCTCCGGACAGGTAAGAGTATACTCTCGCACTGAGTTACTAGGGTATAAGGGAACGACTTCTCCCCGATGTTTACATTCGTTAGACCTGACGAAAGGCCACCATGCATGTAATCGGTGTCCCTTCTTCACGTCGGAACAGGTACCCGACGAAAATATACCGTCGGAAAACCTGAGGATGGCTTTACTTAACTGCCGATCGCTGCCTGGACACAAGGAGGAAATCTCTCTCCTAATTACTTTTAGTGACCTTGATGTCCTGTTTCTGGTGGAAACCTGGCTGGGAGAACACTCTGCCCCAGATCTGGTCGAGGCACTACCCTTAGGATACAGAGTACAGCATAAAGACCGACCAGGTAGAATAGGGGGAGGGATCGCAATTATTTACAGGGAGAACATAAGTTGCCGTCTACAGAATACCAATATCCAGGGATGTGAGAGTACTTATTTTACTCTCCACCCCTCTGACGAGAGCTCACTAACAGGGCTTCTGATTTATCGACCACCAGGCCCTCTTGGCGCATTTCAGGAAAGCCTGTTGGAGGCAGTGATAGGAGGGGTCTGTACGGCCACGAATTTCCTACTATTGGGAGATCTTAACGTCCACTTTAACAAGCCAGAGGATAGATCAGCGAAAGATCTAGAAAATGATCTAGCGAGTTATGACCTCAACTTGAGGGTGCGGAGCTCCACGCACAAGTCAGGAAACACCCTTGACCCCATTTTCACTAATGTTGAGACCATAAAGGTCTCGGAGCCTTATCGTGTCCCTTGGTCGGATCACTCGGTGATTCCTTTCCACTGGAAAATACCCAGAATGAGTACTTCTACTTCTTCAGATAGAGTGTTAATAAGACCGTGGTCCAAACTTGATGTGGACAACTGGAGGGGACTATTAGAAGGCAGCAAGCCTCTGGATAACTCCAATGTGGAGGTGGCTGCTAACAACTTTAACCAATGGATTACCCAATCCTTGGACAAACTTATTCCTAAAAAACCCTCAACCATCAGGAAGGGAGAGTTGAAACACCCATGGTTCACCTCAGAATTAAGGCTGCTAAAACAAGAATGCAAAAGGGCAGAACGTCATTGGAGGAAGGACTTTAGTACTGACAGGAAGTTCAGCTATAAAATCCTACTGAAGAAATATAAAAATGCTCTTATCGCTACTAAAACGGCCTTCTTTGCAAGCAAGATTGAATCCGCCGCTCATGCCCCCAGAGAAATGTTTAAGATCGTGAAGCTCCTTAATAAAATCCCGGATCCTTCTGTAATAGCAGGTGAGCTGAACACAAGATGCGAGGACATGGCAAACTATTTTCAGACTAAAATAGATAAGATTCTGGAGACGATTCCGGTAGTAGACTCTACTGTATGCCACCCGGTTCCTCCTTGCGAGGAAAGAAGGGAAGGTCCAACACTCTCAGAGTTTGCCCCCCTCACGGAAGAGCTTCTTCCCTCTCTGATGGGGAGCATAAAAAGTGGATCGCCACGAGATCCAGCTCCTATGAAGATTCTAAATCAGGCACTCCCTGCCATTAGTGAACCGGTAACCAAGATGGTTAACGCCTCTCTGGATTTGGCTACGGTCCCCAAGGTATGGAAAGTGGCCATGGTCAGATCTCTAATTAAAAAACCGAACCTCGACCCCGAAGACTTAGCGAATTATCGCCCGGTATCTTTGTTACCTGGGATGGGGAAGTTAATTGAGAAACTGATAAACATCCAATTAGCGGCATTTCTGGAGAAGCATAATCTCCTCCATCCATCCCAGACAGGATTCAGAAAGGGACAAGGCACTGAAACAGCATTGTTGAAGGTGGTGGAAGAGGCCAGAAGGATTTTGGACGCAGGTGGCAGCGCTGCCATTATCCTTCTGGACCTCAGTGCCGCCTTCGACACAGTTAACCACCATCTGCTGCTGACTCGACTCCGGAATCTTGGGATAACCGGAAAAGCCTGGAAGTGGCTTAGATCCTTTCTGGAGGATAGACACTACCAGGTGTTTGAGGGCACTAGCCGTTCTCGCCTCCTACCGTTACAGTGTGGGGTACCACAGGGTTCATCCCTCAGCCCCACACTGTTTAACGTGTATATGGCCCCGTTAGCAGAACTGGTTGCCCCGTTTGGCATCCAGCTAATAAGTTATGCTGACGACACCCAGCTGGTGTTTTCTCTGCAACAAATAGAGTCCCGGCCGAACAACCTGGCAAATTGTCTGGATACGGTGGTAAACTGGATGAATCTGTCTCAATTGAGACTCAATGGAGGAAAAACGGAGCTGATGCTCCTAGGTAGACAGGATATTCCCGACCATCTTGCCTGGCCTACCAGTATGGGTGCTATACCATCACCGAAGACAGAAATAAAAAGCCTAGGCTTTTGGCTTGATAATGTTTTATCTTTCGAGAATCAAGCCAGAAAGACATCTGCAGTCTGTCATGGGATACTGAAATCCCTACGCAAAATCTTGCCCCAACTTCCAGAAACAGCAAGGAAGACCGTAGTCCAGGCGTTGGTCTTATCCCGAATCGATTACGGGAATGCTATATATCTTGGGGCCCCAACTTCCACTCTCAAAACCTTGCAAGTGGCCCAGAATTATGCTGCTAGGATCTTAACGGGCACTAGTAGATATATGTCGGCGAAGCCAGCCTTGAGATCGCTCCACTGGCTCCCGGTGAAGGAGCGGGTGCGATTTAAATCGCTCTGCATTACACATAAGATCCTACATAGAGAAGGTCCTTCCATATTGGAAAACATGATAAATCCTTATAGGCCCCAACGTAAGCTTAGATCGAGCAAACATAATCTGGCAATTATCCCGAGGATAAAACGAGCCCGCTCAGGCGGCCGACTCTTCTCTCTGCAAGCAGCAAAAGAATGGAATTCCCTCCCGGATTATCTGAGACTGGAACCTACCTTCCTTAAGTTTAGGAAGCAACTTAAAACATTTCTATTCCCCAGAATTTAATGCGGTAAAACAATGTGATGTGAGTTAACCCTAGGCTCACTTTGTACCAAAAGCGCTGGGATGCTTACGGGTAGCCATGCGCTGTACAAGTGATTTTCAAAAAAAAAAAAAAAATGGAGCGTGGCATATATCACTTGGCTGGGCAGGATTAATGCCATTAAAATGAATGTTCTCCCACGCTTACTTTACCACTTTCAAGGGCTGCCTATTCTGGTGGAGGGAGGTCTCTTTAGGGAATTGTGACACATGATGACCAGATTTATATGGCAGGGTAAGCGGGCGCGGCTGCCCTATGGCCTGCTCACGAGACCACGTAAGGAGGATGGTCTGGTGCTCCCGGACTTCCAAGCATATTACCGAGCGGCTTAATTGCGGGTGATCATGGAATGGTCGCTACGAGCCTCGGAAAGCATTGGCTTCACATAAACAGACAAATAACGGGGCGCACCATTTGGGATCTGCCATGGAAGCCAAAGCAGGATAGACCACTCAATGCCTATATTAGTACACCCACCTCCACCACCCTGAGGGTTTGGGACGTTCTCACCAAGAAACTTCAGCTTAAGACCTTTCCTTCCCCCTGCACACCTATACACTTTAACGCTGCATTCCCCCCTACACAACTGGAAGGTCCCTTTGAAGCTTGGAGAGTGGGAGGGTGCCATACGTTCTCTCATCTATATGATAAAGGGGAGCTCCTCACAATTCAAGCATCAACGCACAATTCGCACTGACTGCCAAAGAAGAATACCACTATTTGCAGTTGGGTACAGCAGTCCCTTGTGCGGATGGCCGCCACCAGGGCCTTACTTCCCATTGAGAAATTTGCTCAATCTGGGTCTACCTCTAAGGGATGTATCTCCTTCCTATATGCCCTGCTACAAGCCCTAAGCCCCAGACCGACCCCGCATTTTAAACGCTTCTGGGATGGCATATTGGAATCCCCCTTGAAAGATAAACAATGGGAACATGTCAGTAGGGATATAGTAAAATACAATCGCTCCATCTTCTTAAGGGAGGCGCATTATAAGATCATGTATCAGAGACTTCACCAGATTTTCCCCACCGCGACGGACAAATGCTGGAGGGGCTGTGGTCTATTGGTCGACTTCAAACACATCTGGTGGGACTGTCCCTCCATTCCTGTTTTTTTTATATATATGTTCATGATATGTTTGGTTTTTCTTCTCAGATCCCTCTCTTGGGAGGGTAGAGTGATGCTCTTAGCCAGCGAACGGATTGCAACATGTGCTGTTTTTTCTTACAGTCGATTAACCTCAGACCTTGTGAAGAAGCTGTAACCTACATCTGAGATCTGTAATTATTGACCAATTTGTTGATCGATGTTGCACATGTAGGGGCCGATTCCGATCCGGGTCGGAAGGGCACCGAACGCGATCTGGCTGGAAAAACTAAGAGCCGTACGCGTGTTTTCCAGCCGACTCGTACAGCTGTACGAGCAAGCCAGTACGATGCGAGCTACATGAAATTCACCGACGAGTCGCTTCCGGGTCCGAACCGCTCCGTACGTCTTGGTCGTAAGCTAACCGTGGCGTGCAATGGATGCGATTCACGACCGAGCCAGTACGATGCACACGTCGGACAGCCTGTGCGAGCCAGAGGGTCCGGCTCGCAAAAGCTCCCAGAGTCGGACTTCGGGGGTCCGCGTCGGACCCCCCGACACCCGCAGCCGTACGACTTGCACACAGGGGGAGACCTATGGGTCTCCCCAACACAGGCATGTATGGTGCGGATGGCACCGACGCGTACCCACTGTAGGGGGCGCACTTGTTCGAGACGTACCCATTTTTTCAATGGGAGCGCATGTACGCGTCGTACAACTGGCTCCCATTGTCTTCTATGGGAGTCCGACCAAACCGAGTCCGACAGCATACGTGCGCATCGTACTCGCTCGGTTGCACTGTAGGGGTCCGGCTCGGTCAGAAAACACTCCGGATCCGACTCGGTCGGAGTGCTTTCCGACCCGGATCGGAATCGGCCCCGTAATGCGCTATGTCTCACTCTTAAAGAAAATTCTAATAAACAGAGTTTGAAACAAAAATATTGACTCAAAGATATCGATATAAAAAATATAGATGTATAAAATATTGACTTTCAGATATATATAAAATAAAAGAATATATATGAAATACAACAAATATTAAATATAATATTAACAAAATAAAATAAATTTAATATGCATTTTAATAAAATATAACAAATAAACTTAATAAATGATAAACAAAAAACATAATAATTTATACATATATTTACTTTAAAACAATTAATAAACTTTTATTTTAATTTAAGTTAAAATATTAAAATAATATAAACAATAAAAATGTATATTAATGATTTAAAATATAAAAAACAAAAATCTATAATAAATTAAAACCTTAAACTATTAGAAAACTATTTAAACATACATTTCACAATACAATCAGTGCAACAGTAGGGAAAGTGTTGGATAGCAAATGGATAAAAATAACTATTCCCAATCCAATTGATGCAAAAGTAGGATAAGTGTTGGATAGCGGATGAATTACTTTAACTATTCCAACTACAGTGAGTGCAACAGTAGAGAAAGTGTTGCATAGTGAAGGGGTAAAAATTACTATTCCCACTCCAGTAACAGCAAAAGTAGGGAATGTGTTGGATAGCGAAGGGGAAAAAAATACTATTCCCACTCCGCTGGGTGCAACAGTAGGATAAGTGTTGGATAGCCTAGAGGTAAAAATTACTATTCCTACTCCAGTGAGTGCAACAGTAGGGAAAACGCTAGATAGCGGAGGGGTAAAAATTACTATTCCAACTCCAGTGAGTGCAACAGTAGGGAAAGTGTTGGATAGTCGAGGGGTAAACTTCACTATTCCCACTCCAGTGAGAGCAACAGTAGGTAAAGTGTTGGATAGCGGAGGGGCAGAAATTACTATTCTCACTCCAAAGACTGCAACAGTAGGGAAAGTGTGGGATAGCGGAGGGGTAAAAATTACTATTCCCACTCCACTTAATGCAACAGTAGGATAAGTGTTGGATAGCGGAGGGGCAGAAATTACTATTCCCACTCAAAAGAGTGCAACAGTAGGGAAAGTGTTGGATAGCGGAGAGGTAAAAATTACTATTCCAACTCCAGTGAGTGCAACAGTAGGATAAGTGTTGGATAGCGGAGGGGTAAAAATGTTTATTCCTACTCTGGTAAGTGCAACAGTAGGGAAAATGTTGGATAGCGGAGGGGTAAAAATTACTATTCCCACTCCAGAGAGAGCAACAGTAGGTAAAGTGTTGGATAGCGGAGGGGCAGAAATTACTATTCCCACTCCAAAGAGTGCAACAGTAGAATAAGTGTTGGATAGCGGAGTGGCAAAAATTACTATTCACACTCCAAAGAGTGCAACAGTAGGGAAAGTGTTGGATAGCGGAGAGATAAAATGTACTATTCCAACTCCAGTGAATGCAACAGTAGGTAAAGTACTGGATAGCGGAGGGGTAAAAAAATACTATTCCCACTCCAGTGAGTGCAACAGTAGGGAATGTGCTGGATAGAAGAGCGGTAGAAATTACTATTCCCACTCCAGTGAATGTATCAGTAGGGAAAGTGCTGGATAGCGAACAGGTAAAAATTACTAATCCCAATCCAGTGAGTGCAACATTTAAGGAAGTGTTGGATATTGGAGAAACAAAAATGTATATTCACACTCACACAGTTAAAAAAAAAAGAAAATCAATTTTTTTAAAGAAAATCATAAAAATAAACAATATTTAAAAAATAAGAAATCTAATATATTAAACATATAAAAAATAACACATATTATAATATTATTTACATATAACATAAACCTATAAAGATTATATCAAATAAAATAACAAATACATTTATAAAAAATAATTATTTTCAACTAGAAAATATTCAAAAACAAAAACATTACTTAAAACATAAATATATTAATTTTATTTCCTACCCTAGAACACCACACGAATAACAAAACACTTGAACGTTTTTAATAAACATGTATTTCCATAATTAACATAATTAATAATCAATGAAAAAAATATTATTAATAATAACACAAATAAACATTAATTGACTACACACACCTTAACACTATAATATCCAGAACCCACACCTAAATTAAACAATAAAATAATAAAACACAATTAAAACTGATTTGTACATTAAAAACTATTACTATTAACACCTAGGGGCCGATTCTGATCCGGGTCGGAAAGCACTCCGACCGAGTCGGATCCGGAGTGTTTTCCGACCGAGCCGGACCCCTACAGTCCGACCGAGCGAGTACGATGCGCTCGTATGGTGTCGGACTTGGTTCGGTCGGACGCCCATAGAAGTCAATGGGAGCCGGTCGTACGACGCGTAGATGGGCTCCCATTGACTGAATGGGTACATCTCGAACAAGTGCGCCCCCTACAGTGGGTACGCGTGTGCCTGTGTTGGGGAGACCCATAGTTCTCCCCCTGTGTCCGAGTCGTAGGGCTGCGGGTGTCAGGGAGTCCGACGCGGACCTCCGAAGTCCGACTCCGGGAGCTTTTGCGAGCCGGACACTCCGGCTCACACACGCTGTCCGACGCGTGCATCGTACTGGCTCGGTTTTAAATCGCATCCATTGCACGCCACAATTAGCTTCCGACCGGGAGGTACGGAGCAGTTCGGACCCGGAAACGACTCGGTCGGTGAATTTCATGTAGCTCGCATCGTACTTGCTCGCTCGTACAGCTGTACGAGTCGGCTGGAAAACACGCGTACGGCTCGTAGTTTTTCCGGCCGGACCCGATTCGGTGCCCTTCCCACCGAGATCGGAATCGGCCCCCTAATAGGTAAATAATTAAAATGTATTTAATACCCACTGTTTACCCCATTTAAAGTAAAAACAACACACACAATAATAAGAAATTACCCAAAATAAATATCAAATAATTAACATTAATTAACAGCTATATAATAATTAATTAAACACAAATGACTTCCCAACTTTTACTCCTCTAAACACCATAACACACACCTAAAATTAATTACACAATAACCATAATTAATTGCCACTTAATTAACAACCAATTATTAATTCATCAATCAAAAATAAGTTTCTTCCCACCCTTTACACCTATAAACACAACACACACCTGAAATAATTACACAGTTACTATAATTAATTAATTGAAAATAATTAACAACCAATTATTAATTCATAAATTAAAAATAAATTACTTCCCACCCTTTACACCTATAAACACCACAACACACACCTAAAATGAATTACACAACTACCATAATTAATTACCTATTAATTAATAAAGTTAATTAATAGCCAATTATTAATTTATAAATTAAAAATGAATTACTTCCCACCCTTTACACCTAAAAACACCACAACACACACCTAAAATTAATTACACAATTACCATAATTAAATACCAATTAATTAATCAATTAAAATTAATTAACAACCCATTATTAATGCATTAATACTAAATTACTTTACACATTTACCACTATAACATCTCAATTAAACAAATATTAAAACATATAAAAAATATAATCAATAAAGTTTGTATAATTACATTACTTCCCACCCTATTCCCCCATAAACTCACAACCCGCTAAGGAACTAAAAATGCAAAATTCAAATGAAAAAAAAGATAACTTCAAAAAATGCAACACGTATTAAAAATACAAACAATTCTTATACAAAAAAACATTCATCCCATACATATAATATATATACTAAAATACATAACATTAATTAAAAAAAGATATTTTTAACAAATATATTTTTGCAAATGATTTTAAGCACGTCGATATTTTTAAAACCGATATTACTTATCTTAAGTCGATATTCTTGACCACGATATCCTTGCTGTTGATATTTCTGATCCATGATATTAATGACTCGATATTTGTGCAACTCGATATTTTGTACTCAATATTCTGTCTCTGCACCCTATTCTATGCATATTTGTTGAAAAGACTTTCTTTTTCTTGCTCATAATCACACAGTAAAACGAGAGAGTGGCCATGGGCATGGTGGACCCCCAGTGTTGTGTTGTATGTATTATCATTCAGTGTACAAGCAGTATCAATTACAGTGCATCATGGCAGGAAAGTCCCATTGCATTTGCCAACCAAGACCGATTTATTCCACCCCTTCATTGCGCTTCAATGACTCAGGGCCATCACAGCTGTGCCCCTCCAATCCGAAACGTTTTTGGTTGGCTTGACTACCTAGCTTTTCTAACATGGTCAACCAACAAAACACCCAAAGTGGTAGTTTTGATACAAGATGCTGCTAACCAAACTATAGTGATGTATTGCAGTTATATTTTATTCCCAAAAAATAATAAGGGGAGGCGGATCTGGCATCTAAAATGAGTAATATTTTGTCCAGACCACCAGTCCCGGGGCCAGCTGTAGTGCAAGTGCACTAGACGCGGAAGTGGTTGGAGGGGAAGTCCCAGCGCCCCCAGGGACGGGCCATGGTAAGTCACATTGCTTGCTTATTAACAATTACTAGTGTGCTCACTGTATTTGTTAAGCAAGGCATATATGTATCCCACCCATCATCATTCAACACCTCCCTCCCAATGGCATTTTACCACCCATGACATAATTGCAGCATGGTTCAATTCGGCACTGCAGTGTTGACTGTGCAATGTGCGTCTGCTTCAATTAATGAGACATTTACAAAGTTTTCATACATTGGAAACCGAAAAAAGGCGTGTTTTCCTTCCCTCCCAGTGGTCACTGAGTTACCTCCTTGTACTTCACTCTTTTATTATTTCCTACGTTCTGTCCCAGCCTTAAAAAAAAATTGAAAAATCCATTCTTGGCATGTGCCACATTTTTCTGGCCAACAGATTCATATATTTCAGTACTTCCATAACTGATTTACGTCCTTTAAAATTTTTCCCTTTCGACATTCGTCAACTATAGTGACTGACTAAACCAAAGCTTACGTTACAACAAACAAATGATGGACGGAATGCTGACAATGCAGACATTCTCCCCCAGTCAAGAGATCTGGGTTAAATCCATCGTTCTTTTCCCCACTACGCCACCCCAGCTTAGACATGGCCATATGCAAATCAGTCTTGACCCTGTGCCTCATGGGAACAGTCCAGCCCGAACTGCCAAGCCATGTCTTCCCTGGACCGGAATCAAGCATCCTAGGACCGGTTTCTGGCTATCAGCCGTCATCAGCCAGGATAGCTTGACTCCAGTGGCGTAGTGAGCACGGGTCCCACGTCTGGGAATACCCATCCCACTTAGGGCGAAAAGCGTTACAACAAACAAATGATGGACGGAATGCTGACAATGCAGACATTCTCCCCCAGTCAAGAGATCTGGGTTAAATCCATCGTTCTTTTGCCCACTACGCCACCCCAGTTTAGACATGGCCATATGCAAATCAGTCTTGACCCTGTGCCTCATGGGAACAGTCCAGCCCGAACTGCCAAGCCATGTCTTCCCTGGACCGGAATCAAGCATCCTAGGACCGGTTTCTGGCTATCAGCCGTCATCAGCCAGGATAGCTTGACTCCAGTGGCGTAGTGAGCACGGGTCCCACGTCTGGGAATACCCATCCCACTTAGGGCGAAAAGCGTTACAACAAACAAATGATGGACGGAATGCTGACAATGCAGACATTCTCCCCCAGTCAAGAGATCTGGGTTAAATCCATCGTTCTTTTGCCCACTACGCCACCCCAGTTTAGACATGGCCATATGCAAATCAGTCTTGACCCTGTGCCTCATGGGAACAGTCCAGCCCGAACTGCCAAGCCATGTCTTCCCTGGACCGGAATCAAGCATCCTAGGACTGGTTTCTGGCTATCAGCCGTCATCAGCCAGGATAGCTTGACTCCAGTGGCGTAGTGAGCACGGGTCCCACATCTGGGAATACCCATCCCACTTAGGGCGAAAAGCGTTACAACAAACAAATGATGGACGGAATGCTGACAATGCAGACATTCTCCCCCAGTCAAGAGATCTGGGTTAAATCCATCGTTCTTTTGCCCACTACGCCACCCCAGTTTAGACATGGCCATATGCAAATCAGTCTTGACTCTGTGCCTCATGGGAACAGTCCAGCCCGAACTGCCAAGCCATGTCTTCCCTGGACCGTAATCAAGCATCCTAGGACCGGTTTCTGGCTATCAGCCGTCATCAGCCAGGATAGCTTGACTCCAGTGGCGTAGTGAGCACGGGTCCCACGTCTGGGAATACCCATCCCACTTAGGGCGAAAAGCGTTACAACAAACAAATGATGGACGGAATGCTGACAATGCAGACATTCTCCCCCAGTCAAGAGATCTGGGTTAAATCCATCGTTCTTTTGCCCACTACGCCACCCCAGTTTAGACATGGCCATATGCAAATCAGTCTTGACCCTGTGCCTCATGGGAACAGTCCAGCCCGAACTGCCAAGCCATGTCTTCCCTGGACCGGAATCAAGCATCCTAGGACCGGTTTCTGGCTATCAGCCGTCATCAGCCAGGATAGCTTGACTCCAGTGGCGTAGTGAGCACGGGTCCCACGTCTGGGAATACCCATCCCACTTAGGGCGAAAAGCGTTACAACAAACAAATGATGGACGGAATGCTGACAATGCAGACATTCTCCCCCAGTCAAGAGATCTGGGTTAAATCCATCGTTCTTTTGCCCACTACGCCACCCCAGTTTAGACATGGCCATATGCAAATCAGTCTTGACCCTGTGCCTCATGGGAACAGTCCAGCCCGAACTGCCAAGCCATGTCTTCCCTGGACCGGAATCAAGCATCCTAGGACCGGTTTCTGGCTATCAGCCGTCATCAGCCAGGATAGCTTGACTCCAGTGGCGTAGTGAGCACGGGTCCCACGTCTGGGAATACCCATCCCACTTAGGGCGAAAAGCGTTACAACAAACAAATGATGGACGGAATGCTGACAATGCAGACATTCTCCCCCAGTCAAGAGATCTTGTTGTAACGCTTTAAACCAAAGCTTAGGCACCTGATTATGGTCAGTGACACCCCACTAGTCTATAGCAAAATCTCTACCTACCTGATCTAATCCCTCTAACTTACCCTGTAGTAGAGTAAGTTAAGTTTCCTTTCCATACTGCAGGCACCACCAGCCATATCAGGATGTGGGGGGGTTAAAGGCCTTTCCATGGCGGTGATGCCGCCATGGAAAGGCTGGCGGGGATTGGCTTTGAGGGCCCATTGCGGGCCCCCAGGAGGTGGAGGGGTGCACTTGGGGGGTACCCATGGTACCCCCCTGCAGTTCCCTGCACCAAGTGGCAGGCACCGATTGGTGCCTGACACCTGGTGCAGGGAAATGCTGTGCATGCCCTTTTACCATTGCGGATGGTGCTGCAGCCAGCAGCACCGTCCGCAATGGCAAAAGGCCAGGATGCACCCGACAGTATGGCGGACGCATCCTAATTAGGCCAGTGGGACTGCCGCATGCCTGGCGGTCGATCCCATCACCGTTATGATGGCATCATGATGAGCCCTTAAGTGCATAATTTTGTGTTTTGTGGATGGGATACTCTGTGATGAACATGCCAAATAAAATCTATATATCCCATTCCTTTCCCTGTACTGCAGTGCATCGGTTTTCCCATTGTGTACTTATGGCAGACAGGATATCGGCATTTTATATGTGACATGTGTGACTTAGTATAATTATTATTCATGTGCCTCTTTGGAGTCAGTGTAGAATTGAAAGGCATTTTGAGAAGATCAGGGCCATTGGAATTAAAGTAAGATAATTGTCCATTACAGGTGCACCAGCTGCAGACTGCAGAGAGTAGCAAAGTACCACACGCACTAGCTAGCATGCATTCATTAATTCAGCACAAGAATACTTGTACTCCATAGTGCATAAGGCCTTACTCATTAATGGGAGGTAATTTATTTGTATTTTTCCACACGTGGTGTCTGTTTAATTTTTTACTAGGAAAGCCTGTAAAAGAAAAATAAATCACTCTGGGGCATATTAGCAAGGGCTTCATCGCCGCTTTAGCGGCACTTTTTGCCGATAAAGCGGCGATTTGTTTATCGCCCAATTACCAAGCTACGCTAAAAGCAGTTAACGACAGCTTCCAGGCGATAGCGACCGGTTTGTGGCCCGCTTTGCATGTCAGCGATATTTATCGCTAATGACATGCAAAGTGGGCGTACCCAAACTGGTAGCGACTGAAAGCAGTCGATAACACAGCTATCGCCTATTAGCAACGCAGGCGAAGCGATAGAAAAAGTCACGCTAAGCGCGATTATCACTAGTATTTAACACCTGTTGAAAACATGACTTACCTGTATCTTCAATGGGAGGTGGAGTGTCAGGCTAAGTCCACCATGTCGTTAATGCGTGAATATTGCTCAATTTCCCGCGATATTCAGGCATTTTGACGCTATCGCTGGATATTTTATCACAGTGGAGATAAACGTTGCTAATAGCATGTTATCTGCGCAAAATATCCAGCGATAGGCGGCGATAAAAATAAATGCGCTAAGCGCGTTTTGCGATAATTATCGCAAGTTGTTGCTAATATCCCCCTCTGTTTTTTAATCTGGTGTTATGCTGCCTTAATTCCTTTCAACCAGTCAGTGCTTATATGTGAGACATGTGTGGGTATAAGATGGCCCTGTGACTCTTTTAATCATTTCAAATTCCAATGACCCTAGGGGACCAGCAATGTACTGCATACAGCATTGTTAACAATTTGTTTTTTAAAACTTATTTCTTGATATAGCTACTCTTGCTGGTCTACCACTGACACAACAGGAGGTAGCAGCCTGGCTTCAGCGCCTGAGATTGGAGGCCATCTGGGCTGAATACCAATGGATAGTTGTTCTTGAGGAGCAGGAGGTTGAGGCGGAGGCATCTGCTGCTGCCCCGGGCCCCAGTTCCTCCAGTCAGCCGTTAGCCCCTCCATCCTCCGGGCAACATCACTTATGCTGCTGGCAGCCACCCGCACAACTACTGTTGCCTACCCTACCCAGACCTCCGTTCTAATGCCGTGTTCTGTGGGAGCTGGTGCAGCTGCGCCGTCAGATGGCAAGCCTCGAGGCCCAACAGCAAGAACTGCGGACCCGCATTGAAAATTCCCTCTTCTAAGGCGTTTTAATTTTTTTTTCGGTGGGAGGGACTTTTGTTGTGGGTGGAGAGGGTGGGAATTGAGGTGGGCAGTTGGGGCAATTTTGGACTTAGTTTTGGAGTCTTCATTGGATGTTTGGACATTGGTTGGAACAATATTTATTTGTTTGTGCACAGGGGTGGGCCTGTTGTGGGTGGAGAGGGTGGGCTTTGCTGTTTAAAAGTAAAGGAAAAATTATTCTATCATAGTTTATGTTTGAAGTAGGCAATATAGACATATAGACAGTTTATGCATGAAGTAGTTTTTTTGTGTTTTACTTTTACTTTGTCCTGCTGCCTTTTTGTACAGCCTGTTTTTTTAGTTAGTTAAACCCTTATCCTACTACTATATTGACCATAAAGGGAGTATGCTGCCAATGTCTATATTGCCTACAACAATTTAGATAAACAATTACTTATCTGCTATAGAAGTTGGTTACTTACTAACTAAACTAGTTCACTTCACTCGATTGTTCTCTTACCTAAATAGATGAAGTGAAAGCTGCTAACTCTCTCAATCTTCCAAAACCTTACTGCCGGATTTCTCAAGGTGCCATCTTAATGGTGGTGATAGTAGTAGCAGGCTAGTGCGCTAACAGGGAAGCGAGGTCTCACTCCCACCTAGGGGAGCTCCAACTGTTGGATTAATCAAAAGGAGTATTTATCACAGACAACTAAATTGAAAGAAAAATACAGTTAGAAGGTTATATTTATATCATAACTTTACAAAGAATGAGACCAGATTACTAGCGCCATGACACAACAAAGAATACCTGATATTATAACAAAAAAACTAGCAACAGTAACTTCTTCTGAGCAATGAGGAGCTAGTATTTAATTAAAACTCAAGTTATGAAATCCTGAGGTCAGTATAAAGTGTATTCAAAGTCTGGAGTGGACTAGTTTAAGCGTTTACGCACACCAGGCTTGACTGATGATGTTTAAAATATGGATCCCTTTTATGCGTGGGTGGGTAAGTAGGGCTGGTGTTGGCTATTGCTCTGGTAATAGAAGATCTCGCAGTGAGTTGGTGGCACTTTCACCACATCCGCCCCATCAAGTGTGTGATCCGTTTACGGTGTACATTAAGTCCCATCTCAATAAATTACTGCCCGGGGAAACAGGGTTAAGGGTTTGATGAATGGATGGGAAAGGGGATTTGGGGAAAGGTTTGACAAAGACAAACACTACACAACAACAATATTAATCAAGGCGATGAGCAGCACATCATCATGAATCTGTTGTGGTAGGGAATGAAGGAATGAGTATGACACAGTTCAGTTCATCACCCATCAGGCCCCAAACATTGCAAATCAAGTTTACAGAGTATACTGCCACCACATGAATCACCAACCATCACTCAGAATCACTCAATAATATATTGCTCATTAGTGCAATAGTTCCAATACAAGCACAATGGTAGGCACACAATTATATCTCTTCTTTGATGCAAGAAATGAATTGGAATTTGGCAGCCCTACTAGGTGATGAAAAAAGAAGGATAGACATGGGAAAGAGGCAAATGTTGTCTCTGATGTCCTAAAGGGAATGGGGAAGCGTCTTCACTGCACACTGGTCCAACTCCAATACAGCCATACATGTGCCTAAAAATGGTGGGGCTGTATAAGTCAGACACAAACATAATATTCCACTTGCTACATTTTTTCTTTTTTTTGGGCAAAGCAGTTTGACGATAAATAATTAAAAGGTTATATGGTGCCCTTCTTAGTCAGTGAAGTAGAGTTTGTCTTCAAACTCTAGTGGTTCACCCAGAAGTTGGTCAGCTAACACACTTGACCAATCACCCTCATCCTGCTACTGTGGTATTTCAGGAACAGTGTAATTGTGTGATATGAAGTGTTGGTGCATTTTGATCATGGTCAATCTCTCCACATTTTGAGGCAAGAGACTGGTCCTTCTCACTGTGACAACTGCACCAGCTGCACTAAATACATGCTCAGCTGACACACTGGCTACCGGACAAACCAGATACTTCATTGACAGGCTGCTGAGCTCTGGCCATTGGCACATCTTCCCATATCAATACACCAATGGGTTTTGATCCACATAGACCACTCTTAGGTCATCCAGATAGTCGTGGAACATCCTCTAAATGGTCATTGGTGCTGCCACTTGTTCGACCTCTTTTGCCTTTACCTCTGTACTGGACTCAAGACCTGCCATTTGAAACCAAGCCAATGCAGAGGTTGGGTCTGAACCTTCTGTTCCTTCTGTGAGACAATAGCACTGCCTGCTATGGACTTGGATGTTGAAGGCTGCATGCCAGAATTTATGCCCCTGACTTCCAGCAGTTCTTCTTCTAGGTCTCTTACTTGTTCAACAATCCACATTTGTATAGTGAAACATCCACGTGTGAAAAATAAATGTAAGTGGCCAGTAATTGTTATTACCGTGTATCAAGTATTGTGGCACAGATGTACTATTTGGAAAACAAGATGTCTCTTTGCAGTCTTTGATTAAAATTTGAGCAGAGGGTTAAGCTCTCAACCAAGTCATGCACATCGTTATTCACACCTGCAAACCTTTGATACACCTTTTTAACTGGTCCTGTAGCAGATACAACAACGGGATAGCTTGCCCCATCATACTGTACTCCTTGCTGATTCCTGTATGAAAAGATAAAAAGGAATTAACATTTGTATCAGGCATTTGACTATGCGCCATTTGTCCACCCCTATGGTCATGCTTTTCCCAGTTGTATACCCACCTTTTTGAAAGACAGTGATTGATTGGTTTGCATTGCTCAAACAGATTATGCAACATGTAATACGTCACATTCTAAAATGTTGGTAACTCTTGTATGGGGGCTTAAACTGGTATTCTATCAGCATGCTGAATGGTCCTCAACTGCTTCCAGGTTTTAAAAGAATGACTGAAATGAGTGCAGAATCTTCTCCAGGTGGTCAGTATGTTGCTGACTATTTCTTCTCTTTTGAGAAAGTCCTGCACAATCAGTTTGATGTAATACGCCAGCACAGGACCCTGAAAAAGCCACCATCTGCCATGGCCTTAACTATATCACTGCAATTGTTCATGGCAACAAATTCAATTCTGAGACCTCTGGGCCTCAGTCATTCAAACATCTTTCGGTTAAAGTCTTCTAGGATGTTTGCAGTTGTATGAGATTTCTCTATAGCGAACATGGCTACTGTTGCGTACCACTGAAGGCCATTGAAAGCATCTCTGGCACTGAAACCTACACATAGCTCTTGCCTAACCCCCACAAAAGAGATCCAATATGCAGTGATACACATATAATCAGTGGCTTGACAACTGGTCCAAATGTCTGTCATCGGGTGGATAGTGTGAACAGCACTCTCTTGTAAAGCTTGTCCAACCAATTGCAGCACATCGTGATGGAGTGCTTGAACAGCAAAGCTGGCAAAACAGGTCAGGCTAGGAACCTTCCATTTTGGGCAGATGACAACACCAAATCCTAAAAATCACACTCCTTCCACAAAAGAAAAAGGGAGGAGGTCAAGTGCTAACATTTTAGCCAGCTTCTCATTGGACAAACGTGCCATTGGGTAGTTGCATTCTCAGGGCCCCTCCTGCCTGAACACGCCCGTAATAGTAGGCTGGAATTTTTTCATTTGTGGTGCCACTGATGCAGGTGACTTCCAGAGAGAACTAGGAGGTGGTGAAATCAATATGCGGCAGTGACAGTATGTGGTGGTGTCTCCATCCAACTTGTGCCATTTCGATATTGCTGAGGCAGCTGCTACTAGCGCACTGCTCTGGACTGGGGTCCTTTGTGTTTAGCTGTTACCCTCTTCTTCCTAATCACCTGCACCTCCCACTGTGATTGGAGCTGATTCCCCTCACTCATCATCATCACCACCACCTGCCGCAATTTTATTTAAGGTGCACCTCCCACTGTATTGCTTCTTGAAAATGTATATTTTTTCATAGCCTCCAGTACCATAGTGTGAACCAGGCTTACCTCGACGAACACTCACGTGGCAAATGGAGCATATTGCAATGTTATCCTCCTACTTGCTAATCATATTGAAGTCCCAAACTGGGGAGGAAAATGTTCTTAGCGTGCCACTGCCAATACCTGATGAAGAACTGGAGGTAGGTGGGTGTGACATTGATTGCATTACTGCAATGCGTACTTTAACTGAGGTAGTGGTGGATGCAGATCCGAGCGCGGTCTTACAATTATGGAAGCTGGTGTTGGTGGTGGCACTTTTGTCACATCCATCAGAGCAGTTTGAATAGGAGGGGTAAATGGGATGGCCTCTGAGGCAGCTTCCATGACAATGACTGGCTAGTCACCCTTATCCTCTTCCATAATTGTAAGGGTTTCAGGAACTTTCCTTTTCCTTTGTTTTTCCTGGCATGTCTCGGACTCAGCCTGGGTCCAATCCATGTCCAGATCATCAGAAGGGAGGCTTGGAGAAGATGGTGGAGTACCCTTCCTTTTTCTTGCTGGAGATCTGGAAGCCAATGGTTCTAAAATAGGATGTCCTTGCTCAACAGGAAGCTTAACCTCCTGTTCTGCTTCTACTTCAGGAAGATCCACTATTGCCTACTCCAGCTGTTGTCTACTTTGCTCAGATTCCTGCAATGATTGTGTACTACTTTGCAAAGAAGACAAATCCAATCCATAGTCACTGTTCATCGGTGTGGCCATGATTGTAGTGGCTTTGGGGTGGTGACATTGAAGAGGGAGTGCTGCTGTGAGCTTTCTGTCCGGAGGCCAGTGAACCTGGCACACGTATCCCGAAAAAGGTTTTGGTCGGCATGCCAATGATGGCAATATGCTTCTTCTTCTCCTCACTGGCCACTTTTTTGGCAGCACCTTTCTTTGGGACCACCTTGAAGCTGTCAGTAGGCAGTGGCACGTAGCTGCAGAAGCGGAAGAGACTGGAGAACTCACATCACGTGTTGTGGTCATGTCACTTTGTACAGGACTTCTGTACCTAAAAGGAAACAAGCAAGAAAAACATTTAGTGAAACGTGGCACTGTTGCAGTTTTAATTAGTATAGACAAAGACAATATACTGTAGTGCGGTTACTTAAGTTATTATCCTAAATAATAAACAACAGTAATGTATCCATTTTAAAGTCAAACCACACAACCACCGTAACAAATTATTTCATTTTCAATCAGGATAACATCAACATACATATTATCTGTATCAAAGGGAGACACCTGTGGCTGTCAGGGATGTGCGGAGGAAGATTGAATAGTCCTTAAAAAAATAATGCTGGAGTGTGGCTATGTCAGGCAAGTGGTCCCAGGGAGAAATGGAATAATCCTTAAAAAAATGAATGCTGGTGTGTGTGCACTTATAGCAGGCAGGCGTTCCAGAAGGAGATGGAATAACAATACTTAAAAAATGGATACTGGTGTGTGGCTGTGCCCCTATGGCAGGCATGGGGTCCGGGGGAAAATTAATAATGATGCTAATCCTTAAAAAATTATTGCTTGTGTGCGACAGGCGCCTATGGCAGACAGAGTGTGGATGGATGGAGGGAGAATGTGAAAAAAATTGCAATTTTGTTTTTTAAATATTTTTTTCAATTAAAATTAAAAAAAAGAATAATTAATGAATTTACTGGTATACAATTGAGAAACACATTTGGAGAGGAAAGAATGTGCAGGGGAAAATGCACAAAAAAAAGAATTTAATATAAAACATTTTTCTTAATATACAAATGCTACAATAACCCTCAAGCATAGTATTAAACTGATACCAGGAAAAAGTTTTCTAAAAAAAGAACAAAAAGGCATACCCTCTCCTATCACTCTCCATAGAACATGTTTTTCAAAACTGGAACAATGGTGGCTGCATAGAATGGCAGCCGGCCACATGGCCAAACAATAGCAAGCAAGGAGACATGGCCACAGCAAAGAGCACATGCAGGCATATGGCAAAAACACACTGGGCTGACTACACAAACTGGCCAATGGCCACATGGTCAAACAACAACAGCAAGCAAGGAGGCATGGCCCCAACAAAGAGCACATGCAGGCCTCTGGCAGAAGCACACTCAGCTGGCTACACAAAATGGCCTCTGGCCACATGGTCAAACAACAACAGCAAGCAAGGAGGCAAGGTCACAACAAAGAACACATACAGGCCTATGGCAAAAGCACATTGACTGGCTACACAAAATGGTTGCAGACCACATGGTCAAACAACAACAGCAAGCAAGGAGGCATGGCCATAACAAAGGACACATTCAAACCTCTGGCAAAAGCACACTCGGCTGGCTACATAAAATGGCCACCGACCACATGGTCAAACATCAACAGCAAGAAATGAGGCATGGCAACAACAAAGAACACATGCAGGCCAACAACATATACCACAGAAATAGTTGTTTCATGTACCCATGATTCGTACCTGGCCTACTGGCTGGATGGCCCATGAGCAGACTAGGCCACATAGTCAGGTAAATGAATAGTGCACATTTAACAGGCATGGAGAAAATGTACTGAACTGTGCAATCGTTTTTCTTTTACAAAATAAAAAAATGCAAATAAATAATTAGAACTCTACTGAAACTTCAGGCCACACACCACAAAACAATTTAAAAATTAAATACAAGTTCAAATAAATAATGGTGCTCTATAAAACAAACAACACCATTATACAAAAGTTTTTTAACTTACTTGTGATATCACAAAAACAAGGTCCTTAAATCTACTGGTCTATATACAGCAGGCAAAGATAGTGATCCTTCCAACTTGAAATGCCAATGTAAAGTGACCAATTGATGGTAAGGCACTGGGAAGGGCCTGCTGGATAGGAACAGGAAGTTGAGGTCTCTGGGGCACTTCCTTGTTGAAAAAGAAAGTAGAATTTAAAAAAAGGGCTTCTCACACTAAAAAACAACTTGAACGGTCCTCTGGAATAGAATACAAACTCGTAAACATATTTTCAAGTAAATTTAGCTGTTTCTCCAGTAGAGAATCTGCCTAAGGTGCTCGCCAGCGTCACGAAAATGACACCAGAAGCTATGCTAGCAACCATCAAATCTTGCGTGAAGTCACAAGCAGCCATTAAGTTTTGTCACACTTGCCATTGTGCGCCACAAGTCTTGCACGTGCCAATGGAGAAAAAGTCCGCCACGCGCTGGATGGCGGACTTTAAAGGGGAACTCTGCATTACACGCATATCGCAGAGTTCCTGAATTCCTCCAACTGTGCAAGCGGTGTGAATTTTTCCACCCAGGCCTAGTCATAACATATCTTCATAGATGCTAGTATTGCGCTGTGTCTGAAACTCTTGAGGAAAAGGTGTGCAACATTAGTATACTCATGTATAAAAAACAGAAAGCAGGTTCATGGTGGGCCAAAAAATGCTTTTCTGCGACCTCTTTCAGATGTAGGATGCTTTTATAGAGATAATGGTGAGTGTGAAATTTTAAACAAGCATTGGCAAAGTTAGTAGGTCTCGCCTAATATGGCAATTTGCTTTGGCAATGATGTGTAGCCATGCTATACAGCAACATGGATGTTTTGCAGTGTTTTGAAACTAATTTTAAGAAGTACTATGACACAGCTACGGCTAAAGTGCTTTAAAAAAAAATTGCACTTGATGCACTGTAGCCCTTTTATTTATTGATATTTGTAGCCATCCTGTACATCAGCCATACTGCTCTATAGCATGGCTACAAATCATCGACAAATCAGCAATGCCCATGCTGCCCAGCATGAACAAAAGGCAATGACAGGGTCAATAGTCTCCCAGGCGAGACTGATTGGCTTTACCAATGCTTCCTAGGTCTCCAAACAACTTTACTGTGATTCTGAACAAATCAATTAATCGCCTCATGCATGAAAAAGAAAAGAAAAAAAATATTTGCCCAAAAACCCAATCACACAATGAAATCAGTCGCACTCATTTCCATGTCTTAGTGAAAAAAACATTTGGAAGCAGACAACATCTGTTGTCACAATAAACATAATTTTCAAAGGATAAAAGAGCTTCTTTGAAGTGCGTGTGTCACAGTAAAACATAGCTACAAATGGCAAGAGGTTCAACAAGGATAATAGGGAAGATGAAAAATAAATCAAAGTAATGCCTCAAGCAGAGCGCAATCAGCGAAGGACATCAATCATGCTGAAGCTATCAGTACATGGTCCATTCTCCAGCTGAAAGAAGAGGAAGTGAAGCCCACACACACTGGCCAATTAGAAGGCAGCAACTAAGAGTTAACATAAAGCCAACGGATGTTAAACAAAGGGGGGGCCCCAAGCCAATATTTCTCGCAAACGAGAGCTCATGCAGCTCGTGTGATGTCACAGGCGAGACCTAAAACATTGTAAAGTCTTGGGGCCAGATTCACAGAACTAACTTAAGATAAAATCCTAAACTTACTACCATTCTGGTATTCACAGAAGGCACTTATTCATTTTGGTATTCACAGAAGGCACTTACTCATTTCAGTATTCACAGAAGTTAGGAGTCCTAACTTTAGGACTCCTAACTTTACTACTCCTAAACTGAGAAAAATCCTAACTTTAAGACTTTCGGTATTCACAGAAGGCATTTAGGAGTCCTAAAGTTAGGACTCCTAACTTTACTACTCCTAAACTGAGAAAAATCCTAACTTTAAGACTTGCGGTATTCACAGAAGGCATTTAGGAGTCCTAAAGTTAGGACTCCTAACTTTACTACTCCTAAACTGGGAAAAATCCTAACTTTCAGACTTTCGGTATTCACAGAAGGCATTTAGGAGTCCTAAAGTTAGGAATCGTAACTTTACTACTCCTAAACTGAGAAAAATCCTAACTTTAAGACTTTCAGTATTCACAGAAGGCATTTAGGACTCCTAAAGTTAGGACTCCTAACTTCTGTGAATACCGAAATGAGTAAGTGCCTTCTGTGAATACCAAAATGAGTAAGTGCCTTCTGTGAATACCAAAATGGTAGTAAGTTTAGGATTTTGTCTTAAGTTAGTTCTGTGAATAGGGCCCTTGGTTGTCAATGTTGCAAAAGATCATAAATGCATAGAAATGTACCATTGTGACCTGTTTTCACAGTTTTTGCAAGAAATATGCAATGGCTGTGAGAAAAATAGTGTGCAATTACAATAACCTAGAATATATTAAGTGTAATTGCAAGGTATTGATATGGGAGGTTTTGTAAATAAAAATAATAAAAAAAGATTTTCTTCTGAGCTGCGGCCATGTAGTTGGTTTTTGAAGACATTAAGTATGATGAGTCACGTCTTCACTTTTTATCAAATAAAACCTGTCTTCTCTTTGCTTTCTTTTTTCTTGTAACCTTGGAGAATTAAGAGCTCGCTCTACGAGGGCAGCAGCCGCCTGGAAAACAGGGACATTTGCAGTCCAAACAGTAATGTCTTTGATTCATGGCTCTTCGAATGTAACAGTACGGTGGAGATCGGTGCATTTCTCAACTTCTATTAAGGTTTTACGAGCGCACGAGCGCCCTTTATTGCCATGTTTCTATTATTCTGTGTGATTACTGCACCAGACGCGCTTGACAAACGCTGCGAGGCAAACGGGATGTGCCATTTTACAAGACCCCAAAAGCCTATTTTTATTGACGCGCAGAGGCGTGCCGTGACTGTGTGCTTTCCAGGGACCAGAACAGAGCGTATTTTTCTTTCATGCTATGTGTTGCAAGCTGTGTGCCAGGTGTGATGACACCTGAAACCAGCTGACTGATAGGGCCTTAATGTCGCATCGCACCACCCTGACCACTGTCTACTCACCGAGGTGCCACAGGTAACCAAAATGGCATTATTTAGCAGAGTCTCCTCTGCTGAGGCAGAGGATCATCACCCCACTTCTTTTCAGCAGTGCAAAAAAGGAAACATTAAATGATAATAATACAATGTTATGATCATTTTAGTTTTCAGCGCAAGCCAGGGCAGGGCGGGGAGGAGGAAATATGTGCACTTATGTATGCATGGCGGTTTGGCCGGCCGTCTTGAGCCGGCCAAACAGTCATGAGCACCTAGCATTTTCTCCACCGGGCTGTATTGCGCAGCCTGGGTGGAGAACATGCACAGGCTCCCACTCCCTGTCTGACCGCCGAACCAGGCCACTCAGACCAATCACAACGATGCTGTTATGCTGGTGCAAAAGTAAAAGAAACAAATGACGGACGGAATGCTGAACATTGCAAACATTCACCCCCATTCACAAAGATTTTGGTATAATCCATTGTTCTTTTGCTCAGCATGCCACCACAGTTTGGACCCAGCCATATGCAAATCAGTGTTGACCCAGTGAGCATGGGACTCATGTCTTGGCATACCCTGCCAACTTAAGGCGACAAACGCAAAAAGAACAAAGGATACACGGAATGCTGAACAATGCAAACATTCATCCCCAGTCACAAAGATCTGGGTTTAATCCATTGTCCTTTTGCTCACCACACCACCCCAGTTTGGATTTATGCCAATCAGTCTTGACCCTGTGCCTCATGGGAACAGTACAGCCCGAACTGCCAAGCCAGGTCTTCACAGGACCGGAAACAAGCATCCTAGGACCGGTTTCGTGGCATCACCCCCTTTTCAGCCAGGCTAGCTTGAATGTAGTGGCGCAGTAAGCGTGAGACCCACGTCTTGGCATACACTTCCTACTTAGGGCAACAAAAGAAAAAGGAACAAATGATGGACAGAATGCTGAAAGTGGGGCAGTTAGCACAGGACCCACGTTTGGGCATACCCGTCCCAATTAGGGCGACAAAAGCAAAAGTAACAAATGATGGATGGAA
This sequence comes from Triturus cristatus, assembly GCF_964204655.1. Taxonomy (NCBI): domain Eukaryota; kingdom Metazoa; phylum Chordata; class Amphibia; order Caudata; family Salamandridae; genus Triturus; species Triturus cristatus. The sequence goes on from NC_140588.1 coordinate 1,052,604,414, forward strand.
TGCTGAACAATGCAAACATTCACCACCAGTCACAAAGACCTGGGTTTAATCCATCTTTTTTTTTCTGACCATGCCACCCCAGTTTGGATGGATGTATGATGCTACATCTAAGCCTGGGCAAAGCACTACGCTACGCTCGCGTAGTTTGCGAAGTTTGCGCTACTTCGCACTACGCGAATTGCACGTAGCACAGTGCAAACATGTGCAGCGTAGCGTTGCGTAGCGTTGCGTAGAGCAGCGGTCATTTTTTGCTTGCTCGCGGTCCTCAACATCAAGTTGGCGACCGCGAGCAAGCAAAATGACATCCCGGCGAGACTTTTTCCTTGTTCGCAATCAGCAACATCAAGTTGCCGATCACGAGCGTGGAAAATAAACATCCCGGCGAAATTCCCAACGCGGGGAGGTCAGGTTTCTCATTGCGAGTGGTCGCGTATGCTCGAAAGTACCAGTCCGCGTTGAGAAAGCTGCCGCTCGAGTAAAAATCTACTCGAGCGGCAGGAAACTACAGCTCGCACTGTGCAAGATGCTGTTTTCAATGATTGCACAGTGCCGGATGCTTGTCCGCACTGTGCAATCATTGAAAACGGTATCTTGCACAGTGCGAACAGGGTACTACGCAGTTCGCGAAGTGCTACGCGTAGCTTGCGTAGTGCGAAGTGCACTTTGCATAGCTTCGCGTAGTGCTACTTCACGAACTAGGCCCAGGGTTAGCTACATCGCAATCGTTAACATCACATGCCATGACATCGCAGTTTTCACATCTCATGTTCTTTTACATCGCAAGTATCCACAACGTAAACCATTACGTCACATTTCCATTGAAATGCATACAAAATACATTTACAACGCACACAAACACCTCGCATGCTTTGACTTCCCGATTTTTACCCCTAGGCCCACTCCCCTAAACCCGAAATTCTAAAACCTTTAATTGCTACCTTACACGAGGACCCCCTGACCCGACCCTAAACCCTGAAGCCTAAAACACTACCCTAGAGTACGACCCCCTAACACTTCCCTAAACCCTAAGCCCTAAGCCCTAAACCCTAATACAGTACCCTACAGTAAGACCCCCTGACACTACCCTCAACCCTATGCCCTAAGCCTACCCTACACTACGATCCCCGAACACTTCCCTAAACCCTGAGCCCTAAGCCCTAAACTACACTCTAAGCACAATCCCCCTTACCTCTCTCTCCTTGCGTCGTCTCTTCCTCGCCGTTGTAACGCATGCGACGTAAAGGCATGCATAGTAATGCCAGCGTTGTAATGGGTGTTCGCCGTTTGGACCCTCTCATTATGCTAGTGACAGCAGCGTACTGATTGGCTTAGGAGAGCCTGTGTGTTTCCTGCTTCTGAGCATCAGGAAGAGAAGCGGAGGAGAGACAATGTAGGAGAGACGACGGCCGTGCAGAGATAAGTGTTATATATATTTTTTTCTCCCTCCGCCCTGCCACCCCGTTCAGTACAGCCGTCACTGCATTATGCATCCTTTAACCCTGAGTAACATCCTTAATCTTGCATATCCTCCTGTTTGCTGCAGCAGGACTAGAGGTTTGGGAAAAATGAAAACTTCAGGAAGTAAACAGTTTACATTCTTTTTTACCCCTTCGTTTAGAATTCGCAAATTTCCTGCACTATTGTTAGTGCCAGCTGTAGCATATGACTATCCTGAGTAGCAGCTTTTCTTACCCTTGGCTACCACCTATCCTGAGTAGAAGCTCTTCTTACCTTTGGCTACCTACTATCCTGAGTAGCAGCTCTTCTTTCCCTTGGCTGCCTACTATCCTGAGTAGCAGCTCTTCTTTCCCTTGGCTGCCTACTATCCTGAGTAGCAGCTCTTCTTACCCTTGGCTACCGCCTATACTAAGTAGCAGCTCTTCTTACCCTTGGCTACCTACTATCCTGAGTATTAGCTATTCTTACCCTTGGCTACCACCTATCCTGAGTAGCAGCTCTTCTTACCCTTGGCTACCTCCTACCCTGAGTAGCAGATCCTTTTTCCCTTGGCTACCTACTATCCTGAGTAGCAGCTCTTTTTACCCTTGGCTACCTCCTATCCTGAGTAGGAGCTCTTCTTACCCTTGGCTACCACCTATCCTCAGTAGCAGCTCTTCTTACCCTTGGCTACCACCTATCCTCAGTAGCAGCTCTTCTTACCCTTGGCTACCACCTATCCTGAGTAGCAGCTCTTTTTACCCTTGGCTACCTCCTATCCTCAGTATTAGCTCTTCTTACCCTTGGCTACCTCCTATCCTCAGTAGCAGCTCTTCTTACCCTTGGCTACCTACTATCCTGGGTAGCAGCTCTTCTTACCCTTGGCTACCTCCTATCCTCAGTAGCAGCTCTTCTTATCCTTGGCTACCTACTATCCTCAGTAGCAGCTCTTCTTACCCTTGGCTACCTCCTATCCTCAGTAGCAGCTCTTTTCCCCTTGGCTACCTCCTATCCTCATTAGCAGCTTTTCTTTCCCTTGGCTACCTGCTATCCTCAGTAGCAGCTCTTCTTACCCTTGGCTACCACCTATCCTCAGTAGCAGCTCTTCTTCCCCTTGGCTACCTCCTATCCTCAGTAGCAGCTCTTCGTACCCTTGGCTACCTCCTATCCTCAGTAGCAGCTCTTCTTACCCTTGACTCCCTCCTATCCTCAGTAGCAGCTCTTCTTACCCTTGGCTACCTCCTAACCTCAGTAGTAGCTCTTCTTACCCTTGGCTCCCTCCTATCCTCAGTAGCAGCTCTTCTTACCCTTGGCTACCTACTATCCTCAGTAGCAGCTCTTCTTACCCTTGGCTCCCTCCAATCCTCAGTAGCAGCTCTTCTTACCCTTGGCTACCTCCTATCCTCAGTAGCAGCTCTTCTTACCCGTGGCTACCTACTATCCTGAGTAGTAGCTCTTTTTTCCCTTGGCTACCTCCTATCCTGAGTAGCAGCTGTTCTTAACCTTGGCTACCTCCTACCCTGAGTAGCAGATCCTTCTTCCCTTGGCTACCTACTATCCTGAGTAGCAGCTCTTTTTACCCTTGGCTACCACCTATCCTGAGTAGCAGCTCTTTTTACCCTTGGCTACCTCCTATCCTCAGTAGCAGCTCTTCTTACCCTTGGCTACCACCTATCCTGAGTAGCAGCTCTTTTTACCCTTAGGTACCTCCTATCCTCAGTAGCAGCTCTTCTTACCCTTGGCTACCTACTATCCTCAGTAGCAGCTCTTCTTACCCTTCCTCAGTAGCAGCTCTTCTTCCCCTTGGCTACCTCCTATCCTCATTAGCAGCTTTTCTTTCCCTTGGCTACCTACTATCCTCAGTAGCAGCTCTTCTTACCCTTGATTACCACCTATCCTCAGTAGCAGCTCTTCTTCCCCTTGGCTACCTCCTATCCTCAGTAGCAGCTCTTCTTACCCTTGGCTACCTCCTATCCTTAGTAGCAGCTCTCCTTACCCTTGGCTCCCTCCTATCCTCAGTAGCATCTCTTCTTACCCTTGGCTACCTCCTATCCTCAGTAGCAGCTCCTCTTACCCTTGGCTCCCTCCTATCCTCAATAGCAGCTCTTCTTACCCTTGGCTACCTACTATCCTCAGTAGCAGCTCTTCTTACCCTTGGCTCCCTCCTATCCTGAGTAGCGCTCTTCTTACCCTTGGCTACCTCCTATCCTCAGTATTAGCTCTTCTTACCCTTGGCTACCTCCTATCCTCAGTAGCAGCTCTTCTTACCCTTGGCTACCTACTATCCTGGGTAGCAGCTCTTCTTACCCTTGGCTACCTCCTATCCTCAGTAGCAGCTCGTCTTACCCTTGGCTACCACCTATCCTGAGTAGCAGCTCTTTTTACCCTTGGCTACCTCCTATCCTCAGTAGCAGCTCTTCTTATCCTTGGCTACCTACTATCCTCAGTAGCAGCTCTTCTTACCCGTGGCTACCTCCTATCCTCAGTAGCAGCTCTTCTTCCCCTTGGCTACCTCCTATCCTCATTAGCAGCTTTTCTTTCCCTTGGCTACCTACTATCCTCAATAGCAGCTCTTCTTACCCTTGGCTACCACCTATCCTCAGTAGCAGCTCTTCTTCCCCTTGGCTACCTCCTATCCTCAGTAGCAGCTCTTCTTACCCTTGGCTACCTCCTATCCTCAGTAGCAGCTCTTCTTACCCTTGGCTCCCTCCTATCCTCAGTAGCAGCTCTTCTTACCCTTGGCTACCTCCTATCCTCAGTAGCAGCTCTTCTTACCCTTGGCTACCTCCTATCCTCAGTAGCAGCTCTTCTTACCCTTGGCTCCCTCCTATCCTCAGTAGCAGCTCTTCTTACCCTTGGCTACCTACTATCCTCAGTAGCAGCTCTTCTTACCCTTGGCTCCCTTCTATCCTCAGTAGCAGCTCTTCTTACCCTTGGCTACCTCCTATCCTCAGTAGCAGCTCTTCTTACCCGTGGCTACCTACTATCCTGAGTAGCAGCTCTTTTTTACCTTGGCTACCTCCTATCCTGAGTATCAACTCTTCTTACCCTTGGCTACCTCCTACCCTGAGTAGCAGATCCTTTTTCCCTTGGCTACCTACTATCCTGAGTAGCAGCTCTTTTTACCCTTGGCTACCTCCTATCCTGAGTAGGAGCTCTTCTTACCCTTGGCTACCTCCTATCCTCAGTAGCAGCTCTTCTAACCCTTGGCTACCTCCTATCCTCAGTAGCAGCTCTTCTTACCCTTGGCTACCACCTATCCTGAGTAGCAGCTCTTTTTACCCTTGGCTACCTCCTATCCTCAGTAGCAGCTCTTCTTACCCTTGGCTACCACCTATCCTGAGTAGCAGCTCTTTTTACCCTTGGCTACCTCCTATCCTCAGTAGCAGCTCTTCTTACCCTTGGCTACCTACTATCCTCAGTAGCAGCTCTTCTTACCCTTGGCTACCTCCTATCCTCAGTAGCAGCTCTTCTTCCCCTTGGCTACCTCCTATCCTCATTAGCAGCTTTTCTTTCCCTTGGCTACCTACTATCCTCAGTAGCAGCTCTTCTTACCCTTGGCTACCACCTATCCTCAGTAGCAGCTCTTCTTCCCCTTGGCTACCTCCTATCCTCAGTAGCAGCTCTTCTTCCCCTTGGCTACCTCCTATCCTCAGTAGCAGCTCTTCTTACCCTTGGCTCCCTCCTATCCTCAGTAGCAGCTCTCCTTACCCTTGGCTACCTCCTATCCTCAGTAGCAGCTCCTCTTACCCTTGGCTCCCTCCTATCCTCAGTAGCAGCTCTTCTTACCCTTGGCTACCTACTATCCTCATTAGCAGCTCTTCTTACCCTTGGCTCCCTCCTATCCTCAGTAGCAGCTCTTCTTACCCTTGGCTACCTCCTATCCTCAGTAGCAGCTCTTCTTACCCGTGGCTACCTACTATCCTGAGTAGCAGCTCTTTTTTCCCTTGGCTACCTCCTATCCTGAGTAGCAGCTCTTCTTACCCTTGGCTACCTCCTACCCTAAATAGCAGATCCTTTTTCCCTTGGCTACCTACTATCCTGAGTAGCAGCTCTTTTTACCCTTGGCTACCTCCTATCCTGAGTAGGACCTCTTCTTACCCTTGGCTACCTCCTATCCTCAGTAGCAGCTCTTCTTACCCTTGGCTACCTCCTATCCTCAGTAGCAGCTCTTCTTACCCTTGGCTACCACCTATCCTGAGTAGCAGCTCTTTTTACCCTTGGCTACCTCCTATCCTCAGTAGCAGCTCTTCCTACCCTTGGCTACCACCTATCCTGAGTAGCAGCTCTTCTTACCCTTGGCTACCTACTATCCTGAGTAGCAGCTCTTATTACCCTTGGCTACCTCCTATCCTCAGTATTAGCTCTTCTTACCCGTGGCTACCTCCTATCCTCAGTAGCAGCTCTTCTTACCCTTGGCTACCTACTATCCTGGGTAGCAGCTCTTCTTACCATTGGCTACCTCCTATCCTCAGTAGAAGCTCTTCTTACCCTTGGCTACCACCTATCCTGAGTAGCAGCTCTTTTTACCCTTGGCTACCTCCTATCCTCAGTAGCAGCTCTGCTTACCCTTGGCTATCTACTATCCTCAGTAGCAGCTCTTCTTACCCTTGGCTACCTCCTATCATCAGTAGCAGCTCTTCTTACCCTTGGCTACCTCCTATCCTCATTAGCAGCTCTCCTTACCCTTGGCTACCACCTATCCTGAGTAGCAGCTCTTTTTACCCTTGGCTACCTCCTATCCTCAGTAGCAGCTCTTCTTACCCTTGGCTACCTACTATCCTCAGTAGCAGCTCTTCTTACCCTTGGCTACCTCCTATCCTCAGTAGCAGCTCTTCTTACCTTTGGCTACCTCCTATCCTCATTAGCAGCTTTTCTTTCCCTTGGCTACCTACTATCCTCAGTAGCAGCTCTTCTTACCCTTGGCTACCTACTATCCTCAGTAGAGGCTCTTCTTACCCTTGGCTACCTCCTATCCTCAGTAGCAGCTCTTCTTACCCTTGGCTCCCTCCTATCCTCAGTAGCAGCTGTTCTTACCCTTGGCTACCTCCTATCCTCAGTAGCAGCTCTTCTTACCCTTGGCTCCCTTCTATCCTCAGTAGCAGCTCTTCTTACCCTTGGCTACCTACTATCCTGAGTAGCAGCTCTTATTACCCTTGGCTACCTGCTATCCTGAGTATTAGCTCTTCTTACCCTTGGCTACCACCTATCCTGAGTAGCGCTCTTCTTACCCTTGGCTACCTCCTATCCTCAGTATTAGCTCTTCTTACCCTTGGCTACCTCCTATCCTAAGTAGCAGCTCTTCTTACCCTTGGCTACCTACTATCCTGGGTAGCAGCTCTTCTTACCCTTGGCTACCTCCTATCCTCAGTAGCAGCTCTTCTTACCCTTGGCTACCACCTATCCTGAGTAGCAGCTCTTTTTACCCTTGGCTACCTCCTATCCTCAGTAGCAGCTCTTCTTACCCTTGGCTACCTACTATCCTCTGTAGCAGCTCTTCTTACCCTTGGCTACCTCCGATCCTCAGTAGCAGCTCTTTTCCCCTTGGCTACCTCCTATCCTCATTAGCAGCTTTTCTTTCCCTTGGCTACCTACTATCCTCAGTAGCAGCTCTTCTTACCCTTGGCTACCACCTATCCTCAGTAGCAGCTCTTCTTCCCCTTGGCTACCTCCTATCCTCAGTAGCAGCTCTTCTTACCCTTGGCTACCTCCTATCCTCAGTAGCAGCTCTTCTTACCCTTGGCTCCCTCCTATCCTCAGTAGCAGCTCTTCTTACCCTTGGCTACCTCCTATCCTCAGTAGCAGCTCTTCTTACCCTTGGCTCCCTCCTATCCTCAATAGCAGCTCTTCTTACCCTTGGCTACCTACCATCCTCAGTAGCAGCTCTTCTTACCCTTGGCTCCCTCCAATCCTCAGTAGCAGCTCTTCTTACCCTTGGCTACCTCCTATCCTCAGTAGCAGCTCTTCTTACCCGTGGCTACCTACTATCCTGAGTAGCAGCTCTTTTTTCCCTTGGCTACCTCCTATCCTGAGTAGCAGCTCTTCTTACCCTTGGCTACCTCCTACCCTGAGTACCAGATCCTTTTTCCCTTGGCTACCTACTACCCTGAGTAGCAGCTCTTTTTACCCTTGGCTACCTCCTATCCTGAGTAGGAGCTCTTCTTACCCTTGGCTACCTCCTATCCTCAGTAGCAGCTCTTCTTACCCTTGGCTACCACCTATCCTGAGTAGCAGCTCTTTTTACCCTTGGCTACCTCCTATCCTCAGTAGCAGCTCTTCTTACCCTTGGCTACCACCTATCCTGAGTAGCAGCTCTTTTTACCCTTGGCTACCTCCTGTCCTCAGTAGCAGCTCTTCTTACCCTTGGCTACCTACTATCCTCAGTAGCAGCTCTTCTTACCCTTGGCTACCTCCTATCCTCAGTAGCAGCTCTTCTTCCCCTTGGCTACCTCCTATCCTCATTAGCAGCTTTTCTTTCCCTTGGCTACCTACTATCCTCAGTAGCAGCTCTTCTTACCCTTGGCTACCACCTATCCTCAGTAGCAGCTCTTCTTCCCCTTGGCTACCTCCTATCCTCAGTAGCAGCTCTTCTTACCCTTGGCTACCTCCTATCCTCAGTAGCAGCTCGTCTTACCCTTGGCTCCCTCCTATCCTCAGTAGCAGCTCTTCTTACCCTTGGCTACCTCCTATCCTCAGTAGCAGCTCCTCTTACCCTTGGCTCCCTCCTATCCTCAGTAGCAGCTCTTCTTACCCTTGGCTACCTACTATCCTCAGTAGCAGCTCTTCTTACCCTTGGCTCCCTCCTATCCTGAGTAGCACTCTTCTTACCCTTGGCTACCTCCTATCCTCAGTATTAGCTCTTCTTACCCTTGGCTACCTCCTATCCTCAGTAGCAGCTCTTCTTACCCTTGGCTACCTACTATCCTGGGTAGCAGCTCTTCTTACCCTTGGCTACCTCCTATCCTCAGTAGCAGCTCTTCTTACCCTATGCTACCACCTATCCTGAGTAGCAGCTCTTTTTACCCTTGGCTACCTCCTATCCTCAGTAGCAGCTCTTCTTACCCTTGGCTACCTACTATTCTCAGTAGCAGCTCTTCTTACCCTTGGCTACCTCCTATCCTCAGTAGCAGCTCTTCTTCCCCTTGGCTACCTCCTATCCTCATTAGCAGCTTTTCTTTCCCTTGGCTACCTACTATCCTCAGTAGCAGCTCTTCTTACCCTTGGCTACCACCTATCCTCAGTAGCAGCTATTCTTCCCTTGGCTACCTCCTATACTCAGTAGCAGCTCTTCTTACCCTTGGCTACCTACTATCCTGAGTAGCAGCTCTTTTTACCCTTGGCTACCTCCTATCCTGAGTAGGAGCTCTTCTTACCCTTGGCTACCTCCTATCCTCAGTAGCAGCTCTTCTTACCCTTGGCTACCTCCTATCCTCAGTAGCAGCTCTTCTTACCCTTGGCTACCACCTATCCTCAGTAGCAGCTCTTCTTCCCCTTGGCTACCTCCTATCCTCATTAGCAGCTTTTCTTTCCCTTGGCTACCTACTATCCTCAGTAGCAGCTCTTCTTACCCTTGGCTACCACCTATCCTCAGTAGCAGCTCTTCTTCCCTTGGCTACCTCCTATACTCAGTAGCAGCTCTTCTTACCCTTGGCTACCTACTATCCTGAGTAGCAGCTCTTTTTACCCTTGGCTACCTCCTATCCTGAGTAGGAGCTCTTCTTACCCTTGGCTACCTACTATCCTCAGTAGCAGCTCTTCTTACCCTTGGCTACCTCCTATCCTCAGTAGCAGCTCTTCTTACCCTTGGCTACCTCCTATCCCCATTAGCAGCTTTTCTTTCCCTTGGCTACCTACTATCCTCAGTAGCAGCTTTTTTAACCTTGGCTCCCTCCTATCCTCAGTAGCAGCTCTTCTTACCCTTGGCTACCTCCTATCCTCAGTAGCAGCTCTTCTTACCCGTGGCTACCTACTATCCTGAGTAGCAGCTCTTTTTTCCCTTGGCTACCTCCTATCCTGAGTAGCAGCTCTTCTTACCCTTGGCTACCTCCTACCCTGAGTAGCAGATCCTTTTTCCCTTGGCTACCTACTATCCTGAGTAGCAGCTCTTTTTACCCTTGGCTACCTCCTATCCTGAGTAGGAGCTCTTCTTACCCTTGGCTACCTCCTATCCTCAGTAGCAGCTCTTCTTACCCTTGGCTACCTCCTATCCTCAGTAGCAGCTCTTCTTACCCTCGGCTACCACCTATCCTGAGTAGCAGCTCTTTTTACCCTTGGCTACCTCCTATCCTCAGTAGCAGCTCTTCTTACCCTTGGCTACCACCTATCCTGAGTAGCACCTCTTCTTACCCTTGGCTACCTACTATCCTGAGTAGCAGCTCTTATTACCCTTGGCTACCTACTATCCTGAGTATTAGCTCTTCTTACCCTTGGCTAACACCTATCCTGAGTAGCGCTCTTCTTACCCTTGGCTACCTCCTATCCTCAGTAGCAGCTCTTCTTACCCTTGGCTACCTACTATCCTGGGTAGCAGCTCTTCTTACCCTTGGCTACCTCCTATCCTCAGTAGCAGCTCTTCTTACCCTTGGCTACCACCTATCCTGAGTAGCAGCTCTTTTTACCCTTGGCTACCTCCTATCCTCAGTAGTAGCTCTTCTTACCCTTGGCTACCTACTATCCTCAGTAGCAGCTCTTCTTACCCTTGGCTACCTCCTATCCTCAGTAGCAGCTCTTCTTACCCTTGGCTACCTCCTATCCTCATTAGCAGCTTTTCTTTCCCTTGGCTACCTACTATCCTCAGTAGCAGCTCTTCTTACCCTTGGCTACCTACTATCCTCAGTAGAGGCTCTTCTTACCCTTGGCTACCTCCTATCCTCAGTAGCAGCTCTTCTTACCCATGGCTCCCTCCTATCCTCAGTAGCAGCTGTTCTTACCCTTGGCTACCTCCTATCCTCAGTAGCAGCTCTTCTTACCCTTGGCTCCCTCCTATCCTCAGTAGCAGCTCTTCTTACCCTTGGCTACCTACGATCCTGAATAGCAGCTCTTATTACCCTTGGCTACCTACTATCCTGAGTATTAGCTCTTCTTACCCTTGGCTACCACCTATCCTGAGTAGCGCTCTTCTTACCCTTGGCTACCTCCTATCCTCAGTATTAGCTCTTCTTACCCTTGGCTACCTCCTATCCTCAGTAGCAGCTCTTCTTACCCTTGGCTAACTACTATCCTGGGTAGTAGCTCTTCTTACCCTTGGCTACCTCCTATCCTCAGTAGCAGCTCTTCTTACCCTTGGCTACCACCTATCCTGAGTAGCAGCTCTTTTTACCCTTGGCTACCTCCTATCCTCAGTAGCAGCTCTTCTTACCCGTGGCTACCTACTATCCTCAGTAGCAGCTCTTCTTACCCTTGGCTACCTCCTATCCTCAGTAGCAGCTCTTTTCCCCTTGGCTACCTCCTATCCTCATTAGCAGCTTTTCTTTCCCTTGGCTACCTACTATCCTCAGTAGCAGCTCTTCTTACCCTTGGCTACCACCTATCCTCAGTAGCAGCTCTTCTTCCCCTTGGCTACCTCCTATCCTCAGTAGCAGCTCTTCTTACCCTTGGCTACCTCCTATCCTCAGTAGCAGCTCTTCTTACCCTTGGCTCCCTCCTATCCTCAGTAGCAGCTCTTCTTACCCTTGGCTACCTACTATCCTCAGTAGCAGCTCTTCTTACCCTTGGCTCCCTCCAATCCTCAGTAGCAGCTCTTCTTACCCTTGGCTACCTCCTATCCTCAGTAGCAGCTCTTCTTACCCGTGGCTACCTACTATCCTGAGTAGCAGCTCTTTTTTCCCTTGGCTACCTCCTATCCTGAGTAGCAGCTCTTCTTACCCTTGGCTACCTCCTACCCTGAGTAGCAGATCCTTTTTCCCTTGGCTACCTACTATCCTGAGTAGCAGCTCTTTTTACCCTTGGCTTCCTCCTATCCTGAGTAGGAGCTCTTCTTACCCTTGGCTACCTCCTATCCTCAGTAGCAGCTCTTCTTACCCTTGGCTACCTCCTATCCTCAGTAGCAGCTCTTCTTACCCTTGGCTACCACCTATCCTGAGTAGCAGCTCTTTTTACCCTTGGCTACCTCCTATCCTCAGTAGCAGCTCTTCTTACCCTTGGCTACCACCTATCCTGAGTAGCAGCTCTTTTTACCCTTGGCTACCTCCTATCCTCAGTAGCAGCTCTTCTTACCCTTGGCTACCTACTATCCTCAGTAGCAGCTCTTCTTACCCTTGGCTACCTCCTATCCTCAGTAGCAGCTCTTCTTCCCCTTGGCTACCTCCTATCCTCATTAGCAGCTTTTCTTTCCCTTGGCTACCTACTATCCTCAGTAGCAGCTCTTCTTACCCTTGGCTACCTCCTATCCTCAGTAGCAGCTCTTCTTACCCTTGGCTACCACCTATCCTGAGTAGCAGCTCTTTTTACCCTTGGCTACCTCCTATCCTCAGTAGCAGCTCTTCTTACCCGTGGCTACCACCTATCCTGAGTAGCAGCTCTTTTTACCCTTGGCTACCTCCTATCCTCAGTAGCAGCTCTTCTTACCCTTGGCTACCACCTATCCTGAGTAGCAGCTCTTTTTACCCTTGGCTACCTCCTATCCTCAGTAGCAGCTCTTCTTACCCTTGGCTACCTCCTATCCTCAGTAGCAGCTCTTCTTCCCCTTGGCTACCTCCTATCCTCATTAGCAGCTTTTCTTTCCCTTGGCTACCTACTATCCTCAGTAGCAGCTATTCTTACCCTTGGCTACCACCTATCCTCAGTAGCAGCTCTTCTTCCCCTTGGCTACCTCCTATCCTCAGTAGCAGCTCTTCTTACCCTTGGCTACCTCCTATCCTCAGTAGCAGCTCTTCTTACCCTTGGCGCCCTCCTATCCTCAGTAGCAGCTCTCCTTACCCTTGGCTACCTCCTATCCTCAGTAGCAGCTCCTCTTACCCTTGGCTCCCTCCTATCCTCAGTAGCAGCTCTTCTTACCCTTGGCTACCTACTATCCTCAGTAGCAGCTCTTCTTACCCTTGGCTCCCTCCTATCCTCAGTAGCAGCTCTTCTTACCCTTGGCTACCTCCTATCCTCAGTAGCAGCTCTTCTTACCCATGGCTACCTACTATCCTGAGTAGCAGCTCTTTTTTCCCTTGGCTACCTCCTATCCTGAGTAGCAGCTCTTCTTACCCTTGGCTACCTCCTACCCTGAGTAGCAGATCCTTTTTCCCTTGGCTACCTACTATCCTGAGTAGCAGCTCTTTTTACCCTTGGCTACCTCCTATCCTGAGTAGGAGCTCTTCTTACCCTTGGCTACCTCCTATCCTCAGTAGCAGCTCGTCTTACCCTTGGCTACCTCCTATCCTCAGTAGCAGCTCTTCTTACCCTTGGCTACCACCTATCCTGAGTAGCAGCTATTTTTACCCTTGGCTACCTCCTATCCTCAGTAGCAGCTCTTCTTACCCTTGGCTACCACCTATCCTGAGTAGCAGCTCTTCTTACCCTTGGCTACCTCCTATCCTAAGTAGCAGCTCTTCTTACCCTTGGCTACCTACTATCCTGAGTATTAGCTCTTCTTACCCTTGGCTACCTCCTATCCTCAGTAGCAGCTCTTCTTACCCTTGGCTACCACCTATCCTGAGTAGCAGCTCTTTTTACCCTTGGCTACCTCCTATCCTCAGTAGCAGCTCTTCTTACCCTTGGCTACCTACTATCCTCTGTAGCAGCTCTTCTTACCCTTGGCTACCTCCGATCCTCAGTAGCAGCTCTTTTCCCCTTGGCTACCTCCTATCCTCATTAGCAGCTTTTCTTTCCCTTGGCTACCTACTATCCTCAGTAGCAGCTCTTCTTACCCTTGGCTACCACCTATCCTCAGTAGCAGCTCTTCTTCCCCTTGGCTACCTCCTATCCTCAGTAGCAGCTCTTCTTACCCTTGGCTACCTCCTATCCTCAGTAGCAGCTCTTCTTACCCTTGGCTCCCTCCTATCCTCAGTAGCAGCTCTTCTTACCCTTGGCTACCTCCTATCCTCAGTAGCAGCTCTTCTTACCCTTGGCTCCCTCCTATCCTCAATAGCAGCTCTTCTTACCCTTGGCTACCTACCATCCTCAGTAGCAGCTCTTCTTACCCTTGGCTCCCTCCAATCCTCAGTAGCAGCTCTTCTTACCCTTGGCTACCTCCTATCCTCAGTAGCAGCTCTTCTTACCCGTGGCTACCTACTATCCTGAGTAGCAGCTCTTTTTTCCCTTGGCTACCTCCTATCCTGAGTAGCAGCTCTTCTTACCCTTGGCTACCTCCTACCCTGAGTAGCAGATCCTTTTTCCCTTGGCTACCTACTACCCTGAGTAGCAGCTCTTTTTACCCTTGGCTACCTCCTATCCTGAGTAGGAGCTCTTCTTACCCTTGGCTACCTCCTATCCTCAGTAGCAGCTCTTCTTACCCTTGGCTACCACCTATCCTGAGTAGCAGCTCTTTTTACCCTTGGCTACCTCCTATCCTCAGTAGCAGCTCTTCTTACCCTTGGCTACCACCTATCCTGAGTAGCAGCTCTTTTTACCCTTGGCTACCTCCTGTCCTCAGTAGCAGCTCTTCTTACCCTTGGCTACCTACTATCCTCAGTAGCAGCTCTTCTTACCCTTGGCTACCTCCTATCCTCAGTAGCAGCTCTTCTTCCCCTTGGCTACCTCCAATCCTCATTAGCAGCTTTTCTTTCCCTTGGCTACCTACTATCCTCAGTAGCAGCTCTTCTTACCCTTGGCTACCACCTATCCTCAGTAGCAGCTCTTCTTCCCCTTGGCTACCTCCTATCCTCAGTAGCAGCTCTTCTTACCCTTGGCTACCTCCTATCCTCAGTAGCAGCTCGTCTTACCCTTGGCTCCCTCCTATCCTCAGTAGCAGCTCTTCTTACCCTTGGCTACCTCCTATCCTCAGTAGCAGCTCCTCTTACCCTTGGCTCCCTCCTATCCTCAGTAGCAGCTCTTCTTACCCTTGGCTACCTACTATCCTCAGTAGCAGCTCTTCTTACCCTTGGCTCCCTCCTATCCTGAGTAGCACTCTTCTTACCCTTGGCTACCTCCTATCCTCAGTATTAGCTCTTCTTACCCTTGGCTACCTCCTATCCTCAGTAGCAGCTCTTCTTACCCTTGGCTACCTACTATCCTGGGTAGCAGCTCTTCTTACCCTTGGCTACCTCCTATCCTCAGTAGCAGCTCTTCTTACCCTATGCTACCACCTATCCTGAGTAGCAGCTCTTTTTACCCTTGGCTACCTCCTATCCTCAGTAGCAGCTCTTCTTACCCTTGGCTACCTACTATTCTCAGTAGCAGCTCTTCTTACCCTTGGCTACCTCCTATCCTCAGTAGCAGCTCTTCTTCCCCTTGGCTACCTCCTATCCTCATTAGCAGCTTTTCTTTCCCTTGGCTACCTACTATCCTCAGTAGCAGCTCTTCTTACCCTTGGCTACCACCTATCCTCAGTAGCAGCTATTCTTCCCTTGGCTACCTCCTATACTCAGTAGCAGCTCTTCTTACCCTTGGCTACCTACTATCCTGAGTAGCAGCTCTTTTTACCCTTGGCTACCTCCTATCCTGAGTAGGAGCTCTTCTTACCCTTGGCTACCTCCTATCCTCAGTAGCAGCTCTTCTTACCCTTGGCTACCTCCTATCCTCAGTAGCAGCTCTTCTTACCCTTGGCTACCACCTATCCTCAGTAGCAGCTCTTCTTCCCCTTGGCTACCTCCTATCCTCATTAGCAGCTTTTCTTTCCCTTGGCTACCTACTATCCTCAGTAGCAGCTCTTCTTACCCTTGGCTACCACCTATCCTCAGTAGCAGCTCTTCTTCCCTTGGCTACCTCCTATACTCAGTAGCAGCTCTTCTTACCCTTGGCTACCTACTATCCTGAGTAGCAGCTCTTTTTACCCTTGGCTACCTCCTATCCTGAGTAGGAGCTCTTCTTACCCTTGGCTACCTACTATCCTCAGTAGCAGCTCTTCTTACCCTTGGCTACCTCCTATCCTCAGTAGCAGCTCTTCTTACCCTTGGCTACCTCCTATCCCCATTAGCAGCTTTTCTTTCCCTTGGCTACCTACTATCCTCAGTAGCAGCTTTTTTAACCTTGGCTCCCTCCTATCCTCAGTAGCAGCTCTTCTTACCCTTGGCTACCTCCTATCCTCAGTAGCAGCTCTTCTTACCCGTGGCTACCTACTATCCTGAGTAGCAGCTCTTTTTTCCCTTGGCTACCTCCTATCCTGAGTAGCAGCTCTTCTTACCCTTGGCTACCTCCTACCCTGAGTAGCAGATCCTTTTTCCCTTGGCTACCTACTATCCTGAGTAGCAGCTCTTTTTACCCTTGGCTACCTCCTATCCTGAGTAGGAGCTCTTCTTACCCTTGGCTACCTCCTATCCTCAGTAGCAGCTCTTCTTACCCTTGGCTACCTCCTATCCTCAGTAGCAGCTCTTCTTACCCTCGGCTACCACCTATCCTGAGTAGCAGCTCTTTTTACCCTTGGCTACCTCCTATCCTCAGTAGCAGCTCTTCTTACCCTTGGCTACCACCTATCCTGAGTAGCACCTCTTCTTACCCTTGGCTACCTACTATCCTGAGTAGCAGCTCTTATTACCCTTGGCTACCTACTATCCTGAGTATTAGCTCTTCTTACCCTTGGCTAACACCTATCCTGAGTAGCGCTCTTCTTACCCTTGGCTACCTCCTATCCTCAGTAGCAGCTCTTCTTACCCTTGGCTACCTACTATCCTGGGTAGCAGCTCTTCTTACCCTTGGCTACCTCCTATCCTCAGTAGCAGCTCTTCTTACCCTTGGCTACCACCTATCCTGAGTAGCAGCTCTTTTTACCCTTGGCTACCTCCTATCCTCAGTAGTAGCTCTTCTTACCCTTGGCTACCTACTATCCTCAGTAGCAGCTCTTCTTACCCTTGGCTACCTCCTATCCTCAGTAGCAGCTCTTCTTACCCTTGGCTACCTCCTATCCTCATTAGCAGCTTTTCTTTCCCTTGGCTACCTACTATCCTCAGTAGCAGCTCTTCTTACCCTTGGCTACCTACTATCCTCAGTAGAGGCTCTTCTTACCCTTGGCTACCTCCTATCCTCAGTAGCAGCTCTTCTTACCCATGGCTCCCTCCTATCCTCAGTAGCAGCTGTTCTTACCCTTGGCTACCTCCTATCCTCAGTAGCAGCTCTTCTTACCCTTGGCTCCCTCCTATCCTCAGTAGCAGCTCTTCTTACCCTTGGCTACCTACGATCCTGAGTAGCAGCTCTTATTACCCTTGGCTACCTACTATCCTGAGTATTAGCTCTTCTTACCCTTGGCTACCACCTATCCTGAGTAGCGCTCTTCTTACCCTTGGCTACCTGCTATCCTCAGTATTAGCTCTTCTTACCCTTGGCTACCTCCTATCCTCAGTAGCAGCTCTTCTTACCCTTGGCTAACTACTATCCTGGGTAGTAGCTCTTCTTACCCTTGGCTACCTCCTATCCTCAGTAGCAGCTCTTCTTACCCTTGGCTACCACCTATCCTGAGTAGCAGCTCTTTTTACCCTTGGCTACCTCCTATCCTCAGTAGCAGCTCTTCTTACCCGTGGCTACCTACTATCCTCAGTAGCAGCTCTTCCTACCCTTGGCTACCTCCTATCCTCAGTAGCAGCTCTTTTCCCCTTGGCTACCTCCTATCCTCATTAGCAGCTTTTCTTTCCCTTGGCTACCTACTATCCTCAGTAGCAGCTCTTCTTACCCTTGGCTACCACCTATCCTCAGTAGCAGCTCTTCTTACCCTTGGCTACCTCCTATCCTCAGTAGCAGCTCTTCTTACCCTTGGCTCCCTCCTATCCTCAGTAGCAGCTCTTCTTACCCTTGGCTACCTACTATCCTCAGTAGCAGCTCTTCTTACCCTTGGCTCCCTCCAATCCTCAGTAGCAGCTCTTCTTACCCTTGGCTACCTCCTATCCTCAGTAGCAGCTCTTCTTACCCGTGGCTACCTACTATCCTGAGTAGCAGCTCTTTTTTCCCTTGGCTACCTCCTATCCTGAGTAGCAGCTCTTCTTACCCTTGGCTACCTCCTACCCTGAGTAGCAGATCCTTTTTCCCTTGGCTACCTACTATCCTGAGTAGCAGCTCTTTTTACCCTTGGCTTCCTCCTATCCTGAGTAGGAGCTCTTCTTACCCTTGGCTACCTCCTATCCTCAGTAGCAGCTCTTCTTACCCTTGGCTACCTCCTATCCTCAGTAGCAGCTCTTCTTACCCTTGGCTACCACCTATCCTGAGTAGCAGCTCTTTTTACCCTTGGCTACCTCCTATCCTCAGTAGCAGCTCTTCTTACCCTTGGCTACCACCTATCCTGAGTAGCAGCTCTTTTTACCCTTGGCTACCTCCTATCCTCAGTAGCAGCTCTTCTTACCCTTGGCTACCTACTATCCTCAGTAGCAGCTCTTCTTACCCTTGGCTACCTCCTATCCTCAGTAGCAGCTCTTCTTCCCCTTGGCTACCTCCTATCCTCATTAGCAGCTTTTCTTTCCCTTGGCTACCTACTATCCTCAGTAGCAGCTCTTCTTACCCTTGGCTACCTCCTATCCTCAGTAGCAGCTCTTCTTACCCTTGGCTACCACCTATCCTGAGTAGCAGCTCTTTTTACCCTTGGCTACCTCCTATCCTCAGTAGCAGCTCTTCTTACCCTTGGCTACCACCTATCCTGAGTAGCAGCTCTTTTTACCCTTGGCTACCTCCTATCCTCAGTAGCAGCGCTTCTTACCCTTGGCTACCACCTATCCTGAGTAGCAGCTCTTTTTACCCTTGGCTACCTCCTATCCTCAGTAGCAGCTCTTCTTACCCTTGGCTACCTCCTATCCTCAGTAGCAGCTCTTCTTCCCCTTGGCTACCTCCTATCCTCATTAGCAGCTTTTCTTTCCCTTGGCTACCTACTATCCTCAGTAGCAGCTCTTCTTACCCTTGGCTACCACCTATCCTCAGTAGCAGCTCTTCTTCCCCTTGGCTACCTCCTATCCTCAGTAGCAGCTCTTCTTACCCTTGGCTACCTCCTATCCTCAGTAGCAGCTCTTCTTACCCTTGGCGCCCTCCTATCCTCAGTAGCAGCTCTCCTTACCCTTGGCTACCTCCTATCCTCAGTAGCAGCTCCTCTTACCCTTGGCTCCCTCCTATCCTCAGTAGCAGCTCTTCTTACCCTTGGCTACCTACTATCCTCAGTAGCAGCTCTTCTTACCCTTGGCTCCCTCCTATCCCCAGTAGCAGCTCTTCTTACCCTTGGCTACCTCCTATCCTCAGTAGCAGCTCTTCTTACCCATGGCTACCTACTATCCTGAGTAGCAGCTCTTTTTTCCCTTGGCTACCTCCTATCCTGAGTAGCAGCTCTTCTTACCCTTGGCTACCTCCTACCCTGAGTAGCAGATCCTTTTTCCCTTGGCTACCTACTATCCTGAGTAGCAGCTCTTTTTACCCTTGGCTACCTCCTATCCTGAGTAGGAGCTCTTCTTACCCTTGGCTACCTCCTAACCTCAGTAGCAGCTCGTCTTACCCTTGGCTACCTCCTATCCTCAGTAGCAGCTCTTCTTACCCTTGGCTACCACCTATCCTGAGTAGCAGCTATTTTTACCCTTGGCTACCTCCTATCCTCAGTAGCAGCTCTTCTTACCCTTGGCTACCACCTATCCTGAGTACCAGCTCTTCTTACCCTTGGCTACCTACTATCCTGAGTAGCAGCTCTTATTACCCTTGGCTACCTACTATCCTGAGTATTAGCTCTTCTTTCCCTTGGCTACCACCTATCCTGAGTAGCGCTCTTCTTACCCTTGGCTACCTCCTATCCTCAGTATTAGCTCTTCTTACCCGTGGCTACCTCCTATCCTCAGTAGCAGCTCTTCTTACCCTTGGCTACCTACTATCCTGGGTAGCAGCTCTTCTTACCCCTGGCTACCTCCTATCCTCAGTAGCAGCTCTTCTTACCCTTGGCTACCACCTATCCTGAGTAGCAGCCCTTTTTACCCTTGGCTACCTCCTATCCTCAGTAGCAGCTCTTCTTACCCTTGGCTACCTACTATCCTCAGTAGCAGCTCTTCTTACCCTTGGCTACCTCCTATCGTCAGTAGCAGCTCTTCTTACCGTTGGCTACCTCCTATCCTCATTAGCAGCTTTTCTTTCCCTTGGCTACCTACTATCCTCAGTAGCAGCTTTTTTACCCTTGGCTACCACCTATCCTCAGTAGCAGCTCTTCTTCCCCTTGGCTACCTCATATCCTCAGTAGCAGCTCTTCTTACCCTTGGCTACCTACTATCCTGAGTAGCAGCTCTTCTTACCTTTGGCTACCTCAATTGATGTCCATGTTGACGGTCCAGTGAGTAAGTGAATGTATGTGTAATATAACACAGCCTGACTGTACATTGTTGGTGTTCCCTGTAGGTTGAAGCTCCATGGCATCAGAGGTGGCAATGTACAGACAAACTTCCCCTAAATGTCCACGGCCAAACCTTATAGAGAGAGAGAAGTAAGTTCTGACTCGGATCCTCATTCAAAACGTGTCCTCTCTGCTGAGACTTCTAGAAAGAATTTTTACTGAGGTCAAGAACCAAGGTTGGCACAGAAAAGTCTAAAAAAGATTTTCACATAATGTGCACGAACAAGTTGCCAGATGGCTTCACGTTTCCTACACGTGAAAGACTTTAGGGGATTCTGTCTCCTGCATCGAGATGAGTGGCCTTGAGCAACGGGGAGATTTGGACAATAATTACAGCGCTTGATATATTATCCCAATGAGGGGTAATTCCACAGTGGAGTCGGGGTTATGAGGAAAAAAAGAGAAGGTCATTGCTAAATGGAGGGCAAAAGCAGAGTGCCACCTCTTTCCCAGGACTCTTAAGAATCCTTCCCCACCCACCCCCTTTAGGCTGTCATGGAAGGCTCCCATTAACCACTTACTACCACTATTCAGAATAAAACCACAAATGGTCTGGTTTTGTTTAGGGGTCTTACTAACTCTATAGCCAACAAAGTCATACCAAAGAGGTGTCCCATTGGCAGTGGGATAAAGAGACAGGCTCCATCTGCTCTGGCATGCCTCTATGCAAATAAGGTCTACCCAGGTTTATGGAAACCCAGTAGCCTGCTCGACAGGTGACTGCGGCTCATAGGATTATATTTAGCCAACCTTCAGATACTTTCAGCCAGATTTATCAACACTTCGCAATAGCAGTCCTTCAAAGTGACGCAAACTGGCACAAACCTTTCATTTGTTATTTTCCAGTTCATAACCTTATTTTCGCTGTAAAGTTGCCAGAAAGTAACCGCACTGTGCATCTATGCGTTGCTTTGCTTTATTTTGCACCAAGGAGGTGTCCCATGGGTGGTGCAGTGCAATTATCATGCTACCAGCCATGGTTTTGGTGCAAAACCGTATCTATCAAAGGTAGACAAGGTTTTCTGTCAAAAAATACTCCTCCTTAAATGCAAGCGCCAAGTAGGAGAAACGTTTTTTATCCAAACTTTTCAAACTTTGCACGTGTTCTCCACTCTGTAGCACACATACAGAGTGAGGAAAGTTCAAAGCAGGAGCAGCTTCTACCAGACGGGGGTGGCGCGGCTGAGGGGGGGGGGGGATGAAAAAGAAATAATAAACACTTACCTGGCTATGGCTGGCCGCCGCCTCTCCTCCTTCCTCTTGTCATCTTCTTCCTGTCTGGAGTCCGGCAGCAGGAAGTGCCCGGGATCCCAGGCTCCCCTAAACCAATCACAACGCTTCAATGTAGCGTTGTGATTGGTCTGAGCGCCGTGTTTCGGTGCTCAGACGAGGAATGGGAGCCTGGGCATGTTCTCCAACCAGGCTGTAATTCAGCCTGGTTGGAGAACTTGCCAAGTGCCGATGAATGTTTGGCCGGCCTGAGAGGGACGGCCAAACATTCACGCGCACTTTGAGTGGGCAAACCACTCCGCCCCCTGGCTCTGCCCTGTCAGCTGAGCAGCCCCACCCCGCACCAAGAAAGGGAAAACTAAAAATGACAATAACATTGGTTATTATCAATTTATTTTTCCATTAACTACTACTCGCAGAGTAGTGAGGCGATGCTCCTCCGCCTTAGTGGAGGAGCCGCCTCCGGTTCAAAGTATGTCTCAGTATAGTACTTTGTATTGGGAGGGTTCCTTCCAGTACAAAACGTATTCTAAACCTCATGCTCACATGCATGACGCAAGGCAACCAAACAGTAGCGGCCGGAATCAAACCGAAGATGTGGGGCGGGGAGGACAACATAACACACAACAAAAAAACAAATAACTTTCCAGCCGCATAGCTGCTCTTCTGCTCCTCCCTGTCTCCAGTGTAGACATAGGCTCCCGGACTACCCTGCAACCAATCCAGAAGCGGCTCTCATGCTGCTAAGAGCAGCACCGGGATTGGCTGAGCGACCTTCATCTGTGCTCCCTGAGAGGCTGGGAGCCTTTGCCTGCTGTCTCCAATCCAGTAACGCAACTCTGTTGGAGACTGCTCAGCACCCATGTCGTTTTGGTCGTTTTAAGACTACTCACCAAACCGACATGCGCACTGATAGCAGTGCCCACCACTCCCCCTCCTTGGCAGCTATCGCCATGGCCCTCAGAGAAAAAATACAGCGATAATAAACATATTTTATTATCGTTTTGTTTTTCACGTTTGAGGCCGCTGTTGGGGTGAGTGACGCTCCTCCGCCATAGCGAAGAAGCCGCCACTGCAACCAGATTTCGTGGCAGCGCCTGGGCAGAGAGCATCAGCGCCACATCTTTGCAGACAAGCTGCTGTCCTGCACACTCTCTCTCACACAAAAACACACACACAGCAACTGTGAGTGCGGCGCTGCACTGTACAATATCAGTAAATCTGCCCCATAGTGTACCAGTGACGCGTGACATACATCCTGACTCTAGTTCACTCTTCTATCTACAACACACAACAATGGAGCGGAGTCTGAAAAATGATTGTGAGTGCAGGCACCACACACGGTCCAGAAATACAGAATTAACAATATGTATTCACAACCCCACTTCATTTGTGAATTCCACTGGAGGCAGTGGAAAATTCCACAGGTCAGTGCACATTCCACTCTGAAATGGAGTAAAGGGGCAGGTGTAAGTCTGCTCCAAGTGCAGGGTCATGGAAGGAGCCGCTGAAAAGTACCACACACTTGCATTCCCCCTTTTAAGGCTCATGTACAGTAAATACATAGAACGAAAAACAATGGAGTAAGTGTGAATTTAGTGTGTGCAAAGGGCCCGTAGACTTTCATATTGTACAGACTGTAAAAGGAAAGTATTTCACCATATGGAAACATTTGTTTTTTCATGGGCAGAAAATATGGGGGTGAGGGGTGGCTGAAAATCAGAATATGTGGAAATGTACTATTTTCACTGACCCTTACCTGCCAGAATATCCACGTGAACAATCAGTGGTAGAGGTAACACTACTGCACTTCCGCTGAACTCAGGTAAGGCCCTCACGTATCAAGCAATTTTACGGTCATTAAGGCTCCAACTTGTAAAATCAGAGCCTTTCACACCGCAAAATGGCATTTGTTTTATTCACCAAACCCAAAGAGCTGTTACTGAGTCGCTAATTCGCTATCTGGAAGGGTGTGTTAAGGGAGTCCCTTCCAGATACTGAATCTTTAACCTCTGTATTAATCAAAATCCAGTTGCAAAACATAATTTTTTTACCACCTCCTCAATGAAGGTAGTAATTCATTTGCAAATGGCAAGGGGTTCCAATTGGACTCCTTCCCCTTCTTGAATGTTCACAAAACTTTTTTTATGAGCAGGCAGTGGTCTCGAGACCGCTGCCTGCTCCTAAAAAAGTTGGTGTAATTTTTATTTTTCAAACTTATCCCGTTTTCCTTTAAGAAGAACGGGCTGCATTTAAATTTATTTATTTTTAAAAGCAATCACAGACATGGTGGTCTGCTGACCCCAGCAGGTCACCATGCCTGTTATCATAGCCAATCATAGTGGGTTGAAATTTACGACCTACCTCATGCATAGTAATGAGCTTGGTCCACTTGTGACCCAGTACACATCTGTATGTTGAGAGCCAACCTATTAATACATAAGTTGGTTCTATAAATGCCAATAGATTAGTTAGAAGTCAGTTCCCAATTTGCGACCACTTCCAACAAACACATTTTTGTACATTCCATTTAAGGAATCGCAAATTGCACGTCATTATTTGTCGCAATTTACAACTCATTAAATGGAATCTTTGACATGAGGGGATTGTTGACTCGTAGTTTATTGTGTTTTTTTGTGAATCCCCTGTGGCTGCACAGGAAGAGGAGACCCTTAAATACCACACAAATCTATGCTTTAAGTGTAAGTTTGTGTACCTGACCTACAGGCCCTTTCAAAGAGAGTTAAAACAACTACCGACCGAGTCCTGCCACCATCCTCCGGAAGAGGTATTTTTCACACTGTGGAAAGCGTTTCAAACCAACGTTTGATAATCGTGATGGGCACTAGGCAAACTTTTGCCACATGTTCGAATCCCAGCAGGGCCAGCTCTGCGCTTCTTACTTCAAGGACAATAACACGGCCACATTGGTTTCCGAAATGTTCTCTAAACACACAGGCTGTCAAGAGCCGGTGAGTTCGGACAATCTGGAAAAATGTATATAATAAAATTGAAATAATTAAAAACTTAGGAAAATATGATGAGTAAGATAGAAAAATAAGAATGTTTCGGAAACACCTCTCTGTAAAAAGTAATAAAATTGGTTTCATAACCGTCGTCTCTGATCCGTTAACTTTAGCTCAGCAGAGGGCATCGTTGCCTGGCAACCCGTTCAGACGTGGAAGACGCGCTGCCAGGAGCTCAGGGCCAGGCACAGGTATGGTTGTTTTTCGGAGCATGTTTTATATCGTTTTACACAATATCTCCCGAGTACCAGAGCTTTAAAGTGATCCCGCACATTTGACAGCATTATCACACGGCTGCGCGAGGCTCCCCCACGGGGCTGACGCTCTGGGAGGCACTTCCGGCCACGCGGTGTGTCTCCCCAAGCCCCCAGCCCGCTGTCTGCAAACGCAATCGGAGGAAGCAGTGAAATAAAGGAAAAATAAAATAATAACTCTACCATATTCTCATTTTATCTTTTCCTTCTGCTGTAGCTTTGCGGGCGGGGCTGCTCTGATGACAGAGGAGCAGGGGGAGGAGTGGTGGCACGCTGTAAGTGCGTATGACTGTTTGGCCGGCCAAACAGTCAAGCCCATTGCATGTTCTCCACCCTGCTGCATTACAGCCTGGGTGGAGAACATTCCCAGGCTCCCATTCCCTGCCGAACCACGGCACTCAGACCAATCAGAACACTGCATTGCAGCGTTGTGATTGGCTTAGAGGAGCCTGGGTGCTTCCTGTTACGGCCCGACGAGGAGGAGAGATGATGGAGAGACGCTGCAATAAAGTACTTTTTTTCCAACCCATTCCCCACCTCCCTCCCGTGCCACGCCACCCCTATCTGTGCTGGCCACCGCTGAAATGCATGGGGGTCTCTCACTTGCCACTGCTTTGGGAACAGGATTCTCTCCTCCGGGGTATACCTCAAGTATGTGAGCGAGCTCACGACCGCCCCTGGGTCCCCTTCCTGCACAGAATCGCCTTCCTGCAAGCAACTATCCGGGGTGCACAGCACCCTGTCCTCAGACAGCATGTGCTATGTGAGGTCTCGCCTCCCTCTGCTTCTCTTGTGCCAGTAGTAACTCGGCACAGGCAGCAGCACCCACGTCCCCTCATTCCTCTCCAAGTGAACAGTTGAATCCCACCACCCCCCTTCCCGCCACCACTCCACCCATTTGCTATCTGAAGGGCCCACTTCATTATGCACATTATGGCTATCTGTAAAGGTCATGGAAAGTTGAAAGCAGACCGTACAGTCATGGAATGTCAAGGCCATACAGGCTGGAATATCCAGGTCATACAGTCTGGAAATTTCCAGACCATGAGGTCTGGAAATGTCAAGGCCATACAGGCTGGGAGTGTCCAGGTCATTTATTTATTTATTTTTATTCATTTACAAAGTTTTATATAGCGCGAACAAGATCCCAAAGGATATCAAAGCGCTTTACAAAGGAAGGAGGGAAGGACATAAATCCAACATCGACAACAAGTAAGAATACACAACAGGAATAATCGCATAATTCCCAGACAAATGAATCAAGGATAATAGTACAATAAACGGGTATGTAGTAGGCTACAAAAGGGGTGCAAAATGTGGAAAAGAAGAGTATAGATCTAATATCGACATCAAGTAGGAATACACAACAGGAATACTCGCATGTTCCCCAGACAAGAGTAATACGATAAACAGGAATATAACGGGCTACGAAGGGGGACACACAATGAGGTAAAGAGGAGCAGCATCACATGAAGGTACAATGGTTGTAGGAACAATGATTTCGAGCAAGTGATCCTGGTGACGCAAGGTTGGAAATTTTACAGTGAGTTAGTGATTGTTACAGAAATGACAAGCAGAAAGGCATGGGAAGCCCACAGCCACAAAACCATCAGACTGGAGACGATGGAGTGAAAAAAAAGAAAAAGAAGGCAAGATGGCTACTCCGTCCACGCACCCAGGATCTGTATTGACAATTTGACATCTTTGTACCAATAGGCCAGTCCCTGCCCTGCTTCACATTAGGAAAGAGCTGGAGACACTTGTTAACACAACACCACATCACAAAGCAGGAATAGCCCACTCTTGCTTTAGAAACCAGCCACGCCTCCAATCCCACTTTGACTGTGTCTTTGCCTTTGATGCTGTACAACGCTCTACTGCCTCCTGGATATGTAATGCTACATAATAATACCACACATATAACTACAATTATACGGCAAAACATTACTTAATAAAACATCAGATAACAGGGTAGCATACGTGGAAAAGGCAAAGCAGCAATGATACAACATTACCGATGGTCTTACAAAACTACCTTTGGACAATTTACCTGGTGCCCACAATCACCTGGGATGATTGAGGAACCAGAGTTGTCTGAGTGCTGGTAGGTGATATTTTTCTCCAATCTTCCTTCTAACCACCATTCTTCCTACCAATGTCTCCTATCCACTGCTGCACTGGGGCTTCTTAAGGCAGCTACATATATGCAGTGGCGGCTGGTGAAAATTCAAAGTAGTGTGGCACCGAACTAGTTAAAGTTTGGCCTGAGTGTAACAAACAGGGAGTTTAGAGGCAAGGGGGTTTCTCCCCCCCCCAGAACATTTTAGAAAATTGGTGGAAAACGGTGGATTATACACTACAATTTCTATTATAAATGGGCCTATTTACATATTGACAGTTCGATATCCGTGACACTTTTCACAAACGTTTAAAGGCCCCAGTCATCCCAGCAGGAATCAGAGGTATGCCCATTCTGCCTACGCATGACTCACATGTAATACCGCTCTGGGGTACACTGCTACTATTACTCAAATTTAGTGATAATAGATTTCACAACTTCGGAAAGATGGAAAGAATGTATGACGTTACAACACATACATTTACAATGCATGCCTTTACAACACAGTTTTTACATCGCAACATCCTTTACAATGCATTATTTTACATCGCATGCCATTACATTGCATTTTCAGAAACTACCTTTACAACGTATTCCATTACATCGCATTATACCTTTACAACGCATACCATTACAATGC
This sequence comes from Triturus cristatus, assembly GCF_964204655.1. Lineage (NCBI taxonomy): Eukaryota > Metazoa > Chordata > Amphibia > Caudata > Salamandridae > Triturus > Triturus cristatus. The sequence goes on from NC_140588.1 coordinate 1,052,631,535, forward strand.
ATACCATTACATCACATTTAAGGTAAGTGTTGGATAGTATTGGGGTAATAATTACTATTCCAGTGAGTGCAACAGTAGGGTAAGTGTTGGATAGTGTAGGGGTAAAAATTACTATTCTAACTCCAGCGAGTGCAACAGTGGGGTAAGTGCTGGATAGTGTAAGGGTACTATGCGTTGTAATGGTATGAATTGTAATGACTTTGCGATCTAATGCCTGCGTTGTAATGACATGCGTTGTAGTGACATGCGATGTAATGGCTGCATTGTAATGACATGCGATGTAAAGGATGTTGCGATGTAATGTCTGCTATGTAAATGTAGTACAAGGTAATGACTGTGTTGTAAAGGTTGTTTCCCAGATGGAAGGCTGAGTTGCCCACAAACTTATGAGGAGAAAGCACCAACAGATGTCAGCGGCCAGTGCTAACTCCATGAGCCCTTTCACCAGCTTTACAATATGCTTTAGCCCATTTTGCCATGTCATACCGTCAGGGACTGTCCAGGTCATACAGGCTGTGACTGTCCAGGTCATACAGCCTGAGAATGTCCAGACCATATAGTCTGAAAATGTCAAGGCGTACAGGCTGGGAGTGTCCAGGTCATAGAGGATGGGTATGTCAAGGTCATACAGGCTGAGAATGTCCAGGCCAGCCATACAGGCTGGGAATGTCCAGGTCATACAGGGTGGGAGTGTCCAGGTTATACAGGCTGAGCATGTCCAGGCAAACAATACAGGATGGGGATGTCCAGGCCAGCCCTATAGGCTGGGAATTTCCAGGTCACGCAGGATGGGAATGTCAAGGCCATACTGGCTGAGAACGTCCATGCCAACCATACATATGGGAATGTCCAGGTTGTATAGGCTAGTACTGTCCAGGTCTTTCAGTCTGGGAATATCCATGCCATACAGTCTGGGAATGTCCAGGTCATACAGGTTGGGAGTGTCCAGGTCATACAGTCTGGGAATGTCCTAGCCATACAGTTTGGGAATGTCCAGGCCATACATTCTGGGGATGTCCAGGTCATACAGGCTAGGTGTGTCCAGGCCATACAGCCTGGAAGTGTCCAGGTCTTACAGTCTGGGAGTGTCCAGGTCATACAGGCTGGGAGTGTCCAGGTCATACAGGCTGGACATATCTGGACCATACAGTCTAGGAATATCAGGTCGTGGAGGTTGAGAGTGTCCAGGTCATACAGGCTGGGAATATCTGAGTCATAAAGAGTGGGCAACCTCCAAATCGCTGCTGATTTTGTTGGAGGGGGTTATTTTCTTTCCCTTTCACAAATATACATTTCTACTTTTGTATACAGCCTGGAAATTGAGTGCTTTTCAGATTTTAAACACTCTCAATTTTAGAGGAAAAGTGAATAAAGGCAGAGTATGATAAGTTTCTATTATACAAGTATCACACAGGTTAGTGGAGTGAGAAAGACTGAGGGGCAGATTTACAAAGGTTTCACACAGAACAGGGCAGCAAGCAAAGTTGCTGCGTTGCGTGAAACGCAGAGAGCAGAAATGCACCATATCTACTAGGAATATGGCGCACTTCTGATCCCTCGTTACGCTGGCGCACTGTGTGCTGCAAAGCGACAACGCTGGCACCCATGTGCCATGCTGCAAGGGGGCCTCTGTTACAAGCAGGATTGTTTTTGTGTAGGAAACAGCACCTTCCCTTGCAAAATACACCCTTAAAGGCCTTTTCCTTTTTCTATGTGTGATGCAAAATACATCACACATAGAAAAAGGCAGTAATGAGGAGAAATAAAGATATTTCTTCATATTACGCCTGGATCTGAGAGGCACACCATTTTGGCACAATATCATGTTTCCTGGCCATAAAAAATCTGGGATTGCCTCAAAATCCATAGGTGAATGCATGGGAACGCCCATAATCCACACATGGAACGCCTCCCATAAGCAAAATAATGAAAGGCATTACTTTGTATTTACTAAATTACGCAAAGTGACTTTGCATGGCTTAGTAAATGCCAAAAAGCCTCTGCGTTGCCTTGTGCAGCAGAAAGGATTAGTAAATATGGGGCTACGTTTGTGTATTTTGTCTACACACCCTTTGAGGAAGAGTTAAAGGACTGACACATTATGGCTGACATTCAAATCCATCAGCCCTCTGTGTGTGGGGGGTGTTTCTGCACACACCCCATGCTCCGGAGTATCACAGAATGAGCAGTAGGGTACAACTGGGAGTTAAACGCGAGTGCGCATACTGTCTGGTGACACTGACAATGTGCCACATGATACATAAAGACACTGGGTGTTCTGCCTATGGGATTCACCGCTCATCAAGGCACACCGCTCCAGTCTCCCCTGCAAAACCGTGAGTCATTTGCAGAAAGTCATGTCCTTTGAAACTACAGTATGCCCCGTGGCACCACTGGTGTCCTTAACACGTTGGTATTACAATGCTGGCATATATGTCTAGACGGTTGTCCATAAGGGGTCACTATTTTGGTGGGCACCAGTGGATCATCCCAAGCCTGCTGAGGTGAGGTCACAGGGGACCTTCTATCGTCTACTGATGGGACACTAGAAGTCCCTTACTCAGAGAGCTCTGAGAGAATAGGCGCACACAGCGCTCTCTGCTGAGGTGCGTAATGTATGTCAGGTGCTCCTGAGAGGCGCCTTCAGAAAGCACTAACCTTGTATTCTGGAACTAGAGAGAGTGATGCCCTCTTCTGCCCCTCACCACATCCACCTTGGAGTTCCATGACCTTATAAAGGACCTTGTGCTTCCGCCTCATTCCTCTATATTGTCTTGGAACTCTTCTGTGACTTGCAGTACCTTTATAATGCACGATAAGGGGTATTTTATCCCATACATTATGAATAATAAGTAGTCTTGGTGGAAGAAGCCTTCCAGTTGCTTCACTAGAATAAACCCAAGTTCATGCGAAGCCATCTTTTTCAGAATCATTGTTCAAATAGCTCAAATCTGTTTTTTTCAAACTCAACTAGATTTTCAGAATGCGTCTCTGTATTGCCAAATTGTTCTCCTACCTAGTCATAGATCCAAATATAAAGGTCCTGGTGGCAGTAACAATCTATCTAGCACAATTGCATAGCAAGGATGCAGTAGAACATAAGGAAACTTATAGTTAATAAAGCAAGATGGCCTCAGCCATCTCCAAACGGTAAACAGACATAATATTGAATTCAAAATATCGACAGGACAGGACAGAATATCGAGTTTTTAATATAGAATGGACAGAATATCGAATTGCTAAAATATAGTGGTGAAGAATATCGAAAATCAGGTAAGAAATAATATATCGATTTAAATAATATAGAAGTAAGTAATATCGACAGTCATAATATAGTTGTTAAAAATATCGATTTTTTTTATAGTGTCTTAAGTGTTAGTATATATGTTAAAAGTATGTATACATTTTGGAATATATGTTTTAATATTTTTAAAGTAATGAATTTTATGTTATTTAATTTTTGTGTAATTTAATTCCGTAGCGGGTTGTGGGTTTATAGGGGATTAGGGTGGGAAGTAATTTAATTATAGTACATTAAATAATAATTTTTAGGAATTATTAATTATTTTTAATTTAATTTTGCGTTTTACTTCTGTAGCGGGTTGTGGGTTTATAGGGGAATAGGGTGGGAAGTAATTTAATTGTTATTAGGTAATTATTAAATGGTATTGAAAATTAATTGGTTGTTGATTAATTATTAATTGGTAAATAATTTGTATTAATTGGTAATTAATTAGTATTAATTGTTTAATTGCTAATTATGTGAATTGTATTAATTTATTATTTGTAGCGGGTTGTGGGTTTATAGGGGAATATGGTGTGAATTAATTTAATTGTAAATAATTAATTATTGAAATAATTTTTGTATATTGCTAATTAATTTATTCTTAATTAATTAATAATTGGTATTAATTGTATTTATTAATTTTTGGTATCGAAAATTAATTGGTTGTTAATTAATTATTAAAAGGTTTTTAATAAAAAAAACATTGGTATTTATAATAAAGTAATTATTAAATATTGTTTGATTGGTAATTAATTGTAATATTTTTATTTGGTATTAATAATTTATTTATTTTTAATAAAATATTACATTATTATTTTCCCTACTATTGCACTCACTGGAGTGGGAATAGTAATTTTTACCCCTATGCTATCCAACGCTTTCCCTACTATTGCACTCACTGGAGTGGGAATAATAATTTTTACCCCTACGGTATCGAACGCTTACCCTAGAGTTGCACTCACTGGAGTGGGAATAGTAAATTTTACCCTCCCGCTATCCAACGCTTTCCCTACTGTTGCACTCTCTGGAGTGGGAATAGTAATTTTTACCCCTACGCTATCCAACGCTTTCCCTACTGTTGCACTCTTTAAAGTGGGAATAGTAATTTTTACCCCTACGCTATCCAACGCTTTCCCTACTGTTGCACTCTTTAGAGTGGGAATAGTAATTTTTACCCTCCCGCTATCCAACGCTTTCCCTACTGTTGCACTCTCTGGAGTGGGAATAGTAATTTTTACCCCTAAGCTATCCAACGCTTACAATACAGTTGCACTCACTGGAGTGGGAATAGTAATTTTTACCCCTACGCTATCCAACGCTTTCCCTACTGTTGCACTCTTTGGAGTGGGAATAGTAATTTTTACCCCTACGCTTTCCCTACTGTTGCACTCTCTGGAGTGGGAATAGTAATTTTTACCCCTACGCTATCCAACACTTTCCCTACTGTTGCACTCTTTGGAGTGGGAATAGTAATTGTTACCCCTACGCCATCTGACGTTTTCCCTACTGTTGCACTCACTGGAGTAGGAATAGTAAATTTTGCCCTCCGGCTATCCAACGCTTTCCCTAATGTTGCAATCTCTGAAGTGGGAATAGTCATTTTTACCCCTACGCTATCCAACGCTTTCCCTACTGTTGCACTCTCTGGAGTGGGAATAGTAGTTTTTAGCCCTACTCTATCCAACACTTTCCCTACTGTTGCACTCTTTGGAGTGGGAATAGTAATTTTTACCCCTACGCTATCCAATGCTTTGCCTACTGTTGAACTCACTGGAGTGGGAATAGTAAATTTTACCCTCCCGCTATCCAACGCTTTCCCTACTGTTGCACTCTCTGGAGTGTGAATATTAATTTTTACCCTTACGCTATCCAACGCTTTCCCTATTATTGCACTGTCTGGAGTGGGAATACTAATTTTTACCCTCCCGCTATCCAATGCTTTCCCTACTGTTGCACTCTCTGGAGTGGGAATAGTAATTTTTACCCTCCCACTATCCAACGTTTTCCCTACTATTGCACTTACTGGAGTGGTAATAGTAAATTTTACCCTCCCGCTATCCTACGCAAAAAATATTGCATTTTTTAAATTAATATTACGTTCACATATATATATATTTTTGTTTTTTACTTACATTAATTATTTATTAATTTTAAAGTAATTTAAGTATTTTTAAGTATGTTTCAGTTAATTACATGTTTTATTTCATTAATTTTACATTAATTTTAAGACATTTACAATAATTCGATATTGTGACTAACTATATTTTTTACAACGATATTTTGGATTCTATATTTTTTTACTTACCTGTTTGGAGATAGGGCTTCAATATTTTGGCATTCTATATTTTTCCTTCGATATTTTGGCAATTCGATATTCTTCTTCTCGATATTTCATTAGTGATCCCTCCAAACAGTGTGTGAGTTCAAGAGTCCAGGGCAGTATGGCTTTGTTGTCGGTTCTGTTGCACAGTGCATACGCCAAGGATGCAAAGCATTTTGCCAAGCAATAGAGACTCTCTCTGGCCAAAGCCAGCATTTCCTTCCTTAAAATGAACTTTGTGCCAGACGCTTGGGGCACTGCTCATCAACGCCCACAGAATCACACACGGGAGGCACCCCTTCTGACCCTGGCAAGGACAATAAGATGTTGTTTGGCCGTGAACTTGACGAATCAGCTGAGTTTATCGTTTGGGTGAATGGGGTGAGGCTTAAATCTATTTACCATTCAACCAGGTTACTGATTCAAGGGCACTACCACACTGTGGCGCTATTTTACTATTTTAACAGCAGATCTGCAATCCACCATCCATTCTCCACCTAAAGTCTCCTTGGCTTTTGTCTTGACCCTTCTGCTGCTCACATTCACACCTTGCACCTATCTTCAGAGCCCCAGCTGTTCTCCACCGGTGTTCATACTCAAGGGATATTTTGATGTCTCTATTACAGCTACCTGTCAGTCCCCTGAAGTGTCCCAGTTTAGTATGTATGCTCATTGGAGATGTGGAGTGACACTGAATGTGGAGGTTCAGGAACCCCAAAGAGTCCAGTGTCCCAGCTTCCCCAGCTGACATTTCACAATCATTGGAAACTGCATTTATTCCACTGCACCCGAGTGTCCTTTATTCCACTGCACCCGAGTTCCCTTTCTGCCAGAAACGGGGGAGGGGGGATTTAAAATAAGCTGCTCATTGGTATCAACTATTAAAATAAAAACAGAATATTGCTTTATAGGTGAACCCTCACGAATAATTTAAATGTCTAATGTGTTCAATTGTCTCAAAATACTGTTCAGTGCAGCAGTGGGAGGGGACTCTACCGTCTTATCTACACCAGCTCTTAAGCAATCCATGACAATATATTTTAATAATGCACAGTTTTCTCTAAAGTTTGCCATAACTTGGCTAATCTTCTGGAGGTTGCTTTGAGTTGCAGATCTCTGTCTGAGATGGAACACTCCAGCAGATGGCCACTGCCACCCTTTCATGAGGAGCCACATGCCAATCACCAACCCTCTGTCTGCAATAAGCACCAGTTATGCATTCTTTCGCGACTCTTCAAAGACTTCCTGGTGACCCTTACTGCCTGCTAATTGTGCTTCTCCTTTGCTTCCTTTGTTACAGAAAGAGTTAATGAGTCACTCCAAACAGGAACGCTTCCAGATGGCACGGCACAATCTATCACCACCCCTTTTCCTACAAGGTCTTCTGGACGCTCTACAATTCTCAGGAATCTTTTGCTAATTACCAGACTTCCAAGGCTTTGATTGGACAGGAGGGAGCTGACGTCTGCCAATTACAGGCCGGTGCTGAGCGAAGCCTTCAATGAAAAATCTTCCATCTGGATTCCTTGCTCATCATTGGAGGCTGATGGATTCCACGTTGTTAAATGCCTAAAATGACATATTTAAGGAAAGGGCTTCTATTCTCCTTGGTAGTCATGTAGGCTGCACAAAACTGGGTGCCACAGAGTAGCCTAGCCCTGGCAATATGTTCCTGCAGAATGAGAGAAATAAGAGGATTTATTTTTTAGGTAAAATCCAGTATATTCTGTCAGAACAAAACAATCATTTGGTGGCTGCAGTGCTGTGGCAGCAGGCAGAGAACCAGGGAAGATCCAAACATAAAATGAAGCGGTGGCTGGAGACACATTTGTGGCTAGACTTTGTAAAACATGAGGCCTCCTTTACTAGCCCCTTGTGCCGCCGCTGCGTCACTTCTTTTTTGTTGACGCAGCGGAGGAGCAATCAGTGTGCCACACTGCTCCTTATCACAAACCGACATAATGGGTCCAATGCATCAGTATGTAGAGCCTTATGTCACATTATACCGGCGCCAGGTATAATGTATGCAGGGCTGTCGTTCCCACGCATATAGCCAAGTAGAAGTGGCACAGTGAAATGTACAACATTTCACTGCGTCACTCTATGATTTGACTGCGTCAAAATCCTCACGCCTGCTCAGATCAAGCAAAAGGAATAAGGTTAGGACTTTTAGAATGGAGTTAGTTTTAGGACCAACTCCAGCAACGCGTCCCTTTTGCACCAACAGATGCGTCAGAATATCTGACGTATCTGTTATGCCTTGTGCCATGGAGCCGCGCATTGTAAATACATCGCATCCATGGTGTCGCAAAGGACAATTGACGCAGGTGCAAGGAAACTGACGCATTGATGTCGATGCGTCAGTTTCTTGTAAATGATGTCTTCAGTTGGAGGCACTGCTCCATCACACCTCATGTTACTTCCACACAATCTGCATTTTGGGATAAGATGCAAGAATGCCTCATATAATGTGGAGAGAGGCAGCATTTGAAGCAGTTTAAGGGCTGATGCTGGATACAGGAAGTAGTGCTATGCAGTTAATGAGTGAGAATTAGTGGCACTCAAGGAAGTTCTATAAGAGGGAGGAAGGTGGAATTAAAGGCTTTAAAGGAATGTTCTGACTGGAATGTCCCCTGCATGGCAAAAAGACGTGTGCCCTTGTCCTGAGTGAGTGACTGCTTTTGAAACTGGTAACTGAATTTTTGTTTGTCCAGGCATCACACTAATCGAGTGTGAGCACAGAAGCCTAGGTCTGTCACTGGTAATGTGAGGGCAGGAACCTTTTATGTAACCTGGTGGGGAGCACAAAGCATAGTGGGCATAGTATTTGCATCCAGACCCAGGGTGCATCGAAAGCGGTTGCAGTAGTCTACAGTGTTTTGTGAAAGTTTAGCCTGAGCAGACCTTTTTTAGGTCTCGCCTAGCATCGCAGTGCATGCGCTGTCGCTCTGCGAGATCTACTGTCGTCATGTTGCTTTCGAAAGTGGAGTTGAAGCTCCGCCCATGCTTTTCATTGGCGAGCATTACACTTTATGTTAAACGCACGCTTTTGATTTGGAGTGAGGCTTGTTTGTTCCCTCACTGTCTCCTTTTCGGCTCACCCACCCGGACTGGATATTTTGCTCGTGCCTGACGTCTCTTTTGCTCGCGCAAGGCGTCTCTACCACCTTCATGTGAGGTCCTAGTGGCCTCGCCGGGGCTTGTTCGGAATTATGCAAAAGACATTAGATGAATATCCATTGCATGTAGTTGTGTTGTAATAGCTCCGCATCTGCTAAAAATATGGCCTCTTGGCCCTGTATGGCATGGTTGGCACTTGTGTGGAATAGGTTCATTGAGCATTTTTCCTTCGTGCCCTTGTCCATGTGCTGCTGTGTTTGATATAAACTGCATCACCTCGCATGTCCTACACACTTTCACAATCTATTCCATGTTCATACCTGTTATTGTTGTTATGCATTGGTATTGCGCACATGTGTGCCGTCGTACAAGGCGAATCGAGTTTATCCTGGGACGTCTTGCATTCTAGCGAGGGGTGTGTGTTGTAAGTGAAAGAAAGTAAAACTATTGTGAGAAATGTCAAGATCACTGGCTAAAAAGGTGCCTCAGCCACACAATTCTGCAGGTGTAATGTAGCGCATTCCAGGGCTTTTCAGCGCTCCCTCGCATCCTTTTAAGACGTCCATGCTTCGCCCATTCCTCGGTGCCAGCCCGAGAGCCCTGCCCGCCCCCTGTGCCCAAGCACACACTGGCTTCAAAGCTGGGCTGCCCGCTTTTTGTGCGCACCTAGAGCGCTGCTCTCCGAGCCCCTATTAAGGTCACAGCTCCCCCCCGCCGAGCTCTCCGAGCTGGTGGCCGTCAGGGGCCAGTGCACATTAGCGCCAGGAAGTAGAGTGCTGTATGAGGTGAGCCTGCATGTGTCCTGGTTGATGTGTTCTGTAACGTGCGCTTTTGACAGAGAACGTGGAGAATAAACCATCTCCGCCACTCATCCTTCTGGGGTGGATACAGTATGTAGAGTGGGCAATAATTACATTCCTCTGAGTCTATTCTTTCTCGTTACAATCGTGGCTGGAAGAATGGAACGAGGAAGTAAAGTAAGGTGCACCAGACGTTCACCGCAACGTCTTAAATTAGTAATTTGGCGATGCCAGTCTATCCAGCCTGCATACAGCTCGAAGCCCCGACATGAATCTGTATAGGAGAGGTTAACAAATGACGTTGTCATTTACAATGCCAATAGCTCTAACTGAAACAATTGCGAGACCTATTGCATTTGTAATGCTTGTTCTCTGTGTCAGCAAGAATGCAATTTGCTGATCCTTCTCCTGTAAAATGTATGCGTTGTGAACCCCCCAAAACCGACTGCTGACATCCTGAGCGTTTGTTGAGTTTTTGTAAGTGCAGCGGATAGGTAGTGAATGAGTAGCACATGTATCATAGTAGAACTCTGTGGAATGCTCTGGTGCAGTGTCAAAAAAAGTGATGCAAAGCTGTGCAAAGTATTGAATTGGGATTTACTTTCTAGTGCAAATCTCGTATTGCTCTAGAAAGAAGCCCTCAAGAAATTCAAAGTACAGCTGTGCATCAAGGGGGCGTCCCAAGGGTGGTAGATGGTAGTTCCTGCGCAACCACCCATGTGATTTTGATGCAAATCCCTATATACTAAAAAAGGTAAACAATGCTTTGCCGTCAAAGGTTTTGTGTCCTCAAGGCATGTGTTATGTTTGAGAAAAGTTTATGTTTCCCAAAACATTTCTAACTTTGGATGTGTGCCGTATGGTAGAACATACATTTAAAATTAGAAAAATGTGAAACTATATTTAGGCATAGTATTTTTTTACTGGAAGGGATCACTTCTAGTACAAAATCTAGGATAAACCTTACGCATGGTGTAAGGGTGTGTGCAAAGTGTATCACGGCTTACGTTGCACCTGCGCAGGGGAGCGAGCAACAGCATGATATCTCAGTAAATATGATGCTGTCCTGCTCCCTTATGCATGCAGTGCAGCACAGGTCGGTTGCCGTGTTGCGCTATGTAACGTTTTAGTAAATTTGCCCATGTTTGTGGTAAGATTCCCATTACTAGAGCCAATGGGATCCATTTTAGATACTCCTGGTTTAGCATGTCACAAGTTGGGGGATGGACACAGCTTCCCCAGACAGTCACACTATATCACCTGCATTCCCATGACTCTAGGTGGCAACCCAGACCCTGAAGTGAGAGATGATGGAGACACAGCTTCCTGGTTACATTCAATGAGGACCTTGTTAGCAAAAGGCCGCTGATTAGTTCCTCCTGAGCACGGCCAGGTGGTAGATGGCAGGGATGAGGGGTGGACTGCAGTTTCTGTTGTTCAAACTGAAAAAGCTTCTAGACAGGACCAATTTATCTGTCCCTGAATGCTGCTTCTAGAAAGGTCAGGTACCATGCTTGGAACAGGGGCGCAACACGGACCCATACACCCCTGTGGTGCCCGGGGGCCCGAACCTTTGGGGGCCCCCAAACCCTTCAAGGGGCTCCCAAAGAGCCCACTGTGAAATATGGGATACTCAGACCCCACTTCATCATCTTCTGCAGTGCAGCCTCACCATTTTTGGATAACTTCCCTGGTTTGGACCCAGCCCAATTTGCTTCCTGCAGTGAGAGCCATCCCCTTGTGCCTATAAAATTACATTTACAAGATAATCACTCCAAATTGATTTGTGAAACCTTAGACAGTGGCTTCCTATCCCCTGTCTGGAAAAATATGCATAAAAGCAGAATCAAACCTCCCCTTTGTGTTCCACTTCCAAATTCTTTTTGACCAATGAAGGTAGTCCGCCACATAGTTTTATTTTTTTTATTTTTTATTTTAAAGTATTGTATTAAATTTATTTGACAAAAAAATACATTAGCATTTCTGTTAGAGGATTAGCCAAAACGTAGCTTGTAGGGCAGTGTTTTAAGCACTTTGAAATATATGTTTAGCTAACCCCTACTGACTTGACTTGCTGAAAATTAGGCAAAGAGATATAGAGAGAAGCAGGAGAGAAAGGGATGAAGAAAGAATACAAGAAAGGTTCTGTGTAGTAAAGAGACTCATGGGACTTAAAGCCGCGTTTTCAAAGAGATGCTGTATGACCAGGGCTGGTGCTTGCCAGTCAGCCAGTCTCCTAGAGGTGGGGACACATCACCTGCAGTTTGCACTTTATACTGGAAGAGTTGTGGGTCTACCTCTTTGTTGCTGGTGATTCTTAATGTACAATATTGATTTATTAAAGTTAAACACGGATGCATATTTGTCTTATGTGTTTATTTTATGGAACACAGCTAATAACCCGTCCACTACCACCCAAGCTGGCAGTGCTTTGCCAGAGGGCCTCTGTTTCTTTCAGCCATCGCACACTGCCACAGCACTCCCCTTCATCCGCAGGAACTCCACAGCTGGCCTGGCACACAGCACAACTGCCTCCTACATCAAGTACTCTCTGTACCTGCGCTCACCCTTTCAAGAGGTGTTGATAATGCCCGAGGTATAAAGGGCTACTGATGTAACACCAAAAGGACAATCAATGCACAAGAAGTTACAGTTGTGTTGAAATAATAGCCTGTTCTTAAAAATGAGGCCAGCTGCTTTAGCAAAAAAACAATATATTTTACAATAAAGCGAGATCCTCATTCAAGAGTGTTCTGCGCTACTATGAAACATAATTAGAAAGGAAATTCAACTGGAGTGTTGCTAACTTTGTCTGCACGTTCCTATTTTAAATGCAAACAAAAGGAAATACATTTTCATTAAAACCTGTTTTAATAGATGGAAAACTGAGATACACAATGCAGCTTTTCTAGAGCTTGTGAGTGTCATGCCACCTGGTATTGGACTTAGGGGCACATTGCGGTTCTTTAATAGCGATTACTAAGGAATCGCTATTTAGGAATCGCAATTCTTTATGCATGTAGGAATCGCTAAATAAATTGTGATTCCTACACATTCCCTATTAGCGAATCGCAAATTGCAATTTGAACGTGCCGGCCATTCTCTTCCTTTCTGAATGCTTCGACCAGCCTTTAAATTTCTACTGTTGGTTCTGAAATTCAGATGCTCCAGTTTAGGCGGCCGCTCCTTTTCAGCCACATTCTGGGATTCTCTTCCACATTTCATCCTCAGCATCAGTGATCCCCCACCCCCTGAGAAAAGCTTTGAACCCCCTTCCTTTCTTCTGGTTGGGAGGACACTTTCATCCAGTGCTCAATTTGTAAAAAAAATAATTGCCAGGGCTGTTGTCAGGAGGTCACTGCAGCTTGCATCACACATTGCCCCTGCTATGCTGCAAATGATAGTAACACCACAACTACTAACCATCACACTCCTACAAGTGTGGCAAGGTGGACTATTCCAGCCCCCAAGGCTATAAGAAGGTCTTGGGCAGCAGGCAATAGTCATTTTTAACTGATTTTAAATTAATAATGAACTGTTGTGGTCATCTCTAAATTAGCCAGACAGTGCCACCATGTGGTAGACTGTCACAAGCACCAGTGTTGACAATAAAGTGCCGGTGCTAAGCACCAGAAGCCACTGGCTCAAATTAAGCACTGCTTTCATCCAGATTTTTTGTCTGTGTCTTTATACTGTTATATCGTTTGGTGTATGTGCATTTTTTCATTCATTTATTGATTAATTCAATCAGCTTTATAATTGTAGCAGCAGGAACTATATTTGTTAAATAAGAGCATCCTTATGGGGTTTCCCTACCTCAGAAAGTAGGCTGTGTACACTATTACATAACAAGCACTGGCAAAGCCAATAGGTTTGGCATTTGCTGTCAGCATTTTTAACTTTGTCAATGCTTACTTTGTTTTGTCTTGCGTTGTGAAAAGAACTTGATTGTTAAGGGAGCTTCCATGCACTTGCCAATATAAAAAAAGCAGTTTTGGTATCAAAAAGCACCCATTGCCATAGTAGTCCCTGGCACTGAAGTGAATTGCTTTGTTGGCAGGTGCGCTCCTTGTGAAAGAGCAGAATTCCAAGAATGCGGTAAAGTTGGCCAATGGTTGAAATGGGCTGAGCCACTGCCCCGTGCTGTATGCTTTAGTGGGTGGAAAATATGAATGACCCAATAATAGACAGGTGGATGAAGAGGGCTAGTTGAAAGACTCTATAAGTGATAGATAGATAGATAGATAGATAGATAGATAGATAGATAGATAGATAGATAGATAGATAGATAGATAGATAGATAGATAGATAGATAGATAGATAGATAGATAGATAGATAGATAGATAGATAGATGGATGGATGGATGGATGGATGGATGGATGGATGGATGGATGGATGGATGGATGGATGGATGGATGGATGGATGGATGGATGGATGGATGGATGGACGGATGGACGGACGGACGGACGGTACGGACGGACGGATGGATAGATGCCAGACTTAAAAATGTGCTATGTACAGAGTCAGCTGAAGCATCTGTGTGCACTGGGGTCAGCATGGCAGTGAGAGATGGACTGGCACCCTTGATTCCACATTGCAAGCAAGAACCCCTTCTCCCTTCCAGGTGTATGCAATGTGTGTCTTCACCAAACTTCTGAGTCAACTGGCATCCCTGTTCAACCTAGCAAACGTTGCCTCATGGGGGATACAGTAAGGCTCAAGCGGTACAGTCAGTTTGCCTCACAGGAGCCCGTTTGCTACAGTGACAGTATCCGTAATGTGGCTCGCGCACAGGGTCAAATATGTTTGCATATGCCACTTCCTGTAGGGAACATTCATTAGAAAGTTCTCGACGCAAAGAGCATTGCAGAAGGGGCCATGCAGGCACCAGCTTCCCTTTCTGTTGAACAGCAGCGCCTTGGGGACCCAATAGTGCACGCACCGGCACCAGCCTGTCGTGCTCCTGAGCACTTCCGTAATCCGGAGAGTGAAGCCCGTCCTTGAAGCCTGGACATCCTGCGTGAGAGGGTCAGACTGGCTATGGACGGTTCTCAAGAGGTGATAGAGGTACCTTATGAGTAACTGTGGTGATGTTTAGAACTGAATGTTCAGGTCATGATGTAATGGAGTTATGGTTAAAGCTGTGTTCTAAATTAAACCAGTATTGGATGTAATGCTGGAGGTTGCTACATGAAGATTAATAAAAGTCCTGGAAACCTTTGGACTTTGGATTTATTTTCTACATATTGGCGACGAGCGGACTTTGGGACTTGTGCAGGGAACAAGCAAGCAAGCAACCTTCATCCCTGGAACGACACTGATTTGTGAATCAGTGCTATTAGAAAAGTAATTTGGCTGTTTCTTCAACTGTAAGTAACTGGCTAGTGACCTTTGTGGTTGTGGTTACACACAACGTTGATTACAATCGCATTGAAGGTGTTGGCGTGAGGTTGTTGCATCGTGTGACAGTAAAATCAAACCGAACGGAGACACGATTGTACCGTCGTACTCGTGTTAACATTGGGAATCGATTGCAAGGATTGTTGACTGCAAACGGGAACAAAAAGAGACTCAATTTGGAGGGCATTGTGAAAGTGGCGAAACACACGTCTTTATTTGGAAAGGTGGCAAGTGCTGAGAGATCGGCAATCGCTGAACGTGAGATTGTGCTCTTTTGCTGGTGAGAGACTCTAAATGTAATAAAACGTACGAAGGATATTTTGACCCGTTGTATGCTTTAAAGTTAATGCGAAAGGAAACAACGCATTAGTTTGAGTTGACGGAGCAACGGAAGGATCAGGTGCGCCGAGTTCGAATGTAAACACCGCGCATGCAGCATGCGTTAGCTCGGCAATAACTGTGCGCGCGTTCCTAATAACGCTGCTGATTGCTACAAACACGTCAATTAGCAGTTCAACAATAACGCAAACCAGCCATCATACCTTTTTGAACACCGATGTTGTGAGGGAGTGGCGCAGATTGAAGAAGACTTCAACAGTAAAGGAAACAGTAAAGGGACTAGCAAAACACGAAGGAGGTCACGAAATACAAAGGAAACAAAGGAAGGACTGACGTGCAAAGCGAAGTGGAGAGCATACAAAAGAAGGAGTAATTGAGAAGGCTGAACAGAGTGGGACATGAGTTCAAGTTGATGGATTTGAGTGATTATTTTAATTTGTTGTTTTAGTTGATTATTTTAATTAATTATTTTAGTTGATTATTTTAGTTAATTATTTCAGCTAATTATTTTAATTATATTGTGTGATCATCATCTAATTTAAAAAAAAATGGGTGATGATTCCATGTCAGCTCCACCAAAATTTTTACCTGTGCCTGGTGAACCTACTATCCCATGGAAAAGGTGGAAAAATATATTTTTCACGTATTTGTTAGCCATTGGTGGCGATAAGTATGGGCCAGTTAGGAGGCAAGCCATATTATTGCATCATTTAGGCGTTGAAGGGAGGAGAATCTATGATGATTTGCCAGAAATTTCCTTGGGAATGGGGGATGGGCAACCGGTTAACATTTATGAAATGTCATTGCAGATGCTGGAAAAACATTTCATGCCGAAGATTAATGTTGTATTTGAGAGACATAAGTTTTTTTCCAGAGGACAAAAACTTGATGAGGGTGTTGTGTCGTATGTAGCCACTCTTCGGGGGTTAGCCGTCACGTGTGAATTTCAAGCATTGTGTGACTCGTTAATTAGAGATCAGATCGTCAGATGCACAAATAATAAGAGAGTTAGAGAAAAGTTGTTATCTAAGAATCCCACTTTGGAAGAAGCCATCCAGATTGCTAGGAGCATGGAAGATACAGACCATTGGATTAAGGAGATAGATAAAGAAAAGAAAAATCCAGAAAGCTCATTAACAGTGATGGAAAAAGAAATGTCTGCTGAGGTAAAGGATGTTAAAAAAGAGATTAACAAAACAATGTATAAGGGTTATGGAAATCTACAGACAAGACCGGGAGAAAGGAGACCGGTAATTTGCTACAGGTGTGGTTGTCCTGGGCATATAAGTTCGAGTTTTGCATGTGGGGCCAGAAATGCTACATGCAGGTCCTGTGGAAAAAGGGGTCATTTGGCTAAGGCATGTAGGTCTAAAGGGAGTATACCAGCTGTAAGTGTAAAAGAGGTAACAGACGAAGAAGAAAACACTGGAGAGATATTTTTAACGGTTGATGGTGTAGAACTGGATGAAAGCCAATTAGTGGAAATAAAGGTGAAAGATGATGTAGGAATAGCTTCAAGAGTCAGAAAAAATTCAATGAATTTAAAAATGGAAAGTACGGGAAAATTGGAAAAACCACATTGTGAAATTGCTGTGGGAGAGGGAGTTGTGAAATTATTGGTGGATTCAGGGAGTTTATTTACTCTTATTTCTAAAGAAACTTTCTTAGGAAACTTAAGGGGAGAAATGAGTGAATTGTCAACTCCGGATGTGAAGGCTGTTGGATACGGGGGTTCTAAAATCAACATAGTGGGGATGCAGTGGACAAGTATTATATTTGAGAAAAGAGGGGTTTATGGTAGGATTTATATCACGGAAGAAGGATCCAATTTGCTAGGGTGGAGACACCAGAAGGATTTGAGCATAATCCTAAATCCTAATGCTTCAGAACCGGTGATGACAGTGGAAAGTAATGTGGTAAATGAATCGCATCAAGATGATGCAAAGAGTGATTGGAGTGAGAGGATAATGGACAAGTACTCCAAGGTATTTACTGAAAATCTTGGTTTGTTGAAGGGTTTTACGCACAAAATTGTTTTGAAGGGTAACGCAAAACCAGTGGTACATAAAGTAAGGTCGGTACCTTATATGATGAAGGAAGCTTTGCAAAAGGAGTTGGAAAAGTTATTGCAAGCTGAAGTTATTGAACCAATTGAATCATCAGAGTGGTTATCTCCGATTGTCGTAGCTCCAAAAGAGGGAAATAATATTCGTTTATGTATTGATTTACGGGATCTAAACAAAAACATCTGGGTGGACAGGCAACCCTTGCCAAATATTGGTGAAATGTTGAGTGTGATGGGTGGGGGATCTGTTTTCAGTGTCCTGGACATGTCTTCGGCGTACCACCAGATAAATTTACATCCAGATTCACGACATCTTACCTCATTTGTGACACCATTAGGGGCATTTCGCTATCGGAGGATGCCATTTGGGCTGGCATCGGCTTCTGCCGTTTTTCAGAGGGTGATGCAAAATATATTTAAGGGTTTAGAGAGGGTAATGTGTTTCCAAGATGACATCTTGATTGTAGGAAGGTCATACAAAGAGCATGATGAAATTATGGAGGAGATTTTACGTAGAGTTGATGAATGTGGATTAACGATAAAGAAGGAAAAGTGTCAGGTCAGAGTGGGTGTGGTTAATTATCTTGGACATCAAATATCAGCGGAAGGGATAAAACCGAAGAATAGTATTGTGAAAGCGGTTAAGGATGCACCATCTCCCGCCAACAAGGAACAGTTGAAGTCTTTTCTTGGACTAGCAGAGTATTGTTCGAAGTTTGTTCCTAGGTTCAGTGAATTAGTGGAACCTATGAGAGTTTTATTGAAAAAAGGGGTTGTTTTTGACTGGAATTTGGATTGTGAGAGAGCGTTTGGAGATGTGAAGTCGTGTCTTGCAGCTGCACCGTCATTGGGACACTTTGATCCTAAAAAGAGAACCATTTTGGTTAGTGATGCAAGTAATGTGGGGATTGGAGCTGTATTGCTGCAAGAGTGTGATGGTGATGAGAGAATTATAGGGTTTGCTTCCAGGAGACTGCAAGGGGCAGAGAGAAGTTATTCTACAATTGAAAAAGAAGCGCTTGCTTGTTGTTGGGGGATAGCGCACTATAGGTATTATCTGTGGGGCATACCTTTTGTACTTAAGACAGATCACAAACCTCTAATCCATTTGTTTAAAGGTGGTCGGGGTTTAGATGGTAGTGTGACTCCTCGCATATCTAGGTGGTTGACATCGGTATTGGATTACAATTTCATTGTAGAGTATGTGCGGGGAGAAAGGAATGTGTTGGCTGATTGTCTTTCCAGGATGCCAGTGGAAGAAGATTCTGGTATTTTAGGTGTGGATGTGGAAGAAATAGTTGTAGAGGTTGATGGTGAATTTGCGGTTAGCAAAGATGATTGGAAGGAGGCAGTGGAGATGGATGAGGAATATAAAGAATTGAAAGAAGTTATTGTTAATTGCTGGGTTGATCCTGGAGTTTTAGATAAGTACAAACAATATTTACAAGTCAAAGAAGAATTGAGTTTGCAAGGTGATAAGATTTTGCGTAGAGATAGGATTGTTCCTCCAAATAGGTTGAGATTCAAAATACTCAAAATTGTACATGAGGGACATCTAGGTAGAAGTTTGACCAAGCGGAGGTTGAGGGAGTCATTTTGGTGGCCAGGAATGGACAAGGATGTGGAGGAGATGGTGAAGGAATGCAATGTGTGTAGTAATAGCGATAAGATGAGAGTCACTAGGAATCCTCCTTTGAGGTGCATGGAGCATCCAAAGAAACCATGGGAAAAAGTGGGGTTAGATATATTAGGCCCAGTTGATAGATTGGGTAGTAATAACCGGTATTTGGTGGTGCTGGTGGATTACCATAGTAAATGGTTCATTTGTAAATCCATGGGTGAGGTAACTTCAAGGAGTGTAATAACATTTTTAAAGGAAGTTTTTTTTGAAGAAGGTGTGCCAAAGACGCTTGTAACTGACAATGGTGTCCAGTTGGTTTCATTGGAGATGAGTAATTATTTGAGTGGTATTGGAGTTTTTCATCACAAAGTGGCGTTGTTCCATCCTCAGGCCAATGGATTGGTGGAGAGAGTGAATCGAATGATTATGGAGTCTATTCAACTTTCCTTGGCAAATGGATTATCTTGGAAGGATGAGTTGCGGAGGATGATGTGGGGTCATAGAATCACTCCTCACACTGTGACTGGTGTTTCTCCTTTTGTCGCACTAAAGGGAAGGGAGCCTGGAACAAAAGAGTCCCCGATGTGGTTGCAGGATAAAAGACAGATTTGGGTTGATAGAGAAGGAATGAGTCTAAGGGTTCTAGAAAATCAAAAGCGAAATAAAATGGAGTATGATCAAAGGAAGGCTGTTAAAGATTTAGTCTTCAGTGAGGGTGATTGGGTGGTGGTAAGGAAGTTTGGATTTGTGAGGAAAGGGGAAAGCAAATTTTCGCAACCATGTAAAATAATATCGGTGGAAGGTTCGGTGGCTCTTCTTGATGATGGGAAAAAAAGGAGTGTGGGAAATTTGTGTAAGGTATCTCATTTATGAGTTACATATATTTCATAATATCATATTATTTACATGTTGCATTATTTTGTTTGTTTTTATAAGGGGGAAGATATGTGGTGATGTTTAGAACTGAATGTTCAGGTCATGATGTAATGGAGTTATGGTTAAAGCTGTGTTCTAAATTAAACCAGTATTGGATGTAATGCTGGAGGTTGCTACATGAAGATTAATAAAAGTCCTGGAAACCTTTGGACTTTGGATTTATTTTCTACAGTAACACAGTCCAAAGGATGCAATGAGTATTGATGGAGTTCCAGGGCGAGACTATTGAGGTAATCCAGCTTTAAAAGTACTAGCGAAAGCCTACCTTGGGATGTCAGGAGCGAGCCACGAAAGAGCACTCAGAGAAATGAGATTACCGGTCAGTACTCGAAGCATTACCTCCTCATTACTTCCTCATTCCAGCCCTTACATACCTTCTAATGTCAGGAATGGGACAATAAAGAAGACTCTGAGTAATGAGATTACCAGTCAATACTTCTAAGTATTACCTCCTCATCACATCCTAATTCCAGCCCTGACATACCTTATAATATCAGGAGTGAGACAAGTAGGAACAATCTTAGTAAGGAGATTACCAGTCAATACTTCTAAGTAATACCTCCTCATCACATCCTAATTCCAGCCCTGACATACCTTATAATATCAGGAGTGAGACAAGTAGGAACAATCTTAGTAAGGAGATTACCAGTCAGTACTCGAAGCATTGCCTTCTCATCACCTCCTCATTCCAGTCCTCACATACCTTGTGATGTCAGGAGTGATCCAAGAAAGAAGACTCCGAGTAATAAGATAACCGGTTAGTGCTCCAAATTATTACCCCCTCATCACATCCTAATTCCAGCCCTTACATACCTTATAATATCAGGAGTGAGACAAGTAGGAAAAATCTTAGTAAGGAGATAACCGGTCAGTACTCGAAGCATTGCCTTCTCATCACCTCCTCATTCCAGCTCTTCCCTCTTTCATGATGGAAGGACTGAAGCAAGGAAGAAGAATCAGAGTAATGAGATTACCGGTCAGTACCTGAAGCATTACCTCCTCATCACTTCCTCATTCCCACCCATACATTCCTTATGATGTCAGGAGTGACCCAAGAAAGAAAAATACGAATAAGTAGAACACCAGTCAGTACTCGAAGCATTACCTCTGCATCACTTCCTAATTTCAACCCTTCCATTTCTCATAATGGAAGGAATGAAGCAAGAAATAAGAATCGGAGTTCTGAGATTACCGGTCAGTATTTGAAGCATTACTTTCTCATTCCAGTCCCACGCATTACACAAAGCACTACCTCCTCATCACTTCCTCATTCCTGCTCTTCCATCCCTCATGATGAACGTACTGGGACAAGTAAGAAAAATTGGAATAATGAGATTTCCGGTCAGTACTCGAAGCATTACCTCCACATCACTTTCTCATTCCAGCTTTCATATACCATATTATGTCAGGGCTGAGTCAAGTAAGAAAAATCAGAGTAATGGGATTACTGGTCAGTACTCGAAGCATTGCCTTCTCATCACGTACTCATTCCAGTTCTTCCATCTCTAAGGAAGGAAGCACGGAGGCAAGTAGGAAGAATCCGATTAATGACATTACCGGTCAGTCCTCCTCATCACTTCCTCATCCCAGTTCCTACATCCTTCAGGTCTAAGAGATGTGACATGGTATAAGAATCTGAGTAGTGAGATTACCAGCCAGTCCTCTTCTTCCCTTCCTCGTCCCAGTTCCTACATTATTCAGGTCTAAGAGATGTGACATAGAAGAAAATCAGAGTAATGAGATTACCGGCCAGTCCTCTTCTTCCCTTCTTTGTCCCAAATCCTACATCCTTCAGTTCTAAGAGATGTGACATGAAAGAAGAATCTGAGTAATGAGATTACCAGCCAGTCCTCTTCTTCCCTTCCTCGTCCCAGTTCCTACGTCCTTCAGGTCTAAGAGATGTGACATGGAAGAAGAATCAGAGTAATGACATTACCGGTCAGTCCTCTTCTTCCCTTCCTCGTCCCAGTTCCTACATCCTTCAGGTCTAAGAGATGTGACATGGAAGAAGAATCTGAGCAATGAGATTACCGGCCAGTCCTCTTCTTCCCTTCCTCGTCCCAATTCCTACATCCTTCAGGTCTAAGAGATGTGACATGGAAGAAGAATCTGAGTAATGAGATTACCAGCCAGTCCTCCTCGTCACTTCCTCATTTTCGTCCTGACCTCCCTCTTGATATAAGGACAGTGAAAAGGAAGTAGAATCAGAGTAATGAGATTACCGGTCAGTCCTCTCCTTCCCTTCCTCGTCCCAGTTCCTACATTCTTCAGGTCTAAGAGATGTGACATGGAAGAAGAATCTGAGTAATGGGATTACCTGCCAGTCCTCCTCGTCACTTCATCATCTCAGTTTCTACATCCTTCAAGGTCTAAGAACTGTGAAAAGGAAGAAGAATTGGAGTGATGAGATTACAGGTCAGTAATAAAAGCTTTACCTTCTTAGTCTCAGTTCTAACATCATGAGGATCTAAAGGAATGGAACGAGGTAGGAGAACAGAAGTAATCCAATTACCGTTAAGGGAATGGAACAAGGTAGGAAAACAGAAGTAATCCAATTACTGGTAATGGAATGGAACAAGGTAGGAGAGAACAGAAGTAATCCAATTACTGGTAATGGAATGGAACAAGGTAGGAGAGAACAGAAGTAATCCAATTACTGGTAATGGAATGGAACAAGGTAGGAGAACAGAAGTAATCCAATTACCGGTAATAATTGAAACACAAATTAGGCTCTCAGAACTGAGGAATATGAGGGGTGATGTGAATTTTGCAGAGTGTAGAGTGAAGAAGTGAACGTCAAGCAGGTAAAGGAGGAGGGTTGTAATTGACTGCTAGAACAAAAAACCTTAAGGTTGACTGCTAGGTGAAAATGACGTCAGTAGGAAAGAGGTAGCAGCAGGAATGCGTGAGCGTGATCTGGTTGGAGAAGTTCAGTCAATGTCAGTCTTGGTGGGTGTGACCCTTCAGCATCACATGGTAGTGCTGGAGCAGACTGCAGAGCAGCAGGGGGTCTGCAATGGAATGAAGGGTGACAGAGTCAAGCAGCAAGCTGCACATAAGTGCAGGGTTTTAATGTGCCTTTTCTGTAAATATGCAATCCATAGCAAGATTCTTTATGGCGCCATTCATATAAACATAATATTGTTCACTAGACTGTTGTCGATTGTACATTATTACCCAGAATTGAGATCACATGAAACCCAGAATTGTGAGTACACAGAAGATTCAGGCTCAGACATCACACAGCAGAGCTATCCACCAGGTGCATAGAGCCACAGGCTCTGACTTTAGACAGCAGAACAGTTCTCAGTACACACAGAAAATAAAGGCTCAGACATCACAAAGCAGAGCTATCCACCAGGTTACAAAGCGCCACAGGCTCTGGCTTTAGACAACAGAGCAGTTCCCAGTACACACAGAAGATACAGGCTCGGACATTACACAACAGAGCTATCCACCAGGTTTCACAGACCCTAGGGCTCTGGCTTTAGACAGCAGAGCAGCTCCCAGTACACACAGGCAATCAATCAATCAATCATAGGCATTTGTATAGCGCACTGCTCACCCGGAGGGTCTCAAGGCGCGGGGGGGGGGACGCTACTGCTCGAACAGCCAGGTCTTGAGTTGCTTCCTGAAGGCGAGATGGTCTTGCGTTGTCCGGAGGTGGATGGGGAGGGAGTTCCTGGTCTTGGCTGCCAGGTAGGAGAAGGATCTTCCTCCGGCGGTGGCTCTGCGGATGCGGGGGACGGTGGCGAGAGCGAGGCTGGCGGAGCGGAGCTGGCGGGTGGGCTTGTGGAAGGTCAGGCGGCTGTTGAGGAACTTGGGGCCCAGGTCGTGGAGGGCCTTGTGTGCGTGGGTGAGGAGTCGGAACGTGATTCTTTTGTTGACGGGGAGCCAGTGCAGGTCTCTCAGGTGTCCGGAGATGTGGCTGTGTCGGGGGATGTCCAGGATGAGTCGTGCTGAGGCGTTCTGGATCCGTTGGAGTTTCTTCTGGAGTTTGGCGGCGGTGCCGGCGTAGAGGGCGTTCCCGTAGTCCAGCCGACTGGTGACGAGGGCCTGGGTGACCGTCTTCCTGGTCTCGGTGGGGATCCACCGGAAGATCTTTCGAAGCATGCGCAGGGTGTTGAAGCATGAAGACGAGACGGCGTTGACTTGTCTGGTCATCGAGAGGGAGGAGTGCAGGATGAAGCCTAGGTTGCATGCGTGGTCCATTGGCTTGGGGGTGGCTCCCAGGGCGGGGAGCCACCAGGAGTCGTCCCAGGCGGAGGGTGATGATCCCAGGATGAGGACCTCCGTCTTGTCTGAGTTCAGTTTCAGGCGGCTGTTCTTCATCCATTCGGCGACGTCTTTCATCCCTTCGTGTAGGCTGGCTCTGGCAGTGTCCGGGTCGCTGGTGAGGGAGAGGATCAGCTGGGTGTCGTCGGCGTAGGTGATGATCTTGAGGTTGTGTTGACGTGCGATGGATGTGAGGGGGCTCATGTAGACGTTGAAGAGGGTGGGGCTGAGCGATGACCCTTGTGGAACGCCTCAGATGACTTTGGTGGCCGCTGACCGGAACGGGGGGAGGCGGACTCTCTGGGTTCTTCCGGCGAGGAATGAGGTGATCCACTCCAGGGCCTTCTCCTGGATGCCGGTGTTGTTCAGGCGCTGTACCAGGGTGCGGTGGCAGACAGTGTCGAATGCTGCGGAGAGGTCTAGGAGGATGAGGGCCGCAGTTTCCCCGTTGTCCATTAGGGATCTGATGTCGTCTGTGGCTGCGATGAGGGCGGCCTCCGTGCTGTGGTTGGCTCGGAAGCCGGATTGCGAGTGGTGGAGGGATCCGTTGGTCTCGAGGAAGGCGGCTAGCTGTCTGTTGACGGTCTGCTCGATGACTTTGGCAGGAAACGGGAGGAGCGAGATGGGGCGGTAGTTATTGAGGTCGGAGGGGTCTGCAGTTGGTTTCTTCAGCACGGCACTGATCTCGGCGTGTTTCCAGCACTCCGGGAAGGTGGCGGTGTTGAAGGAGGCGTTGATGATGTCGCGGAGGTGGGGTGCGATGATGTGGTCGGCCATCTTTGAAGATGTGGTGTGGGCAGGGGTCCGTAGGGGATCCGGAGTGGATGGTGTTCATTGTGTGTGTTGTGTCTTCGGTGCTGACTGGGGTCCAGGTGCGGAGGGTGGCGGTGGGGGGCATCGGTTCGGTGGTGGGGTTCGTGGTTGGTGGGCCGAAGCTGTTGTGAATGTTGGCGATCTTGTCGTGGAAGAAGGCTGCGAGGGAGTCGCAGAGGTCTTGCGAGGGAGTGATGTTATTGTTTCCGGCGTCGGGGTTGGAGAGCTCTTTGACGATGCTGAAGAGTTCCTTGCTGTTGTGGGTGTTGTTGTCCAGTCGTTCCTTGAAGGCTGTCTTCTTTGTGGCGCGGATCAGTTGGTGGTGTTTGCGGGTGGCGTGTTTGAGGGCCGTCACGTTGTCTGTGGTCTGGTTGGTGCGCCAGGTGTTCTCCAGGGAGCGGCAGTTCTTCTTGGAGGTGATGAGCTCGTCGGTGAACCAGGAGGCTTTCTTGCTGCCGCGTCTGCTGGGGGGGTTCTTCTTCAGTGGTGCGAGGGCGTCTGCGTAGTTGGTGATCCACTGTGTGAGGTTGTTGGCGGCTTCGTTGGGGTCGTTGAGCTGGTGGGGGGGTTCTGGCTGAGGAAGGTGGTGAGCTGGTCGCCGGTGATCCTGTTCCAGCTCTTGCGGGGGGCTTGTTGAGGGTGGTGGTGGGTCGTCGTTTTACTGAAGCTGAAGTGGACGCAGCTGTGGTCAGTCCACTGGAGATTGGTGGAGTGGCTGAAGGTGACGTATTTGCTGGATGAGAAGACTGGGTCAAGCGTGTGGCCGGCGTAATGGGTGGGGGTGGTTACCAGTTGCTTGAGTCCGAGGTTGGCCAGGTTGTCCAGCAGAGCAGTGGTGTTGCGGTCCTTGTTGTCCTCCAGGTGGAAGTTGAGGTCCCCCAGAAGGATGTAGTCGGTGGAATTGATGGTGTGCAGGCTGACGAAGTCTGTGATGTCTTCGCGGAACTGTGTGCGTGGTCCCGGTGGTCTGTAGACGAGGGTGCCTCTGAGCGTGGTCTTGGGGTCGGTGTGTATCTGGAAGTGGAGGTGTTCGGCGGAGGTGAAGGTGTCATCGGAGTTGGTCGTGATGCGGATGGTGTTCTTGTGGATGATGGCGATGCCTCCTCCTGTCTGGTTGACGCGGTCCTTCCTGGTGATTTTGTAGCCTTCTGGGACGGCGATTGCGACGTCGGGCGCTGAGGAGGCGTTCATCCAGGTTTCCATCAGGAAGGCGATGTCTGGTGCAGTCGAGTCGAGGAGGTTCCAGAGTTCAACGGCATGCCTGTGAACGGAGCGGGTGTTGAGCAGGATGCACATCAGGTGTTTGTTGCTGGGGCTCGGTTTAGCAGGTGCGGTGTTGGGTCGGAGGCCGGTGAAGCGGAAGGTCAGGCAGGTGAAGGGTCCGTCTCGGGGTGGCTCGGTAGCAGGCGGTGTTTCAGCCGGCGTTGAGTGCGTGGAGGGTTTTGGCGTCGTAGATGTGCAGGGTGTGCTGGCGAGGGCGAGGACCAGGGGGTCTGGCGCTGGGCGTGGTCCAGGCGCGGACGGGCGCAGACGGGCTTACTTTTGGCGCACCTTCGGCGCTCAATCGGCGCTCTCGCTGCGCGCGTCCGCTGCGCGGTCGCTCTGGGGGCTTCATAAGTAAGGAGCCGGGAGGGAGGAGCAGCTGGGTGGCGGGAGCGGGGCGGCGAATGGAATCACAGGGGGGCGGGGCCGCAGGGAGGCAGCGGCGGGAAATTCCAAGAAGCAGCGGGCAGCGGGAAATTCCCAGGAGCAGCGGGAAATTCCCAGGAGCAGCGGGCAGCGAGCGAAGGAATCTGCAGGCAGGAGGCGGCAAAGGCAGGCAGGAGCGGCAGCAGTGAGTGGGGCGACCAAGCCCTGTGGAGGGCCGAGCGGTCACACCCAGAAGATACAGACTCGGACGTTACACAACAGAGCTATCCACCAGGTTACACAGACCCTAGGGCTCTGGCTTTAGACAGCAGAGCAGCTCCCAGTACACACAGAAAATACAGGCTCGGACATTACACAGCAGAGCTATCCACCAGGTTTCACAGACCCTAGGGCTCTGGCTTTAGACAGCAGATCAGTTCCCAGTACACACAGAAGATACAGGCTCGGACATTACACAACAGAGCTATCCACCAGGTTAGACAGACCCTAGGGCTCTGGCTTTAGACAGCAGAGCAGGTCCCAGTACACACAGAAGATACAGACTCGTACATCACACAGCTCAGCTATCCTGCAGGTTACACAGACCCACGGATTCTGGATTTAGACAGGAAAGCTGTACCAACCTTCCGATTCGCTTTTAGATAAAATGACTATAGCTAACTCTGCTGCTATGAACCTCACAGGCAGAGGCCGCACACCAGAATTGCATTATCACAGAAACGCCCAGGCTTTGCCTTCAGACAGCAGAACCATCTCACACATTCCAATAGTATTACAGTTGTTTGCTTCGGACAACAGACCTACAATTTATTTATTTATTTATTTATTTATTTTTGAGATTTATACAGCGCGTACAATTGCCCGTAGGCGTCTCGGCGCTAGAAAATTTGAAGGTATTCCCGAGGTTAAGCCGGTAACTATTCTTGATCAAACAGCCAGGTCTTTATCTTTCTACGGAAATGCATCAGGGAGGGGCTGTCTTTGATGGATGCTGGCAGGGAGTTCCATAAGCTGGGAGCTGCCACAAGGAAGCGTCTATCGCCCCAGTTAACTGTTTTTGTTCGTGGTATTTGAAGGATTTTAAGGTTGTTAGATCGGAGCGATCTTATGGAGGACTGGTATCTGAGATGGGATTTCAGGAAATGTGGACCACAGTTGTGCAATGCTTTATAGAGTATGCACAGCGCTTTAAACTTGATCCTGTTTCGAATCTTGAGCCAATGCAAGTCCCTTATAGTCTCAGAGATTGGTGAGAACTTAGGGATTCCAGACAGGAGGCGGGCTGCAGCATTCTGGATGGTCTGCATTTTGTTGGTCACTCTTGCTTTGGCGTTGATGAATAAGCCGTTACAATAGTCAAGAGATGACAGCACGAGGGCGCTTACCAGCGTCTTACCTGCTGCGGTTGGTAAAAACTGCATGATTTTCTTGATCAACCTAAGTTTGTGATGGGCTGTTGCTGCTATTTTATTTGAGTGGGCCATAAAATTTAATTTATCGTCAAAAATCACCCCCAGATTTCTGACGGTGATGGCTGGTGTAGGTGGTGTTCCGTGCGTGGGGGGGCCACCAGGTGTTTGACCATCCTGGGGAGAGATGTCCAAATATGACGACCTCCGTTTTTTCGGCATTTAACTTTAGACAGTTAGAGGCCATCCACTCACCGATCGCCCGCATGCCCTCTTGAAAGTTTTCAGCTACCTTGTCTCCATTCCCGTTAATGGCCAACACAAGCTGGGTGTCATCCGCGTACGAAGTAAGGCTCATCCCATAGGCCTTGATGACAGAGGCCAGGTCCGACACGTAGATATGGAATAGTGTCGGACTAAGGGATGAGCCTTGGGGAACCCCACACGGTAGTGACAGCTTGTGCGATTGGAAGGGCCCCAGTGTGACCACCTGTGATCTACCGGCCAAGAAGGAGGAGAGCAGATTTCTAGCCATGTGGCGGATGCCCAGGTTTTCGGCACGGTCGAGCAGGATCTTGTGGTCGACCGTGTTGAAGGCTGCCGACAGATCGAGCAGTACAAGTATTGCTGTACCTCCCTGGTCCCGGATCACTCTTATGTCCTCTGTAGCTTTTATTAAGGCAGTTTCGGTTCCGTGGAACTTGCGGAAACCAAATTGGGTGTTGTCCAGTAGTTGATGTTTTTCTATGAACTCTGAGAGTTGTGAGTTCATAGCCTTTTCCACTACCTTTGCTAAAAAGGGGAGACTGGCTATGGGGCGGTAGTTTTTTGGTTGGTCCTTGTCCAAATTAACTTTCTTAAGTAGGGGTTTGACCAAGGTATTTTTAAGGGAGTCTGGGTATATCCCAGTTCTGAACATTGTGTTGCAGATTGATACAATGTCAGGGGAGAGATAGTCCATGATCGGACGAATGACTTTTAGAGGACAAGGATCTAATGCTGAGCCTGATTTGATTGTGGCCGTTGTTTCCTTGATTTGTGTTTCTCCAAGGTCTAAGAACTGAGAAAGTTCGATATTGTTGGTCCCGTTGTTAGATATGGGGGGGCTGATTACTGTTTTTGTGGAGAATGCTTGATATATATCATTTACCTTTGTGAAAAAGAAATCAGCCAGAGAATCACAAAAGACTTTGGATTGTGGAGGATTCAGGTCCGGTGCGTTTCCCGCTAAGACCTTAGTTATCTCAAAAAGTTTTTTACTTGAGTTTTTAGCAGAATTGATTTGTTCAGTGAAATAGGATTTTTTTGTCTCGACAATAAGAGCTTTGTATTGTCCGAGTGCTTCCTTATAGCTGGTCTTGCTTTCAGCGCTGTAGGATCTGCGCCAATGTCTCTCCCTGTTTCTACAGAATTGCCTCTTAATACGGAGCTCCTCTGTAAACCATGGGGCTGATGGCGTTGCTCTGTT
Organism: Triturus cristatus; assembly: GCF_964204655.1. Taxonomy (NCBI): domain Eukaryota; kingdom Metazoa; phylum Chordata; class Amphibia; order Caudata; family Salamandridae; genus Triturus; species Triturus cristatus. Next base: position 1,052,661,039 of record NC_140588.1, read on the forward strand.
TCTAGAGAGTTTTTTAGTTGGGGCTAAGGAGTGGGTGGCGGTACCTATCCACTCCTGAAATTGTCGTGTGGCCAAGTTTGGATCAAATGTTGAGTCAGGACGAGTTTTTTCAAGTAGGCTCGTTAGCTCAGCGTGATCGATGTCCTTCCTAACTTTGATGGTTTGTGGTTTCGGTACAGAGTGGGGTCTGAGTCTATTTAATGTGACTGATATTTTTATAAAAATGGCGAAGTGGTCGGTCCATGGCATTGGTAAGGTATCTATTATATTAACGCCTTGCATATTAGTAAAAATGCCGTCTAACGTGTGACCGGCTATATGGGTGGGGGTGGTTACCAGTTGCCGAAGACTCATGGTGTGCATGTCTGATATCAAGGACTGGGTATCTTTGTCAGATGCATTCTCAAGATGGAAGTTCAAGTCGCCCAATAATGTAAATGAGTCTTCCCGCGCTGGAGCTTCTAGTATTGCACCCAGATTTGCTAGAAAGTTGGTGCGAGAGCCTGGTGGTCGATATAGTAGGATGCCTTTAAAATGAAACGATGGGGTGAGTTTAAGATCGAAAAAAAGGGCTTCGTAGGAGGTGGAGTGAATGTGAGATATTCTGACCGTTATGTGGTCGCGGGCGATGATGGCTAGTCCTCCTCCGCGCTGCCCCACTCTATCTAGGCGATAGGCGTTATAGGCTGGGGGGGTCGCAACTGCCATGTCAGGATCGGATGCTCCATCCGTCCATGTCTCCGTGAGAAAGAGACAATCAAGGTTGTTGTTGATAATAAGATCGTGTATTTCTTGCCGGTGCTTGACAAGAGATCGTGCATTGATTAGTGCAGCGGTGATGTCGGAAGACATAGATGCAGTGACAGCATGCGTTTTGATTTTTTCATTCATTATCTGTAGCTTCACGTTACAGTGGGGACATGTAAATTTTGTGGTATCTGACCATAGGTGTGGATTATATTGAGCGCAGTCGGTGTTAGGCGTGCGCAATGCCATCAATGTAGATTTGGGGTAGATGTGGGGAGCCTGTCGCGGGGATTGATCAGAGGTTCTGGCCCCTGGCCCGGTCTCGGCACGGATGAGCACAGACGAGCTTGCCTTATGCGCGCCTTCGGCGCGCATTCGTCTTGCCCGCTGCGCTCGTCCGCTGCGCTTCCGGAACATGCACATATTTGTAGGGAGGGAGCAATGCGAGAGACGTGGCCTCAAGGTGGGCGTGTCCCAGTCAGGGAGAGGGTAATGAAGTTGGCGGGAAAACGGCGATTTTGCCCTTACCAGTGCTCGTTTTTCAGCAGGAAAGGGTGCCTGCACACTGCAGTGATGTGACAGGGAAGGTGAGTGATTTTAAAAGCAAAGTGAAATTTGACACTTTTAAAACAAAGTTATGCTCAGTTTTCCTTGCTACTCCCGGCTGTGCCTCAGGAGGGTTCCAAAGTTATCTAAAGCGCTAGTAGTCAGCGCGTCTTTTATAACTTTGAAGAGGGGGGCGTGGCCTCAAGGTGGGCGTGTCCCAGTCAGGGAGAGGGGAATGAAGTTGGCGGGAAAAGGGCGATTTTGCCCTTACCAGTGCTCGTTTTTCAGCAGGAAAGGGTGCCTGCACACTGCAGTGATGTGACAGGGAAGGTGAGTGATTTTAAAAGCAAAGTGAAATTTTACACTTTTAAAACAAAGTTATGCTCAGTTTTCATTGCTACTCCCGGCTGTGCCTCAGGAGGGTTCAAAAGTTATCTAAAGCGCTAGTAGTCAGCGCGTCTTTTATAACTTTGAAGAGGGGGGGGGCGGGGCCTCAAGGTGGGCGTGTCCCAGTCAGGGAGAGGGGAATGAAGTTGGCGGGATAACCTCTCAGGTGATGCAGAATGTAGCGCCTTGTGACTGGACTGCAGAACTCTCTCTCTCGGCACACTTAGATTGTACCTGTTCTCATACATTGAAGCTTCCTCTAGGGGGCACCAAATTTACAAGCACAGACAGCAGTGCTATCGCACAGTCCCAGGCTTGAGACAGCAGAACTATACAATCAGTCTGCAGCATTTGACCACAGCAGTGTTTTTCTGCTTATGGTGTGCAGTACCTGTCTTTGTATGAGGGAAGGGCACAGCGCCAGACATTGCCCCGGGCTGCTCAGCACCAATCTGGCCTCTAACGCATCTACTGAGTGTGCAAGGGAAAATTGATGCTAGTAATAAGGTGATACACTAATTAAGCCTGGGCAAAGCACTACGCTATGCTTGCGTAGTTTGCGAAGTTTGCGCTACTTCGCACTACGCAAATTGCACATAGCACAGTGCAAACACGCGTAGCGTAGTGTTGCGTAGTGCAGCGGTCATTTTTTGCTTGCTCGCGGTCCTCAACGTCAAGTTGGCGACCGCGAGCAAGCAAAATGACATCCTGGCGAGACTTTTTCCTCGTTCGCAATCAGCAACATCAAGTTGGCGATCGCGAGCGTGGAAAATAAACCTCCCTGCGAGATTCTCAACGCAAGGAGGTCAGGTTTCTCACTGCGAGTGGTCGCGTAAGCTCGCGACTGCTCGCGATGAGAAACTACCAGTTCGCGTTGAGAAAGCTGCCGCTCGAGTAAAAATCTACTCGAGCGGCAGAAAACTACAGCTAGCACTGTGCAAGATGCCGTTTTTAATGATTGCACAGTGCCTGTTGCTTGTCCGCACTGTGCAATCAATGAAAACGACATCTTGCACAGTGCGAACAGGGTACTACGCAGTTCGCGAAGTGCTACGTGCAGCTCGCGTAGTGCGAAGTGCACTTTGCGTAGCTACGCGTAGTGCTACTTCGCGAACTACGCCCAGGGTTAACACTAATATCATGGCCAGGAAACCGAGAGTCAAAATATCGAAAGATAAGTGCATATAGAGGAAGTATAGAGTTAGTATTCTTAAATCCATATCTATACACTGTTAAAATATAAATATTGTCAAGGTACATATATGTGGAGTTAGGTGCAGAAAATCTATTCTTACTTACATTCGGCTAGTTCGTCCTTCGATATAGTAGTGTCCGCAATGTTCGGTACCATCGAGATTCCTACCTCGATATTCCAGAGGCACATCCATCTACTATGGAAAAGAGAGTGCTGACCTCTCCGGCAGAAAGTGCTGTGCTGGTCACCATGCTGTTTGAAAAACCAGCTTTAGAATCCTTCATTTTCAAGGTAGAAGGCTGAATCGGAAGTTGTAAAGTGTCCTGTGCTTCCGCACTGGTATTTGACACCCCAGACATCACTCAATTTCCTGCCATCGGTTGACTATAAATTATTAAAGTGTTTTCAGTTTGCAAACATTGCTTTCCACTCAGACAGTCATTAGAGTTTTCACTGTTGTATTTTAATATGCCTATCGCCTGGGGCTCTAGGTTTACACTGGTATGCGTCTGTTGCAATAAACTCACACATAGTATTTGGTTTCAAGCATTGGTTTGTCTGGTGTATTTTTAATGAAACAGACAGAACATCCACTGATCTGTATCTGTTATATGTCTTTGAAGACTGCAGCAGCAACTGGAAGCTGTGGTGGATACTAGTCCCTGCCAGTGCATTGCAGTGGGATTTCCACCACTGATCCTCCAGTTACAGCTCTTGTTTGCACCCTGCTGCCTGCACCACAGTCTGTGTGTGTGTGTGTGTGTGTGTGTGTGTGTGTGTGTCTGTGTGTGCGAACGTGTGGTGTTTGTGTGCGTGTGTTTATGTGTGTGTATGTGCAGTGTGTGTGTGTGTAGTTGGTGTGTGTGTGTGTGCACGTGCATGTGTGTGTGTGAGTGTGTAGTTGGTGTGTGTGTGTGTGCACGTGTGGTGCTTTTGTGGATGTGTGATTTGTGCATGTGTGTGCGTGTGCTTATGTGTGTGTGATGTGTGTGTATGTGCAAACATCTCACTATAAGTATCTAGGAATATTTTTAGACTCCAGAAGCTCATTTTCTAAGCAAAAAGAAGCACGGAGGACCAAAGCTCTAGCTTTAGAGGCAGCAGCAACGAAACTGTCAAAAAAACTATTAGGTCCCAGCTTAATCCCACTGTTAAAAGTGATGAAGGCAAAAATATCTAATTCCCTGACATCCGGCCAAGAGATCATGAAGGGGATCACAAACACTCTTCTAAATAAACTGATAACTAAAGTTTTTAAACGTGCATTCCATCTTCCGTATTCAGCATCACAGGCACAAGTTCGCCTGGAATTTGGATTACTAGACCATCACGGCGTAGAGGCAGGGGCATTCATAAAGCTTTGTAAGAGACTGCGTCAAGCCCGGGAGGACTCACTGGAGACCAGACTCTGGCAAGAAATTCAGAAAAGTCATGCCACCTATAAATTTCGGCTCCACCTGGAGCACTGCTTACAATTACTTGGTATTAAGGAGTTTTGGGGAACAAACCCCCCCAGTCCGCATTAAAGCTAGTTATCAAGAAGAGCGCCAGGTTGTGGTCCTTTTACACAGACAGGGCGATACTGTCAAAAAGGAAACACGCCTGGGCAGTAATCACTAACTTTAACCCAGGAGTAGAATCCCGTCATCTATCAAGTACTACAGCACTTTACCTAAAACGAAAGTTCATGGCACTGAGGTTGGGTGAATGGCCTTTCTTGAAAACTCTTCCAGAATGGCGCCGGAAAGACAGCCACATCCAATGCAGGCTGTGTGGTTACCACACCGAGGGGTTGGAACACATAGTCTGCTTATGCCCAACAATGCTCGCTTTTAGATGCTCACTATTGCAGGAAGGATGGATAAGACTTGGAATTCCATCTTGCCGCCAAGCCATAATAGCAGCTTTTAACCCGGATAACACAAAGTTGAATATCGGGCTAACAAAATTTGTAACTAAAGCATTAAGCCAGTTGGAAGCTACTAGGGCCGCCAACCCTGTCCCATTAGAGCTGAGGGAAACTCCACCATTGAGCGTACCAACGCCTTGTCGGCTGTCAACAAATCGTTGATCGTACCTGGTTCACGAGACTTTTAACAGTAGTTATGAAGTCAAGTCGAGTTTTAACCGAAATGTTATTTTAACAATTTTTAAGAAATGTATCCATTTTATGAATACGATGCATGCTTTTATATTGTAAGGTTTTAATTTACCAACAATAAAGTTTTACTTTACAGTGTGTGTGAGTGTGTAGTTGGTGTGTGTGTGTGCACGTGCATCTGTGGTGTTTTTGTGGATGTGTGATTTGTGCATGTGTGTGCGTGTTTTTATGGGTGTGTCTGTGTGCCCGTGCATGTGTGTGTGTGGTTGTGTGTCTGCTCCAAGAATGTGCAACAAACTGACATTGCTGCTGCCTATGATTTACTTGTAAACTGAAATACTCGCATGTGGACAATGGGTTATCACTCACCTCTTCATCATCTGGCCGCTAGTAGTAGGTCAGTCACTAGAGTCCACATGAAACTTTAGAAATCTAGGGGTGGCTCCAATCTCATCCCTACAGCTCAAGTAAATTAAGTACCAAAGGAACTTTCCCTCTCATCGATTCCTAACTCATTTTATTTTTACATTGTGGTCACCATCAAACTCTCCCAGCTGCTTGTACATCAGTGCTTCCCCGTCTCCACTGTGTCAGTTTTGTAGGCCTTCTTCACCTGCGTTAGATGCTACAGAGCGTTCAGAATCCAGCTGCAAGACAATGCAGTGACCCAGGTTCGCATCTCCCAGCCCCTTCTTTCTTGACAGCGCCCACCTGTGGCTAGAAGTAGAACCATCAAAGCATTGCACGACACCACACCACTCTGCCTCCAAGAGCAACCCTTGGCCTACTGCTAAAGCAGGTCACTGCTATGCTCTAGGTGGAGCCTACTCTTGACTATTTTGTCTTCAACATTTTCTGCCCTGGCTGAAGCTCTTTCTCAGTTCTGATGGTCAAACTCTGGAACTTGTACCCAGTGCAAACTGATGAATTGACTACCACCCTGCAGGACAGTAAAGGGCTGTCTCTTTCTATTCACATGACTGTAGGATCCAATGTATTCCTTAAACATTATGGTAACAACCTGCATGTGCGATTGCATCTGTTCTCACAGGTTTGTGCAACACCTCGTGCAGCTCCCAGTTCACAGCACTGGGACTGAGGCCCCTCTGGGATCCTCATTCAACTCAGCAAACACCCCTGGTCCAGGCCAAGCTACTGCCCACAGCCATGACCTCCGAAAGGGCCCAGAGGAACCAGGTGCGAGTCAAGGCACGATATGGCCTCGTCAAGGGTAAGAAGCGCCATAGAAATCCTGCAAGACCATTACACTACCCACCTGCTCTGTCTCTGTGAAGGAAGCATGCGCTGAGGCTCTGTGCACAAAGAAGGGAGACGGCCTGTACTGTTCTGTCAATAAGTCAAGCTTGTTGCTGCCTCGTGGCGCCTGTTCTGTGTGCTTTACACAAGTGTAAGAACACCTGTTCATCATAACAAAGTAATGGACATTGAGATATCCAGTGCTTGTTTTTTTTTTTGCAGATAGATAGGTCATTATGGGCCAGATATACATAGAGTGGGGCCAGCTGGGGCCAACAGACCACCATGACTGTGTTTGCTTTTCAATAAAGCAACTTTATTTTTAAATGCAGCCCGTTTTCCTTAAAGGAAGTAGACGGTACATTGCAAATGTTTTGTGACTGCATTTCGGTTGCAAAATATTCACACATACCACTGTGTGTCACTATTAGGAAGGGACGCATTTAACACACCCCTTCCTACTACTGAATTGCTAATCTATTTTGCAATTTGGTGATAGGTTACTGAATCGCACAGTAGGGGTTGGTACATATAAAAAGGCTTTCTTGCAGTTGCAAATATATGCAACGTCAAACAACCTAGGTGCATCTGGCGCTATGCTCCCTGGGCCCAAAAAATCACCAAAGACCAATAAATAAAAATACAAAGAACGAGCACCAGAAACCACCCAGAGAGACACAGCATGTACAGTGATACAATCTATGTGTTGTTTGATGCCCTCTGGGTCCCAGAGTGGGAACAAATAATTCTTACATTAAAAATGAACAAAGCATCTTTGGTGAAAAGGAACTCTTAAGATGAGCCTCTTTAGGATAGGCCATGTTGGATGTTAAGAATCACGTGCAGGGCCACGCTAGTTTCAATCTCATGTTCATTGTCTTCTATTCTGCCCGGGTGGGACAAAAAGCTCTGTGCACCAGCAGTCAGAGGAAGAGGGAGGGGGCATGGAGGCGGTGGGGGGAGGGGTGCGCAGCACGCGGAAGAAGCTGTCAGATTGGGCTTTGATCTGCATAGTACTGTTTTCCAGAACATTGGAACTGCTTTGGCTGGGGTACAGTGGGCGGGGCCAATGATAAAGATGGATGGGTCTGTAATGAATATGTAATAGTGCTTTAATTAATATGCATGGGTTTCTTGCTTCTCGCGCTGGCAGCCCTCAGCGGGAGTTAAGAGGCAGTTTAATTTTCAGTCTCTGCCCCTTTTGCCGTAGCTTAACTAAAATCAGCAAAAATATTGCAAATTCTCTATCACAGGGAGCGTCCCCGCTTGCGTTTTTATGAGCAATGTCCGTCTCCAACCAGTAGCTCGTGAGCTACAGTAGCGCTCCACCTACCTGTGAGTAGCTCACCTGTGTGCAGCCCAGCTTATTAAATTAGAAAGCTTTTACTCGGTTGAATTAATGTACAGCAAAGGCTGGAGACCCCCTCCTCTGTAAGTTTCAAATCTTAGTGAAAACAACCTCAGAGCATGTGCTGATTTAGTGCCCTGTTGGTTTGTTACAATTATCTCAGGCTGTCCTTTGCCCTCAAATTCCTCCACTATTTTATAGTGTGGTTAAACTCAAGTTGGCAGTCTGGTCTTACAGCCAGCACCCTCATGCCGCGTTCTTTTGTGAGTGGTTCAGTTTAACAAGAGTCAAGAAATTGAAACAACCATGTCTACAGGAGCTGTGCTTTTCGAATTTGTCCTGTGACACCTGTAACATGTAACCATCTTGCTTAGAACGTCCTGTGTTACTGGGGAAAAGATCACATTTGCCAGAGAGGTCCTAATGACCACAGGACAAATGCTGCGCTGTTTTCGAGTTGTGATCTGGCCAATGCGGTGTGCTGTGCCCGAGGTGTCACAGGGATCCAAGGCAGCATGCTCAGATTCACAGTCATCCTGCCTCCTAACAGTTCATGCAGTAGGATTCTTCTGCGAGTCCTAGCAATGAGCTGTGAGTGCAGAGATGTAGGCCTGCAAGGAATAGGACATCCCCAACTTTATATTCGCATTTTCAAACTACCAGATAGCAGTTAGGGGTGTATTAAATCAAGCTTTGCACGCAAATTTGTTAAGTCTGGAACTTTACCTGCCTCACAAAGACAGGTAAAGTTTCCCAAGTTTGCCCATGTTCGAAAATGAGAAGTTTAGCTTTTCTGGCACAAGGGAGGTGAGAGGAGTGAGACCTTATTTGGTGGAAACTGCCCCACAGGGCAGTGAAAGGCAGGAAGGTATGATGCAGAGGTCAGTAGCAACTCACAGTTGTGAGCGGTAGCAGGTATTATTCCCTTCTGTCCCTTGGAGGCCCAGATTATTGCCAGCTTCTCTCATTGCAATTCCTGTTTAATAAACAGGCAGTGTCTACACTGCCACGAAAGGAGCACAATGTGAATGGAAAATTGGGAGAAGAGGGGTCGGGCAACCATTCATGTGTTCATGTAACCCCTGCCCGCAAACTCTAACACTTACAGCTGCCATACACCCAATGGAAGATGTCTCTTCAATAATAATAATAATAATATGAAATTTATAATGCGCTCAGCTTACCCGGGGGCATCCCGGCGCAACAGACCAGAAGGAGAGACTCAGCTAATCACTACTATGGAAACAAGTGGGTCTTAAGAAGTTTCCTGAATGGTAGGATCTTGGGCTCTGAGCGAATCTTGAGGGGCAGAGAGTTCCAAAGAGAGGCCACTTGCACAGAGAAACGCCTGCCCCCAGAACGAGCTCTTCTTACTCTCGCTAACTGCAAAAGGTGTTTTTGGTCCGAGCGCAGCAGACGTGGGGGTTTGTAAGGACGGGCCATGTTAGCAAGGATGGGGGGGCCTTTGCCATGTAAAATTTTGTGGGCTGTACATAGCGCTTTAAATTTCACCCGCTCCTTAACGGGGAGCCAGTGAAGCGCTTTGAGGGCCGGAGCAGCAGACTGCCTTCTGGGAACATCCATAAGGACTCTCGCAGCTGCGTTTTGCACCTGTTGGAGGGTTTTGAAGGTCGCTTCAGGAGCACCGAGAAACAGCGCATTCCCATAATCGAGCCTCAATAGAATCAGGCAACGTATCAACAGCTTCCTTGCTGGATCAGGAAGCAGAGGTAGCACCTTTCGGGCTGATCTCAGTAAACCAAAGCAAACCCCTGCGGTCTTCCTGGCATGAGTCCTGAAGGACAGGTCTTCTTCCAACCATACTCCCAAGGACTTGATCTCCTTCTCGGGGGATGGTGGGTCGCCAAGAGACCGGGGCCAGCAGCTCACAATAATGGAGGGGCTGGAATTGCCCAGGAGCATCAGCTTGGTTTTACCTCCATTAAGCTTTAGGGCGGAGATAGACATCCAACGATAAACATTGGCAAGGCAGTCGTGTAACACCTCAGGTTGTTCTTCACAGCTGTCATACACACAATGGAAGATGTTCCTTCACAGCTGCCATACACACAGTGGAAGATGTCCATTCACAGCTGCCATACACACAATCGATGATATCCCTTCACAGCTGCCATACACACAATGGAAGATGTCCCTTCACAGCTTCCATCCACAGAATGGAAGATGTCCCTTCATAGCTGCCATGCAAAAAATGGAAGATGTCCCTTCACAGCTTCCATCCACAGAATGGAAGATGTCCCTTCACAGCTGCCATACACACAATGGAAGATGTCCCTTCACAGCTGCCATCCGCAGAATGAAAGTTGCCCCTTCATAGCTGCCATTAGGAACCTCCTAAGCAAATCTGAAATCCTTTACCATCTCTATGCAAATGACACCCAAATCTACCTCAAGGTGTCTTCCTCTCAAGATCTCTCACTACTCAACTCTATTTCTTAACTCTATTCACAACTGGATGTTAGTTCACCAACTCATTCTCAATCCCTCCAAAAGCTAATTCCTCCTCCTATCTACCTCTCTCTCCCCGCCTCCTGTTCAATCCTAGATGGATCAGCTGAATTTACTCAACAGTAAACCCATCATTGTCGACTGCGCTAAATCCCTAGGTGTCATACTTGACAAAAGACTCAACCTAATCTCACACATCAACTCCATTGCCAAGAACGCACGTTATCAGCTGCGTCTTCTGTGGGGGATTCGTCGGTTCTTCCAGGAGAAAGACCTAAAAACCTTGGTCCAATCACTAGTTCTCTCTAGACTGGTTTATTGTAATTCTCTTCTGACTGGCCTTCCGAAATCTCACCTCTTCCCCCTTAAATCCGTCCTCCATTCAGCAGCTCGCTTCATTTCAGGATCCAAACGAAGTGATCACATCACTCCTATCCTGTCTTCTCTCCAATGGCTTCCCATCGAGGCTAGAGGTATTTACAAACCGGCTTGCATCACCCACAAAGCCTTGCACTCTTCCTCCCCTCGCTATCTGGCGAATAAGCTGAAATTGTCCGGAGGCTTGAGACCTTCTCGGAATGCGGAAAAGTTCTTGCTTGAGCCCCCCTCCTTCAAAAGGGAAAAATTAATGCCTCAATTGTTCGCAGGTAATGCGGTGAGAATCTGGAACTCGGTTCCTCCTTTGCTACGTGCCACCACTTTCATCCGTATCTTCAAAGCGGACCTCAAATCTCTTCTATTCCAAAGACACTTTCAGAACTAAGTTCTTCATTCTCAGACCCCGCCATTTATTTATTTTTTTGTACATTCCTTGCTTGCTGTGTTTGATATTTTGTTCATCTTGCCTGCTGTGTTTGATTCTGTGTCCTGCTATTTTTGTACGTTCTATTTTGTAACATTTCTCTCATGTAACGTAACTGGTTCTATTGTACAGCGCTCGGACACCTTCGGGTAAAGTCCGCACTTTATAAAAATGCATAAATAAATGCACACAATGGAAGATGTCCCTTCATAGCTACCATACACACAATGGAGGATGTCCCTTCACAGTAACCCTGGGCGTAGTTCGCGAAGTAGCACTACGCGAAGCTAGCAAAAAGTGCACTTCACACCACGCAAGCTACGCGTAGCACCCTGTTCGCGCTGTGCAAGATGCTGTTTTCAATGATTGCACAGTGCGGACAAGCATCCGGCACTGTGCAATCATTGAAAACGGCACCTTGCACAGTGCGAGCTGTAGTTTTCTGTCGCTCGAGTAGATTTTTACTCGAGCGGCAGCTTTCTCAACGTAGACTCGTAGTTTCTCATCGCGAGCGGTCGCGAGCATACGCGACCACTCGCAATGAGAAACCTAACCTCCCCGCATTGAGAATCTCGCCGGGATGTTTATTTTCCACGCTCGCGATCGGCAACTTGATGTTGCTGATCGCGAACAAGGAAAAAGTCTCGCCGGGATGTCATTTTGCTTGCTCGCGGTCGCCAACTTGATGTTGAGAACCGCGAGCAAGCAAAAAATGACCGCTGCACTACGCAACGCTACGCTACGCATGTTTGCACTGTGCTACGTGCAATTCACTTAGTGCGAAGTAGCGCAAACTACGTGAGCGTAGCTTAGTGCTTTGCCCAGGCTTACTTCACAGCTGCCATACACACATTGGAAGATGTTCCTTACAGACTCCGCCCATGGTGTAGAGAGAATTAGGTTGTATTTTAAACCACCTTGGTGATGAAGCCTCCTTCCACTAAGGTTTTTCCACCACCCCCAGATCACCAGCTACAAGCTACAGATGGAGACAATTAAACATTATCACATACTTACCTCACATCTAGTCGGAATCTAGTTATGGTACTTGACACTTGATTCTTAAATAATAAAAATATAGATGTCAGTGGGATGTCAGTAGATCTGGCCAATTTTGGCAGTTGCTCGCTGTAAGAAATTGAGTTTTTGGTTGACAGGGTGGAAATTTGATTTAGGCATCAACCAGAATCCTTATTTGGGTGAACCACAAAAATCACTAAATTAACCATGGCACAAGACAGTCAGGCTTCATTTAGAGGTAATGTGTGATGTATTTATGCAGCACATGAACAGTAATAAACTGAAAACACAACACAAGAAAAACCCCAAACTGATTTAAGAAAGTAGAGAAAATTGTAATAAATGCAATGATTCCATAATGACAAAAATTCAATCAGTAGTACCCAAGATATTGAATTTCACGTGGATAGACCCAAAAAGCTCTAAGGACCAACTGCAGTTATCTAGATTCACTGGTCCAGGACAAAATCACAAGTTCAGGCCAACCATGATGGAGTTTGTGCCGGGTACAGGACCGAGTCCAGCCTGTGACGAGATAACCTCCAATGGTGCGATGTGCTTTTTGGTGCTATGCTGTTAAAGGCTGTTTCTACATATTAGATTTATGTCATGCTGGTACCATTTTATTTATTACAATTTACTCTATTTTTCTAAATTGTTTTGAATTTTTTTTTGCATTGTGTTTTCACTTTATTACTGTTTGTGTACTGCATACTTTACGCATTGCCTCTCAGTTAAGCCTGACTGCTTTGTGTCAAGCAACCAGAGGGTAAAGAACAGTTTAATTTATGGACTTTTGTGATCAACCTAACAGGGATTGTGGTTGTTGCCTACGTGGGGCTTCTACACCGCTCCAACAATTATCCAATTTCTTCCAGCCACTTTCCTAGGGACAGACAGTCCAAGGAGCAATCCCTGGGTTCGTCCTGGTCCCATAAACTCTAACCCTGACTCATTCAAGTTATCCTTAAACTGCCTTCTCTGTAGTGTGAAACACCCCGCAGACAAAGTAGAATCCTCTGGTTTGCTCGCTTGGACCACATAGAAACACAGTGATGTAAATCAGCCACTGGGATTCGTCTTTCACTAGGGCTGGCTGTGCTTGCTCACCGTCAGCAGGAAAAGAAATCCCAAACAGTGATCCAAGGCGTTCATGGTCATGCCAGTGACACCACAAGGATTCCCCATGTTCAGTCCATTTCGTATCACTCTTGTCTTTTACTTGCAGCCATGCAGCACAGCAGCCACACTCCTGGACAACATGACTAAAAACATTAACGAAGCCAATAGCTCTCATTTAGATGTAATCTGCTGGCCTTACCAATGCTTTTTCACAAACTAGTGTATTAGCCACCAGAACTACTATCTGTCTTATTATTGCAGGAATGCGGCAGTCGTGCATACTTTAATCGATGGATCTGAGACGGTCAGCTGGAGGGTACTGAGGGTGTTAATGCACCGGAAGCAGTCTGGCTTCCTATCTAGTCCCTCCTCTATTTCAGCAGCACAGCCTGGGGAGACTGAGATAAGGTCTATTGAACGCCTAACTGGGCAGCAAGGGTCCTGGCAGTCTAGGGGTGCTGGCACCGCACAGGCCGCCTCCACGCTGCAGGACACAAGCAGCTGAGCACAGTCCACACCTGACACATCCGAGGCTCTGATCACTGCAGGCTGTCACCGGAAATGGAAACCAAGAGCTTTGCCACAGACAGAGAAGGCAGAGCTGGGTCTCACCACACAGGAAATGTGCCTGTAAAATGAAATGCTGTCAGGTTCACACACTTCATGCAGAATAATGCAAATCCAAGTGTACATTATAAGGATGGTTCAAGCCACCAAGGCGTTCTATGCTGTGTTAAGCTAGAGTGCTTTAAACAGAATATTCTGTGTGGCATCCTTTAACTGTACTTTTTTTTAAATACGTCTTTATTAGTTTTCCTTCAATATACATCAGTTATGAGTGCAATTTCACAAAACACAGCAATACAGTACATTATGTTAATTTATTATTCTGAATTATAACAGTTTAATAAGGCAGGACTGGAGCCTTGCAGATTGCAACATCTCAAACATATGATCGCTGGTGTTCACAACCTAGGGCGTGGATTGCCGACAATCTTCTGTGTTTCAAGCTACATCCGTTTTAACAACAAAAACAACGTTCAACATAGTAAGAAAATAGGGGCATTTTATCAACAAACGGTGTTAAAATTATCGCCGCTTTAGCGGCAGAAAACTGCCGCTAAAGCGGCGATAATGGGCTTGATAATATGCCCTGGAGAACTCCAATAGAAGCCCATGTTCTAGTGTCAACATGGGCTTCTATTGGAATTCTCTGCGGCATATTTTTCAAGCCCATTATCGCCGCTTTAGCGGCAGAAAACTGCCGTTAAAACGGCGATGATGGGCTTGATAATATGCTCTATGGAATTCCAATTGAAGCCCATGTTAGATGTGAAGGACATCTAACCAGAAAACTGCCGCTAAAACGGCGATAATTTTATCGCCTGTCTTGATAATAAGCCCCTATAACCGTCATGAGGGAGATGTTAGCTAAGGGGTAAAAACTGAGTTAATTATTCGGTGATGATAGAAGAAGTAGCATTAAATATTAGCGAATGCATTAGCGCACATGTATTACAAATGAGAAGTTAGATGAGGCCAACGAAGGATGGTTACAGCACATCAAGTTATATGTTGCGCACTGATTGTTATGTAAAAAACGGGTTGGCACTGATTGAAGAAGGGTAGAGGGGAGGTAAGAAAGAAATGCTTCACATACAGTCTGCAAAAACACCAGTTGATGGACAGAATGCAGAACAATGTCATACATTCCCCCCAGTACAGAGATCTGGGCCTAAATCCATCGTTTTTTTGCTCACCATGCCATTCCAGTTTGAACCCAGCCATATGCAAATCAGTCTTGACCCTGTGCCTCATGGGAACAGTCCAGCCCGAACTGCCAAGCCAGGTCCTCTCTGGACTGGAAACAAGCATCCTTGGACCGGTTTCGGGGTTTCACCCCTCTTCAGCCAGGATAGTTTGACTCCAGTGGCATGAAGAGCATATCTGAACTGGGGTGGCGTGGTGAGCAAAATAACTATGGATTAAACCCAGATCTGTGACTGGGGGTGAATGTTTTGCCAATGTGCAACATTCCGTCCATCATCTTGTGTGTTTCACATACAGTCTGGCAGGAAGTATAAACAGGTGATTGTTGGAGAAGAACAGGGTGAATAAAGGATTAAGGTTCCAACATGATTTTTCTAGAAGGTATTGGCGCGCTATGTGGGAAACGGGAGACAAGTCACGATGTTGAGATAAGGGGCTTAATTGTGTATAATGCTTGATGGGGGACACATTGTTGGTTGAGAGTAAACTATATATAATTTAGTGATGGTATAACATGGCTCTAAATGATAATTGGTGTTGTTTCATTGTTTATTTACAGTGACCCCCAAAGAAGGGCGCTAATAGCCCAAAATGTATTGGGTTTTTATTGAATAAACGCTGCTTCAAATGAACTCTGCACTAATCGTGTTCTTTCAAGAGTTCCGGATGGACACAGGTTGAACACTAGAAACTTGAAAAATGGCATTTCACATTCCACGTGTGGATTTGAAACACTATTGAAGGAAAAAAAGAAAGAAATGTTGCAAACGATGGAGTAAAGGAATACAGTGATGATAAAAATTGGTATACATGATTGCCATGGTGGCATCACTTTAGCTGTGCGATTGGTTGGGGTGAGACGTCGCCCCACTCTCAAATGTCATAACTCTTGTTGCACCACTGTCAATGTATTCCTAACTTCCGTCTACAACTCATTTCGAGGGATGTACGTATGACGTGAAGTCCTATCTCCTGTTGTATTTACCTTAATATCACCTGGGGCATCTGTGGTATAGTCGGATATCGGAGGGGAAGCGTACCATGTGTTGGGCAAATATGTCGTTTCTAATCACAGGTCTCTCCTGGGTTACTCAGTCATACCTGTGTGGGGTTCTGTCGGGGTATCATGTGTCGCTTTTGGGTTACCACCCAGTTTAGCCTCTATGGCGGTTAGATATGTCCTCCAGTCGGAAGTTTTAGTTACATTCGATCTGTTCGGAGTTAAGCAGTGGGAGATCTGTAGTTCAGCCGAGAGGGCCTCACATAAATCTTGTAGCCAACATGGGATGGGGGGGGGCAAGCTTGCCTTCCAGCACATGGCTAGGCTACGTTTAGCTACCACCATAGCTAGGTCTAAGAATTTATTCAATGGTTTACGTTTTGACGAGCGCTTGGTGATCCCTAGTATAAAATGTTGGCCATTTATTGGTACTTGGATATCGGTAGACTCCGTCAATATTTCTGCTATCTTTGTTCAGAACTCAACTATGTTCGGGCATGCCCATACCATGTGTATGAATGTGGCCCCGGGGGTCATGCATTGTGGACAGGTATCAGCTGCTCCTGGATACATTTTGGCTATTCTGTGAGGAGTTAGATAGGTATGATTTTAGATAATTAAACTGAGTGTATTTAAGTCTTCCGTTTATTGAGATGGCTTGTGGAACCCCCAGGCATTGTCCCCACTGCTTATCTGTCAATGTGATTGAATACTTCTCATCCCAATAGGCCTGTAGGGACGTCAATGGGAGAGTTTCATCTTGGCGCAGTGAGCTGTATAACATTGTGACTGCTCAGCGGAATGTACCATGTGTTAGTATTGTTGGGAGGCGTCTGGACATCTGTGGTTCTGCATGTATTTTTTTTCCACATCACCAGCATCTGATTTGCTAACGAGGCATATATTAAGAAGGAACCCAGAGGTATCCCACAGTCATCTACTAGAGTATCAATGGAATAAAAAATGTGATCTGTAAACATGTCGCCTCATGTGGTAAGTGCTGCATTAGCCCAACTTGTCGCTACAATTCTATGGCCTTGTGTTTCATGTTCCGGTATCACCCCCAAGGGCAGTGCAGTGGGATAGGGGGAAAGGGGTCTTTTCCCACACAGGTACCGGCGCCAACATACCATAGCAGTATTCATCAAGAGATTAATCGTCTTTTTCGGTATCACTGTGTCTACACTCATCAACCACTCCAAGACCGCAGTTGGGTGAGTCCGAGTAGCCCACTCTCCTATTTCTGATGTGTTGTGGCCTGCGATCCGTCCAGTTGCCATTGCAACTGAGCAGCTTCATAATAGGGTCCATAGTTCGAAGCTCCCAAACCCCCTTCTGATAATGGCGAGTATAATTTCTTAGGAGAGACACGCTTCCTATTCTTACCCCATATTAGGGCTACCAGCACCGATCGCAAGTCCTTGAATATTCTCTGGGGTACCTATATGGGAATGGCTGCGAAAACATACAGTAGTTTTGTGAGTAGTAGCATTTTAGAAATGGCAATACGCCCTGTGGGTGAGAGTGCCAGTTCTGTTCAAAATGGCAAGGAGGCCCGAGCGCTGGTCACTGTTTTACAGAAATTCCATCTAGTAGGTCCGCAGATGAGTGATACACATGGACCCCCAAATATTTAAACAAATCGCACGTCCATGGGAGTGGCGTGATTGGGAGTGCTCTTCTCTGTTCGGTGTTAAGGGAGTCATAGGAAACATGAGTGACTTTTCCAAATTAACCTTGAGTCCTGATACCTTTCTGAAGTATATTAAGGACATCATCAGTTCTGGTATGACCGTTTAGCTACTGGGTAGGAATATTAGCGCATCGTCTGCGTATATTGAGACCACGTGCCATCGATCGTCTTCTCATATTTGCTAGTTCAAAGCTCACTTGCCTTGTGCACATGCCAGTGGTTCCATTGCCAACGCAAATACTATTGGTGATACAGGGTATTCTTGGTGAGTGCCTCTTTCAATTTTAAAAGGGTCTGAAATAATGGCACCAGTGCGCACTCTTGCCGTGGGGGCACTGTACAGCAGGGATACCCATTTCAAAAAGTGAGGTCCTAATCCATGGCGCATCAGCATCTCTTGCAAGTATCGCCAGCTCAGGGTATCAAATGCTTTCTCTATATCTAGAGATGCAATCCAGCTTTGTGTCTCACTTGTTTTAGCCCAATCCATCAGCATGACCATCCTACGTAAGTTTAAAAAACTGCTTCTGTTTGGGATGAAGCCATTCTGGTCTGTGTGCACTAATAATTGGGTCATCTCTATCAGTCTATTAAACAATATTTTCCCCAGGATTTTATAGTCGGTATTTAATAGGGACATTGGTCTATACAATCCAAGTAATAATGGGTCTTTGCCCCGCTTGAGGAGTACCACCAGTATTGTTTCCTGAAGTGAGGAGGGTAGTGTGCGTACGTTATATGCTTCCATAAACACCTTGTGCAGGTAGGTAGCAAGTTGAGAGCAGAAGGTTGCGTGGAAATCCAGTGGCCAGTCATCTGCTCCTGGGGTTTTATCTTTCGCCATTTGTTGAATGGCTTCTTCTATCTCTGTTACTGTGATAAGAGATTCTAGCCTATAAGCATTGCCGGTGGGGCCTGTGGCAGCGTGATGTCCTCCAGAAAGAACTGTAAGTCTAAGGTTTCATTTCCCTATTGGTTACTGTGTACAGTGGAGTAGTATATGTAAAAAGTATTGTTTATCTCAAGTTGTGTATTGACTATATGACCATTGCTGTCTTTAATAGACAATATAGGATTTCTAGGTATGTCTGTGAGCAATAACCAACCTAGTACCCTACCATCCTTATCCCCTTTCGCATATCGCTTCGCCATATATTACCTGTAATCTATAGCTCCCAGACGATCTATTGCTTCCCTATAATTTAATTTGATTATTGCTAGATGCACAATTGCTAGTGGGTTAGTCGGAGTTTCCTGCTCCAATCGCTTGATTTTTAACTCTAATTGTTCAATATCTTTGCATAGGGTCATTTTAGTGCCGAATACTGCCTTGATCATGTGTCCCCTCAACACAACATTAAATGCATCCCATTCAATACCCAAATTTGAATCTGTTCCTTCATTGTCTTGGAAATAGGAGACTTTACTTTCGGAGAGTGAGGTAGTGTATTCTGCCCAATTCGGCTCACCTCACTGTTCCATTTGGCCGGTGGGGGATGAGGGCACCAGTCCCAGGTCCCTCTCTTTACTCTGGTCACCAGTAACGTTGCAGAACATCGCACAGCACCTTCAGCAGGTATGTCCCCCTGCTGGGATTCAGCTTGGTTACAATTACGGGTGCAGTCTGCGGTCCGGCACCCGCAATCCTAAATATACTCGTTCTGCTGATCTGTGAATGCACCTTTGCCTTTTTGGGATCGTCGGCTGACCCCGGAGACCACAGCCATTGGCGTGGTTTAATTTACAAATGCAGGAAGTAGGATTAATGCAGGATTTTTTGGGGCGTCACACGGAGCTCACTAATACACGTCCATTTTGGCCACGCCATCCATACTTTGAATGTACTTGATGTGGGTACAGTGCTCAATAGATGGACACATTTTCTATTGCTGCAGTCACTTCTAATGACACATAAGGGTTATAGCTATCAAATTAAATGCTACCGAGGGCTGCCTTGCTATGATTAGCAAAACCTTTTGAGTTCCCACAAATGGATCAGCACCCCATGACCTACAGAAATGTTAGACCCAAGCTGATGATTTTACTAAGGTTTCCTGTTCTTCCAGGGCCCCTGCTTTCTTCCTCCAGGAGACTTATTCACTGGAATGTCTTACTGCTGCAGGGTGGTCAGGGTTATTGGTGCATGTGCAAACATTCAAATGTTTCTTCCTGTAAATGGTCAGAGTAGAAATTTGGAGAGGGTTTAACAAAAGCAGATCAATCAAAAGTCACAACTCAACAACCGATGTGCCCATTTTGATGCAGTTTAAAGTATTTTACTCAGCAGGGGAGCTCCTCTCTTAGAGGCCACTCCAGATGGTTACGGCTCTTTGTCCTTCCTGTCCAGGAGGAGTCTTACTTTCAAAATAGTGTCCTCTTGCAAAGGTACACTTCCAGACCCATCTCACTGGAAGTTGTCCTCTTCCCTCAAGACAGATTCAGCTCTTGTAGCATGATGCCATGGCAGTAAGAATGGTTGAAGCCCACAAATATGTTATTCAGAGCACATGTATTAATCATTTATTTTAGAGCTTTATGTAGCGTGAAGAAGAGTAGAAGACTCTTTTGGGTGACAGAGCACTTTACAGGACAGAGAAAAAACAGACAAAAGTATGAGACAGACTGAGATAGTATACATAACATGGTATAAATCATGAAAAAGAGTATTTACATTCACAAATGGGAAGAAGAGAGATAAGAACTTGTTGTCCAGCCTAATTCCTGGTCTGAGCATAGTCCGAAGGACTGCTGAACACAGTGTAAATGACAGAGCGACACAGGACAGAGAAAACAGTGTGGATCTCAGGGAACAGGCAGGGAAGAGCCGCTCATGAGGAGAAGGGGGTAAGTCCTCATTGGGTGATGAATTTGTTGGATAGTATAATTTTGTACTTCTTTTCTGAAGATGGATGTGGATGGGTTGCATCTAAAGTCTGGAAGGAGAGAGTTCCAAATTCTGGGGGCAATTCTGGAGACAGATCGGTAATATGTTTTCATTTACTTGAATCTTTTTGGCTTGAGTAGTAAGGAGTTTGTACTTCTAGAAGATCTGTTTCGATCTTATAGAGTCAGTTTCTGGAACAGGTAGGAGTGGGTACTGTTGTGCAATGCTTTATAGGACTTACATGCAATTTTAAGATGGATCCTAGACTCATTGGTTAGCCATTTCAGTGATTGAATGTCTGGGGTGATGTGGTCCCCTTTTTGATCCAGTGATGAGCCTAGCTGCTGCATTCAGTGTAGCCATCAGCGGTGCATGGGAGATTTTAGGAAGATAAACAAGGGTAGTGTTACAGTAGTGTAATTTTGATAATACAAGAGCTGGAACCAGTGTTTTGAGGTCTGCAGAGGAGATTAAAGGTTGATGATGCAACTGATGGTTAGCACCTATTGTGGCGGCACTGCTGTGTTTTTGTGTAGAGAGGGTTTTGTCCAAGGTTATACCTAGGGAGTTAGCAGAGTCAACGATGTAAGGGGTACAGTTCAAGGCACTAAGATGTGGCAGCCAGTCTATGATATTAGGGGCAATGATGGTCAGTGAGATCAATAAATATGAGGGCATTGAGTTTGAGGTGATTATGAGTCAGCCAATGTTGCGTTTTTGTCAAGGTGAAATTGAGGATATTGATGTCATCAGGTGAGGTGATTTTCATGTAAAGTTGAGTGTCATCTGCATACATGCAGTAGGAGATGTGGGTGAGTTTTAGGATTTCCTTTACGGTCTCCATATATAGGTTAAACAGTGTTGGGGAGAGAGTAGAGCCTTGGGGTACTCCCAGTGACACTGGTGACTGATCGGAAAGAGTGTGGTTGAGTAGGATGCACTGAGATCTGTTGTGTATGAAAGAGGTGAACTATTTTAGTATGGTGCCTTAGACACCCATACTGTGTTCTAGAAGGTTTAAAAGGGTATCATAATTGATAGTGGCAAACGCTGCTCACAGGTCAAGTAGAATTAGGAGGCACGATTTATTCTGGTCGAGTAAGCATAGGGCATCATTGACAATGTGGCCCATGGCGGTTTCAATGCTACGACCTGGTTGACGGCCAGATTGACATTAGTCGAGGAGTTGGAACTGCTCAATATGATTGCGGAGCTGTAAGTGCAGTAATTATTGAAGAGTTTGGCCAAAGTTAGGATGTTGGAGATAGGATGGTAATTGTTAGGGACGGATTGGTCTGAGTTGGTTTCTTTTAGGATAGAGGTAAGGATAGGATTGAGGCAGTCGGGTAAGGAGCCATGGGTGAGTGAGGTAATTATTATCATGGTCCATAATAGAAGTAGGAGGTGAGTGGACTCATTAGGGATTTGGAGGGAAGGGATCTTGAAGTGGTTGGAGTATTTCAAGGATGTCAATAGATTAAAGATGTCATTTTTGTGAAAGGTTTTGAAGCTAGACCAGGGGGCATTATTTGTATGTGTGTGGGGGGGGGATTCTCTGGCATACTTCCTGATCGAGTGGGGGTGGGGAGTAGGGTGTTCTGGATATTGTTGATGATTAGCGTGGTTTTCTCTGCAAAAACGGAGACAAAGATTTCCCATTTAGGTGGTGTACATTCACATTCAAACATTTTTTACTACAATACAGACAAACACACAAGAAAAAATCATGTCTTCCTGACTACCTGATTGCTCATTACAATGACTTCACACCAGGAAAGAACTCTCCTAATAGTCACAAAAATTCTCCAATCCCATTTTACCTTACTGTACATATTTCAATCCTTGCATCTAGATTTTGTTTCAATAAAAATGTAAAACAAACGCATATTAAAAACAAGCATTTGCAATGCAATAGGTCTCGCAGCTACGCAAGTTTAACCTATTGGCATTGTAAATGACTATGCCTTTTATTTATGTTTTTAAAACAAAAAAAATAAAAGGCTTGTTATTTGCAATGTCAATAGCTCAAACTCGTGTAAATGCGAGACCTATTGTATTGCAAACGTTTGTTTTTATTGTGACACTCGGGTCATGTTTGGCACATTTTAATTCCGTCAGTGAAACTCATTGCATTACTCATGACGGTTTGCCATATGTTCGTAAGCTTTTGTGATATTTTTGTAGAAGGACCAACACGTATTTAAAATCAAAGCAGAAAAGAGATCACCTCGACCCATTAAAGAAAAAAAGCTCTTAGGTTATAGTTTGGCCAAAAGTCTTATCAGACACACTTCAAATTAGATCGCACACGTGTTCCTACACTAGTCCCTTTCGTCAGAAAACATTGAGGGACTACCAACATTCAGTCAGGATTATTCATCCCACACAATTTGAGATCCTGCTAAACCTGTGAAGTAAAAAATAATAAACGCATCTGTGCTTTCAACGATTAGCTGAATAAAAAAGCTTCAGAGAAATGATGATGCCATAGCATCTCGAGACACGCGTGGAAAGGACATAAGGACCTACGGCAATGTGCATTTATCAACATTAAGTGCTTTCATGAGGCTATTTGGGTTAGAACTCGCCATGCACTTACGCGATCCCAGGTTTTTAATATCAGACTTTGCACTCTAATGCAGGGGAGGACACGGGAGTGAACTGCCAAACGGAAAGATATAATAAATGGAAACGTTTTTGAAAAATAAATGTGTGTTGATCTCCGACGTGAAGGCAATAATATTTAAAGGGTGATGGTCACAGTAAGCTGCAACGTCCACGTAACCTCCATTACTCAAATTCAGATGCTGATCAGAAGCCCTACAGCCGAACCCCATCTGTTGCACACGCATGACTCGAAGAACATAAAAGAAATAAACAACGTGTAGAAAGATACAGACACGGAGGTCGAACCTTGCCAGACCCCAGACAACAAGCGTACCTTCGGCCAGTGTGCGTGTGTGGCCACCGATGTAGGAATCAGCGCCGCTGCTAAGCAGTGTACGGTTCTAATAAAAAAAAAAACGAGACCTATTGGCTATGCAAAGCGGCCGCGAAAGTGATCGCGATCACGATCAAACATCAAAGCGAAAATTAAAATAATCGAGGTAAAGCGCGGCGCCCGCGCACATGCAGTGTAGGTCTAGGCTGGCCTGGTAGCACTTTTTAGAGCCCTCTCAATAAGTTTTGCATGCGCTGGGTCAGGCGAGACCTAAAAATAGTAATGACTTTTTTAAATATTTTTTTTTTTTTTGCCCGTAGTTTCTCATAATGTCGTTTGGTTATTTTCTACTCAGTTCTTACTTCCCATGGTTCATCTTTTGCAAGCAATGATGTTTCTCCGTCACAATATTTTCTATTCTATTTTTAAACTGTGTAATACGGCTGCACAAAAGTGTGTTCTCATCAGAAATGTTAAACAAGTACATTTTCCAAAATGATTTTAAGTATATGTTAATGATCGCCAACATTTTTGTGTCTTCTCTTATATGCTAGATGAAAGCACTTCACTCACCGTTAAAATGCATTTGATTGACCCAGCATGACAACTTTTCTGTAAGAACAAGCATTGGCTAAACCACTGAATATTGCCTTGCTGATGTGCAGCATGGGGATACTGTGCAGCATAGGCAAAATAAAAGAGATTAAAAAGGGGCAATGATGCAGCCACATTATTCTGTAGTGCATTCATCACCAGCCATGAGCGTGCCCATGGAATGACGCGGGTGCAATTTCCTTTCTCTTATTTTTTTAAATATTTATTTACTGAAATAAAATGGCAGACATCATGTAGATTGGTAAATAAAAAGTGCATTTTATTTGGGCAAAATTACTTCCTGGGCCGCAGAGTGGGCTGGCAGCATAAAGCATTTGCTGGACACTCCAAAATAATTTCAATAATTTATTTTATTTACATGACTGTAAATGAAGTTAGGAAGCAACAGAGGATTGGGTGGAATGGGGAGGAGACAGTGGGGAGTGGGTCTGGCGGGCGAGGAAGCAACTTAAGTGCTCAAGTACTTTTTGGAATTTGGCCTGGCAGCAAATGGCAGCTGTGAGGCTCTCCAAATGAAGTAAACATAAAACTTTTATTTCAAGGACCGCCAGGGGGACAGGACTAATAGCCAGGGGGACGGGACTAATGCAGAAACAGGTGTGGAAGGTGGTGGGGAAGGGCATTTTAAAGACAATCAGAAGGGGGATGGATATTTGAGGGGGGTTAAGTAGGCACCCAAAAGGAGTCATGAAAGCACATTCCATTTCATGGAGTGCTTAATGAAAGTAAAATAAAGTAGTTCAGTCAGTGTGAGCCAATGGAGGGAAGAATGTCAGCCAATCAGAACGGTGGCAAAGAGGCTAAGCTCCAGTGGGAGCATCAAATCCCTAGAAGAAGAAATCTTGGTATTGAATTAAAAGCAAGGAAATGAGTGGTAAGGAAGCCAAAAGATGGCAAGAAATGGGTGTATCTGTAAGCTTACTGAAAGTTTTTGGTATGGTCCACAAGAGGTCTTTCGCATACACTCAAAAATGAAAAAGATCACCTTCTGTGACAGTAAGATCGCCCTGCCCAGGACCTCTCCTCTGCGACTTTGCAAAGACGACGAGAATATGAGGAGGTCATTAAAATATTAACCAAACAACGGGTTCGCTACAGATGGATCATCCCGGAAAGCAAAGGTACTGAACTTGCTAGAACCAGCCAGTAGTGGTCTGATGAATTCATTGTGCAGGGTTCAGTTGGCTGCAGCTTCCAGATTCCAAAGGGCAAATGACACTTCCTCATCCTGATTCTCACAGATAATTAGAAAGCAATTCCTGAAAGGACTCTTTAGGGCTTTCCCTCCAATAAAGTCTCTTCCAGTTCTCCTGTGCTGCCTTTGTTCAATTCCATCCATACGGTGCACCTGAAATTGCTTCCATGGAAAACCACATTTATGCTTGCCTTCACCTTAGCAAGGAGAGTTGGAGAATTGTAGGCATTCACTGCAAAGGAGCCAAAGACAAGATGATTATAAGGGCCAACACAAGATTCATGACAAAAGAACCTCCAGATTTTGACTTGAATTAACCTGTCCTACGATCTGTCTTTCCTATTGATTCTCTTCTGTGGAGAGATCATTGCACTCTAAACACTCAAAGTCCTACTAGGTATCATTAAAGATGGAACAAGAGTTTAATAAATATGAATACAATCTAATAAAAAAATTGCTCAAATACAATTTT
This sequence comes from Triturus cristatus, assembly GCF_964204655.1. Lineage (NCBI taxonomy): Eukaryota > Metazoa > Chordata > Amphibia > Caudata > Salamandridae > Triturus > Triturus cristatus. The sequence goes on from NC_140588.1 coordinate 1,052,686,603, forward strand.
CTTAAGGAGGCAATATTTGTTGCAAATATTTTGATAGAAACAATGAAAATTAGCAATCATAAAGTATACACATAAGGTCTACCTGAAACAATCGTGCTCTGTGGATAAGGTGATCATACACTGTAAGTGACAAAGACAACAAACCAAGAAAGCCAGTTAACGTGATCAGAAACAAGACAATAGACAAAAAGCATTTACAATGCAATAGGTCTCGCATTTGCGCGAGTTGGAGCTATTGGCATTGTAAATGACAATGCGTTTTATTTATGTTTCAAAAACCAAAACATAAATAAAATGCATTGTCATTTACAATGTAAATAGCTCAAACTCGCGTAAATGTGAGACCTGTTGCATTGCAAATGCTTGTTAATTCTTTTTCTGCATTAAATGGGTTGGACATTTCAATTCTTGGAGCCCTATACCCTCACCCACACGCCCAGCTGCATTCATCACAATGTAGAAGACGTTTTATACTGGACCTGTGCAATCAAATGGGGGGACTTTCAATGAGAATGCATCACTAGCCCATGTCTTTCTCCAGGGCTCTGGTGTAATGTGATCGGTATTTAAATCCAGGGCTAGTTTCAGTGGGTCGTCCAGTCAGCAGCATATTATATTCAAGATCTACTCAGGGCATCCTTTTTCTGACTGCTGATTTTTAGTTCGCAATTGTGCTTCCTGTATGCATTCACACCGATTGAGGCTGCAGGGTGTTGTGCCTAGTGCAATAATTGCTCCTAAATTGCCTCTCTGGAACACTTGCTATAATATTGTAGTGAGTGCACAGTTTTAGGAACGGCTCACCTTGGCCACCCTGGTTTCAGTCAGCAGAATTAACAGTTCCATTTACCCACTTGTGCATGGCTCACAATCACAAGCAACAGGCATTCTAGTTCCTTTGATGACGTCTTCATGTGTTTTGAGACATATTATGACATCCTTCAGCAAACGGTCCCGTTAAGAGGCCGGTAGATACACACGATTAACTTGACAAGTAGCTGCGGCCATCTAAGGTCCCCGTCTCTTACGCGTACTCCCACTGTGCCATCACCCCAAAAACATTATTATAAGAAAAAGCCGAGTTTAAATTGTATGCAGACCCCGTATTTTATGTGTCTCCTTACTGAGAGAAGAGATCGCATTTTGGAAAAAGGTGGCTTGCATAGGACAATGACACGTTCTCGAATAAAGAAAAAAAAGAAAGAACACAGCCCCCATGGCACGGTGGAGAGTCAAGTACAAGAGATGCTGTATTTATAAAGTGACGATATTTGCCACACAAAAGTAGCTGCTGTTGCCCGATTCACAAAAACAACAACCATCTCTCTCTGGCACTCTCACACACAACAAACACACAGAAAAGGAGCATTAAAGGCTCCTTCCTGAATTTCAGAGAATACCTCGGAGTCCCCTATAAGGAACCCGACCAGACCTTGTTAGAACTCACTCAAACCATCATGACTGCAGCGCATACATTGACACCACCGTGCCGCTGCCATAGCTCATTTGCGTGCGAAGTGCAACAGCGGCCTGGTGAGAGCCCACAGCACCAGGAAGGAAGGAACCAATGCAGACCGTGCTCACACCCTCCCTGCCAGCGGACTTTACTGTCTTTACACTCCCCCATGCTGGGAGAGCCGCTGGCTGAGGCTGCAACGCGACGACTCTCACGCGCTTGTGCAGCATCTGGTCTGCTGAAGCTTGGAAGGGACCCGAGTGTCGGAGTCACGCGCTCCCAGGCCTGGATGCTAATCACGCACAGCTATACAAGTGGCCACTGGCTAAGACTGACCACATGCACTATGAAAAGATAAAACAAGCATTCGGCCGCGCGGCCGAAAACGAAAGTAATAGCGATCGCGATCAAAGCAAGTGATCGCGATCGCTTGGACGGGAGCGCTGTGTGGCAAGCACGCGAGTGGTGCGCGCGCAGCAGTGATTGGCGGCTGCGCGCGTGCACGTTCACGTGCACTGTAGCTTTAGGCCACGGCAGCACTTTGAAAATGCCCAGTTATAAAATGTCTCTTCGAGCCTTTGGCTCACGAGACCTAATGACTACAATTAATAACATGACAGTGAACTAGCTGATCTAGTTGGGGTAGTAAAGAAATGCTGACCCTGTGGTTGTAATGTTCTGACTAGGACATAAGACACTACACTTTACAAATACGTTATATACAATAACTCCAAACAAATGCCCCTAACTTGACCCATCACCGCGCCCCTGCAGCCCTACCCCTGTCCTATGTGGCTGAGTACCCCACACTGCTTGTTGGAAACTCTCAGCCTTACACACCTAACATTATTGACTAAGATAGGCCCTTGCAGGAGGCAGTCCCACTAAATTTTCCATTGTGGATGAAGGTTTGTTGTCACTCAGGCCAGTTATTGACACACTGAACTTATTGGTCTCACGGTGTGCTGCCATGGAAATGATGTGAGTACATTTGAACAGTCCTCTGTAGGGTTCTGGCTGGGCATGGCCGCTTTTCATCTGGATTGATGGGATCCCGTAAGCATTTCAGGGCATTCAACGTCATGAAAGTTGCAACATTTCCTGTTTCTGCAAAGCAAGATGCATTTTAAGCACATATAAAGTAGCCAAGTCATATATGATAGGCAGAGCGTGACATACACTGGCTGCTGCTTTGCATAAAAGTTCCCAGAATGCAATGCATGCACAAGTTTGCATTCTGCAGAGCTCTTCAACACACTGCGTAGGAGAAGAACTCTATCCTTTGAGGAGCATTTATTGGATAATATATGCAACATCATTTTTAACAAAAATCACGATTTATGCTTGTTTTGATGTAGCGCGTGAACCAAGGCGTGCTTTGCATAATCTCTTGTCCACCGCACTCTCTTTTCTTTCCACTGCTCCATGTTTAATCACTGCTCTTTCCCACTCATTTTGGTGGCTTGACATTTTTGCTGCCTTCTCTATTGTAGAAAAATCATGAAAGTACTAATTTCCAGTAATTATTACCTGTTGTGACTGTGAGGCAGGCTCACTGGAAACATGCCTGACCAACGAGCGCGCAGGATCCGCATGGCTTTCTTTTAATCCAGCCTCTTCAGATTTTTAATTACCTTTAACACTCGGCAGCACCTTTGTCTGTTTGTTGCATTCTAAAGTGCACATCAAAGTTCTCCTATAATTGCCCTCTGAGATTAAAAACACTTTGAAGCTTAACTTGTAAAGAAAAGTTGACACTGGCAGCTGTGAACAAACACACTCCCTCCCAAAGTCCGGCCACTTAAGCATGTGTGAATAATGATGTTTCTGAACGCAGTCACTGCCATGGACACTTGTCAGGATGTGAAATCACCGCTCACGTATGGACGTGTTATCAGCCTGCCATGGTACTCACCTCCAGGGATGCTGGGATGAGCTGACTTGCCTTTTATGGCCAGGTCGGACTCTATTTCACACAAAAACAAGGAATCCAGGGAGAATGGGAGGCATACACTGGAAAGGCTGGAAAATGGGAGAGAATTGCATAGTGGGCAAAATTGGAGACAGGCAACTAGGGGTAGAGTTACAAACATTTTGAGCTGGGTTAGCGTCACAAAGGTAATGCTAACCAGCACAAAATGTATTTTCCTAATTTACTTTTCAACGCAAAACTTGTTTTGCGCTGGAAAGTACCCTAAAATGGGTGGTACATGGGCGTTCCCACGCAACCACCCATGCCTTATGATGCAAAACCCTATCTAGAAACAATAGTTGACAGGGTTTAGTGCCAAATGTTGACGCCATTTGAAAGAAGGCATTAAAAAGAGAAATGTTTTTATTTCTCCTTTCTTTTCCGACTTTCCATGCGTGCTGCACTGTGCAGAACACATACAAAGTAGGAAACATTTTAAAGTGTGTCTTTGCATAGTATTTTGTACTGGAAGGGTGCCTCTCCAGTAGACGACCTATGGTAAACTCACTCACACATACTTGCACTATGGCGCAAAGGTGTCTGCCTGGCGCACAGCAGCTAAAATCTACGCCATTGTTGGGAAGAGGGGAGGAGAGTGCCATATCTCTGTGAATATGTGGTTCCTCTGCTCCCTCCCTGTCACGTAACACAGTGCAGCATTTTTGGCTGCTGCACTGCGTTCTAATTGCTTTGAAAATCTGGGCCTATTTGCCTAAGTGCAAGAAGTATGCCCTTATGTGGGTCTTTTGTCTGCTGACCCACACGTCACCAGCAGCAGCTCCCCGAGGAGGCCCAACAAGGCTGAAACATAGTTGTTACTGATGTGTTCCCATGCAGAGGGTGGGTACTTAGCTATTTGAGATGGATTTCTCTATTGGGACGGGGTCATCCATCCAGTGGAACCCCTGTGACTAAACAGACTGTCTGATGGGATGTGTAAGTGGTGAAGGAGAGGATGATGTCATCATTGGAATCAGAGAGGAATGCATGCGAATTGGCTTGAGGTTTGTTAGACTCTCTCAGTTACTTCCATGGCCAGAGTCTGTGAATGCCTGTGTTACTTGATGTGTGATTGGTCAGTATGTCTGCCCACCCTTGCAATGCTTGTTTTTTCTTTTAAGTTCTTTGGTTTCTCTGACGAAATGGAACTGCTTGTAGGCAGCCACTTGCTTGTGAGTGGTAGGAGTTAGACAGGAAGGTGGAAACCTGGGCCTCCTGTTCAGAGTGATGTTGCAGACCAAGTATCAGGTGGGTGACATCCACTCACATGTAATATTGCTCCTGCCTCGAAAGAGTAACTTTGCCAAGGGACGTATATACATTTGATTCATAAGTTTTATATAACGATAGCTAGACCCGAAGGTGTCAGAGCGCTTTACATAAATGGTAGTAAACAATAGCAATTTTATTTATTTATTTTATTTAATGCGATTTTATATAGCGTAAACATTACCCGAAGGCGTCGGAGCGCTTTACAAAATAACCAGTTGCCTTACATAAGGACTTTGGATTACATGAGTTACATAAGAGATATAAACAAGGAAAAAATGCAAATGTACAAGTGAAGCGAAAGGAGGGAAAAATTGCAAATGTACCAGTTGTAAAGTCACTCAAGGACGAGATACAAACAGATAAACTCTAAAATCACATAGGAATGGTAGTAAGTACAAAGGCCAACTACCTATACTAGTGGTTAGAGATAAATATATATATATAAATTGCAAATTCACTAAGGATTATATTTTAACAGCGAATAGGCTTGGACAATTATATATTGCATATTTACAGAGCAGGAAATTCTTGCCATCGTTCAGCCAGGTGTTCAGGGGGCAGGGGAAGGAAGAGGGGGAGAACAGAAAGAAAGGGAAAGGAAGGCAGATAAGGACAGGAAAGTGAGAGTGAAACAAAACGGGAGCGGGACCAGAGATATTAACAAGATCAACATCGAGGAGTAGGTCTGTGGCACAGGAGAAACGATAGAAAGGTCGCCCAGCTGGAGACCGGCTGGGACAGAGGAAGAGGTCAGAGATCACTAAGATGGCGGATCAGGGACAGGGGAGTCAAAGAAGAAAATTACAAAATGGCGCGGAGCATAAGAGTCCAAGTCAGAAAGCCATGGGAGCAAATTCCAAAAACACCAAGAGCAAATTTTGCGGAGGGTAACTTTAGGGGGAAATGAGCAAGAGAGTCAGGAGGGGGAGGGCAGTCGGTTTCAAAGTCATAGCCGTACTGTCCATGAGCAAAAGTTGAGGCCGTGCCTGAAGAGCAGTCCGTCGCGGTCCTAGAAGAGGTGGCCGTCAGCGTCCAGGGCGTGCAGCCACTCACCGCGCCCTCCAGGAGCGAGTCTGGGTAGCGCTGCACCGTCTGCCACTGCATTATGTACAGGTAGCTGCCGACGTTTAGCGTGAGCAGCGAGGCTAGAGCGGCGACAGGGACTGCGGGGTGCTCACCCGCCGGGGCCGCACCCTCCTCATCCTTGTCCCTGCGGGCAGCTCTGCGCTTCATGCTGGGAGCAATGAAACATAAAGCAATGTGAGACACTTCAGCTGAGATCTTTGGGATCAGAACTAATGCACTTCACTAGAAAAGGCAGAAGTATGGTATGCAGGTGATTATGAGTCCAAACGTGGCTTTATCTACTGTGGAATATGTGGTAATCACAGGCACTGGTCTGTGAGTCCCTCATCAAGGGGCATTGAATGGTCAATGATGCTGAAGGTCACTGACAAATCAGGTTATAGCAGTGCCCTGGCATTACAGCCATCCATCATCCTCCAGAAGTGATGAAGGACCGAAACAACCTATTTCAATCAAAAATAGGGAAGTAGAAGAAGCTGTGATCCAGTCGGCTTCCAGCTAGTTAGTTATAATCAAAGGGAATGGATCACTTGTAGCTGGCACCAGGGTTCGGGTGATTGTTTCCGATATTTGGTAAAAAACCCTCATTCACGTAAGGCAGTTCGTGGGCGGTATATCTTGATTCTCCGCCTTGATATCTAAATACGTGACAGCATCATCATTGGGTTTTTCCCATGCTTCCTCCAACCCGGAGGGAACCACTGGATGTTCCAGTAGTGATCAGGGAAAAAAATAAAATAGAAAAGTGAGAAGTGCTCAAGTGAGGTGATTGGTTATGATAAAAAAATTCCTCGAGCTACCTATATTCAAAAATTTTTTATTCTATTAGGTGCAGGGAAAAAGTTAAAAACAGCTAATTGCAGAGTGGACATATAATGAATCCACTGCAGTATTAATCTAAGTGGTCGGTCGACATGTTTCAGCCCCAAGAGTGCCCAAGAGGGTCGGGGGGCTTTCTTCAGGACCTCAGGTGAAAAATGAAAATAAAGTGAGATTGGGATATTGTCCAATGTCAAATGGAAGTTTCAATACTATTCACAAGAACTTCATCAAGGGTAGTACCTTCGGCGCTCCAACTTAGAACTCCGTACGGCGAACAAATCAGCGGTATTACGCGATTCCAGTGCAGCTACGACTTGTGCTGGCACTGTCTTCCGGTCTTCAGAACCTGAGGTCCTCATGTGGAAATTTAGCTTGCAAACTGAACATTATCTGCGCCATCTTGCCTCTCCCCAGCGCCACGCACAGCGAATGCACGGCCGCCATTTTAGGCACCCCACTCTCTCCCCGCTCATTCTCGATCACCAGCGCTTCCCCCTGGCGCAGCAAACATCCCCCCGCGCGCCGGCCACCCCCCGCTCTCTCATACACGGGCCATAAACCCTCTCCTTCAGCGCGACCCTGCTACGGAACCACATCCGACCGACATCCCATACATGGTCATGCCGCACCTTTGATAACCCCCTTCCTCCGCGCCCCATTGTCCGAACTGGTCCCAGGCCATCACCTAGCCCTGCGGATGCAGTTTATTGCCCCTACTGTAAGGGAAACACCCCACATCAAAGGGATTACAGTGGATCAAAGCCCCTACCCCCTGAGACCCGGCCGGTCGCACACACCCCCGGGAATTGGCGGAATTCCCTGCTGCGCGATAGCCATCTCCCACTGCGGGTAGGGTGGGAACCTCTACTGTAACTATGTGTGGGATCGGATCTGAGCCGGGGCTTCAGGGGATGTTCTTTCATGCATCAAGAGAATCTCAAGAATGTACTATGTGTAATAAAGCAATAAACCGGTGTATAAGAGACCAGGTCTCAGAGATGCGGTTAGAGCACCTCGTGACGATACCTTGCTGTCTGATCTGATGTGTTCTGCTCCGACGGAATAAAACTTTGTTTCCTGCCTTCCAGTCTCCGGCGCCTGCCTCTTTCATTGGTAAATTATCGAGTGGTATGAGAGGCGATTACCGCCGGGCAAATACTTGAAAGGTTATCGACTGAAACTGCCGCTACCATTTAACAATTGGCGTCCCAAACGTGGGGCCCATCAGCGACACGTGGATCCAGTGGGAGAGGTCCCGACGACAGAGTGAACGACTGCAACGATCGGGAGAGCTCCTGCCCAATAGACCCTCGTCTGGCAGCCGATCATCCGAACTTCACTGGTTCCGAGCAGACCTCTCTCGAGTGATCTACGGTCCTGACTGGGAACCATGAGGAGTGCCGCGGCAAATACGGAGAGTAGAGGACGATCGGGCGCTGGAGGCGGAAGACGAGAAACTGTCCACGCGGTCCGGGTAAGGTCGTGATACACGACAAATTGCGAAATAATTGATTGATTGTCCGAAGCTTTTTGAATACTAGTATTGCTCATTGATTGTGCTCATTGATTGTTCTCTTTGAGATATTCGCTGTCTACAAACGGGGAGGAGTAGAAATACTCTCTCTCTCTCCCTTTGCAGATAGTGAAGGGTAGGTAACGCAGACTTTTGTCCCCGTTGAAACCCGTCGTGCCTATCTTTATCTCCCCACTGATTGATTGTCCGAACATTGATTGTTTTGAAGAATAGTGCTCTTTGAGATATTCTCTGTTTGCAAATAACGTAGAATAGAAATATTCTGTCTAGTCTTTGCAAATAGTGAAGGGTAGGTAATGCTGACTTTTGTCCCCGTTGAAACCCGTCATGCCTATCTTTATCTCCCATTGATTGATTGATTGATTGATTGTCCGAACACTAGTTGTTCGATATTGGTTCTTTGGAGGTATTCTCTGCTTACAAATAACGAAGAATAGAGATATTCTGTCTAGTCTTTGCAAGCAGTGAAAAGATAGGTAGTGCTGACTTTTGTCCCCGTTGAAACCCGTCATGCCTATCTTCTCCCCACTGATTGGTAGTTGGTTCTGCCCGGACCGCTTATTAGAGGTGAACCATCCGGCTCCACTGGAGGGCACCCCTAATAAGGACATGTTCACTAAATATGGACTAGTCGCCGTAGCTTATACCAAGCTATGGCATAAATATACAAAGAAGGACCCCGAGAGTCAGTGGCCACTGATGGGATCCTTCGACGACCATAAGATAGAAGTGCTAGAAATAGCCCTGCGTAGCAATAAGACCACGCCTACTATGCTTGACAGTATTGGCATGTGGCGCAAAGAAGCAACGCAACGGAAAAAGAGGGAAGAAGTAAAAGCAGAAAAGGAATTACGAAAGGCAGCTCACCTTGCCGCTAGAAAGTTAGAAGAAGAAATAAAGGAGAGAAGGGAAACTAAACTAAGACAGGAGCCCGAAACATCAGGACAGTACGCTGTTAGGACCCCTTCTTTGCTCTACCCTGAGTTGTCCTCCAAGCAGCGAACGAATGACGAATTACTGTTAGGTCCCCCGATCATTTACATGCCCCCTCCATATGCACCCTCCCAGTCAGTAGTGCAACACCCACAACCCCCGAACACGAGCGAAAGCAGTACAGGGGCCTCGGTCCTCACGGCCTCCGCGCCGGCCAAGCCTCCTGCGCTGAACACAACGTCGGCTATAACGTTAGACGACCCAGAGATGAGAGAGAAAGAGTCCACCAGAATGAATCGATTAACGAAGGATGAACGAGCAGGAATTGATAAGATAGTAGGGACACTGGTGGAGCGAAAGGAAAGTGAGGAGTATATAACAGACGTGTATAACTCGTATGCCGACAGCCGCAGACGACACTTTGTCGTACGGCTCTGTTATCACGCCCTGAATGCATATGAGGATAGATACCACGATAAAGGTCCCGAAGGCTTAGCAGCCCTATATAGGAAGGTAGACATCGGAGAAGAACGAGAGGGCGACGTGACGAACCTCTTTACTCGTACACTCGAGGTCTACCGACACCTTAGAGAACATAGGCAGACCACCAAAGCAGAAACCCCCATAGCGACTAAGCCCCAGGAAGGAAGGGCTGAGGCCATGATGCCCATCAAAGAAGCTGCCCCCTACTGGGTCCCCCCACGAGGTCAGGGAACGCATGACGACATCAACCACCAAGATGCGAAGGGGAGGGTTGTATATAACTGGGTCTACCAGCCGTGGGACCGGCAAGATATTTTGACCTTTAGAAAAACTCTACCCGACTTGAGAAAGAACCCGACTGCCTTCTACACTGAACTGGGTACAGCCTTAGGTTCTACGATTATGACTTTAGCAGATATCGACTTGTTCTTTGGGCTATGCCTGCCGGCTGATGTGTGGAAACAAATCCGGAAAGTTGACCACGCTGAGCCGTTCGGATATACCTGGGTACAACTCGATACCATAGATAAGCAGCGAGAACCAGGACAGAAACCCCCAAAAGCTATATTAGAGCTCCCAGACAAGATTGTACTAAAACTGAAGACTCTAATCCCAGAAAGAAAGGTAGACTGGTCGATAGTAACGGCTTGCCGCCAGAAACCCCAGGAGGATGTGTCTGAATACTTCTCCCGATTCGAGACTGTGTTTTCCGATTACAGTGGCCAAGACATGACCACCGCAACCGGACATCACCTCTTTGTCCAGAATTATGTGAAGGGTCTGTCACAAGAAATTTCCCAGAAACTACAGACCAGCGAGAGTAGTTGGGCAGCCTCCAAACCCGCAGCAATTCTCCAGATGGCCCAATACTACGAAAATCAGAAAAACGAGAACGATAGGGCATCAGAGAAGAAGAAAAAGGAACTGAAGGAGAGGGTAATGATAGCGCAGTTGCAAGGGGTGACCATAGGAAGGGAACCCCCGAAAGAGAATTACCACCCAACCGCCCCTAGAAAGCTACCCCCTAGAGACCATACACCTGCACCCTACAACGGACGGAGAGACTTAGATGGGAACCAATGTGCGTTCTGTAGAGGGTTCGGACACTGGAAATCCCAGTGCCCGGTCCTTCTGGAACTAAACAAAAATAGGGATCCCAGAGACACAGCATATGACCCCAGAAACAGAGGACAGGGACGAGGGCACACGAACGACGCAACCAACGTCAGGCCAGGCAAACCAAACACCTTTGACCGCCCCCGACAAAACCAGTGTCAGCAGTCCGACTATGAAAGCACCCATGACTTCGCATAGGACCGCCAGGGGCAAGGGAGGGATCCAGTCGAACTCCGTGTTGACCAGCAAGGCCCTTACGTCACTGCTAAGGTCTTGGGCACAAAATCTCCATTCCTGGTAGACACTGGGGCGACACGTAGTGCGTTATCCAAACGACTGATCCCTAGGGCACCCTTGTCTGGCTCACATGTAACCTCAATAGGCTTCGATGGAACGCCCTCCACTAACCCCTTATCAGCACCAATCTCCTTTGACTTAGAAGATAACACCACTGACACGACCTTTCTGCTCTCCTCCAACACCCCCGATGCTATTATGGGACTTGATTTGCTAAAACATTTTCGAGCTACCATCAGATGCTCCCCAGACGGAGTTCGAGTCATCCTACACGATAACCCAGATCTGTCCAGACCCTGTCACACACGGCGTATCCTCTCTATAACCGATGCTGATATGTCCCTACTCGACACATTACCTTCACATCTATGGGCTAAAACCGACTCAGATGTAGGGCGCATGGTGATCGACCTGGTACACATAAACGTCCGACCGGACGCAGTGCTCCCAAAGCTTCCACAGTATCGGATATCACCCGAAGGCGAGAAGGCATTGGTGGAAATCATCGAGTCCCTGGTCGAGGCAGGAGTGGTAGAAGAAGTAGTCAGTAATGTTTGCAACAGCCCTATCCTACCCATTGTAAAGAAGCAAGGCGAGGGGGATGAGAAAGCCTACCGTTTCATTGTTGACTTGCGAGAGGTTAACAAAGTAGTCATACCCCAGTACCCCGTAGTCTCAGACATCACCACCATCCTCACCCTGATTCCATCCACTGCCACCATCTTTACTGTTATTGACCTCAAGAACGCATTCTTTTCCATCCCCATCCACCCAGACAGCCGCTACCTGTTCGGCTTCACTTTAAAAGCCCGTTCGTACAGATTCTGCAGGGCACCCCAAGGCTACACTGAGAGTCCCAGTATTTACAGCCAAGCCCTCAAGAGGCAACTGGATGCAGTCCAACTACCCGATGGAGTGGTGTTGATACAGTACGTCGATGACATTCTTTTGGCGGCCGACACCACTCCTCTTGCCGTCACAGCCACCATTCACCTCCTCCGCTTCCTTGCGGAGAACGGTCACAAGGTCTCCAGAAAGAAATTGCAATTCTGCCAGCCCCAAGTAACGTATCTAGGTCACCTACTATCCAAAGACGGGAGGAAACTTACCCCTGACCGAATTCAAACCATCCTAGAAACCCCTGTTCCCAAAACTCAGAAGCAAGTACGGTCCCTAGTGGGCCTCACCTCCTTTTGTCGACAGTGGTTGCCAAACTTCAGTCTTACCATAAAGCCTCTGCTTTCCCTGCTGGCTAAAGATGTCCCCTTCCCCCTCCCCTAGACACCTGAATGTCAATCTTCCTTCAAAGAATTACGAAACGCCCTCTGCTCGGCCCCAGTCCTAGGAACCCCAGACTACACTAAACCTTTCTCCCTCTACACCCACGAAAGGGAGGGATGTGCGTTGTCTGTCCTAACCCAGTCCATAGGCCCTAAGCAACGCCCTTGTGCCTACTTCTCTGCCACTCTTGACCCCGTAGCCAGAGCTTTGCCCGCCTGCCTTCGAGCAGTAGCCGCCGCTGCTGTCTCTATCCGGCAACGTGAGGGGATCGTGCTCTCGAACCCCCTCACGGTATTGGTACCCCATGCTGTTGACACCCTCCTGAACCAAACCAAGACTCAACACCTGACTAGCGCACGACTGACTGGTTATGAACTGACTCTGCTTGCACCCCACATCACATTGAAACGATGCACCACTCTGAATCCAGCTACACTACTGCCTCTCCCTGACGCTGACCCCAATGCATCCCCTATACATGATTGCGTGACCCTCACCGACGAACAAACCAAGAGTAGGGTTGACCTCCGGGATACTGCCTTCCCGGACCCTGACGGAGAACTGTGGGTGGATGGCTCATGCATCAAGCTCCCCGATGGCACCACCTCAGCTGCCTATGCAGTCACCACAGCCCGAACAGTTGTTGAGACAGCCCGCATCACACAGCGATCCGCACAGGCGGCGGAACTAATTGCTCTTACACGAGCCTGCATCCTGGCAGCAGGGACAACCGCAAACATTTACACAGACAGTCAGTACGCCTTCGGGGTAGTTCACCACTTTGGGCTCTTATGGAAAGAGAGGGGATTCTTGACTTCTCATGGCACACCCATCCTGCATGGAGATCTAGTCTCTGCCCTGACCGAAGCAGTCCTCCTCCCCACACGGTTAGCTGTGATCAAATGCCAGGCACACAAGAAGGTGACAGACATTATAGGACAGGGAAATGCACTGGCTGACATTACTGCCAGAACCACAGCCGAGAATAGGTCCACGACCCGTATGTACGTGACCAGGTCACAAACTGAGAAATGGAAGGATGCTAGGGAAACAATTAGGGATATCCAACTAGCCAGCACACCACACGAATTAACTGAATGGGCCCGGGTGGGATTGAAGGACGATGACGGTTGCTGGCGAACCAAAGACTTGAACAAATGGTTGCTACCAGATTCATACTTGATCCCCATGCTGACCATGGCACACTCCCCCGCACACATAGGATCTGCCCCCATGATCGAACTCATCTCCAAAGTCTGGCACAACGACAAAATACCAGACTCAGCCAAACGTCTAGTCCAACAATGCCTAGTATGCCTCCAACACAACCCTGGGAAAGGAACTGCTGTACCCCGGGGAGGGTTTGGGGTCCCCAATCACCCCTTTGAAGTCCTACAAATGGACTATGTCCAGCTAGAAAGATGCCAAGGTTTGAAGTATGTACTTGTCATTGTGTGTGCCTTCAGCAAGTGGGTGGAAGCCTACCCAACCCATGACAACACCGCTATGACTACCGCAAAAGTACTACTGAAGGAATTCTTCCCCCGATACGGCCTTTGTCGAATTTTGTGGAGCGACAACCGCTCCCACTTCGTAGCCGAAGTTATCCAACTCATCTTAAAAGGGTTGGGTGTAAAACAGAAGTTCCATGCGGTCTTCCATCCCCAATCTGCAGGCCTGGTTGAGCGACACAATGCCACATTGAAGCTTAAGATAGCAAAAATAGTCGCCACCACAGGGCTAAGATGGCCAGACGCTCTCCCACTAGCATTGCTATCAATGCGTTCCACCCCCACCAAACACCACTTAACCCCCTACGAGGTCGTCTTCGGGCGGCCCATGAACCTTTGGACTGCACCAAAACCGACATCCATCCACGACGTCCCGGACGTCCTCATGTCTGATTATCTGTACAATCTAACTAAAACGTTGTCTATCATCCATCAGCAGGTGCTGCACGCCATTCCCGATGTTTCCAGGGGCCCCGGGCACGACATCCAACCCGGTGACTTCGTCTTAGTGCGTAACTTCCAGCGCACCAAGAGTCTGGAGCCCCGGTGGACGGGCCCCCTGCAAGTCCTGATCACCACCCGAACAGCTCTTCGAGTGGAGGGGAAACGCAATTGGCTGCATGCACACCACTGCAAGAAGGTATCACCGACCCTGACAACCACGGACAACATCACCGCCCAAGAGGAACTTCTGGACAAAGACCGACCATCCCTGAGCCGCTGCCCGGATACAGAGACACTTGAATTGATTGAATATCCCGATCCCACTGTGCCATCCAAAGAAGGGTATAACTTGCGACGAAAGGAGAGAACTTCGGCTAAGCAGACCACAGGCTAAGTGGAAATCTCAGAGCGGTAGCCTAGTCACCTCTAAGGCCACCAGGAGAGAAACTAAACAAAGTCTGTGGTTCTGCCCGCTACCGAGTCTCTCGAAGGTGATGGAAGCGCCCGACATGAAGGTGATGGAAGCAACCGGACGTCCGAAGATCCCCTACAAAAACCCAAAGACTGACCGAATGCACAGCTTTAAGACTATAGCACTTTTTATTACCCTTCTCTTTTGCCTTCTCCTCATGGTCACCTTCTGGATCATGGAGGAGAACACACCCACTCATAAGACATTGCTGACCACCATTCAACCTACCACCACGAAGGAGCACCATCTGATCTCACTTTCACCCCAACTCCGAGAAAGGCGTAAGGAGTTCTGGAATAACTCTTTTGTGCAGTTGCTCCACCAACACAATCTTGCCACCAACGCCACTAACTGCTGGATCTGTGGATTGCTACCACATGCCACTGGGCACTCAATCCCTTTCATCCCTTCACCTTTTTCTGTCCATGGTTCCTGCCTCGCCTGGCTAATCCTCCTGCAAGAAAGCTACAAGGACAATGCCACTTCCGGCAGAACCATGTCACACTTCTACCATGGGTTCTGGCTGAACAAAACTGGAAAAACTTCTGCCCTCTTCTGCCCTCTGAGATCGAACGCTTCCTTTCACATGGACATCCCTGCCAAAGAACGAGTTGAAATGCAAGTGTTCAACAATCCAGCCAGACCCACCTTCTCTTACCTCCGAAAACGGACGGCCGCCACCCTAACAGTGGCCCTGTCCGTCATCAACATCACTGGATCTGTATGCCTCGAAGGCCTGGGGGCACAGCTGGTGGGCCACAGCTCCTGCCTCATCACCCGAACATTGGATTCAGTTGACCCACCCTCCTTTGTTGCCTCCCCGAATATGTACTTCGTCTGTGGTACTAAGGCCTACACCTGGCTCCCGAAAGGTTGGGAAGGCACCTGCTACATCGCCTTTGTCCTTCCTCCGACGTATGTAGCTCCAGCAAACCATCACCGACAGAAACGGGCCAAAGACATTGTGCAGGCCGACTCCACCGGAGCACAGTTCATGGACGCAGTCAAAGGCCTTGTTCCACTCTGGGGTCCAATGGCAAACAGCCGTGCCATCCGCCACTTAACCCAGGCAGTCGAAACGGCAATGAACATTACGGCTGGCGCCCTCGCCAACAACACCGCCGAGCTCCAGGCCGTCCGCTTAGTGGCCCTTCAGAACCGCCTCGTTCTAGATGTGGTTCTGGCTGATCGTGGAGGAGCATGCCGCATCATTGGGTCCAGCTGTTGTACCTACGTACCGGATAACTCACCCTCAGTCTACAAAGCAATTGAACACCTCCACAGACTGTCCACAGAGGTCCATCAAGAGCAAGAAGAATGGTCACTGGGGAGTTGGTTTTGGGACACTATTAAAGGTTGGGGATGGAGGCTGTTTTCATTTATCCTCATACCAATCGTGATACTATGTGGATGTTGCTTGGGGATTCAGTGTCTGCCACCTTTGTGTTCGCTTTTTATGAACTGCATCTGCCCTAAGACTTTGGACTTTGAAACAGAGCGAATGAAAGCTCTGAATGAGGTGGAGGTACGGGGTATTATGGGGATAGATCCAAACTAGGCAAGCTGGCGAGATATGTTAAAAGGGAGGACTGTGGAAATATAGCTTGCAAACTGAACATTATCTGCGCCATCTTGCCTCTCCCCAGCGCCACGCACAGCGAATGCACGGCCGCCATTTTAGGCACCCCACTCTCTCCCCGCTCATTCTCGATCACCAGCGCTTCCCCCTGGCGCTGCAAACATCCCCCCGCGCGCCGGCCACCCCCCGCTCTCTCATACACGGGCCATAAACCCTCTCCTTCAGCGCGACCCTGCTACGGAACCACATCCGACCGACATCCCATACATGGTCATGCCGCACCTTTGATAACCCCCTTCCTCCGCGCCCCATTGTCCGAACTGGTCCCAGGCCATCACCTAGCCCTGCGGATGCAGTTTATTGCCCCTACTGTAAGGGAAACACCCCACATCAAAGGGATTACAGTGGATCAAAGCCCCTACCCCCTGAGACCCGGCCGGTCGCACACACCCCCGGGAATTGGCGGAATTCCCTGCTGCGCGATAGCCATCTCCCACTGCGGGTAGGGTGGGAACCTCTACTGTAACTATGTGTGGGATCGGATCTGAGCCGGGGCTTCAGGGGATGTTCTTTCATGCATCAAGAGAATCTCAAGAATGTACTATGTGTAATAAAGCAATAAACCGGTGTATAAGAGACCAGGTCTCAGAGATGCGGTTAGAGCACCTCGTGACAATACCTTGCTGTCTGATCTGATGTGTTCTGCTCCGACGGAATAAAACTTTGTTTCCTGCCTTCCAGTCTCCGGCGCCTGCCTCTTTCATTGGTAAATTATCGAGTGGTATGAGAGGCGATTACCGCCGGGCAAATACTTGAAAGGTTATCGACTGAAACTGCCGCTACCATTTAACACTCACTTGAGCACTTCTCACTTTTCTATTTTATTTTTTTCCCTGATCACTACTGGTTGATTATAACGGACCGAAACAACCACCAATCCCATGCTTTCAGCAGCATGGAAGCCCATTCTGATGAGATGCAAGGGTGTCACTGGTTTTGACATAGGATAGTAAATTTAGGACTGAGGTGGTGCATCGGTTTTCCTGCACGTAAACATTGTGGGAAGTCTCAAGCAGTGCTTAATTTGTGCCGGTGCTAGCTGGTGCTTAGCACCGGCACTTAATTATCAGGGCCGGGTCTACAGTCACGCATTTAGTGCACGTCAGTAATTGATAATTAGTGGCACTGGCACAGAGAGCTTGTGCTACTGTACGTCCGTAAGTGCTGCTGTCACTTTACCTTCGTACTGTTTGTGTTGATGACGTGACAGGACTGATGATCATGTTGAAGAACTTCACTGTATGGTGACGTGACGGTGACTCCGATTCTCATTCTCACTCTTTCACAACTCACAAGACTTCTGCTCAATCCGCCGGTCCAGCGGCCGCGAATCAGTGTTGCCGGCCCAGTGGGCGGAACACTGAGTTGGGCAGGGCTGTGCCTGGGCTGGTCTTCTTCTGCGGGGGTTGGGGCTGTGTACGGCAGAGGCAGCGACGCGTGCGCAGATTTTGCAATAGAATGCACGGGCATTGGCTGCTTTAATTTTGCCACGGTACGCCCCAGCATACCCGCACGGCCGCACCTCCCCACCGTGACCAGCACCGCGTCCAGCACTGAGTATCCACACTGGGGAGCGAGGAACAAGCTTAATGTATTTATCATAGTATTATGGTATATTTAAGATGCTTTCATTTATTAAATACTTACAAAGAAATACATTTGCTAACATTCGCAGTGTGAGTGAAGCATGGAATGCAATCTTCTGAAATAGCTTACACAATATCTGCATTGACGGTACTCAATCATCATACCTGATGGGCATGTTTATCTCACATTGATTTACGGTGTAAATAGAATATATTGATTAGTAGAGGACCCTGAAATGCAGTTAAAATATATCAACACAACTTATATTTTCCAGAACCTATCAAATTACTTTCAGAAATGCAATACAAATTTCGAAATAATATTTGACACTGGTGTAAATTTGCGACACCATTTTGTTACTTTCACAATAATGCATATATCAATCAGGCTGCCAGGTGTTTGGAAACCATTGGAATTGTGGGCAGCTTTCCTTTCTGTGTTGATACTGGACACTGCTTGCTCCAGGATTCCAACAGGATGTGAAAGAGATAAGAGAAGGAATTGAAATAAGTGATAGCTCGCTACAGTGTGGTGGGAACCATGCTTCCCCGGAAGTAAATGAACCAAATGTTAGATACATGTGATGAATTAAGATCGGATTACTGCACGCAAATGTCTCCACATGATTTTTATGGCATACTGGCATACCGGGATGTCATTGTGCATGTGCTACCAGCAGTACCTCTTTGCACATGTGCTTATTGTACACATTGAAAAAATGTCATAAATTAATTTTGGCCGATTTTTGCACTAAAGCAAACGTTTCCGAACAAACCACTATTTATGTTTTGTGTGTGTGTGTGTTTCTGTGGTGTGTGTATGGTGTGTATCTTCTGCTAAATCCGCCGGCCCAGCGGCCGCGAATCAGTGTTGCCGGCCCAGTGGGCGGAACACTGAGTTGGGCAGGGCTGTGCCTGGGCTGGTCTTCTTCTGCGGGGGTTGGGGCTGTGCACGGCAGAGGCAGCAACGCGTGCGCAGATTTTGCAATTGAATGCGCGCGCATTTGCCACTTTAATTTTGCCACGGTACGCCCCAGCATATCCGCACGGCCGGACCTCACCACCGTGACCGGCACCGCGTCCAGCACTGAGTATCCACAATGGTGGTTGAACTTCAACGGCGCCGGTGGACCAGTTGAGGGCAAGGCATGGCCTGAGGTGAGGCAGGGCAGGGCCAGTCAGGTGCCGTGATTAGTGTTTTTTTTATGTTGATTGGTCAGATGTTGCTAGTAGTGCATGTTGCGCAGTTTGGTCAGTACTACAGTACTACTGGGATGGATTCAGTTTCGGTTCAGGGTCAGGCTCAAACAAAAAGATTTTTTTCACATTGCGTGCGCATTCGCTGCTCTGCCACACACACCCCAGCATACCCGCAACTGCCTCAGGCTCACCACCACCGTACGATTCGGAATCATGGCCATTCGCGTTCAGGCCTTCAGGGGTGAAGTGGCAGACAAGACCTGGCAGCAGGGCCCAGTACTGAGCAGGCTTAATCAGTTAAAAAAAAAAATAAAGCTGCGCAGCAGCCTAAGTAAGGCTGCAGGCTCTGTACTAGCACTGCAGTGAGTCTGAGTCAGTTTGCCAGTATATTCTTGTTTTTAAAGTACCTGCTGCCGAGTTCCTGGGCTCCAGTAATATTCAGGCATAAATTAAAATGCCAAGATAACTCTGGTGATTATTCGTCTTCCTGGACCTGGAGAGAGACAGGAGTTTTGTCTAGGGGAAGTTGTGACTGCTTGAAAGGTAGTACAGGGTTATATACCTGCTGCAAAGAAAGTTTACCACGCAGATCAAAAAGTGCATATAATGTAAAATAGGTCAGTGCGTGTTACTGCTTCTGTCGGAGAGATCCTTTTGTTACTTGCAGTTTGTAAGTTAAAATCCTATCATAGAACAGCAAGCTATTAACAAGTCTGTCATCAAAGAGCTGCATGCAAACGGCAAGTTATATATTAGAGCTATATGTTTTTTTGCCCAATCTTTCATTTATCCTAATCTTGCAAAAAGGGTTAATTTGGGTAGAAATCAATTCTTATTGAAGAGAACACCTAACAATGCTGTTATGTTTAAAATTCTGAATTTGAGCTTTTCCAGACTTCCAACTCTTAAACTATATTGCCTACAATGACAATCATGGATGACATGTGACTCCTATACCTTGTAGTCCTGTCTGATGTAACATTCCCTATATACTGATTTACACACGTAGGATTGTATCTATGCAATGTGTGAATGATGCAAAGTGCTCTTACACCTTACACTGTTCACAGGGCAGGGGAACCTCCTATCAAAACCTTTTCTATGAGGAAGGCTCCCTTGCTGAAATTCGGATCAGGTATATATTACATCTGACTTTTAGCAGTGCCAGTTGAAGATGTGGGTGGAGCTAATATAGGAAGTGGGTGGAGCCAGTGGAGGAAGTGGGTGGTGCCAGTGAAAAGTAGGTGTGGCCTCCGACAAACAATTGAGCACCTGCCCTTCATATTTTACAAATTAAGCACTGGTCTCAAGGACAGCAGGAGAGGGCAGTCAGGTGCAAGCCTGCAGAGACATGGTCAGCTTGTCCATAGGGATGTGGACAGTCATTTGGAGGACCACGGGCACTGGACTTGGGGGTCTTTTTTTGCTCAATGCAGGAGCAGGTTCTACCAACCTTCAAAGTAAACTGGGAAGTTGAATTGCTGCTTGGGTTGCCAGCAGAGCCTGAAGCTCTTTTAGAATTCATTACATTTGTTTCGCAAGACTGGGCGCATTGGCTATGCCATCAGTGCGCGATCAGGCTTCCTAGCCACTTAGGCATGATTATTGTATGTCTAACTGCATGGGTTTTATCATTTGGTTTTAGGATGCAAGGTATTTGATTGCCTCCCGTTTCACTCCATCTGTTGCATTTCCATCTTAAGTGTGCTCAAAACTGTTGTGAAGCATGGGTTCCATTGAGATCTGAGATAGGTCTGGGATCAGCAACAAAAGCCACATTCTCGCGAGATTTCGAGCACGCATCATGGGATCTGGGTGTCTCTTCTCCAGCAGGGTCGCGTACGTCTCTCAGAGTGTCTTATGGCTCCTTTAATCTAGCTGCCGTGTCACTGTTGCTATTTTTCCCTGGTTACTCGGTCGCAGGGCCTACACGCCAGCTTATTTGCCAAACCACCTCAAATATGGTCATATTGATTACATGGCGTGTAAAAGGTGTTTTATTACATTTAATGTTGCAAAAAGATATTTGTGTATGTGTTTATAGTAATGCAATGCACTAGCACGCCACCAACTTCACTTCAGTGTGCTATTAGGAAGACATAAGTGCAAGGTTAATAAAGTACAGTGATGAGGGGGTTAAAGTGCAGACACTTGTATGGGAAGACCCTGAATCCAGGCTTCTTTAATCACACACAGAACAGAAGTGACTCCATTTGAAAGCCATCTGGAAGAAGTCGGTTCTATGGAATTTTCTGAATTGGAGGTAGTAGCACACAATGTGAGTGAGAACTGAGGGTCTCCAGAATTTTCCTGAAGGGAAGATTCATCCCTCACGATGAAGTTTCTTTTTTCTGTTGAGGTGCAGAAGAAACATCTATGGGCCCGATTATGACTTTGGCGGTGTGGGAGTGAATTTGCCATGCTGCTATCCCTCTCCCACACCGCCAAAGATGTGTGAGCACTGCCTACCAGATTACGAGTTTTCTCGTGTTTGGCAGGCGTATCTTTGGCGGTCCCATGGTGGTGCCTCTGAAAATGGGCACACAATGGGAGCGCCAAAGTCATTCCTGCACGACATGGACCCTCCAGTCCATGCTGTGCAGGAACTGTAGTGCATGCACATAGGGGGGCATAACATGTGCCCTGTACGGCCCCATTTCTTTCCTCACTGACAGCAGTTTCATGGAGTAAGAACCTCCATGACACCGCTGGTAGTGAGGAAAGTCGTAATATGCTTGGCAGTGCGCTCCGTCCATCATCCGCTTGTGTTTGCTTTTTTTACCCTAAGTTGGCAGGGTATGCCCAGACATGGGTCCCTTGCTCACTTTGCCACTGGAGTCAAGCTAGCCTGGCTGATGAGGGGTATTGCCCCAAAACCAGTCCCAGGATGCTTGTTTCAGGTGCAGGAAAGACCTGGCTTGGCAGTTCGGGTTGGACTGTTCCCATGAGGAACAGGGTCAAGACAGATTTGCATATGGCTGGGTCTGAAATGGGGTGGCAAAGTGAGCTAAAGAATGATGATGGATTCAAACCAGATCTGTGACTGGGGGTGAGTGTCTGAAAAGTTTCAGCGCTCCATCCTTCACCCCCTTGTGTTTACTTAGGGCACCACCAAGCATATTGTGGCCCGCAGACAGCTGCGCCACCACCAAATGGTGCCATGGCAGTCCGACTGCCCAAGTTGTAATGGAGAAGCAGATGACCACATCGAACTTGAGCCACAAAAATGTTTAATAGTTTCATGGACGTTAATTCAACAAAATTCCAGGGGTAGCGAAAGTGACATCACATAACTACCCATTGACATAACAGGAAGTGACGTCATACTGTCTTTGACTCCAAATCCTCCCAGGAAGTGATGTTACATGATCTTAATAATGATAGTACCACAGTAACTAACATTGCTGAAGTTAAGAGGCTCTCCTCTTAAGCGCACAAATATTTAATAACATAACCGGTAGTAATACATTGGTAAATGTTCATTTAGATGCCACCTTCATTTTATTTGGGTGCTGACTTCAGAGGAGCATTACATTTTCGCTTTTATATTGTGTACAAAATGTTGTGTTTTTAGAGAGAGGAGAATACAGTACCTCAAACAACACAAAACAACATTGAGAAGTGAAATTATTTATAACGCTGTCATGATTTAATGGTTTCCCTGGTGTGTACTCACAGCATGAAGTGTACTGATAAATTTAGGAAAGACAAGCACAAAGATTTTAATAATGCAATAGAAGTTTTGACCACCTGTATTAAGTTATGTAGACCATATACTGATGATGGACAATGTTATTCACTTAAATTATTACATAACTTTTAATCTATCATTCAAAGCTCCCAGGTGAGTTTTTTATTCAAACATCGAATTTGCCATATGATCTGAGCAAGAAAAAACAACAACCTCATGTTTAAAAAGTGTTTTTTTAATTTTATATTTCATGTAGGAGAGTATACATTGCACTGCTGTAGATATTAAGCCTCAGATCACAATCAGAGCTGCAGAAAGTAAACACTGCACTTCACAGCACTGTGTTTTTCTGGGTTGGCATTGCCTTTGCCGCTCTGAGGCCAGGAGTCGCAAAAGGAATGGCAGGGGTCTCAATGGGCAAGCTGGGGGGTCGCAGCTGTGACCCCTGGCGACCCCTAAATGATGTCCATGAATAGCTTGTTGAGCCACGAACCCCCTCAACATTGAGATGATTTGAAATTGAGCTTACCCAGGTCAATGGCGATGGTTTATCCCAGCACTGCGCGTTCAACAGAGCTGCAGTGATAAAACTGTATATCAACAGATTGTTTACTTAAATATTTATGTTCTTGAAGTATAACATAAAAGTGCACATATATGCATATTTTACAACATTCACTAAACTTAAGTAAAATTGGCACCCTGTTGCCACGAAACAATACTTGTGAATGTGGACTTCCCCCTTCCATCTTCCTAGGATGGTTGAAATGTGCTCCGTTTGATTGAACACACACACACACACAATGGGGCATACTTACAAATGTTTCACGCAATGCAGGGCAGCAAGTCAACCTGCTGTGCTGCGTTGCGTGAAATGGAGAGAGCAAAAATGCACCATATCTTCAAGGATATGACACATTCCTGCTCTCTCCTAGCGCTGGCGCACTGTGTGCTGCCTAGCTCCAACGCAGGCACCTTTGCGCCATGCTGCAAGGGTGCCTACGTTAGAGGGACGAGTGTTTTTATGCCAAAATGGCACCTTCCTGCACAAAAACAACCCTCAGAGGCAATGTCCTCTTTCAATTTGTGCTGCAGAACGCAGCATACTTGCAAAGAAGAGGTAACAAAGATAAATAAAGTTATGTCTCCTTGTTGCGCCTCTTCGTGGTAGGCGCACCATTTTGACACAATCCGGGGTTTACTATTCAATTCAATTAAATGGATGTCATTTCTAGAGTCCACTGCTGCCTCTGAAGAGGCGTCCAGGCACTAGCGGAGAGCTCAAGGGTTCAGGAAAGTGATCCTACTAGGCAGGAGTCAAAAACCGGGTCTTAAGACTGTGTCTGAAGCAGGGTTCAGAAGGGCTGCACCTCAAACTTGCTACCTTTAGTAAATCTGGGATTGCATCTAATTCTATAGGTTGATGAATGGGAACACCCACGCTCCACCCATGGAAGGCTTACTACAACAACATGGAATGCAACGTGAAACAAGCTTGAGCGTTGCATCACATTTCTTTACAAAGTCATTCAAGATGGTGGTGGCTTTGTAAATACCATTGGAGGTGCCTCGCGACGACTTGCGTCACACAAGGAGAACGCGAGTCGTAGGTAAATCTGAGCTAAATTGTCTGCTTTTGAAAGCTAATTACATCTGCAGGTTTGGCTTGAATGAGCACAAAGATCATTTTTTACACCTTTGGGAAGTTCAAAACCACTTCTCTAATTCAGAGAAGCTGTTTTTGCAGTTGTAAATATATTCACTCGCACAACGATTGTGAAGGTGTGAAGAGAAAGTGGGAACTGGGCGTTCCAGAGTGGGAATTAGCTGTGATCTTGTGAACACCCCGAATCTTCCATGTTAGTGTGTGTTCAAACTCTCGCTCAGGATCCTTCCTACTGTGAAGAAGATCAGAGATTCCCCTTCACAAAGGCAAGTGTTAAAGGGTTCCAGGTGTCCACAAATAACTTAAAAAACGGTTGTAAATGATACAAAATAAATAAATCGGTACCCGTGAGTGCCACAAGATTTCTGACTTTTTTGTGAATGGTCCTCAAATATTCCTCTTAAGGGAGTTCACATTGTGCTAAACGAGGCGGGTGGGCACTATATAGTGTACATACCTTCCATATCCAAGAAGATGCACCACAAGCTTTATCTATTTCTAAAGAAAGGAGTATGTTTATGGGTAGCACGTTTTTATGTCTAATGTTTTTTGGGGGTGTTCCCATTTCATCATGTATTTACCAGTGCGTAGCCCTGGCAGGGTCGAATTGGTAAGGCGGGCACTCGTGCAATGGCCGACGGGCCGGTATCCGAGTTCCAGCTGTAGTCTGCTTTTTATGGCCAGCCTGGGGGCCGATTTGGGTGGTGTCTGTGTTGTTCGGATGCCACCAGCGGCCCAATGGGTGCCTGAGTGGCCTTTCTGGAGGCAGATGGGCGTCCATACCTCCCTTTTATCAACGGGCAGAGGTGTCACTCCTTGCCGGTGCTGAGCACCGGAAAGCACCGGCACAAATTAAGCACTGCTTTCTCTCGCTGGGCCCTCCCATTAATATATGCATATTGAGCAGGGCAGGGGGTCTGAGCAGAAGTGGCATCCCTTGTTTTCAGGTGTGTTTCACCAGTGTGAACTAATCCGTGCTTTTTTTTATATATATAAAGTTTAAAAAACATGCCTCTGTCAGAGTCCTTCCCCCCTTCTTTTTATAAATCTTCGCCAAAGCAGTGTTTTGCGGGAAGGCAAAATGCAAATGCAGGCCTCTTTTTTCAGCGTGCCGGGCTAATTTTTAATCCCAATCCAATCCTGAGCCCAGGTACGGTAAACAGCCAGTTACCTGTGATTGAAGACAACAAACACCTGGGGTGGAGCTGACGGTGGCCAATTACATTGAAGCAGATTACGCGATGCGCAGACTAAAGAAAGGGGACTGCCAATTCTAAGGCCTGGTTCTGTATGATGAGCCAAGAGGCAGCGGGGGCTCAGGTTAGGTACACAATGCAGAAATGAACGGCGCCGACACCTGCAGCGCTGCAAATCATTACATGCACAGCAGCCGGCAGAGCTCTCGGGACCGGAAGAACACACGGCCCGCAGTCCCCACTCTGGATATAATCACTGTCCAGGAGCCAGCAAATTATCTGAGGTCTTGAGATACGTCACAAGAGCAGGTCACCTCAGCCATGGAGACACAATCCCGCCCCATCGATGCTCATAGGCCTTTGACCTTTGCATTCACTGTACAAGGCGAGCTTCCCACCGAGGCTTGGAGGGATGGGTCGGGGGAGGCAAGTGAAGGGGACAGGACTGACCGTGTCACAAAGTAACCAGATGACCCCCCTTGATGCCCTATAGCAGCTTGTAATTCACAAGACCTATACATAGGGCACTCTGCGATCTCTATAGAATGGAACCGCGGACCTGCTGGTGGTTTAGATATGGCAGCCATTATGTCTCGGTGACGGAAACCCTTGATTTTACCTGCAGTACGCACACTCCCGTCCTGTGTCAATTGAGTTAGTTTGAGTACGTTCTGAATTAATGAGTAGATTTATAAAGTATTTATGAGCTCAAAGTGCACCCAAGGGTCTCTTTGCCCATCCAAAGTTACTGATTCCAAAAGGGAAAATTGTACCCATTGGATAACCTTCTCTTTGAGAATCATGCGGGGCAGCCTCAATGGGAGTGGCCTGCTCCCACAATTCTTCCCCCATGGGAACTATTTTTTTTAAAGCAGCACCTGCTGGGGACATAATTGCTTTAAAAAAAAAAATCTCCTATTTGAGAATGCAAACACAGGGATGGTGGTCTGCTGTCCCTTGCAGGCCTCCATCCCTCTGCATCGTCACCAATAACTGGGTTGCAAATAGCAACTTTCCTAATTAATATTCATTTAGCATGTTACTAGGCATCCTCCTGAAAATGTGATTTGTTTTTTCATAAAATTTATTGCTATATAGGTCGCATTACAAAATAGAGGGCCGGACTGGGAACCCAAAGAAGCTCTCGAAATTTTTTCATACAAGCCTCCGGATGGTGCACGTATGAAGCATTGCTGCGTTTGTTACTGAGGGCCGATATTGCAAAACCGACTCCCACTCTTCTCGCCTCGCGGGGAAATGCCCGATGCCCGCTATGGCCAGTCCAGCCCTGACAAAATGACAGCAGGTTGAAATTTGGTACAAAATTTGTCACCGCTATTTGCACCTTGTCTGTTGGCTCACGTAGGGGCATATCAGCAACAACCGGCGATAATTATCGCTCAGCGCTCTTAGCATGAGGATAATTATAGCCGGGTAACGTGGATTTTTATCGCTGAGATAGCGTGCTATTAGCAATGCTTATCTCCTCAGTGATAAAAATCCTCACGCTAACTGCCTAACGTGAGATTATCGCAGGAAACCCAGCGATAATCTCACGTTAGCTTGTTGATAGGGACTCACAAACTTAGCCATGATATCCACCTTCCATAGGATATCATGGCTAAGCCAGTCCTGAAGCAGGCGTAAGGAAAGTAGCGATAACAGGGGTTATCGCTACTTTTCCAGACGCTATGCTTCATAGCGTGGGGCTTGATGATAGGAGAAATGTCGCTTAGCGACATTTCTCCTGTCATGTCAGGTCAGGAACGCCCACTTTGCATCTCATTAGAGATGCAAAGCTGGGCGTTAGGAATCCCCACGCTAAAGCAAGGTTTCATGCGTTAGCGTGACCTTGCTAATTAGGCGATAAAATTATCGCCGCTTTTTGTCCGAAAACGGCCGTTAAAGCGGCGATAATTTATTATCGCCTCCTTGTAAATATGCCCCGTAGCTAGTTCCTCCGTTTGCTCAATGAAAGCATTTACTAAATGGCTGCAATCTTGTTTATTTCAAAGTGTAGGTTTTATCAGAAGTTCTGCCTACATTCTAGAAAAATAGGTTTTTAGCTGCAATCTATCTGAAGTGCTTTTTCCAGACTTCGAATATAACCATGTCACGTAGCTGTTGTTTGAATGGTTTCCAGCTGGATGGCTCTTTAGTATCCAGACCCCAGTGTCCCTAAAGGGCTGACCCTTAATTCTCTTCCACATCTTACAAAAAGCTCTACTTAGTACAGAGAATCACAAGTTGTTATAGTCGGCAGTGGAACTAAAACAGTTCCTTTTGCTATCAGATCTTATGAGTAAACTAAGGGTCAGACCTAGTACGTGCAAGATTGAAAAGGCTTGTCCTCGACAACTTCATCTTTGAGCTTAAAATTCAGCCTGGGCAAAGCACTACGCTACGCTCGCGTAGTTTGCAAAGTTTGCGCTACTTCGCACTACGCGAATTGCACTTAGCACAGTGCAAACACGCGTAGCGTAGTGTTGCGTAGTGCAGCGGTCATTTTTTGCTTGCTCGCGGTCCTCAACGTCAAGTTGGCGACCGCGAGCAAGCAAAATGTCATCCCGGCGAGACTTTTTCCTTGTTCGCGATCAGCAACATCAAGTTGGCGATCGCGAGCGTGGAAAATAAACCTCCCGGTGAAATTCTCAACGCGAGGAGGTCATGTTTCTCATTGCGAGTGGTCGCGTATGCTCGTGACCGCTCGCGATGAGAAACTACCAGTCCGCGTTGAGAAAGCTGCTGCTCAAGTAAAAATCTACTCGAGCAGCAGAAAACTACAGCTCGCACTGTTCAAGATGCTGTTTTCAATGATTGCACAGTGCTGGTTGCTTGTCCGCACTGTGCAATCATTGAAAACGACATCTTGGACAGTGCGAACAGGGTACTATGCAGTTTGCGAAGTGCTACGCGTAGCTCGCGTAGTGCGAAGTGCACTTTGCGTAGCTTTGCGTAGTGCTACTTCGCGAACTACGCCCAGGGTTACTTAAAATCTCTAAAAGGTAACAGAGTTTGTGAATTAAAATAAAATAAAAAGTGGCTGGAAAACAACCTCACCCAAAAGTAGGTTTGCGGGAGAAAAAACGGCAAAGAATAACGTAACTTTTTATTTGTGAGAAAACGATCTTTCAGAAGCTTTTTTGTGGAGAATTTTTCATACAAGGAAAGGAGGGCGAAGTTAAAAAATGAACCTGAGGATGCATTTTGTGCTATGAAAATAGCCCTAAATGTAACAGAACATGACCCGCATCGCCAGCAGCCTCACCTGCTTTGATCGGTGTTCCTTTGCTCCTGCTGTAGACTTTCTGTCCCAAATTATTCTTAGTTATGCAAGTGGGTGCCATCATGTGATTTTGATAACTTAGCGTCACAAGAGTAACACAGAATTACCAAAATTCCTCTGATTACTCCAGCATAATTAATATTTCATCCTTGCCTACTTTTATGTGTTCATAGGTGTCTAGCTGGCATGAATGCTGAAGCATTTGAACACTCGCTGCTGAAACATGCAGAAATGAGCATGTAAAGCCAACTTAGCCGTCCATCCTTCCAAGGTGTCCACACTGGGTTCCATTAGAAGGGCAATGGTAACACCTGCTATGTGCTGAGCTTGGTCCTAGCTGAAGTACTGTTTGAAGGCCAGGATATAAAACGAGTTATTGATATTATGAATAGTCAATCAATCAATCAATCAGGATTCTTGTAAAGCACCGCTACTGTCCTGTTAGCGTCTCAAGGCACTGATCCTGCTAGATCCGCCCGGGCCAGGCATTCATCAGGATTATTGGCCACTTGTGTCAACTGTGCAGTTGAGGTTTCACATTTTGTTATAGCACTGCTGTTCCTCACTCCCTCACTCTGCCCATGGAAGGAAGTCTACCAGTGTGAGGCCTTCCAGCCACCGTGCAGAAGGAAAACCTTCACTTTTATAAATCCACAGGAGGAACTGAAGAGGACAAACTCTCAGATTAGAGACAGAAACAAAAAACACCCAATCACCAGACTATAGAACAACGTCATCCACACACCGCCCTTGCCCCACCGCCTTCAGACACACCTCTTCATGACGAGTCAAGTGAAGTGAGAACAGCCCCCTCCCCCCTGGTCCCCTGGATGATGGAGGAGGACCCCACCAGAACTATGCATGCCATCTTTCATCATCTCTGAATTCCTGCACATTGGTGCATTAACATGGAGTGCTATCTTTCTTCCATATATTATTATTATTATCATTGCTTATAAAGCGCAACTGGCACCCTCCGGGTAACCTGGCGCTGTGATAAGATGTTAGCTGAGTGCGGAAAGGACTGTGTTCCCTGCCCAGAGGGAATTAGCCCCATGCCTGAGAGCATACTCGGGGATAGAGCCACGTTTTAATCCTTTTTCTGAACCGCAGGATATGCAGATGGAGCTCTGCTCTGGGGCATACAGCAGAGACTTGATGCTGTAACAGCCACCGAACGCAAACACACTCTACCTCGGCTTGAAGCACATGCACAGGCAAACACATTAAAAAACATCACGGGACCCATCTGTAATGTACTGACTTCCCTCAAAGAAGGTTTCTCAGGCTGCAACTGCGAGGAAGAAGGCACTTAGAGTGGCCACCGCCTTCCAGGCCACCACAGACACTGTTTCCAGTCCTGGACTTCTGTCTAATGCATTCTGGGTGTTGTAGGCTTGTCTAAACTAAGACACCTGAAATCAGTCATTTCTATGAGAAAAATTCACAACTGGAGACAATGGGGTTATTACGAAGCCCCGTGCCCCACCGGTATAACACTTTTACCCATATTAAAAGGGACGTACCGATGGGGCAGGGCCTTGTAAATACGCCCCAATGTCCGTAAAGATCTGGAGACCCTACATGGGTAGGATCCAACCACGCAGATTCCATTGCCTTGTTGCAGACTTTTTCAAATGGTACAGAGTGGTCACTTCGATTAGATTATTGTCCATTACAGATGAATATTTACAAGGCCTTCGAGGATGGGACCAGAATTGAAACTGTAATTTTGGCTGATGGAAAAGTTATGTCCTACATATCATTCAACCTTGCCCCATTGGAAGAAATAATGGAAATGATATATCCAGAAGGGAGGGGGGACTTTGGCAGCATTTCCAGCAACCCCAGGATAATGCCTGCTGCTCTCTACTGATAAAGGGCTAAACCCAGAAACAAGCGTCTGGAGATTTACAGCACTAAGGTGAAAAAATACAGACTACAAAGAAAACAAGCAAATTTGTACCGTATTTACCACAATGCAATGGGGCAAACTGCATGTTGGAGTGTGAGGCAGTGTGCGCCGACCTGTTTCCAAATGACGTATCCAGTCGACCAGTATGTTTATGAAATTTTTTTAAATGCCAACCTTTTGTTCAGCAAATATTTTTGCTAATGCTAATTGGACATCCAGTCTATTATTCTATGTTGCATGAACAGAGCAACA
Source organism: Triturus cristatus (assembly GCF_964204655.1). NCBI lineage: Eukaryota > Metazoa > Chordata > Amphibia > Caudata > Salamandridae > Triturus > Triturus cristatus. Next base: position 1,052,717,713 of record NC_140588.1, read on the forward strand.
AGAAAGCAAAACCTGTTTACGTTCAGAGCAAAGATGGAGGCCACAGGACCTCTGCAAACTGACCTGACCGTCGTGTGAATACACATCATCCCTTCAAACCGGTCCACTTGGCAAGAGGTCTGCTATACCACCGGGGCTATCTTTGTTATCACCCAAACAAAGGACTTGATCCTCAGTCATTTGCAATTTGGCTCCAAAAGACAAGTTGTAGGCCTCACAGCTGTCCACAGTCTAAATTCACCTCAGTCCTAGGACAAGAAAAGGTGCCGCCTCAGTCTCCGTGTCATGCAAAGCGCCAGCAATGTCTGCCAAAAAGCGCCTCGTGGGGGTCAATAGGCATGACGCAAACTGTTGAAACACACATGAGCTCAAGCTGCTTCTTTGTGCATGGGAATCATGCCCCTTTGTTAACGTGCAGCTCCTCATGGAAATCAGATGTCCATTTAAACATGCTGTCACAGCTTACAAGCAGACCATTAAACAAACTTAAGTCATTTGCAGTGGAGACCAAGAAAGTGCTTCCCGAGTCTAGAGAGAATTGTGCCCAAAAACTCTGAAACAAAGGCCCCTTACGCAGATATTCTCTGGTGCCTCCTGAGCCCTGGAGCGCTACACCCCTCTCTGCTCAAAATACAAACCCTGCTCAGAAAATACATAAAGATCATCTCAAACCCACCTTCGAATAACACTTTGAGGTGTCAGAGGAACAGAATGAACTCACCTTCCACAATAAGGCCCTACACAGCATCCTGTGCCAGGCGTTACCCGTTGAGTCATGCATTACATGTTATCCTTTGTTCCTCAAACCACTCTGTCTCTGGAAACTTAAAGGCTGGAATACATTCCATTACAGACTCATCCATATTTTGCATGATGGCGTGATTGTTTTTTGTGTTTTCCACATATTATTTTTCTATGTGAAGAATATTCTGTTTACATCATGTTGTACAGTGTACCGACCCCTCGTGAGGGCTGGTCTGTACTATATGAAACTATGTAAACAAATTAATAATGTTTTTGATATAGCCCGACGTAGCGGGCTCTAACGTCCATTAAAGGCCCTAGCCGAAGGCTATTAGAACATTCTTAGAGGGCAGAATGTTCTAATTGGTAAAACAAAGGCCTCACGGAGCCTGAGGGGGTTGAAATCCCTGCCAGGCTTCGCGAGGCCTTTGTTCACAGCAGCAGTTGTGAATGACAAACATTGGAATGGTGATGCTGCGGGCTTCTCCCAGCCACTGTCTTCAATGGAGCGCTCAACATTCCAATGTTCTAATATGGCTGCCACTCTATGTGTAGGTCAACATGTTATGTCGACGTCTCTGAAAAAGTCCTTACTTTGGAGTAATCCTTTATCAAGTGTGGTCTTTTGGAAGTTGTTACAAACAAAAGTAATGTCATGAAAGACGCTCACGAGTGAGCATGTGTCATGAAGTCATTGTCCAAACTATGGTATATTTAAGAACAATTTATTAATTAGTGACCTGTTCGAGAAATGGATACCCTCTGAGGTGTGTTATCAAAGTCCTGCAATCTAAAACGAAGATCATTCACTCTTGTTTATAAAGATGCTTTAGTCTCACCAACAGAAGGGCATCTTTTACACTGTACGGGGTTGGCAATATGTAGGATTCGCAGCTTAAAAATCCTTCAACATGGACAGTGGCATTTTTAGTTGCACTGGTTCAGATTTTTCCATACTTGTGTGCAAGTTTTGTTTCTTGTACTTGGTTCTGAATATGTGCGGTCTCTTTGGTTATCTATAATGAGATTGTTAGTAATTTCTCACTAACAATCATGTTTAAGTAGTTGGGTTTTTGTGACAATGCACAAATGCATTTTGTTAAAAATGGGCATAATTAGTCGGTGTTAAGTAATTAATCAACACTCAAATTCACATGTATAGGGAGGGACATGAAACTAATGCAGTTGAAACACATTTGCTTCAACTCGCTATAGTGCGTTTTCCTGACTTATGTAAACTAGGCCTCAGTTAGGTCTCGACTCCATCTTGTCTAAAATGGATGCTACATCATGTTCATGCATGTTTATCTTTCTGCTGCCCAGTCAAGCAAGATGCGGTTTGTTTATTTCAGACTGACTCTGTTCTCAAAGAAGGGTCTCTAGTTTTGTTGTTTCCAAGGACCTTCCACTTGCAGTCAGTGTTGACTTTATTCACAATCGTTCACTGTTGTTTATGTAACTAGTTTGTTCGAACACCTCTGGAGGGCATTAGGTCAGAGCCTCCGAATCAATATTCATGTAGGTGTGTTATTGCTGAGGTCATAGGATTATGTTGCACTTTTTAATTTTGTATTTTTATATGTTGAAAATGTATTTCTTTGCTCGCATCGAGGTGACATTTCAGATCTAATGTTCCTCTATGCAGATATAGCCTTTATTAACCCTTGACATTTCTTTTTGTGTCTCCACTAGGGATGTTGCAGGTTTCTTACTGATTTCGCTGCACATTTGAGACTTTGTTTCTGATTTTGACTATTATTCTGCATTGTTTTGTTACTGAGACTCTTCATTGCAGTGGTTTTATGCATTTAAATAAGACTTGCTGCATATGCACTTTACAACTTTACAATTTTTGTATTGTGCTCCTTTTGAATTTTGTACTGAACTGTATAAGTTATTTCTAATTTTCGCTGGATGCTTCGGGTCGCCATGCGCTTTATAAATCCTATTGCATAGCATACCATAGTATAAAACTCTTTTTTTGAGTCAGTCCTTTCTTATTTGACTGTGTTTTCAAATGCTGCTTGTACCTTGTCTCTGGGACACATTGCCGCATGAAATTGAGGTTAACACCCATCCCGATCCATCTCACTCTAGGCACTCCACAGAGTTGTAAAATCTAGGGGTACAGCGCGCCCACAGTGGTATGAAGGAAACGTGCAAATATTCCCCCCCCCCCCCCGCTTCTCATCTTGTGGCATCATTAGCTGCACATTCCTGATGATATTATGAGTGAAGCCACCGGGCACTAGGCAGAGTCTCTCTTAGTATTCACATGGTATGCTCCACTTCTCTGTCTATTTGTCTGGCGGAATGACCTTGCTGAATGAATTCTTTGCACAGCGAAGAGAGATGTTGATCTCTGGTGTTTGACTTAGAAGACAATCTCTGGTATCTGACGGCCTGGTTGAAGAAGATAAACATTTTTGTGCGAGTGATGGAAATTCTTGGTCTTCACACCTTTTCCTCTAAGTGGCTAATTGCAAAGGGAAGCCATGTTTCAGAATGTGCAATAAAACCACAACCCGCCCCGCACCCTCTCCCCAGAGGATATACCACTACAGCACGGTAAAACTACACACTGTGTGTAGAGGAGCTGTCATGTGTGGCCTAACGGCTAGGGCGGTCAAGCTCAAATCTGGGAACCGGGTTTGAGTCTCGGCAATGACGCTCAACATCCTGTGATTCTGGGCAAATCACTTAATCTCAAAGGGGCCGATTCACAGAACTAACTTAAGACAAAATCCTAAACTTACTACTTTTGGTATTCACAGAAGTTAGGATTTTGTCTTAAGTTTGTCTTAAGACAAACTTAAGACAGACTTAAGACAGTCTTAAGACAGACTTAAGACAGTCTTAAGACAGACTAAAGACAGACTTAAGACAAACTTAAGATAAACTTAAGACAAAATCCTAACTTAAGTCTGTCTTAAGTCTGTCTTAAGTCTGTCTTAAGTCTGTCTTAAGTTTGTCTTAAGTCTGTCTTAAGTCTGTCTTAAGTTTTTCTTAAGTCTGTCTTAAGTCTGTCTTAAGTTTGTCTTAAGACAAACTTAAGACAAAATCCTAACTTCTGTGAATACCAAAAGTAGTAAGTTTAAGATTTTGTCTTAAGTTAGTTCTGTGAATCGGGCCCCCTAGGCCTAACAAAAAGAATGAATGTGCCCTTGTGTAACGCAACTGATCCTCATGTAAAGCGCTCTGATACCTGATACCTTCGGGTCAAGTTTGCGCTATACAAAACTCAGAAAAAACAAAAAAAAGCATGTTGTTTCACCGCATGTGGATATATCGCTTGAGGTCTTACAGCACAATAAAACTATATGGAATTGAGACAAGTGAAATTACTTATAATGTGCAGTGAACATGTACATTTTGTATTCATATCAGGGGAGAGGAATTGGCCTAACGGTTAGGGCGGTCGACCTCGAATCTGGGAAACTGGGTTTGAGTCTCGGCAATGACGCTGAACATCCTGTGATTCTGGGCGAAGCACTTAATCTCCCCATGCCTAACAAAAATGAATGTGTCCTCATGTAATGCAACTGATGCTATGTAAAGTGCTCTGATACCCGATTTGGGTCAAGTTCGCGCTATATAAAACTCTGTAAAAAATTATGTATCCCTAAAGCCATAGAAAGATACCAGGAGCAAAGGACAAGACACCTGAGGAGAAGTAGGGACTCGAGAAGAGCTCAGAAGACTCCTATTTATACCTGCCATGCCCAGGCCCACAGGTGGAACATCATCTAATACCACCCCACCCTGCCAGGTGCCCAGACATCTGCCTCGTCATCTGCCCTGCCTAGCAGCCCACCATGACAGCCAAAGTCATCAGGATATAGAACAAGTTTAAGGTCTCTGACCATGAGCTTCTTGCAGTAGTGGAACAGATGATGGAGGAGGAAGCAAGGCGGTGCAGCCAGGTCTTTGGGAAGAGAATCCCAAACAATAGGGTCCAAGATAGTGTGGTCCACCATGGCAACTCCACCTTTGTGTCTCCTGATCTCCAGGAAGTGGACAAGACCAAGACGAGGCAGAGCAACCTCAAGAGGAAAATGTGGGATGAACGCAAAGTATTGCCTCAACGAACTAGAAATAGGTTGTGACTTCCCACCCAAATGACCCTTGCACCCTGGGCAGTGAGGGTGATGACCATCTTTGACCTCTCCGGTCTGCTCAGGTGCTAAGAAGGCATCAAGGCGCCTCCCAGTCTTTGGGTAAGACCGTATACCTAAATAAATTGATTTTATATAGGACATGACAATTACATGCAACATTTATTGAAACATAAGGAAATAAATGGTCTAAGGCATATAGAAACTGCTGGGTTAAATATTCGCTCTTTAGTTTTTCATGTTTTGAATCTATTTTCATAATTATAAGCCTACAGTAAGCCAGCTTCCTCTACGCAACTATAGCTAAGTCACACACTCATCGGTATAACATTAAAATTCACGTGTGCCCTGACGCATCATATGCCAGGGATGTGTGCAAGCGTCCATGCATTCTCGGCCCATACGGTTCCTGCTGTTCAAATCAAAATGTTTGCTTTTGACTGATAGTACAACTTTTATGAATAAACGGAACACTATATCAATGTAAGTTTCATGGATTCATCACACACCCTTCGTTCACTATATTTTTTTGCCAGACCAACACCACCGACTGACTGGCAACCATGTGGTCGCCTTTGGTGGTATATTGTGCTGCATAACTAAACAGGCCTCTGCTAAAAGTCTGGCGAATAGTACAAAATTTAAAATGTGGCAAAAGACAATGGGGCAGATGCATCAAGCATTTTTCTCCTCGCAAATGGGCCAAATCGCAGAATCAGTGCATTTGAGAACGCAAAAAATACTTTTTTCGGATGCAGCAAACACAATTTTGCGATTCGGTAATCTGTTACCGAATAGCAAAACGGGTTTTCAATTCGCTATATGGAAGGGGCGTGTTTAGGGCGTCCCTTCCAAATAGCGCATCCTAATGGTATGCATGAGTGTTTTGTGACCTTGAATGCGGTCGCAAAACATTTGTATTTTACCAACTTATTTGTGAATGTTTGAAAAATCCTTTTTAAAGAGCAGGCAGTGGTCCCACGGACCACGGCCTGCTCTAAAAAATGAAAGAAAACTTTTCTTTTTTGTTTTTGAAACGCATTCTGTTTTTCTTTAAGGAAAAAGGGCTGCATTAATCACACTGTATATATTACGCACTTTTCACCACAGCACTGAGCACTTTATGTCACTTCATGCCACTTTGTCACAACTGTGTTTTACATTTGACAGCCATTGTCATTAGTTATTTATGAATGATGCAATTCATAAAGCCTTTTTGAAAAATTACTTATGGTCTCCATGTGTGTTCGTATATGCATATAAATGATGATTTTTCTTGAAGCAATACTGTTTACCCGACAGAACCGTTTGTAATATTTTGATTACCCGCCCAGGTTCTGAGGGATACTGGGTTACCCCATTTTGATATTATCAAGTTGAGCGCAGGTACATACCTGCGAGGGTTTCTAACTCTCATTCATTGTCTTGTAACTTGTTCACTGTACTGTGTGTTATTTATTTTTATTTTGTATTGTTTACCATTTCGAATTCTTTAGTATGTCTGAAAAAGAAACTCTATCATATACGGAAGATTATATAGCTAAACTTATACAAGATCAAGGTGCCTCTAGTTTTCTTCTAGGCTCAGACAGAGTGTCAGCTGATTCGGGTCTTAACGAGAAACTAGCCAAAATTGAAAGACTTGAAAAGAAACTAATCAGAGCCCGCCTTCACGGGCATGTCCTAACCAAGTATTTGTCCTCAAATATAATTCCCAAGGGATTGCAAGTACGGAACGAACCAGCAATCTTCATAGATATCCCCAAGTTTAGGGAAGGATTCAGCTACGTGGCCAATAACTGCTCCAGACACTGGATGGTTCTCGGTGTTGAGACAGCTATTGAGTACGTCAAAAAACTTACTCAAGAAATCGCTGACCTTAAGAAGGAGATTCTTGAGGACAGAGCTCTTACTAATGCTAGAGAAGCTCTAGAGCGGGCTGAGAAAACATTGGCAGAATTTAATACAGTCACACTGAATAGGAAGTTGGACAAATTAGCTAAGGATATAAGAGGTTACGATAAGAACAACACATATCCTTACCTATCTGACGATTATTATCAGCAAGACAGTCAAGGCTTCTTCTCAAACAAAAGCAGACAGGGCCCTAGGAGATTTAAAACCTTCTCAGATTCCTCCTTTGGTAGTGGCTCTGATACTGATATTGATAGACCCTCCACCAGCTATCAAGGTAACCAAGTCAATCAAGGCCCCAATTTTTTAGGGGAAGGCTACCGCCAAACCAACAGGGGCGGGGGCAGAGCACAGAATTGGGAAAGACCAAGGGGTTGGAACAGAGGCAGGAATACACAACAAGGGACATCACGTGTTCGCTTCTACCAACCGGAAACACACGGGGAAATATCTACCCGGAGACAAACATACAGGTGGTAAATAGTTGTAGCCCGAGGGTACACATCCTGACACAGAATACTACAAACACTATCCAGATATACAGTACTCCACCCATCACTGAAAACCAGAATAACAGTGCCAATACTCAGACACAGAGTGTCTTGACCAACACTGTTAACATGAACAGCGAAGCATTGTTACCGAACTCTAATAATACCAATCTTAGAACACAGATTGAGGGGACATATCAGAATATGATAACTATGGCCACTGAACAGAGCATTGACAGCGGAGTACATGAGACAGTTGTAGCTAACAATGCTGACACAGAAGATACCACAGCACCACCGAGAGCTTTACCTGACACTATTGGAGTAACAGATCAGATCGAGGTTCTAAATAAGCTCATTGTAATGGATCAGAAAGAACCAATAATTAATTTGTCAACACATAACTTGACCGATGCTGAGAGAAATGTTCTCATTAAAGGACTATCTTTTGTGCCTACTGTCATACCTGATTCTTTTCAAGTGAAACTAGAGCTCCAGCAATTCTTTCGCAAAATCAGGCTGAAATATTACTTCAGTAAAAATTCTTTCAACCCAGCACCATCAGCGACGAATTTTAGGCCAGCTTCAACTTTCACCCCAAATGCTTACCAAATGAGTGAGAAGATTCTAGCATTTGAAAAGATTGTCCTTCATGAAACCATGCAAATTTTGGATGAAAGGAAATACATCCAATTTAACATTGGCAAGGAAGAAAAGCAGGCATTACGTTCCCTGAGCAGCAACGACTCAATCATTATAAAAGCAGCTGATAAGGGTGGAGCTGTGGTCCTACAGAACACTAAAGACTATGTGGATGAAATTGAACACCAATTGGGAGATCCAGAAAGTTACCAATTAATAAGAAAAGATCCAACACCGACTATACAATCAATGATTCAACAGGTGACCAAACATGGACTGGACTGCGGCTTCCTGAGCAAACATGAACATGATTTCTTAAACAACAAAGAACCCCGTATACCTACAATTTATACTCTACCCAAGGTGCACAAACGACTATTGAAACCACCAGGCAGACCAATTGTTTCTGGTTGCGGCTCAATCTTGGAACCACTGAACAAATTTATCGATTATTTCTTGCAACCATTGGTACCCAAAACAAAATCTTTTGTAAGAGACACTATGCATATTATCCAACTTTTGGAGGGGCAGGAATTCGATACACAAGCACAACTGCTTGTCACATTGGATGTCTCCTCACTATATACCTCAATCCCCCAAGACAAAGCCTTGGAAGTTATCAGAACCGCCTTGGATGAACGAGAGAGACCCCATTGGATCCCGACCGATTTCTTGATTACACTCTTAGAGATCGCAATGAAAAAGAATTATTTTATTTTTCAGAAACATTTCTACTACCAGTGCAAAGGAGTGGCGATGGGAGCCACATATGCGCCGAGCCTGGCGAATATCTTTATGGACAACTACGAAGAGGAACATCTATACAGTCTCCAAAACCCATTTCTCAACCAGATTACCATTTGGAAACGTTACATTGACGATGTCATCATGGTGTGGTCCGGGGACAGAATGGAGCTTAATAACTTCCATGAGTGGCTCAATGCGAGGTCCAATGATATACAATTCACTATGACTAGCAACAACGAGTCAATCGATTTCCTGGATCTCACCTTTCGAGTGGAGGAAGGGCTTTTTTATTGTGATCTCTACCGCAAACCCTTGGAGCGAAACACACTATTAAGATACAACTCGCATCACCCCCGCAATCTAAGAGACAACTTGCCCTACGGACAGTACCTGAGACTAAGAAGAAACTGTACTCGTAGAGTGGACTACTTCAAGGAATCAGACGTCCTCACGAACCGATTGAGGGAGAGAGGCTACCCCATGGGTTTGCTTAAAAGAGCGAAGAAACGTGCTTGGTACTGTCCAAGAGAACAGCTGTTAGAAGTCAAAACTAAAAACACCAAAAACAACAACATCGTTTGCGTCACAACATTTAACACAAGGAGCAATGACATCAAAAAAATCGTGAAAAAGTACTGGAACCTGGTAGCGAGTGAATTGATGATCCAGCAAGACCCTATCTTTGCATTCAAGCGGGGCAAAAACATTAAAGACTCGTTAGTACGAGCCTTCCTTGAACCACCTAAACAACCAGACCTGAGGAACTATTTTGGACTGCCACCAGTGTCGGGACACCACAAATGTGGGCAATGCAAAGCATGCGACCTCTGCCAGGAGGGGAACAGCTTCAGTTATGAAAATAAAACGTACAAATTGCCCCAGTTCACCAACTGTAACAGTTCGCAAGTTATCTATGCCATCATTTGTCCCTGTGGCCTTATCTATGTAGGTCAAACTATTCAAAAAGCAAAAGCCAGAATCCTCCAACATACAAGCAGGATTAGGTGCAAAGTACAAGGGGCGCCTATGGTTGAGCATTTTGTGACACACAATCACCCTCCCGACAGCATCAAATGGTGGATCCTAGAAAAAGTCAGCCCCAATGTTAGGGGTGGTGCAATTTCTGGGACCCTAAACTACAAAGAATGTAGGTGGATCCATTTGCTCAACTCTGTACAGACCGGGTTGAACGAAATTGAGGAGACGGCAAAACAGATGGGGCAACTTTAGTCTACAAATATCTTTAGTACTATGGGTAATACTGCAATATTAATCCCTCGTACATACCCACGTGTGCCGCTTGGGTCACACAGGACACAGACCAGGTTGTGCTAAAATTGAGGCATTCAGATATGTCTTTTATATTTTGCTTAGCCTCTTATGTTTTGAATTCCTAAGTAAAAAGCTTTGTATACAAATATTGAATTACATTTGAAACGCTTGAGACGGTTGGCACACCTTTAGACAAGAATTCTAATTTTAATTCTATTTTTAATCCGTTCATAAACACTAGTCAGATGTGTCAAAACCACCTGCAATTTTTGTTGAACTTTTAAATGTACATAACCTCAACATTGCCAAATGCTCACAGGAACCAAATGTTAGCCGAATCGCCATTGGTGTGTTAATAATCAATTTATTGTATCATCTCCACCAATGCCTCTTAACACCAAATGTATGTATACATTTTGAATACTTACAGCAAAATCCTCATTGTGCCACCATGTCTTGCTTGTTTTCAATTTTCTTTTGTTTTCAATTTTAACGCACAACCCAAACAATGCGGGATTTATTGACATTATGTTCATAATCCAACTAATCCATTGATCGCCTCTTAATTTACCATACGGGTCATCACAAGACCGCTCCCAATCACCGTTCGCGCTCCAATTCACAGCGCTCTATTTATTTATTTGGATTGACGTCGCCCCCATCTGAGTACACACACCGGGGCCCCCAGTAACCAAAGTTTAACGTTGTCACTTAGCAACGTCCACTCTAGCCAATCCAGATCCGCCACCACATCCAATCAGGACTCAGAGATCAGATTCACGAACGTTTCAATGCAATCGACACATGACGCACCTAGTAACCTAAGTTTGACGTTGTTACCCTAACAACGTTCATTCTAGCCAATCCAGATCCGCCACCAAATCCAATCAGGACTCAGAGATCTGAGTCACGAGCGTTTCTAAGCAACCGACACATGACGCGGCCGCACGCGCCAAATCCGGCGCACTTCCTTCCTCATTTAATTGACAGCGCTTGTCACATTCGTTGACAGAGTTCGCGAATGACAGGACGCTTGCCTGCGCGCTGCTGATCACACAGTAAATGCTGAAACCAGATGGTGAGTGTGCGCAAACTCCTCTCTCCTCCCCTTCCATGAGTCAGCCGCCTGCCCGTTTTAACTTGAACTCTTGACTGAGTTTAATTTAATTCAATTTGTCTTGACAGTGAATCGTCCGTCTGAAAGCCAGAACCTCGTCTATGCTCCCGCAAAGGACGATCAATCCCCTACGCGGATTCGTTCGAGTTTTTGAACGGAATTTACGCACTTACAAAGTAAGTCTACCCATATCTCCACAATCATTTGATCATTCTATTAGCCACGACAGGGCTACTTATCCTAATTTTTAAATTAATCTTCAACCAGGGAGAACAGGATACAACTGCTCTTGCCTCTCCTTTTCACATCGCCCTTCAAGCAACATTGGGTTTGCTTATTTTGGTGAGTCCCCACCCCGCATGCACAACTATAGACGGCATTCAGTCTTTCGAACGCACCTGACCATATTTATTACTATTTCATAGGCTGTCAATCCCTGTCCTGATGAAGACCCGTATTGACTAGCGAATCACGCTATCTTGGGTTGAAACGTCGACACTAATTGAAGGATCAGTTGAAATACTCTGCACAAAAGACTGATTTAATCGACTTGCAGTTTGTTTTGATCATTCGTTCAGACTGGCCTTTGCAAATTATTCGTACCCTGCAAAAATCACACTGTATATATTACGCACTTTTCACCACAGCACTGAGCACTTTATGTCACTTCATGCCACTTTGTCACAACTGTGTTTTACATTTGACAGCCATTGTCATTAGTTATTTATGAATGATGCAATTCATAAAGCCTTTTTGAAAAATTACTTATGGTCTCCATGTGTGTTCGTATATGCATATAAATGATGATTTTTCTTGAAGCAATACTGTTTACCCGACAGAACCGTTTGTAATATTTTGCATAACTAAACAGGCCTCTGCTAAAAGTCTGGCGAATAGTACAAAATTTAAAATGTGGCAAAAGACAATGGGGCAGATGCATCAAGCATTTTTCTCCTCGCAAATGGGCCAAATCGCAGAATCAGTGCATTTGAGAACGCAAAAAATACTTTTTTCGGATGCAGCAAACACAATTTTGCGATTCGGTAATCTGTTACCGAATAGCAAAACGGGTTTTCAATTCGCTATATGGAAGGGGCGTGTTTAGGGCGTCCCTTCCAAATAGCGCATCCTAATGGTATGCATGAGTGTTTTGTGACCTTGAATGCGGTCGCAAAACATTTGTATTTTACCAACTTATTTGTGAATGTTTGAAAAATCCTTTTTAAAGAGCAGGCAGTGGTCCCACGGACCACGGCCTGCTCTAAAAAATGAAAGAAAACTTTTCTTTTTTGTTTTTGAAACGCATTCTGTTTTTCTTTAAGGAAAAAGGGCTGCATTAAAAAAAAATGATTTATTTAAAAGCAATCACAGACATTGCTGGTCTGCTGAGCCCAGCAGGCCACCATCCCTGTGATTTTTGTGATTCCTAGGGGGTCGCAAATTGCGACCCACCTAATTAATATTCATGAGGTAGGTCATTTGCCATCCCCTAGAAATCGCTAAAAGTGTTCCACACACTTTCATAAATTCCGTTTTGCGATTTCTTAATTTGCGTATTACAAAGATTCGCAATTAGGAAATCGCCAAACGGTTTCTTTATGCCTCTGGCCCAGTGATTGTTACAAGGAGGCTGACAACCATGTTTCTAGCCTTCTAATAAATTAATCTCGGAGCAGTGCTTGATTTGGAAAAGAATAAGCACTGGTGCCCAAAATGTGGTAAAAAGCAAGTGATTGCTGCCATCGAAGGTTGGGGTGCTGAATACGATTCCACTTTATGCCTCTCCGGTCCATCACCACACACTCCCCGCCAGTAGAGACTGGTGGATTTCCAAAGTGGTGCAGGAAATGTTATAGCCGAGTATGGTGAGCCTGAAGTGCAAAAGGAGCATGCATGAGTTTCTCCCCCGCAAGCAAAGTTTGGCAAATTATGGATTAAAATGGTGGATTACACCAAATATTTACCGCAAATTGTTGAAAAAAGGGAATGCAAATATAGCATTTTGAAGCACAATGGTGAAGAAACATTAGAAACAACTCTAAAATTTGCCAAATCCTCAAACTGGTCTGCTTGCAAAATAACCCACGAGCAAAGCACATCCAACCAATGGCAATACGTGAACAGCATGAACATTAACTTGCTGTGCTATCGGCAGGGAAATTTGAAATGCAAGCTTTACACAGATGTGGCCAGTGCACACTACCCTATTTACTAAACGTGGTGTGATTTGAAAACGTGAAATGCATCTCACCAAAACTTCTTTGGAGCAGGTGCATTATCCTGCTGAGCAATCCTACTGGGATTTGTGTAGATCACATGTATGCTACATATTGATCTCTGTAGCTCTGGGCCTTACTGGAGCTGAGGAATATTATTCTGCAGGTTTCACTCACATCTACGAGAAAGCAGAGGCTGGAATAACCCTGCTATATGTGAAGAACCAGACGGGGGCGTGGAGGGGGCTTGTAGGGTCCAGCTACCGAAGGGTGCATTCCAGCCCAAATATTGTATTTATTTATTTATTTATTTAATGTGATTTTATATAGCGTGAACATTACCCGAAGGTGTCAAAGCGCTTTACAAAAGAACCAGTTGCGTTACATAAGGACTTTGGATTACATGAGTTACATAAGAGATACAAACAGAAACAAAATGCAAATGTACAAGTTGCAAAGTCACTCAAGGAAGGGATAAAAACAGAAAAAATTGCAAATGTACAAGTTATAAAGTCACACAAGGAAGAGATACAAACGGATAAACTCTAAAATCACATAGGAATGGTAGTATGTACAAAGGTCTACTACATATACTAGTGGTTAGAGTTATATATATATAAATAGAAAATTCACTCAGGATTACATTTTAAAAGCGATTAGGCTTGGACAATTATATATATTACATATTTACGGAGTCATGGTCCATTCATGGCGTAGAGAACTTCCATGGAGATAAAAACGGTTTGAGAAGGTAAGTCAAAACAGTCCGGAGACTCAGAGGTGCTCAAGAAAGGTGTGAATGGTCAAGCTGGTGAAAAAGGGCGCTGACCTGTGGCAAGGATCTGTAAGATGGAGAATGAGAACAAAGACCCCGAAAACAAGATGGCGGGAATGCTTGTAGAACAACAAAACCGAGTAATAAACAACCAGCACTGAAAAATCTACCCCAAAAGCAGAGCTGAATGGGGAAGGCGGCAGTCGATTCAGGAGGGATGAAATGATAGAGGGTCGCGGATCGCTCTCGGGGTCCTGCAGGTCCATGGAAGTCAGCACGGGGATTAGGACAGCCGTCCCGGAAGAGGAAGGCAGTGGCTGAGTCCGGAGGGCGAGCAACTCAGAGAAAAGCGGGCTCAATGGAGCAGCACAGCAGCATCGTGCAGCGGTCCATCACTGCTTCCAAATCGATTCCATACTCCTGTGCAGCAGGGCGCCAAGAGACAGAGTCCCGACTCCCGACTCCCAGGTCTGGAAGAGTCAGCCGACGGCCGGAGGAGAGGGGGAACCTCCGCCACGTCCCCAGCGGCCACCCGGGGAAAAAAAGAGGATCCACCATCCCTAGTGTCTCACCAGTACTGCGGGGGAAAGAAAACAAGACTGAGGAGACACAAGGAGAGCCGAGTCCGAAGTCCCCTATAGCTGATCCAGCAGCTCCACCCGGCATCGGACAAGACAGCACGGTCAGGACATCAATCACGCCCCACTCCGAAGATCTCGAGCCAAAAAGCGGGAGATTGGAGAGACGAGAACAGCAGTCGAATATGGCCCCAGGTGAGAGGAAAGGGTCCCGGTCGGAGTTGGATAACAGGGGATCAGAGGCCAAAAGGCCATCCCTCTCCGGGAGCTCCCGCTTCACCTGTCGGCCATCTTTGTCCTCCTCAGATTGGGTCTATCTTCACCCTATTAAATGAAGGTTGGAGATAAGGGGAAATAGGGGGATCATAGGTCCTGATGAAAGCCGGAAGACCAGTGTAGGGCTTTTAAAAAAATCAGCTGAAGCATGTTGACGAACATGCAGGAAGGAGTCAATAGCACCATCATCCTTCATTTCTATTTTTTAATAATAAAAGTGCAATAGGACACTCCTGAGCCAGTTTTAAAATGTTAAAAATTTTAATTTCTTCATCATTACTCTTTCAGATCCCTATTATTGTTTTATGTTTGTATTATCACCCCCCTCACTATTGCTACACCCCATGGCATTGGTCTGAGCACGGGTGTTGCAGCAAGCGCTATGATGAAGCATGCCACAAATGTGGGTGAGGGCAGTTTTCCCAAATTAAGTGTGTGTTACAAATCAGATTATATCAATCATAGGTGGGGGAGGTAGAAGAAGCGATGATCCATTCAGCTTCCTAGTAATAGTTCAAAATCAATGGGGATTGGATCACTTGTACCTGCTACCAGGGTACGGGAGTTCTACCCGTCATCGATTTAAAAAAACACTCATTCACGTAGACAGGTAGTGGGGCGGTATATCTTGGTTCTCCGCCTTAGTCAAATACGTGACAGCATCATCATTGGGTTTCTTCCATGCTTCCTCCGCCTGGAGGAAACCACTGGTTATACAGTAGTGATCAGGAATAGAGGATAGGTGAGAGTGTTCAAGTGCGGAGAATTCGTTAAAAAATTAGAGACCTCATGCTACCTAAACTGTAGCTTTATTCAGTTTGGAGCAGGAGGAAGGGTAAAAACAGTATTGGGCATGTGTGGACATATCCACCTTTCTTACAACCTGGTCTACCGATCAACTTTCCTTACCATCCCCCTTCCCTCCCCATTTCTCGTCATCCCTTTCCGCTCTCCCCCCTCCCTCTTACCCTAATTTCTTCTCTTACACCTCCCATCTCTCTTCAACCTCCCCTTCCTCATACTTTGCTTCACAACCATGTCTCCCCCCTCGGTAATTCCTTCCTCTTCCCTCCCTCTGACCTTACAGTCCCTTACTCCTCCCTCAATTACCATCTAGCTCAATCCTCCCACTCCACCTGTTGTCTGTCCCCCTACATTCACCTTTTGTAGCCTACAGTACCTGTCCAGCACCTTCTTCTCTCTTCCCTATACCTCTGGCCTTCCTTTGACCCCCTCCCTCCCCTCCCTGTACAACCCCCTCTCCTCTTTTCTCCCCGTACCTTTGGCCTTCATTTGACCCCCTCCCTGCCCTCCCTGTACAGCCCCTTCTCCTCTCTTCTCCCAGTACCTTTGGCCTTCATTTGACCCCTTTCCTTTCCCCCCACCTCCCACCCTCCCTCTCTACTCCTTAACTGACTCCTCCTATTTATTATCGCTACTCTTTACCTCTGTTCAACACCAGTAAAAATATCTATCTTGCCACCACTGTATCACCATCCACTCCTATCGACCACCATCTTTCCCCACCTTCTTCCCTTGCTCTCTAATACCCCCCATTCCTCCACCCCTCCCCATCCTCCCTCACCCTCTGCACTCCCTCCCTTATCCATGCTCAGCCCTCCTCTACCTGGAAAATAAACTTGATTTTCTCATCTCTTCCATTTCCCAGCTTGGAGCGTCCATCTCACCATTAAGCACCAAGATATCCCCCTTCCCTAACAACCCCCGGAGGAGTTCATTGCTCCCGCGCCCCAATAAACCCAACCACAGTCTGTCCTCTGCAGACATCACCAACTTACTGGCCAACTACAAGACTACGGACATCACTCCCCCTCCACCTTCCTCTCCTAATAATTCTACTCAGTTCACTATTCAGACCATCTCTTCTGTCAGAACTAACCAGCCTTCTTCTTCCCGTGCACCCTCATTCAAGAATCTTATCCCTATCTCCCTTAACAGCCCAAACACACCCATCACCAAAACAGTTGCGTCAGAACTGAACTGTTTGCTTCACCACTGCAGATCTGCAATCAAACACAAACTGGAACTTTCTGACACTATCACCCACCACAAGCTTGACATGTTCTTCCCCACTGAGACCTGGTTTAACGACTCCTCTCATACTTTGATTGATCTTCTGGTACCCACTGACTACTCTATCCTCAGAAATGACAGAACAGACAAAATTGGGGATGGTGTCGCTATCATCTTCAGAAACTACCTTCAAATCAAAGCCTTTCCTACCACCTTCTTCCATACATTCAAATGCCTATTCCTAGAACTTCAACTACATCACGGCTCACCCTTCAGACTCCATGCCATCTACCACCCGCCCAGTAACTGCTCTTCCTTTTTGGAGGAACTCACCGACTTCATCAGTGACCAATATTCTCAAAGTGACAGACAGATCTTCCTAGGTGACTTCAATCTCCACTGGGGCTCTTTGGAAGACTCGGCTGCCAACAAGCTTGCCACCTTTCTCTCAGCCAATGATCTCTTCCAACATTGCTCGGAAATTACACACTTCAAGGGCTCAATTCTGGACCTTGTTATATCCAAGGCAGACCTGCTTACTATTGCTCCCCCATCCATGTAGACAGGACAGACCACTTCCTCATTCCCTTCCGTTTTCACCTATCGCACATTATAGCTCCCGGACAACCTAAAAGAGCTTCTACCTGGTTCCGCAACACTAAAAACATTGATCTTGACACTATTTGATTCTGCTATTCGTTCACATCCTAGACTAGACCCTAACGTGGATGTCAATGTCCTCACCTCCCATTGCCTCTCAGTCCTTACAGTCGAAATCGCTAATGTCGCTCCACTCCAAAGCAAAAGGAAAAGACCCACCCCTTCAGCACCTTGGTTCAATAAAGCTCTCTATGATGAAAGGAAGAACCTTAGAATCTTGGAGAAACATTGGAGATAATCTTCATCCACCTCCAATCTCTCTCTTTTACGTTCAGGAAGATCCAAATACCACAATCACATCTTCCATGAAAAAGCATCACATTTCAGATCTCTCCTTGACTCAGCCAAAAACAGACCCAAAAAACTGTTTGACCTCATCAAAAACCCAAACTGCTCTCCCCTAACCATCAAGCCTGAGGATTCTACAAAGAAAGCAGCAGAACTCTCTATATTCTTTGATGAAAAGGTCAAATCACTGGTGGATCAGGTCACCCACCACACCCTCATTAAGGAACGAAAATCCTTAGTCACTGGGCAGAACTTTGACGTCATCTCGGAAGATGACCTCCTCAAATGCATCCTCGAAACCAAACCCTCCAACCATTCTTCTAACCCCATCCCTAGTGACATCGACATTGATTTCTACACCCATACTTTCTCTTACTGGACCAGGCTGGTTAATCTCTTCCTCAGTCAAGGCTCCCTCCCTGTTGTCCTCAAAACAGGACAGGTTGCCCCTCTTCTAAAAAAAAACCCCGCTGATGCGAACGACCTCAACAACTTCCGCCCTATCACCAACCTCCCTTTTCTTTCGAAAATCACAGAAAAATGTGTTGCGAAACAACTTTCCCTACATATTATGGACAATACTCTCCTCGACATTTTCCAGTCTGGCTTCATTCAAAATTGCAGCACTGAAACAAACCTGCTGCAAGTGATTGATGATGCGTTGCATATACTCGACTCTGGGGTATTGTGTCTTCTGATTCTTCTAGACCTCTCTGCAGCCTTTGACACTGTTAATCATAACACCCTCCTTAACACTCTTCAACAGAGAATGGGCTTGGAAGGCACAGTGCTTAAATGGTTTGCCTCATTCCTCTCGGACAGATCCCAAATGGTGAAGATAGCGAACAGTCTTTCATCTCCATTTGCTGTAGGTCAAGGCATCCCTCGAGGCTCTATCCTTGCACCCACTTTGTTAAATCTCTACCTGGAACCATTGGGGAACCTCCTAAGTAAATCTGGGATCCATTACCATCTCTATGCAGAAAACACCCAAATCTACCTTAAGGTGTCTTCCGCACACGATCTCTCACTATTCAACTCTACTCTCAACTCTAGTCACAACTGGATGTTAGCTCACAAACTCGTTCTAAATCCCTCCAGAACTGAATTCCTCCTCCTATTGACCTCTCTCTCCCCTCCTCTTGTTCAATCTTGATCAGCTGCATTTACTCAACAATAAGCCTATCATTGTCGACAGCGCTAAATCCCTAGGTGTCATACTTGACAAAAGACTCAACCTAATCTCCCACATCAACTCTATTGCCAAGAACGCACGGTACCAGTTGCGCCTTCTGTGGGGGACTCGTCGGTTCTTCCCGGAGAAAGACCTAAAAACCTTGGTACAATCGCTGGTTCTCTCTAGACTGGATTATTGCAATTCTCTTCAGACAGGCCTACCCAAATCCCACCTCTCCCCTCTCAAATCCATCCTCCATTCAGCAGCTCGCTTTATTTCAGGGTCTAAACGAAGCGACCACATCACTCCTATCCTGTCTTCTCTTCGATGGCTTCCCATCGAGGCAAGATCTATTTACAAAACTGCCTGCATCACCCACAAAGCCTTGCACACTTCCTCCCCTCGTTACCTGGCGAATAAATTGAAATTGTCTGGAGGCTCTAGACACTTTCGCAATGCAGAAAAGTTTCTGCTTGAGCCCCCCTCCTTCAAAAGGGAAAGCTCGATGGCGCAATCCTTCTCAGGTAATGCGGTGAGAATCTGGAGCTCACTTCCTCCATTGCTCCGTGCCACCTCCTCTACCCAGATCTTCAAAGCTGACCTCAAATCTCTTCTATTCCAAAGACACTTTCAGAACTAATACTCTCATTCTCAGGCCCCTCTAGGAAGTTTGCTCATCATTGTAAATTCGTAATTTTTTCTTGTACATTCCTCACCCTTGCTTGCTGGGTTGGATTTTGTATTTGTGTTCCCTACCTTTTTTAGTCTCCTGTTTATTTTTGTAACGTTCTATTGTGTAACACTTTACTCATGTAACGTAACTGGTCCTATTGTACAGCGCTCTGACACCTTCGGGTAATGTCAGCGCTATATAAAAATGCACTAAATAAAAAATACAAATTTAAAAAATATCTGCATGAGCAGATATGACCCTACAATATCAAGTCTATTCTTGGATATTGTACGTGCACAGGGGAGCCATAGATAGTACATGGACTGGATACTTGTCATTGCGTGTTTCCTAGCTCCATGATGGCTTTACTGTACCCTAAGATGTTTAGTACCAAATATCTTGTCTTAATAAATCCTCACTGATGCCAGTGTTGGAC
Organism: Triturus cristatus; assembly: GCF_964204655.1. Taxonomy (NCBI): domain Eukaryota; kingdom Metazoa; phylum Chordata; class Amphibia; order Caudata; family Salamandridae; genus Triturus; species Triturus cristatus. Next base: position 1,052,737,868 of record NC_140588.1, read on the forward strand.
TTATTAATACATGCACACAGGAGTCCATTTAGGGGGCTCCCTGAAAACCTATCAATCACTGGTGGGGTCTCTGACTAGTCTTAGCCAGCCTGCCACCACCAGACATGTTTCTGACCTCATAGGGTGACTGCAAGAGCTCTCAGAGACCAGGAACAAAGCATGCTCTGGGCAGAGGTGCTTCACACCTCCCCAAGGACAGGATGGCCTTCCAAGGCAGGAAACTTCAAAGGTGATGCAGTCTTTGAAATGCAACCCAGGCAGCTCCAGTTAGTGGAGGATTCCAACTCCCCTTTCCTGCTCCACATTTGTCGGGAGGACAGCGGGAAAATTAGGTAAATTGGGAAGTGGGTCCCCATTCAGCCGGCAACACCCCTAAGGTGGGGCAGGTGATGTGGAGCCCACTTTTCATTTCCCTCCATCTTGGTTTGGGAAATATCTAATTAGGGTCAGGTTAATGCCCCTTCCTGCAGGAAGTTGTCACTTCGAGGGTGTAGACACCCTAAAGGTAGGTAGCCCATTGGCTAATATCGGTCGCCCCTATAATGCCCCTAAATGTTGTATTTAGGTGGCATCCCTGAACCCTGAACTCAGATTTGATGGACACTGCTGACCCAAAGACTGAAGCCCTACTGCAGAAAATTGGCACCAAACTCTGCCTGCTGCCTTAAGGACTCAACATTTGTGGTGTGCTGTCTCGTCCTGCAATTGTGAGGCCTCAAAGAACCGCGGAGCTCCTCCAGCCTTCTATACATTACTAAAGAACTCCCTTGTAGTGGAGGCACTGCTCCCCTGCAGCCCGCAGGCAACGAACAGCAGAATCTGGTTTTACCGACTTGCTGCTACCCAGTGACTCTGACACAGCACCCAAACCAAAAGTGGTACATCTGCCCCAGAGGTTCAGATCTGTCCCCCCCTCCAAGTTTGATGAAACCAGGGCCTACCACAGCTGTGCTGCACCAATACCTGGGGTACCGGACCCGCTGCAGCATTCACCAAGACAAAGAGTCCAATCCGGACTCCAGCTGCCCAGGAAGAAAGCACCCATCAAGGGACGTCAAGACCACTGTGAGCCACTTCAAGTGGCCCTACTGTCCCTGAATCACCTGCTCCTGACCATGAGGACCCCCTGGCCTGGCTGCCGAAAAACCAGCTGTGGTCCCGTGGTCCTGAGGCTCTTGTGACCTGCTCCTTTGAGTGGGACCCCTCGGACTTACCTTTAAGTCCCCTTGTGGAGTGTGTTTTCAGGTGGCCCCACCTACCAACGACCTCAGCACCCTGCTTCCGCCCTAATCCGGGACGCCCCTGAGAATCCGCTGGAGGAACATTAGGCCTGGCCATGCTACCTACTAAAATTCCGATGGTAAACCTTGAAATCCAACTGTGTGACTTTATATGCATTTTTCTCTTTTTTCCCATTGACTTCAATGATGCGTAATTGCATACAAAAGTAATTGATTTTGTGAACTTGAAAAATTCATCACCTAAAAAGTACTTACTGTAGAACGAAGTTCTTGGTCTGAAAAATGTCATAAAAATCTGAATTATTTTTATAAATTGGTCTTGGATTTATTCTTGAGTGTGTGTCTTATGTATTGCCTCTGTGAGTACAACAAATGCTTAGTACTACCCGCTGATAAGCCTAACTGCTCGGCCACACTACCACAAATTGAGCGTTAGTATCATCTCCTTTTGCATCTGTAGACCAATCTGGATCTCACTGGACTCTCTGCAGAGTGTACCTCATTTTATATAGAGAGACAGGTCCTACATTTACAAATTAATTATCATACCTGAAGTTCTTGATCACTCTTTTCACAAAAGCATTCCACTTTGTACATTAGCGCTTCGAAGTAGCTTGAGGTGCAAGGAGAAGCTATATAAAAAATTAAGCAAATAAATAAAGACGAAAGGCGTTTCTGTTGCCCAACTCAATGGAACTCGTTTCTTCCATGCGGGTCACTGGTCACCAACTAATTTCATTAAATTTACCTGTGGAAATAAAATGTACCTGTGGAATGTGAAAACTGAACTGAACTCAGCTGAAGTTCTCCAGTTTTACAGGACTCAGTAGGATTAAGGATTAGCAACCAATGCCTGTTGTGTGGTGTATGAAAAGGCCTCCTCCCACCCGCGCTGCCTCAAGTCACATGTACATGGCAGAGTTCACAAGTGCAGCGTCTCTGTAAGCCAATCCTGGTGCTGCTCCCACTGTTGCTGCTGCAGCAGGATTGGCTGGGGCAGGGAACCTCACCGCTCATTACTGAGAGCGTGGGCTGCGCTTTGAGTCACCCTCGGATCAGTAATGTGCACCATTGGCTAGGCTGTTAGAGAAGCATTGCGCGCCTGTCGGGCTGGCCGGAGAAAGGCAGCCGTCCAACCTGACATTCGCACTTAGGTGCGCCGGCATCTATAGTAGTTCGGGTCCATGTTTAATGGCAACATTGTTTCAGTTTTAAGCAGCAGCCCCTCAGGACCGTACTTGCTTCTCTTGGAGTGGACCCGCCTCAGGCCGGAACGTGCTCGATCTCACTCAGTTTGTTTGTGCAACCGTCCCCGTGGCTGAAGCACTTAAAATATTTGCAATGACTGTCTAAGTGTACATTTAATTTGGGGGTCAGGCGGTTATAAACATGAGGGGGTCAACTCCTCAATGCCCCCAAGGAGGCACCTACCCTGCTCCCTGCCTCTTAATCTCAGTCATGCAAGTTCTTTTTCATCCCTGTTTTCTCCCTCAGTCACTCTATTTTCCGTCTCTTTCCTCCTCTTTGCCCCTTTCATGTTTGTCTCTGCCTTGCTGTGGATCAAAGATTGTTGAGAAAAAATAAGCGCCAGCCTCCAAAATGAGTGTCTGTGGGCCCCACCTGCAAGCACCAGCTCAAATTAAAGACTGCCTCGTATGTCTAACAGTCACTGACTCTTTCCTACAACGTTATTGCTATGTTCCAATATCTCTGGAGGCACTTATTTCACATTTTCTTCCCTCTTACTGCAGATAATCTGGCGACAGCGCCTCCTGCACGGCCACTGCTTTCGAAGCAAGGCAGTCCATTACACGGTTCATGTTCGATTATCACCTCCGTAAGGTCTGTCAGGAGAATTGAGCCCGGAAGTCCCCGGGGGCTCGTGGCGAGCACTTGAGCTGGGGCCTGCTGCAGCTCTGCCCCGCGCGGCTCTAACCCGCTGAACGCGCCTCGTGCAGCTGGGAGCGGGCGAGGGACGCAAATCCATCGTGTCTGCTGCTTACTAACGCAGAATAATAGCAGGCACCGCAGAAATAATGTCTTTTACGGCTTGCATTTTCAGAAAACATTTACACGGTTGCTGTTTGGCAGCTGTTGCCGCCTGTCTTTTTATGGAAGAATTGATACACAATGGTGGGAGGCGGGAAAACTGCGCTATAGCCCTGTCAATTCACCTCTGTCTCGAATTAGAGATTTCTCATCTGCACACACACTACAAAGCAACAATAATTATGGTAATGTACCTCAATCTAGAATTAACGCTCCACTAGCTCCGCAGCTCCGCAAGTGCGCCTCAACTGGGGCGCCTTGTATTTGCCAGTGTACATGGGCATCCTCAACCCTGATTGGAAACAGTGCATGTTATTAGCACGCAGTCTGTTTATAGGGGAGTTACTTGCACTTCTCACTAAGGGCTATCATGCCCATAATTCCCAATGGGGCTCTACTCACAGTTAACATCATTACAATTTACCAATGCACCCCTGGCTTCAATTTATATTTGAAACTCTCCCCTGCTCCAGACAACCAGCACCTCAAACACTGACTGAACCCAACCCAGAGCTTGATGTCCAGCACTTACCAGAGTGTAACCCTACCAAAACAGTATTCCTGCTAGTCACCAAGAATAACAATTACCAACCAGTTCAAACCTGACTTAACCACCTGAACTTGGACAGATTTGAACCCAACTTTCCCCCGATGCCAAAAAACCTAAGATGGCCTGATAGTAGCTCTCTCGGCTTATGAAAGCGAAACAATTCATCCTGGAAAGTGACATCAGAACTGTAGTTCCCGGCCTCCTACTCTTGCACCAGAATGGGGGCAATGCCCTGCTCCTTGGCCTTTGACATTCCAAACTAGCCCCCCTTGAGTGCATCTTACATGCTGCTGTACATCTCATTCACGGCCTGAAGAAATATGACCCAATAACCCTCACCAGATGAAGCTCCATTGACTCCCCTTGCCAGCCCGCACTATGGCCCTCATTATGATGTCAGTCGGATCGCAACCGACAGCCTGTTGGTTGCGATCCGATTGACATCAAGTGCCGCAGTCCGACCACTGGATTATGATCCTTGGCGGTCGGGGGCAGTGTGCGGAGGGACCGTGGCCATCGGTCGGAAACTAATTCCCTACAATGGGGAGGTGCCTGCCCAGGCTCCACCGTACGGATTACAATGTCCATTTCACACAGTCTTTCTAGGATGGTCCGACCGCCATAGAAAGGCTGTCAAAATGGACTTTGGGGGGCCACTGACAGGGCCCCGATCCCCCACAGCCTCTGCTATGAGGCCTGGGGGGGCACCTATGGTGCCCACTCAAACATTCATGCACTGTGTGGCAGGCACTGCACGGTGCCTGCCACACTGTGCATCGATGTCTGAAAACTGTATTTTCCCTAATGCGACTTGTGCTGCTGCCTGCAGCACAAGACGCAATAGGAAACACACACTTTCTGACTACTGTGAAGGCGTTGCATCGTAATTTGAGAAGTGGGACCTCCGACTTCTTGTTGGGCAGTCCCGTTTCCAACACGTTTCCAACACGATGCTGGTCGGACACGCTTCCGACCGGCATCGTAATGAGACCCTAAGTTCAAAATCAGCCGCATTATCTACAAAGCCATCCCAACTGGTGTTAGACCCGGCCTCGTGGCATGGCCATCCCTGTCCCCGCACCACATATCCTGACCCATGCACCTCAGGCAGCCCCCGAGCACACGGCCTAGCCGATCCTTCCCACCAGAACACACACACACCCGACCCGGACTTCCCCGTCCGTGGCCTTCCTCCTTTCGGCCACACCGGGCCCGCGTGCCCACTTCATGCACCAAGATGGCCGCCCGGCCCCAGCGCGACCCTGGCCTCGTGGAGTATGTAAACTTCTTCAGCCGTGCATTCGATGGGTGGATCAAGGGCAGCAAGGTAACCACCCTAGAAGAACTAACCGACCTCATGTTGTGGGAACACCTGGCTGCGAACTGCTTTGTGGAACTACGCCAGCATCTGCTCGACAGCAAGCTCACGGATCCGGGAAAGCTGGCTGTCGAGGCCGATCGCTGGACCAACACCCGGGTCTCCCGGGCCCCGTAGGAGAGTACCCCCGAGCCAGTCAGGGACCACCCCGCCAGAGAGGGGGGGGGAACCAGGGAGGGCAGAGAGAGTCCCAGTTCAGTCCCCCGAAAACCCAACCTCCGCCTTTCCCGGCGCCCCCACCAGCTGTATCCGGCCCACCCGTGAGACGGGGGCACCGGGTGACCATCACTTGTTTCCGTTGTCAGAAGCCCGGGCATTACGCCAACGACCCTGAATGCCCCATGGCCCCACACATCACCCCTACAGCACCCCCCGCTAGACAGATAGCCAATGTAGCACTGGGGGAGGAGGTTGAGGAGACCGTAGAGTGGGAACCCGCCGCCATGGCCCTAGCATCATTAGGAGATAGAGAAATGGTCCCTGGAAGCCTCCTGCCCTCCAACACGAAGAAATATGGGCAGCTCGTAACGATCAATGGCCACCAAGTAGAGGCCCTTCTTGACACCGGGGCCAGCATCACCGGTGTCCTCAGTCATTTAGTCAACGAAGATCAGGTCCTCTCCAACGTCTTTTGCCCGGTAATTTCCGCTGACAATACGGAAAGTCTGTGTAAGGTAGCCCTGGTGCCTTTTGAATGGGGAGGGGTGGTCGGTAAACTGAAAGTCGCAGTGAGAACCTCCCAGCAAGTCGACTGTCTCCTGGGGAACGACCTGGAAAGTTCCCCCTGGAAATAAGTCGAGCGCAAGACCCACCTAGGGATGATGGGTCTCCCTGAGTGGGTGTGCGCCACCACCCGATCTGTGGCAGCCCGACTGACCCCCCATGGGGAAGTCGAAGGCACCCAGACCACCAAAGACAGGATGGTCCCCGCCGAGGGTCCCCACATCCCCCCACAAGGAGGGTCGGTCGCCAGCGACGAACCCCCACCTTCCGACTCCGCACAGGTCACCGAGTTAGGCGATCTGCCCGAGTTGGCCCAGTGGCGCCACGAGGGGGGCCCCTCCCGAGAGGACTTCTGCCGGGAGCAAGCTACCTGTCCTTCCCTGGTCGGGCCCCGGCAACAAGCAGCGGCCCAGGCCGCGGGCGACCAAACTGGAACGCACCGGGTGTATTGGGAAAATGACCTTTTGTACAGCGAGCAGAAGTCGGTGGAGCTAGGATCGCCCGGGTGCTGGTGGTACCCCTACACTTCCGAGACCTCCTCCTGGGCTTGGCCCACGACGTCCCCCTCGCAGGCCACTTGGGCCAGGACAAAACCTACAGTCGCCTCGTGACTCACTTCTACTGGCCCAGAATGAAAGCGGATGTAGAAGCCCACTGCAAGTCCTGTCCCACGTGCCAGGCTAGTGGGAAGAGCGGAGGAAAGCGCAAGGCTCCCCTCCAACCCTTCCCTGTCGTCAGTACCCCTTTTGAACGGGTCGGGATCGACATCGTGGGGCCCCTGGACTCCCCAACCTCCCAAGGTCACCGCTTTATCCTCGTCCTGGTGGATCATGCCACCCGATACCCTGAGGCCATACCCCTGCGCACCGTCACAGCCCCCGTGGGGGGCCGGGCGTTGATGGGAATCTTTTCCCGTATGGGTTTTCCCCGCGAGGTCGTGAGCGATCGCGGTACGAACTTCATCTCCAAATACATGACGTCCCTGTGGCAACAATGTGGAGTGTCCTATAAGTTCACCACCCCTTACCACCCCCAAGGAAATGGCCTGGTAGAGCGGTTTAACCGGACTCTGAAGGGGATGATCGTGGGCCTAGAAGAGCCCCTCCGGCGTAAGTGGGACGTCCTGCTCCCCTGCCTCCTGTTCGCCTACCGGGAAGTCCCCCAGAAATCCTTGGGGTTCAGCCCCTTCGAGTTACTCTACGGGCACCCCGTCCGGGGGCCCCTCAGCCTGGTCAAGGAAGGGTGGGAGGCGGCGCCCCGAGGCCCCCCCCGAGATGTGTTCCGATACGTCCTGACCCTCCGAAACCAGACTAGGAAGTTCCGAGAGCTGGCCGAGGCCAACCTGGAGGCGAGCCAGGAAGAGATGAAGCGCTGGTACGACCAGAATGCCACTCTGGTCGAGTTCCAGCCGGGCCAGCAGGTATGGGTCATGGCCCCCGTGAAACCTTGCGCCCTCCAGGATAAATGGACCGGGCCCTTCAAAGTGATTGAGCGGAAGAGCCAGGTCACGTACTTGGTGGACATCCAGTCCCCCCGGGACCCCCTCCGGGTCCTTCACGTGAACCGCCTCAAGCCTCACTTTGTGCGGACGGAACTGAGCCTCCTTCTGGCCACCGATGACGGGGCCGAAGAGGAGTCAGATCCCCTCCCTGATCTCCTGTGTACCAAAGAGAAGGATGGCTCTGTAGAAGGAGTGAACCTCTCCCCATCCCTCACTTCCCAGCAACGTGAGGATTGCCGCCAGCTCCTAGGGCAGTTTTCCGACCTATTCTCTCTGGTCCCCCAAGTCACCGACTGGTGTGTCCATGACGTGGACACCGGAGACAGCCCACCGGTGAAACACCGAGCCTACCGAGTCCCTGATCGAGTCCGGTCCTGCATTCAGGCCGAGGTTTCGAAGATGTTGACCTTGGGAGTGATCGAACCCTCAGACAGTCCCTGGGCCAGCCCCGTGGTCCTGGTCCCGAAAGCAGCTGCCCCTGGTGTCGCCCTAGAACTCCGCTTCTGCGTGGACTACCGGGGACTCAATGAAGTCACCCGAGCCGATGCCCACCCCATTCCCCGAGCCGACGAGCTCATTGACCGACTCGGGGCTGCTCGGTTCCTTAGCACATTCGATCTCACCTGCGGCTATTGGCAAATTGCGCTCACAGAAGGAGCCAAGGAGCGGTCCGCCTTCTCCACCCCGGATGGGCACTATCGCTTTCGCGTGATGCCCTTCGGGATGAAAAATGCCCCGGCCACCTTTCAGCGACTGGTAAATAGAGTCCTGGCCGGGCTGGAACAGTTCAGCGCTGCCTATCTGGACGATATCGCAGTTTTCAGTTCCGAATGGAGTGAGCACCTCCAGCACCTCCGGAGGGTGCTAACCGCCCTGCGCCAGGCAGGCCTCACGTGAAGGCCAGCAAGTGCCAGATTGGGCAAGGGTGGGTAGTCTACCTGGGGCACCAGGTCGGAAGCGGCCAGGTCGCCCCTCTACAGCCCAAGATCGACGCCATCCTAGCCTGGGAACCACCCACTACCCAAACAGAGGTCCGAGCCTTTCTGGGCCTCACGGGCTACTACCGGAGATTCATCCGGGGGTACGGCAGCCTGGTCGGTCCCCTCACGGAACTCACATCCAAGAAACAACCCAAGAAAGTGCAATGGACCTCTGCCTGTCAAGAGGCGTTCGATGCCCTGAAAGCGGCCATGTGCACTGCCCCCGTCCTCCAGGCCCCCGACTACTCCAAGGAGTTTGTGGTGCAAACGGATGCCTCCGAGCATGGGATTGGGGCCGTCCTGTCCCAGGTGAATGACCAAGGCCTAGACCAGCCCGTAGCCTTCCTCAGCCGAAGGCTGTTGCCCAGAGAACAGAGATGGAGCACCATCGAGCGCTAGGCGTTCGCCGTAGTCTGGGCCCTCAAGAAGTTACGCCCTTATCTGTTCGGCACCCATTTCAAAGTCCAAACCGACCATCGCCCCTTGCGATGGCTCATGCAGATGCGAGGAGAAAACCCCAAACTACTGCGGTGGTCAATCTCCCTCCAGGGGATGGATTTCACCGTGGAACATCGCCCTGGTACTGACCACGCCAACGCCGATGGCCTCTCCCGGTTCTTCCGCCTCAGCGAAGAGAACCCCCAAGACGATGGGTAGTTCTCAACGGCTTTCAGCTGGGGGGGACGCGTGTTAGACCCGGCCTCGTGGCATGGCCATCCCTGTCCCTGCACCACATATCCTGACCCATGCACCTCAGGCAGCCCCCGAGCACACGGCCTAGCCGATCCTTCCCACCAGAACACACACACACCCGACCCGGACTTCCCCGTCCGTGGCCTTCCTCCTTTCGGCCACACCGGGCCCGCGTGCCCACTTCATGCACCAAGATGGCCGCCCGGCCCCAGCGTGACCCTGGCCTCGAGGCGCCACTCCGGCTGGAGGATATCGCGCTACCATTGGGATGAGAGAGGGAGGAGCAATTTCATCGCACCTCTGAGCTCCCCTGGGAAGGTGGGTTTCGATCAGCCCTCCGGCCTCCCCGAGGGCTGGCTCCACGCCTGCTAGGTGTCTGGGACTCCTCCCAACCCGGCCCTGAAAGGATCAAAAGACACTGGCAGGAAAGCCCGACAAGCGACCCCCAGGTAACAAGACCCCTGCCTGCACAGACTCCGGACATCAAAGAGTGGTCGACCTATAACAAGGGGTGCTCTGGGACTATCCGGGAGATTCGCCTTTGGAAACCCCTGCTGAGTGACTCGCGGCTCCCTGAAGATCGCAAGACCTCCGAACTGGTGCTTGAGCCCTGCTGAGTGACTCGCGGCTCCCTGAAGATCGTAAGACCTCTGAACTTGTGCTTGAGCCCTGTTGAGTGACTCGCGGCTCCCTGAAGATCGTAAGACCTCCGAACTTGTGCTTGAGCCCTGCTGAGTGACTCGCGGCTCCCTGAAGATCGTAAGACCTCCGAACTTGTGCTTGAGCCCTGCTGAGTGACTCGCGGCTCCCACAGACTCTCCTGGGCCCACCGGACCCCGACAACGACAAGCGTATTCCCCAGCTCGAGGATTGTGAGCTGTGCGCCGGGTACGCCCCTGCATTTGATCCATATCCCCAAAGACTGTCCCGCTACCTCCTACCCACCCCGAGACTCTGTGAGCCCGTGCTCTACTTGTATATATTTGCCTTGCTGATCATAAAGATCCTACGACTCCGATTTGATAAAGATTGTTCTTAAGAACTCACGGTGTGGCGTCTCTTTGTCGTGTGGTGCCGAGTGTACGATCCTAGATACGAGATTCCTCCCCTGAGGAGTCTCCCGCCAGTGCCCGGCTACGATACCGCGAGAGTTGGTCTCAGGATAGTCAGGGCCCCCCTCCGGGCTCCTCTGAGGTCGCCTTCTAACAACTGGCCTTCCCACAACCAGGATACCAGCTGACTTCAGGCAAAGAAGAGTAAAAAAGAAAATTCAAGGCACAGGCCTTTTCCATCTATGCACCCAGGGTCAAGAACAACCTCCCCGTATCCATTAGGAGTGTCCCACCGCTGCTTCAGTTTAGGAAAGGGGTGAAGTCACACCCCTTTAGAGAATGCTATGATATGGCACAGTAACCGTCAACAATAGAGCGACCCCTCCTATCACACGTTGAGTATGTGTTCGCCTATCACCACGCACAGCACTACGCTGCCTTTTATCTAGGTTCGCCCTATATAAATACCACATTCATTCATACACATCATAATGCCGGAGGAATTACACCATAAAGCCCACATCCTGCTTAAAAATAAATCCAACTATCATCCCCTGAAGCAAAAGTAATGAATAAATTATGTTCCAAAGAACAGCAGCCTCTAAGGAATCAAGGCCTTGTCCTGATAAATTGATGGGGAGGAGTAAATCTTTTTAAATTCTCCTTAGACACCAGTCCAAACTGTTATCGAATCTGATTAACTGAGCAAAAAAATCCATCATTCCATTTAAAACACCTTTCTCCAAATTAGCAATTTTAATCAGGCAAATAATTAACTAATTTTTAATCTCGATGCCTGGGCTTAGCCCTATGCTAAATCTTCATTCAAGTCCCAGGGGAATCATCGTTTGCGTGCAAATAGTTGTGCCTAAATCTCAGGTACATTAATACCAGTGACTCAGGTATGGGGGAAACATTGCCCAATGACAACTGGGACTCATATGGTCCCCGACAAGTGAGTAATTACCAGAGGAAGCAATAATTCCGGTCCTGATTCCACTGGGGATTTTTTACTCTTGCTGGGTCTGGCGGCTCAGTGGACTAATGCGTCCACTACAGGGACCTGTGTTTGACCTCATGGTCACAGGTTCAAATCCTGGTGGGTCCACTCAGACTTTCATCCTTCTCAGGTCGAAAAATGAGAACAAGTGAGTTGAGTAACAATAAACATCTGTTGTTCAGCGTCATGATGCCTATGGGTGAACGTGCGCTTTAGAAATACATGTTATATGTTATGTCTCACCTGGTATTTCACCCAGAGTCTCTGCCTGCTTCCCAAGTCTCCGAGTGAAAAGAGGCAAAGCCACTATGTTCCTGTGGTGGTCACAACCCTGTTACTGGCCACATCTGAATTAGGAGGCCACAGGTAATGAGACCCTATGGTTTATGTGGTGAGTTACATATTGGAGCTTGCCAGGGAAGGCGGAGTTTGACCCGTAAGAGTTTAGCCATGCTGGCTGAGGATTGAGGACTTGACACCCAAAGTCACAAGATCTTGAGTCCCAAAGATCTCAAGAGGCCTCATGCCAGCAGGCAACCTTTTCCAGTCGTTGTTTTACCTGTGCATTCTGGTTGATGTAATTCTGCGGGGGCAAAGGTGTAACAGACACCCAATGTGAAAAGACTTAAAAAAGGACAAATGAAGTGTTACACCCAACACGGAGATAAGCTTCCCCCTGCCCCCTGTAACTATTCTACGAGTGAGAAAACTTGCACAGATGCTGCTTTGCTTTCACCCTCCCATTGTCCATCCTACCTGTTCATGAGTGTGCAAGAGACGTCCGCACTCATGCCCATTCAAATATTGTACACTTTGCTGAGACTACAAACAGCTATCTGGGCAGCACTATTAAAAGTAGAAATTGAAGCAGGCCCTAGTCAAGCGCATTGATAACAGCTCCAACAGCTGTAAAGAAATCTATACGAACATCAAAGGCTTCATCACACCAGCATCCACCGCAAACAGTATCACCCCCTCTCAAGACCTACGCAATATCTTTGAGCATCAAAATCATCTACAACAACTTCGACCCCCAATCGAACCCCTGCAGCATCATCTCCAGCATACACACTAAAAAGCATGGGAAATAATCACCACAAAAGAAACAGCCAACATCATTGGAACCATCCACTCCGAGGTACCAACAGACCACTTCCCCCACCACGTCTACAACATGGCCACACTCTCAATCAGCCAGGTATGCACCCGCATACTGAACACCCTCATCAGTAACGCAACGGTCCCAGAGACCTGGAAGCACGCTACTGGTCAACACACTTCTAAAGCAACCTTCAGCAGACCCCACCCTGTTAGCAAGCTATCGCCCGATCTCCCTGGTATCTTACCCAGCCAGGGTAATGGACAAAGCCATCAACAGGCGACTGGTCAACTACCTCGACACACACTAACTCCTAAATATCACTCAGTCGGGTTTCAGACCCAATCACAGCAGCGAGACTACCCTCATTACAGCAACAGATGACATCAGCACAATCCTGGACTGAGTAGAAACAGCGGCCCTCATCACGCTCGACCTCTCAGCGGCCTTCTACATGGTCTCCCACTCCACCCTGATCAGAAGTCTACATGAAATTGGCATCTAAGGACCCGCTCTAAATTGGATCTACTTCTTCCTCACAGGAAGTCCACAAAAAGTGACCATGCCACCCTACATGTTAGAAGCCAAGAACTTCATATGTGAAGTCACCAAAGGTTTACCTCTCTGCCTGAACTTGTTCAGCATCTACATGATGCCACTGGCGGACCTATTCAGATTGCACAAGGAACAAATGATGGACGGAATGCTGAACAATGCAAACATTCACTCCAGTCACAAAGATCTGGGTTTAATCCATCGTTCTTTTGCTCACCATGCCACCCCAGTTTGGACCCAGTCATATGCAAATCAGTCTTGACCCTGTTCCTTATGAGAACGGTCCTGTCCGAACTGCCAAGCCAGGTCTTCCCTGGAACGTAAAGAAGCATCCTCGGACCGGTTTTGGGGAATCATCCATCATCAGCCAGGCTAGCTTGAATCCAGTGGAGCAGTGAGAACGGGAACCACATCTGGGCAAACTCTTCTCACTTAAGGCAACAAAAGCAAAAGGAACAAATGATGGACAGAATGTTGAACAATGGGGAGCAGGTTCATGACTGATTTGCATATGTCTGGGTCTAAACTGAAATGGCATGGTGTGCAAAAAAACATTGGATTTAGCCCCAGATAATGTTTGACATTGTTCGGCATCCTGTCCATCAATTGTTCTTTTTGCTATTCAGATCACACAGCATCAACAGACTTTTCTACCCAGACAAAACCTAACTGATACTCCCCCTGACGGACAACACCTTGTGACAAAAAAATAACTTCACCACCTGCATGACCATGGTGGCCACCTGAATGAGATCCAACTGCAGACAAAACTAAAGGGGTGATCTTCAGAAGGAAAATGTCAACTTGGGGTTCTACCTAGCATCTGGCAACCCTTGGCTCCACAACAGCCCCCACAACCCAAGAAAAGAAACTCCAGAATCCCTATCGATGAAAAGCTTGACAAGACATCCCAGGTAAAGGCAGTAACCTCCACCTGCTTCCACAACCTGAGAATGCTGCAACATCTTCAAGTGTCTACCAGAGAATACTAAGAAAATGACCACAAAGGTCCTGATTACCAGCAGACTTGACTACAGCAACACCCTCTATGCAGGAATCACAAAACGGCTCCAAGCTATCCACAATGCTGCAGCAAGACTCATCCTCAAATTATCCTGACACACCCACATGACCCCACACCTCAAGGAACTTCACTGGCTCCCCATACACAGATGCACTTGTTTCAAATTCCTCACACACACACACACACAAGGCACTACACAACATAGGCCCCACCTTCATCAACAGCTGCATTCACTTCCACCAATTTGCCAGGCACCTCTGCTCAGCCGGGCTCTCAATAGCACATGAACTCCGTATACACAACAAGAAAGCCGAAGGTTATGCCTTCTTGTACAACTTCCCCTACACATGGCACAACTTCCCACATCACATGAGAACCTTCTCGTCGCTTTTTGAGTTTTGCAAGAAGCTGAAGTTCTGGCTTTTTGAATATTCTTTTCTGGGAGACGGCCTCTTACCCACCTGTGAAGCGCCTGGATGCCTTCACGGGTGATTAGCACACTATACAAATAGACATGAGATAAAATAGCAACTGCTGAAAGTTTTGGTAATTCTAAATTACAAGGGTAGCAATCTTACTGAGAAATTCTAGAACTGTTCTATTAAGAATATGCTCGTTTTGCTGAGACACTTTGAGGCAATTAAACTGCATTATGTAGTATTTTAATAATTACTAAAACAGTACTACTTATGTACATCAAAATGCTACTCACAAACCAATTTGTTTAGAAATCTGCCTGTCCTATATTTTGTATGCAGAGACTTTCACCCTGGTTGCGAAGGTCTCAGCACATGTAAGTATATGTTTAGTGGTAAATGTGGAAGGAACCGAAAGTAGTAGCTGAACAATGGGGAATAGCTGCTACTAAATGGAAGGAGGTTAAAGAGGGACAAGGAGAGATTTAGGGAGAGATACACAGGGGGTTCAGGAGATATATGCAAATACAAACACACATCAACAAAAGAGCACCCCCATTGCTATTTACAAACTTAACAACTAAAGTTACTACAGCAATATATGAACCAAAACAGCAGTAAATGTACTTCAGCCTAGCCTTCGAGTAAGTCCTCCACCACACATGGACACCCACAGGTACTGCAACACACTCCTCTGGAAAACAATGCAGGCAGGGAATTGAAATTACACTGAATAGGAAATAATGGTAAATACTAATTTCGAATTCAGATTTTAATATATTTTTATTTTGCTTAATGTTAAAAAATGTATATATAATAAATAAAGAAGTTACATTGTTATAAAGTGTAAGAGACTTAATTTAATATTAAAATTAAATGAAATTTTTAAACTTAAAAAAGTAACAATTTGAACTATTTGTATACAAACGATTGTCATCCATTTTAATAGATATTAAATAAATAATATGGATAATTGAAAGTGTGTATATATATAATATATTTATATAGTATTAATGTTATATTGAATTTAAATGTATTTTTAATTACCTAAATTAATATTTCAAATTAATTAAACAAACACTTTTAATATCACATGCTAAATAATATTTTTCATTTATATTGAAGGTGGCCTCTTTTAAGTTGTTTTGAACGCTAATAAATAAAATGAAAATGTTTTGTTTAATATTATAACTAAACATTTAACTTATGAGTTAATGTACTATAGAATTTTCTTTTTTGGTCTAGGCTAATAATATTTTTTTAAAGTTAATTTACAATTTTATTTTAAAATAAAATATTTTTAATTTCTCAAATTAATTATTAAAGATTATTATTTTTGTCAGTTGTTTACCAAAATATTAGTAAATTTGCACTCATAAATCCTGTTCTAGCAGGCTCCACTACCATTTTTGAGAGGGTGGAGACATGTAAGTCTGCACTTACTAGTCCTTTTACACTCAGAAATGGTGAATAGCAGAAAAGTGTAAAGCTACTGCTAGATGCAGTAGTACATTTAAACGTACATATGTAAATGTACCTTTGTGAATAGGCTCCAGTGAGGTTAAAAGCATAGAAACTATGACGAGAAGTTCCCAGTACATGTGATTTTAATTTTTAATTTTCTTTTTTTATGTTTGAAAGCTTTATTAAAGAAAAATAAGTATTACAGTAAGGTGATATCAGCAAATATGAGAAAAAAAGGTATAAAATGGGACAAAGAAAATAGAAGCAGCCAATATCACAGCAAAAAATAAAGCATTTTTAAGTTATGAGGAGGGAAGGAGGGGGGGAAGGGAGGAGAGAAGAAAACAAAAACATGGTATTTATCGTAGAAGATGGATAAGCAATAATAGGAAATACAGTAAATGGCAATCAGTAAGTACAGTAAAAAACCATCATATGAGTAATTGCATGAATGAAACAGAAGTATGGAGAAGGTCAATACAAAGCTAAATAATTACAATATTGAGACTGAAAAATATCATGAAAAACTGCAGGGAAGAGTACATGTGTTCAGGGGGGCTTGAAATTATCCGAAGATAGTGGAGAGTAACTCTTTTTGGCGGATTGGTCAAGGTGTAGAGTAAGAGGTAGCCAGTAAAATTCAACATTTCGGGAGGGTTTACAGGAGGAAGCAAAGGCAACATCAAGTCTGTGTGAGTGACATACAAGATTCCACCAACAATTGAGAGACAATTTGTTCAGAGATTTCCAATTAGAGACAATATGCTGTAATGCCAGAGCCAACATAAGGTCAAAAAGACCGCGAGAATGTGAGGGGAGGTCTAAATCCTCTGAAAGGCTACCAAGAAATACTAAAGAAGGAGAAAATTGAATAGAGAGGTTGAAAATGCGAGAAAGGCGAGAGAATAGCTGAGACCAGAAAATACGAGTTGAAGGACAGAAGAAGAAGAGGTGGAAAAGATCCGCAGAAGGGGCATTACAGGTCCAACAATTAGATACAGCATCAGGTTGAAAGCGAGAGATAGAAAGAGGAGAAAGGTATAGTCTGTGGTAAAAGAAAAATAGGGATTGAGTGAGAGAGGCAGTACGGGAAATCTTCAAGGATCGAGCCCATATTTTGTCCCAGAGAGAAGTGGGCCATGAAGAATGTAAGTCTGACTCCCAAGACAATTCTAATTTTGATTTGAGACGATCTGGATTGGGGGCTGAAAAGTACCGGTAAATGACGGAAGCTTTAGGAGTTGTAGAAAGGACAGTGAGTAGAGAGGAAGATGAGGTAGGTAGATCTTCAGAGGGGAGAGAGTAATAACGATCTAGAATGGTTTCCATAAGGATAGGGAATTTCTTTGCAAAAGAAGGAGGGCAATGGAATTGAGACCGAAATGCAGGAAATGAGCAAGGGGATGACCCATCAAAAAGATGACGTATCCAAATGATACCTTTCGCTCTCCATGAAAGCCATGCAATAGGTCGGTTGTTAATTAATAGAAGTGGGTTGTACCATATAGGCAATAGTAGGAAGGATTCCTGCGTTACTGAGGAAGGTGAAACTAAAGGGCGCAGAAGAGAAGAAGTATGCTTGAATAAAAGGGGATTAAGGCATGGGGCTTTAGAAGTAAAACGAATTACTTCTTGGAAAGAGTACGGAAGCAGTAGTTCCTGTTCAACAGAAAGCCAGAGGGAAGAAAAAGGGGAGGGTACCTGAGATAACCAGCGGGAAGCCTGTCGAAGGGAAAAGGACTTATGATAGAGGCGAAAGTCTGGAAAGTTGGTACCACCATTGAGTTTAGATTTACGTAAGTTGAAAAGCGATATGCGGGCTTTTTTCTGCTTCCAAAGAAATTTGGACAACGCAGAATCAATGCGACGGAAATAGGAGTTTGGAATACGAAGTGGGAGCATGGATAATAAGTAAATCAAAATAGGGGCAATCATCATTCTGATGGAGTCAAGACGGCCCCACCAGGAAAGAAATAGTGGATTCCAAGAGGTGAGTAATGAGTCTATCCTAGATATGACTGCATTCATGTTGAGTTGAATGGAGGAGGATATAGAGCTAGAAAAAAGAACACCGAGATATTTAATTTTTGTAGAATTCCAAGCAAAGCCAGTAGCCGTGAAAAAGTGGGGGAGACAAAGTTTGGTTAAAGGAAGAATCTCTGTTTTGTCCGAGTTTATTTTGTAACCGGAGACCAAGGAGAATTTCTGAAATTCGTCTAGTAATGCGGGGACTGAGGTAGGCGGATCAGAAATAAATAAAAGAATATCGTCAGCATATGCAGACAGTTTAAGATGACGTTTACCGTACGGGAAGCCAGAGATGGATGGATTATTGCGTATGGAGGTAAGGAAAGGTTCAAGCGCTAAAATAAATAAAAGGGGTGATAAGGGACAGCCCTGACGAACACCACGTTGGAGTGTGAATGGGGAAGTGAGTTGACCATTAACGAGAACAGATGCTTTGGGCATAGAATATATCAAAGAAATATAAGATATGAATTTGGGGTTAAAGCCGTGCCATTTTAAGGAGGCCAGAAGAAAAGACCAGTCGACTCGGTCAAAGGCTTTCTCAGCATCTACTGAAATGGCTGCAAGGGGAATCGATAGTGAAGGGGCTTTACTTAAGACATTAAGGAAGAGTCTAGAATTATCCGAGGTCAAGCGGCCCTTAACAAAGCCGCATTGTTCTTTCCCTATAAGATGTGGCAGGAGCGGGTCAAGGCGAAGAGCTAATAATTTCGCAAAAATTTTATAGTCAACATTAACTAGAGATATAGGTCGATAATTTTTACAGAACTTAGGGTCTCTACCATCTTTAGGGATAAGGCATATGGTAGCGTCCTGAAAAGAGCCTTGGGCTGATCCAGTAGAACAAAAAGACTGAAATAGAGATAGAAGGTGGGGTAAAAGAAGGTCTGAGAAATGTAGGTAAAATTCAACTGGGAAGCCGTCAGGTCCTGGGGTTTTCCCCTTAGTGAGGGAGGATAGGGCAGAGGACAGTTCCGAAATCGTAAGGTCAGAATCAACGGCCGAAATATTAAGGTGGGAAGTATCTGGTTGAGGTATGTTGTCAAAGTAGGATTGAATAAGCTCTGGGGTGGGAGGGTTTTCCGGAGTATATAAAGTTTCATAAAAAGAGTGGAATTGTTCCAAAATTTCCGCATTGGTATGAAGAAGTACATTAGATGGGGAATAAATAGAATCAATATTAGTACGTTCTTTACGAGATTTTAAATAGTTGGCTAACAGTTTACCTGATTTATTTCGACCTCCATAAAATCGCGCGCTGCTCCGGAGAAGAAAAGAGGAGGCAGAGTCTGTGGTAAGTTTGTTAAAGGCAATCTTAGCCTTAAACAATTCAGGAGACATAATCTTATCGGAGGAAGTATAGAATTGATGTTCCAGAGATTTAATATGTGCAAGGGTGACTTTACGTTTTGAAGGAATTTTTTCTTTTTTTTAGAGACAAAATCAATAATAAAACCTCGGGCTGTGGCCTTGAAGGAATCCCAAAGAATATGAGGTGGGGTATCAGGCGTAGAGTTAAGATGAAAAAATTCAGAGGCAAAGGCACGAAAAGAGGAGGAAAAAAGAGGATCAGTAAGAAGAGAAGGATTGAAGCGCCAGCGAGAAGATTTAGGAGTAGGAGGAAGAAGGTCAAAAACAGTAATAATAGGAGCATGGTCAGAGATAACAATCGGTTCAATAGAAGAAGAAATAAGATGTTGAGAAAGAGATGAAGAGAGAAAGATATAATCCAAGCGGGAGAAGGAAGCATGAGGAGGAGAGAAGAAGGAGAAATCCATAACGTCTGGGTGAGTGAGCCTCCATGAGTCTACAAGGTGAGTTTGGGTAATAGTGTCAAGGAATTGTTTATGTGGTTTATGAGAGGAAAAACGAACAGAGGATCTTCGGTCTAAAAATGGGTCAATGATCTGGTTACAATCTCCACCCAATAGAAAGGCATCATCTTTATGCTGAATACATTTTGCTGTAATGGAAGGCCAGAAAGAGGAGTCAAAACATGTGGGACCGTAAACATTGAATATCGTAAGTGGGATATTGTTAATTAGTAGTTTAGCTAAGACCCAGCGTCCCTCGTCATCCTTTTCTTCTAGAACTACTTTACACTGGAGTCGCTTATGAATCAAAATGGCTACTCCATTCTTTTTCTGAGAAGCAGGTGAAAATAAAACAGTTCCAACCCATAGTCGCTTTAGCTTTAAAGATTCGATGTCAGATAGGTGAGTTTCTTGGATAAGGGCGATATCTGGATTGTAAGAGGAAAGGTGGGAGAGTACTCTTTGCCTTTTGATAGGGTGATTAAATCCTTTCACATTCCATGAAACAACTTTGAAGGTGAAAGCTTACTAAATTGATCTAAATCAAGAATTGCAAAAGCATACTGTACATGCAATAATAATTCAAACTGTATAGAAGTATTAACCATAAAACTCTTCAAGAGGAAAGAAGGAAGAACAGGTAGAAAAGGAAGAAGAAAAAGGAAAAGGGAGGAGGAGAGGGATGGGAGAAGGGAAGGGAGATCAGTGGGGAAGGAAGAAGGAAGAAAAGAGAGAATGCATAGAAGACAGTACAAATCCAGAAGGATGACTGTATTAAACATACCTGAAAGAGAAAAAATACACATAGGGAAGGTGGGGAGGTGGTGATGCTTTACAAGACGTACGGACCAGGATCAGGAGGAAAACCACATCGAGACCGCACAAAGGAACATGGAATGGGACAAGGTGTTGAGAGGAGTATCCGATACATATCCGTCTGGGGAGGAAAAAAGGGAAAAATGTTAACCTAAATAACATGTAGACGTAAAAACAGAAGTCCAGAAAGTAGAAAAAGGAAATATAAGGATATATAGGAGATGCCAGAAACAGATAAAGGAGAGAAGAGATACAAAAAGAGAGTGTAAAAACTGAGATGGGAAGTAAGGAGAATACATGAAGTCAAAGACAAGCCATTAGGAAGACAAACAAGTTAAACGATAAAAATCCAATTCAGCCACTGGTCGAAGCAGAAGAGGAGGCGTCCATCCCTTCTTCACGGTGTAGAAGAAGAAAGTTCCTTAATTCTCCAGGTTCCTGAAATGACCAAGTCTTTTCTCGATAGGTGACTCTGAGAGTACAAGGATGAAACAAGCCATATCTTGCTCCTAAGGCGCGCAGAGAGGGACGCATAGCCAGAAATTCTTTACGTCTGGAGGCAGTGACGTTAGAGACATCCTGAGATAGATATACTCGTTGACCTTGCCAAGACACTTGTTTTTTACTCCTCGCAGCTGAGAGAATCAATAAAAGATCTGTGTATTTCAGAAATAAAATGATGACTCCACGAGGTTTTGAAGAGGAGCCCGTTCTGGCACCTAGTCTATGGGCTCTTTGTATACTAATGGAGGTGGAAGGTGGTAGGTCCAGAAGTTTCGGCAAGAAAGTGGTGAAGAAAGTTACTGGATTATCTCCCTCAAGATTTTCCGGCAGATTGTAAATACGGAGGTTATTCCTCCTATTTCGATTTTCCAAATCCTCTGTATGCTTTTGGAGTGAGAGGACCGTTTTTTCTAAACAGTCTATACGTTGTGTGTTGGACTGAACTTCAGGAAGGTGCTGTTCAACAGTAGAAAGACGGGCATCCATATTTTCCCATTTATCCTTTAAAAGCTGCATATCTGAACTCGTTTTTTCAATAAATGGGCGCAGCGCACGCAATTCCTCTAGAATTTGGTCAGTAGAAGAATGTGAAGGATTGTCTTCTGGGGTAGGAGAATTTTGCTTGAGGCGCTTGCCCGCCGGAGCGGGTGGGGAGGACTTACTGGTGTTAGTATGAGCCAATGATGATTTTGGGGTCGTCATTTTCGCAGATGCAGTGGCTCTATTTGTATCAGATGAAGATGCTCCTGAAGTACTCCCCGATGGTGTGAAGACAAATTTAGGTTTGCGTAAGTTGACCATAGAAGGAAATGAACGTGCGACAATATAGTCTCAATTCCCTGTGAGGCGACTAAAGGTGCATGTGAAATGTTCCATAAATATCTCCAAAGAGAGGGTGAAGCACCAAGACGTAACTCAGTGGAAAAGGCGACAGGGAATTAGATTGTGCTAAATAACGAGTACAAAAAGGGGAGGATGACTAAAAAGGAAGCACAGGAAGGAGCATCCTGAAGTAGCTGAGGCGCAGGAGAAACGGGCAGAAAGTCTCAGAGAACATTGATGCCATAGCGTCATGAGGAAGAAATTTAGGCTAAAAAGTATTTCAGAGCAGTGAGCATGTTAGTGCGGGAAACATCCAGTTGTCAGGGGTGAAGCGCCGTAAAAACTGCGTGTTTGGACGTTTCCTCTAATGTGGAGGAGGAGAGAAAAAATGCAGCAAAGGCGTCTTGCGCAATATATATAAATCTCACCCCTGAAATGAAGTCGGTGTCTGAAAGTTCATTGGTGTCCAGTGACACATCGTGTAATGACAGCTCCTGTCAGCAGAGGCTCCGATGTTCGGAAGAGCTTCAAAATGGCGGCTCCGTGAGGGGCAGGGAATTCATCGCGGAGAAGGGCGAAAACGGCTCCACCAGCGGTGAAAAGCTGCTCCGCTGATTCCGTAAATGTTCCGCCAGCCAAATCCGGCGACGGTGCTCAATAGCGGTCCCGTTTACATCGGGAAAAATACGCCGTGAGGTGATCGATGCGGCGGAGCTCCGTACCTAGTCAGCCATCTTGCGCGGCATCCAAGCCACGCCCCGTGATTTTAATTTTCAATTAGAAATCAAGGAGTAAAAGTGTCATATTGCAAACAAACAATGAAATGCTACAAACCAATACAATAAGGCTTTTGCAGGATGACAAGGAGCATCTTGTTTTCATCCTTCCTTCCTTTCACTTCTCCTTTCACCTTTCTTTCCTTTCTTTCATATTTCCTTCCTTGTTTGATTCCTTTTACCATTATTTTCACCGTTCAAGCTTTCTTCTTCACCAGTTTTTAGCTACCATGATTCTTCTCTTCTCAAATTATTGTTTCAGTCTTATCTCACCCCCTTCCCCATGTCCCCACACTCACTTTCGTATCCTGGTCATTTCTTTCTAGTTAGAATTACATTTTCATAGTTTATTTTTCTTTCTCATTCCCCGAACTTGGCTTTCTTAGCAGCTCCAGCCCTGCTTTGCTCTTCCCCAGGTAGTTGTATGAGCCTTTGTCTCTGTCAATGGATTGTTGAAATAATGCAAGGACGGGGTTAAGGATTAAAAAATGGACAGATGGAAGAGTGGGAGGATGAATGGATAGATTGGAGAATGTACAGGTGAAGAGAGCTAATCCAGGAAGTGCCACACTCACTGTTCCTCTCATTCGGTGTCATTAGCGTTTTGGTTCAAAGTGGGAGTATTTTAATTTTCTGGCTACTCCCTTGCTCCATTCTAAGCAGCCTGCTGCGTACATTATAGTAGCCACCCTCAGAAGTGGAGGTCGGTCTAATATGAAATCCTACAGGAGATGGCTACCCTTGCTCAAAAAAGATCAATTTAACTCTGGCCGTCTTTTTGTACAGAGAATTATTTTCTTTATATAAAAAATGGCTTGAACTAGATAACACGTTTTGTGTTTGCATTATTATAAAATGTAATAGACTTATTTTAATACTAAAATTTTAAAAACACTTTTAAATTTAAAAAAATTAAACATAAACTAATTGGCTAAAAAAAATTGTCATACATTCTAATACATATTGAACAAATAAATATATATATAATTAATGATATATATAGTGTTAATGTTCTATTGAATTTAAATGTATTTTTAATTAAATAAATGAATAGTTAAAATTAATTAAACGAAGATGTTTGATAAAATATACTAAATAATATCTAAATCTAAAAATATATATTGAGGGGGGTCTCTTTTAAGTTGTTTTAAATTATAATAAATTAAATGAATATGTTTTATTTATTATTAAATATTATTTTTTAAATATGTTTTAATTAGCATTTCCATCGAATATGCAGGGTTACATCAGTTAATAAATCTTTACTGAGATGACTGTGAGGACGTGTTGTGTCTCTAGTTTTGTGAGTTTGTGAATCTGAAGGGGCGTGTCCTCTTGATGGTAGGCTCAGCTGTGAGTGCTGGAGTGATATATTCATCTTACAAGGACCTTCGTACCTGAGACTGCCGCCTTAGAGAACAAGCACAAGTTGTCAATCACAGGTAAGTGGTGGCTCTTAAGGTGGGCGGGGCTTTGTTTCATAAGGGGCATCAGTTTGTGCTCCGCCTGGACTGCTTTGAGGCTAAAGGTGGGCCCTGAACAGGCCCAGCTCTTGTCACATGATGGGGGCGGCCTCCCTAGGATGCACAAGGCCACCACTGAAGTGGAGAACTCCACAGGTAAGAACAGTTTGTTCTTGGGCATTGCCGAGGGAGCAGAATCCACCTACAGCAGCATCAAAGAAGCAAACCACCCACAGCAGCTCCAAGGAAGCAACCCACCCAGGGCAGAACCAAGGCCATAAGCCAAACGGCAGACTCAAGGAAGCAGCCCACCCAGGGCAGAACCAAGGCCACAACACACCCAGGTGAGAACCAAGGAAGCAACGCACCCAGGGCAGATCCAAGGACACAACCCACCCAGGGCAAAAGCAAGGAAGCAACCTAGCCAGGACAGAACCAAGGAAGCAACCTACCCAGGACAGAACTAAGGAAGCAACCCACCCAGAGCAGAACCAAGGAAGCAATCCACCCGTGGCAAAACCAAGGAAGCAACCCACTCAGGGCAGAACCTAAGAAACAACCTACCCAGGGCAGCACTATGGAAGGCACCGACCCTGGGGGCATAACCAAGGAAGCAACACACCCGTGAGCAGAACCAAGTAAGCAATCCACCCAGGGGAGCACCAAGGAAGTTACCCACCCAGGGCAGCACCAAGGAAGCAACCCACCCAGGGCAGAACCAAGGCCGCAAACCACCAAGGAAAGAACCAAAGAAGCAACCCACCTAGGGCAGAACTAAGGAAGCAACCCACCCAGAGCAGAACCAAGGAAGCAATCCACCAGTGGCAAAACCAAGGAAGCAACCCACTCAGGGCAGAACCTAAGAAACAACCTACCCAGGGCAGCACCATGGAAGTAACCGACCCTGGGGGCAGAACCAAGGAAGCAACACACCCGTGAGCAGAACCAAGTAAGCAATCCACCCAGGGGAGCACCAAGGAAGTTACCCACCCAGGGCAGAACCAAGGCCGCAAACCACCAAGGAAAGAACCAAAGAAGCAACCCACCTAGGGCAGAACCAACTATGCAACCCCACCGAGGGCAGAACTAAGGAAGCAACCCACCCAGGATAGAACCAAGGAGCATATCAACAACAACCGGCGATAATTATTGCTGAGCGCACTTAGCGCTCGGATAATTATCGCCGGCTGGTGCCGATTTTTATCGCTGAGATAGCGTGCTATTAGCAACGCTTATCTCATCAGCGATAAAAATCCTAGTGCAAACTGGCTAACGTGAGATTATCGCTGGAAAACCAGCGATATTCTCACGTTAGCTAGTTGATAGGGACTCACAAACTTAGCCATGATATCCTCCTTCCTTAGGATATCATGGCTAAGTCAGTCCTGAAGCAGGCGTAAGGAAAGTAGCGATAACAGGGGTTATCGCTACTTTTCCTGACGCTATGCTTCATAGCGTTAGGCTTGCTGATAGGAGAAATGTCGCTTAGCGACATTTCTCCTGTCATGCCAGGTCAGCAACGCCCACTTTGCATCTCATTAGAGATGCAAAGCTGGGCGTTAGGAATCCTGACGCTAATGCAAGGTTTCACGCGTTAGCGTGACCTTGCTGATTAGGCGATAAAATTATCGCCGCTTTTCGGCCGAACACGGCCGCTAAAGCAGCGATAATTTTATATCGCCTGCTTGTTGATATGCCCTTAAGGAAGTAATCCACACATGGCAGCACCAACGAAGCAACCTACCCAGGGCAGCACCAAGGCAGCAAAAAACACATGGCAACACTATGAAGGCAACACAGGGAAACAACATCCATCGAAATAGTACCAAGGACGCAACCCACCTGCACCAGCACCGAAGAAGCAACCCACCCAGGGCAGACTCAAGGAAGCAATCCACCCAAGGCAGCACCGAGGCAACACTATGAAGGCAACACAGAGGAAACAACATCCACCAAAATTGTAGCAAGGATTCAACCCACCCATCCCAGCACCAAAGAAGCAACCAACCCGGGGGAGTACCGAGGATGCAACCCACCCAAGGCAGCACTTTGAAGGCAACCCACATGGGACAACAGAGAAGAAACAACATCCACCACAATTTAACACACCCAGGCCAGCACCAAAGAACCAACGTATCCTGAGCAGCACCAACAAAGCAGCCCACCCAGGGAAGCACCAAGGAAGCAACCCACCCGGGGCAACACAGAGGAAAGAACATCCACTAAAATAGCACCAAGGAAGCAACCGACCCTTGGTAGCCCCAAGGAAGCAGCCCACCCGGGCCGCACCTAGGAAGCAAGCCACCGGTGCCATCACTGAGGAAGCAACCCAGCCTGGGCTGCCCAAGGAAGCAACCGACCCTGGGCAACACCAAGGTAGCATCCCACATATGGTAGCACCGAGGAAGCAACACACCCGGGGAAGTACCAAGAAAGCAACTCACCTTGGACAGCATTGTGGAAACAACATACATATGCTGGGGCACCACCATGGATGTAACCCACCCGGGGCAGCACCAAGGAGAAAACTCGCACATGTTGGCATAGCACCAAGGAAGCAGCCGACCTGGGAAAGCACCGAGGGAGCAACCCACCCAGGGTACTACAGAAGAGTCAACCCACCCGGGCAACACCAAAAAAGAACCCTACCTGGGGCAATACTGACGAGGCAACCCACCAGGGTATTACAAAAGAGGCAAACCACCCAGGGCAGCACAGAAGAAGCAACACAAACACGTTGGGTGGACAATACCGAGGAAGCAACCCACTCTTGGGAGTACCAAGGAAGCAAACCACCCAAGGCAGCACGAAGGAAGAACCCTACCTGGGGCAATAACACCGAGGAGGTAACCCACCCAGGGCAGAACCAAGGAAGAACCCCACCTGGGGCAACAAATTCGAGGAGGTAAACCACCCAGGGCAGCACCAAGGAAGAACACCACCTGGGGCAACACCAAGGAGGTAACCCACCAAGGGCAGCAGCAAGGAAGAACCCCACACAGTGGAGGTAACCCACCCAGGGCAGCACTGAGGAAGAACCCCACCTGGGGCATAGGGTGACCAACCATCCGTAAATTTCACGGACAGTCCGTAATTTCATCCGTCTGTCCGTTGTCCGTGAAGGATTCTTTAACGGATGCCATTTGTCCGTAATTTTAACCGGGCACCGGTCGCACCACCCTAAAACCGGCACAGCTTCCACTAACCTCCCTTCTTGACTCCAATGATGTTGAGGTCGGGTGTAACAGACTCGATGCAGTACCAAAGCTCAGATACCCAGCAGCATTGGAGAGGCACAGCGGGATGGCAACCCTCACACCTTCAGCCCTTGATGAGCTGTTAAGAGGTGCTTGAAGGTGACTGAGAGGGAGGGGCTGCAGCTTCAGGCGCAGGGGCATCTATTCAGATGCAAACAGCCCTGGATGCGTCATGTCTCTGCAATTTAGAGGGGCCTCACACATTCCCTTTCTGCCCAGGGCCCCAAACATCCTAGAACTGTCCCTGATTACACAGAGGCAGCACGTGGTTCTCTTCACAGAGCTTAATTACTGTCACTAAATTGTAAGCAAACCTCGGTTCTGCAAACATGCAGTCTATAATGTAATAAAATAAAGAACTGGCACAATCGCACCCACACTGATTAACAAAGTATGGAGGACAATCTGTTAAATCAGTTCTCTTGGAGTATCTCCTTTAAGTACTGTACATCACAGTGGGGGTGGCAAAACTAACATTTTAGAAAGAGAGCCTGTCTTCTCGTTGTCTTGTCCAGGAGGGGGTGAGGAGCCCTACCCCACCCTGGAGGGGCCAAAATGATACTTGAATAAATAACTCAAAAAATAACCCCCGAACGATTTTCAGAATAGTGAAAGATATGACAGCCCCAGAGTGCGTACAATGTAAAACTTTGCCTACCCAAAAACTGTGTGATGACTGAGCAACCTTTTTTATGAATAGAATCAATAACATCATTGATGGTTTAAAAATGCCTGTTTCTCCTAGGAAAGAGGGAGCTACGGACGCTATTAATGAGGCTATAGAGCACCGGTGGAGGAAAGAAGTACAGAGACGGATGGGCTGCCTGTTATAAGTTATTTTGAACCAGTCTCAGAGGAGATCTTTTGCAGAGCTGCTGCAAGTGTGTCTTCAGGATCCCTTTTGGATCCCCTTCCACACAGAATTTGGAAGGAGTTAGGGACTGAGCTTTTCCCTCTCTAGCGTCAGATCTGCAATGGCTCCCTGGCCTCTGGGTCGGTGCCGGTATGCTGGAAACAAGCAGTGGTTATACCACTTTTGAAGAAATCAACTCTGGACCCGACTTGTGCCGCTAGTTATAGACCTATCTCCCTCCTCCCGTATCCGATAAAAATCATCGAGCGACTAGTCAGCAGAACTTTGTCTCAGTTCCTGGAATTTAATTCTATGCTGGATGATGTCCAGTTCGGCTTTCGGCCTGGCCATGGAACTGAGACTGCCTTGGTGACCGTATAGATGATCTTCGACTGCGGGCGGACAGGGGGCAATCTAGAATTCTTATTCTTCTTGACCTGTCCGCCGCTTTCGATACGGTCAACCATGATATTCTGCTGACTAGACTAGAGGAGGTTAGAGTGTCAGGAATGGCCCTTGAATGGTTCCGCTCCTATCTCTCTGACAGGTGTCAGGCGGTTTCGCTTCCGCCGTTTCTATCTAAGTTCTCCAGTGTCCGCCATGGTGTCCCTCAGGGGTCAGCAATAAGTCCCATTCTCTTTAATGTGTATATGCGACCCCTGATTAAAATCATGTAGGCACATGGTGTGAGACTGGTGAACTAAGCCGATGACACCCAAATTTTCTTCTCGCTGGAGGGACATCAGTCGGTTTCGTTGACTGCCTTCCACGATTGTATGCGAGACACTGCACATTGGCTGAGAGTTAACTATCTCCAGTTTGATTCAGATAAGACCGAGGTCTTATACTGCACTACGGGAAGAGTTCCCCCCGCTTTCCCCGAAAATTTCTGGTCCTCTTCTTCTATGGTTACTTTGAAACCGGCTAAAGCTGTCTGTAACCTGGGAGTTACGTTTGACGCCACTTTAAGCTTGGAAACACATGTAAATAAGGTGGTGGGGACCTGTTTTGGTTTGATAAGGGCTCTGAAGAAGAATCTCCAGTTCCTACCGGAGAAGCCCAGAGCATTGGTCATTGGTGGTATCATTCTCAGTAGATTAGACTACTGCAATGCCCTACTATTGGGGGCTCCTAAGTTCTTGATTGAGCGTCTTCAGAGGGTGCAAACTATGGCGGCCAAACTGGCCCTGATGAAACCACAATCTTCATCAGGTTCGCTTGCCTTCGAAGAGCTCCACTGGCTGCCTTTAATGCAAAGGGTGCAGTTCAAGTCTTTGTGCCTGGTACTTAAGGCATTACATGATCTTGGTCCCTCGCCCCTTCAAGAGACTTTTAATTGGTATGTACCTACAAGATGTCTTCGCTACGCCACCGCCTACTTGGTAAAAGATCCCAAGATCCGGAGAGCCAGGGCAGGAGGTATGGCCTTTAGCTTTGCTGCAGCTAAGTTATGGAATAGCCTTCCTCTGGAGCTCAGACAAATAAATGACCTCCTACAGTTCAGGAAGCAGATTAAAACATGGCTGTTTCCTAGAGCCTGTTAGCTCCAGAACTGTTCCATCTGTACTAAGTTCCCGCTTATCTTTTTACCACCGGATATTGAATCTTGTACCGTAGCGCCGAGATACCCGTTGGGTGTTTGTTGCGCTTTATAAATGCTGCATACATACATACATACAATACTGCATGCCCACCCCTGTGCCCACCCTGGTGGATCCTGTTCCTCCTCTTGTGATGGCTCCTGCCCCTGCCCCCCCAGTGATGGCTCCTGTCCCCGCCTGTGGTGGCTCCTGCCTCCCCCCCACACCTGTGATGGCTTCTGTCCCCCCTGTAGTGGATCCGGTCTCCGCCCTGGGTGGCTTCGGCCCCAGTCCTGGAATGATCCTGTAGCGAGGGTGAAGTTCTTGATGGCCCTCTTCTCAAAAAGGCTCAGCTCAAAATTAATATGAAAAGGTGGGCGAGTGAGTAAGTGAAGGGATGGGTGGATGGCTGGATGAATTAGCGAAAGGGTGAAGGGATGATTGAAAGATTGAATAGATGGAGAATGAGAGAGGATGGATGGATGGATTGATGAGTGAGTGGAAGGATGGATGAGAGAAAAAGTAAATAGCTGGATGTATGGGTGGAAGGGTAGCTGGATGGGTAAAAGGGTGGGTAAAAGGGTGGATGGATGAGTGAAAGGATGGATGAGTGAAAAGGTGGATGATGAGTGAGTGGGTGGATGGATGAGTGAAATGATGGATGGATTGATGAATTGATAAGTGCAAGGGTGAATGGATAGACGGATGAGTGAAAGGGTGGATGTAAGGATGGATGAGTGAGTGAAAGGGAGGGTAGATGGACAAAAGGATGAATAGATGAGTGAAGGAGTGAAAGGATAGATGGATGAGAGAAAGGATGGATGAGTGATAGGGTCAATGGATGGATTCATGAGTGGATGAGTAGATGGATGGGTGGGTGGGTGGATGGATGGAAGGAAGGATGGCTACGTGAAATGGTTGATGGAGAGAGAAAGGGAGGATGGATGGGTGACTGAAAGGGTGGATGGGTGGAAGGATGAGTGACTGGGTGACTGGGTGGATGGATGAGTAAGTGAAAGTATGGCTGGATGGGTGAAAGGGTAAATGGCTGGATGGATGAGTGAATGGATGGATGGGTAGAAGAGTGGATGGATGAGTGTACAGATGGATAGGGTGAAAGGGTGGATGGATGATGGATGGATGAGTGAAAGGATGGATGAAGGGATGGATGAGTGAAATGATAGATGGAAGGATACATGATGGATAGGTTTGCAAATGATTGAATATGTGGGCTTACTTATATACTGACTTCCTCTGATGTGTCTGTAAAACTTATCTATTGTCCTGAAGTTTTGTCCTGAATTTTGACCTCCTGTCCTGAATTTGTGTCCTGAATTTTGACCCTTTGTCTTGAATTTTTACACTCACCATCCTGAATTTGCACCAATGCCAGTTGGTCACCCTACTGGGACAACACCGTGGAGGTAACCCACCCGGCTCAGTCCCGGGAAGTAACACGCGCCGAGGCAGCACCAGGGAGTCAGGCCTGCGCTGACAAATAGCGTCTCAAGTATGGATTATTTTAGCAGCAGGCGGGCCGCTCCCGCCGTGTGGGTGCAGAAGACGGATGCGCCTCCCTTTCCTTCCTCCATCCTGGCCCCCTCATGAATCTCACCGACACCTCGTTTCTAACCTGCGCGAGCGCTTTCTCTTCTCGGCGCTGACAGGCCCCGTCTCCCTGGACCGCACCCCCACACGATGAATAGAGGGGCCGCCCTCAACGAGGGGTGTCGATGCACTCCTGACCCCCCTGCCTGGCAGGGGCTCGGTCATGACGCAGCTTCAAAGGTGGGCGTCCAAGGCCCGGCAGAGGGGCTGGTGCACTGCCAGCACAGATGTGCAGCGCGCAGGCCAGCTGTGCAAACCACGGAATGATAATGGTGAACGTGCATACCATCCCCACCACAAGCTGAGTGATCTCTCGGCACTTCGCGTGCGTGTTATTGTTCCTGAATTAAGTGAAACTGACTCAGAACTTTGCAGGTGAAACGCTGCTTTCTGTAGCTTCTGGGGAGTGAAGACTGAACCGGGCATTTTGTCACTCTGGCACTACTTTGGTGTAGAGCACCAGGTTTTAAAACCCCCAAACTGGGATATTTCCCAAGAACTGAAGAAGGACTGTACTTTTACATTATCCAAGCGCCACAGAATGACAGCGCTCACCGACAAAGACAGACAGAACAGGTACTAGGAAAAACATAAAGTGCCATTTTTAAACCCAGT
This sequence comes from Triturus cristatus, assembly GCF_964204655.1. Taxonomy (NCBI): domain Eukaryota; kingdom Metazoa; phylum Chordata; class Amphibia; order Caudata; family Salamandridae; genus Triturus; species Triturus cristatus. The sequence continues at coordinate 1,052,769,729 of NC_140588.1, forward strand.
AAAATAGCTGTTAATTAAATTGCTTTCTTATAACATTGGCTAAATATCCCTGCTTTGGAAAAGACAAAAACGTGGCTCACACTGTTTTCAGTCGACCCTCTCTAAAAACCGGGGCACGAGGCAAACTTGCTGAAATCTGCCCGGACAGCTGGTGAAAAACCAGGACTGTCCCAGGAAATCCGGCCAACAGGTCCCCCCACCGTGGTGGGCTACGGGCAAGAAGGGCTTCTGTGATGACTCAACTATAAAACCCTCCCCTATTGCCCTGTTCTGTTAGAAGCCTCCAGCACTTTGGGGTTGGTTTGAAAATGTTTACCAGGGCTGATGGCAATTTCCAGTTTGCTCCTGGCTTTAGGAATTAACTGAACTCTGTTAAGGATCTTACCAACCTGGCAATGCCAATAGGATTGGCTAATTAGCCCTGGGCGTAGTGGGCGTAACAGGGCTACGCGGAGGGCCACGGAGTTGAGAACAAACTCCGTGGAACTCCGCTACGCCACCTGCCTCCCCCCCTATTAACAATTAATTATAAATGACGTAAAAGTAAAGAACTGCGCGCACCATGCACATTTTTCGCAGAGACGGCGAGGAAGAGGAGGAGGACAGACCGGGGACGCCGCAGTCCAGGTAAGTTGTTTTTCTTTACTTTTATGTCATTTATAATTCATTGTTAATAGGGGGTGGAGGCGGGGGCTGGCCAACTCCGCTCCGCCGCGGAGTGTGCAGAGATTTGCCTTCTCTGCGGAACGCGAGGAGGCAAATCTCCGCACATTCCGCGGGCGGAGCGGAGGTCTTCACCCGGGCTTAGCTTCGATATGCTTCACACCCTGCACTCACATAGTGCTTCACGTGCTTCACGTATGGTTTTAAGTGGGAAGCAAAAAGTGGAGGGTCTCTAATAGGGGTGCGGCCTGTGTGGTTAAGGGCGTCGCCTAAAAACATAAACTAAACTACTGTGATTCCCATAGTGTGCACCCTACTGGTATTTTGGTTCCTCTCTGAGCTTTCTGTTATTGCATGCAGATATATAACACAATACCTGACATGCGCAAGAAAACAGTCAGGACTATTGACTTTGTCAAAGATTGTTAGCTGTTTAAGATAAGTGAGTAACAGCAATGACGCTGTTCTAAATGATTAACACTGAAAATGTTTCAACTCTGAAATCATGAGACTGGGAATTCAAAATTACTGAGGCCTATCGTGAGTGCCTCAATCACTCCATTATGCTCACTCTATGCGAGACGTGTACGCCGTATTTCTCTCTACATCCCTTCCATCTGAAATCTCACACCCTATCTCTTTCCTTTTCAGCACCCTCTTTTCCCTATCTCCTAAATTCTCTCCCTCCCGTCTCCTTTACTTCATCACCCCTCAAACTCACAGCGCACTCACTCGCCAGTAAGCACTGTATTTTCTTCTACTTTCGCCTTGTCAATATTTTGACAACTGTGTACCTCCTTTACACACATTTGCACAAAATCACAATTGCAACTGGAATACTTGACCATTGCTCTGTGCGCTCGGTAGAGAGGCCAAGAATTGGATGACCATGTTTTCTGAACCCCTTTTTGCAGCACTGGCGAGCACTGGCGAGCACTGTAAGACACTTGCACTGCAGTCATCCTCAAGTCCAGAGCTCTCATTCATGAACCGTTACAAACACGAGGAGGCGACTCAGTTCAAGGTATGCACTATGCAAGTGTAATATGCGACACAGAAAAATACAGAAACACAACATCCTGGAAACAGATAACACTCATAGGGAATGCAATGTTAAGTAAAACATGAAATATAAACAGAAACTGAATTGCTGACACAGATTACATGAATGTTTTTAGTGGCCAGTAAAGTTAAGGATATTACTATAGTGCACAATAGTGACCTGTTCTAATGTCCATTTTTAATTACTACCAGGTTTCAGGGCTGGAGAGACCTCATCCTTTTAAAGCCCTGGGTACACAGACATCTGCAGTCACACAGTCACCCTGGCACTCACACACAGACACACCTAGTACTGTCGACAACTACCTCCTGCACTGACCCTCTTTAGGCACCTCATAGATACTCATAGCCCCTGCACACTCACACAGGCACCTGGCTCCACACACTAACACAGACACCCACATTCACAGACTCTCAAAGGTACAAGACTAACCCTCCACACACACACACATGCACACCCCTCCCATCCCGTGCACTCACAATCCTCCCCATGCATTCAAACAGGCACATCGCTCCACACACTAACATAGAAATACACATTCAGGCCCTCTTAAAGGTACAAGACTAACACATCACACACACACACACATGCAAACCCATACCATGCAGTCACAACCCTCCGCATGCATTCACACAGGCATTCCTGTACTCACACCCATCCCCATGTACTCACACCCTTCTCCATGCACTAACACTGGTGCCCCTGCACTCACACCATCTCCATGCACTAATGCCCCTCCCCTTACACTCACACTCATCACCATGCACTCACACTCATCCCCATGCATTTGCACAGACACTTCGCTGCACACACTAACCCAACCATCCACATTCATGCACTCTCAAAGGCACAAGACTAACCCTTCACACACACACACACCCCCCTCCTCATGCACTCACACACCTCCCTATGGACTCCCACTAATCCCAATGCACCCACACCCTGCTCCATGCACTCAGACCCCTCACCATACACTCACACCCTTCGCAATGTACTCACACCCCTCTCTATGCACTCAAACCTAACCCCATGCATCACACAGGTGTCCCTGCACTCACCCTATTCCCATGCCCTCACACCCCTCCCCATTCACTCACACTCACCCCCATACACTCACACTCAACCCCATGCACTCACACTCATCCCCATGCATTTGCACAGACACTTCGCTGCACACACTAACCCAACCATCCACATTCATGCACTCTCAAAGGCACAAGACTAACCCTTCACACACACACCCCTCCTCATGCACTCACACACCTCCCTATGGACTCCCACCAATCCCAATGCACCCACACCCTGCTCCATGCACTCAGACCCCTCACCATACACTCACACCCTTCTCCATGTACTCACACCCCTCTCTATGCACTCAAACCTAACCCCATGCATCACACAGGTGTCCCTGCACTCACTCAATTCCCATGCCCTCACACCCTTCCCCATTCACTCACACTCATCCCCATACACTCACACTCATCCCCATGCACTCACACTCATACCCATGCATTCACATAGACACCTCGCTGTACACACTAACTCAGACACCCACATTAACACACTCTCAAAGTCACAAGACTAACCCTTCACACGCACGCACACTCCTCCCTATGCACTCACACCCCTCCCCATGCACTCACACCCCTCCTCATGTACTAACACCCACCCCATGCATTCACACCCATCCTCATGCCCTCACACAGGCGTCCCTGTGCTCAACCCCATCCCCACGTACTCACACCCCTCCCGCAACACCATCACCCTCTCAACTCATTACCTGATGGGCACACTCATAGCTCACCCTCTTACTACGCATTGTGCATTCACTTCTGTTAAGCAACCCCTACATGCACCCCGTGCACTCACACAGGATCCATGCTGCACTCATCCCACACTCACCCTCTATACGCACCTTGAATACACCCACTTCAGGCACCCAGGGCTCTGACCTCACTACAGGCACCCGCCCTGCACTCACTCACCAAAGGTATCCCTGAATCCATTAACACAGGCTACATACATGCCAACAGACCAAATTCAGGTGGGAGACTCCCGCATTGTGAAGCCAAAAATGGCTTTAATTTAGGTGTCTCCCGCCAAAATTGCCTCTGCTTCAACATAAGCCAGTGGGGAACATCCATTCTCCTTCTTTTTCAAAATCTCCTACCTCCCAACTTGTAAATGTTGTCATGCATGCACAGGCTCCCTGTTCACTCACCCCTGCGCTCACCTCCTGCACACAATGAGACAACCTCTACACGCCACTGGCTCCGCTTGAGAGTGTGTCTCTCAGACTTCATGGGTCCCAGTAACGCACTCCGACCGAAGAGATCGGCACTGCGATTCCCCCCCCCCACATGTTGGCAGCAGTTCCTGGGCACCTGCACCTGCTTCAGGCCAAGAGAAAATAGGTGGGTAGAGAGTGCGGCCAATGACATAGGGCACCGGGCAGGCCACCGCCTTCATTATAATTCATGAACCACACTCTACCTTTGGAGCATATCTCTCTGAAGTGCACACAAGACATGAAGAAAGACGGACTTTTCCCTGAACTACGCCACAATGTCTAATAAACAACTATAATAAATATGAAAATAAACTGTGTGGGCAAGTTGACTGTAGCAGGATGTGTTATTACACTTTTGCCATTTTAGGTGAGGGGAAATCCCTCTGGAGCAGTGCTTAATTTGAGCCGGTGGTTTCCAGTGCTCAACACAGGCCCTTAATTGTCAGCACCGAGCTTGTGAGAGTCTGCCACAAGGTGATGCTGCCTAGCTAATTTAGAGATGACACAACAACAGTTATTTATGAATTCAATAAATACTAAAAATTACTATTACCTGTCATCCAAGACATTCTTATAGTTTTGGGGGCCTGAAATATTCTGAATCGTCACACTTGTAGGAGTGTGATAATGGTTAGTAGTTGTGCTGTTCTTATTACTGGCAGCGCTGACCGGGGCAACGTGTGGTGCAAGCTGCTGTGGCCTCTTGATGATAGGCCTGACACTTATTTTTTTTTTTTACAAATTAAGCACTGCTCTGGAGCCAATAGGACTATTTCCAGCAGCAGCACACAACCTCTGCCCCCCATCCTATTTAGGGTAATCAGCATGTGGGCGGAGCTAAATCCCCTTTCTGAGCAGCACTACAGAAAGCTGTTTTTTCTATTCCTAACTTTACGGCTTTCGGTATTCACAAAAGTCATTTAGGTGTAGTAATGTTAGGATTCCTAACTTTACTACTCCTAAATGCCTTTTGTTAATACCGAAAATCGTAAAGTTAGAATTGTGTCTCAGTTTATGAGTAGTAAAGTTAGGAATACTAACTTTACTACTCCTAAATGCCTTTTGTGAATACCGAAAGTCGTAAAGTTAGGACTGTGTCTCAGTTTAGGAGTAGTAAAATTAGGAATCCTAACTTTACTACTCCTAAATGCCTCAGATTACTTTTGTGAATCACACCCAAAATTCTCCAAATTTATTAAGCAAATTACGCTCATTTCCCACAACAATATGTCCCATCCAACACGGATGGCACATAAGGCTGAACGGATTTGTTTGGGGCAAGACGGTGACAGAGAACCTGCAAATGTGCAAATGCGCTTCTCCATTCAGAGGACAGTGGGAAAGCAAAATGTTAGCTGCTTGGCCATGTAATCTCCTTTCCCTAGCATCAGAAGTCCTACATAGGACTGTCAGTAGCAGCTGCTACTGAACATGGGTGGTGAGGCTGAGGGGGATACTTTATAAAAAAAGTACTTGCCTATACCTCCGGGGGCCGCCTCTTCTTCCTCCTTCTTCCTTCCCAGGAAGCACCCAGCCGCCCAGAGCCCACTGACCAATCACAACGCTGACTTAGCAGTATTGTGATTGGTCTGAGCACCGTGGTTCGGCACTCAGACAGGTACTGGCAGGATGTGCATGTTCTTCATGCAGGCTGTAATACAGCCTGTGTGGAGAACATGCAGAGTGCGCATGGTGCTTTGGCAGTCCTGAGATGCGCACTTAAGTTGCTGCCACCACTTCTCCCCCTGTGACGCGGGGAGCCCAGCCTCGCTTCCCCTGGCTTCAGCCATAATAACGAACGTTATTATAATTTTATTTTCTGTATTAAGCTTGAGGTTCAAGCAGTGCGGTGACATTCCTCCGTTTTAGTAAAGGAGCCGCCACTGAGGACTGACCAGATCACGTAACCGTGAAGGACCATGACACTCCAGAAACACAGAGCTTGTGCTCCTTGTCATGTGTGGTAGCCAGAAAGATCCCAAGGCAGTGATGGGCCCCACTATTTGCATTTTAAAATACATCATCTATGAAACCTCACAAACCTTCTTTAAAACTGCAAAGAATTCGATTTGTGAGGCTTCCCGACACACAGCCATATCAACAGCATTGACAAAGCCAAGTGGTCTTGCCTTGGGGACCTTTTGGCTTTGTCATTGGTTCTAGCTGTGCTGTACAACATGTCCAAAGCTGTGTAGCATGGTTTTAGCAAATAAGGCAAATAGCCAATCACTGCAGGCTGCGTCATTTTGGAGGCATGCACATTAAGCATACACAAATGGGCGGGAACAGTTGTTTTCTGTGTTTCTGTTTGCTGATCTGAGTTGGATTGTTAAACAAGCATTGAAAATGGAAAAGGTCTCGCCTTTGATTAAGTTAAAGCCATTTGCTTTGCTAATGGTATTCTATAGCAAAGCAAATGTCTTTAACTTAATCAAAGGCGAGACCTATTGCATTTTTAATGCTTGTTGGTAGGGAGACTAAGTGATTTGCCCAGAATTACGGGATGTTGAGCCAACGCCGATGCTCGATCCCTTTTCCCCAACTCTGGCCGATAGGCCACATCCTCAAATTCTGGGAGTTCAGACTAGATTAATTTCAGCAGAAACAAATCGGCATCTTAAAACAATGTAAGAGTGGGGAACATGAAGTCATCCGGTGACCTTAAATACAAAGTGCCCTGTTTTAGCCGCCCAGCCTTAGATTGTCTCAAGCGCATATTTAGCTTTACCGCTGCCTTCGATTGACTCTGACCAGCAGGCATTACTAATCAATCAATATCGACTGCGGTAATCTAACTAATACAAGAAACAAACCAGCAAACGCTCGCCTCTGTTGTTGGCTGGAAGGGACACCTCGTCCTCCAAGGGAACACTTCTTACAACGTTGGGGGTGGCCATGCTGCACTATGAGAACCATGCACTACTCGAAGGAGCCAGCCAGCTGGAAAGGCCACGTCACCCGCAGGGGGATGTTTACAGAAGGCAGCCCCTTGATGTTTCCCCCACTGTCTGGGAAGAAAAGTCTTTTTTCAGTGGCCATTTGGCCCCTCAGGCTAGCCGCAGTCAGCGCGAGATCTCTTACCCCAACCCCCCGGAGCGATATCTAGTCCTGGATAAAGTTGGGTATTCACGAGGGCTCACTCGCCTGGTCATCCTTGGTTTCTGGCTAGTTTTCATTCCCCCTCATATCTCTTTTTCTAAACACCCCACACTTTAAGTGGCCTTTGCTCACTCACTCTAGAAGTTCTAGAGAAAAACACTTTCCCAACGACAGATTATTTGTTAAAGAGTCATAGAGCCGCACATCCCAGCCATGATACCCTGCGTTGCCCGTAATTTTGGTACATAATACCCCCACCTGAAGCTGTACTCCGTGTCTTGACGTTTGTGCAGGCACAGGCCCCCGACTCGACCCTGCACAGTGCGGTGACCGTCACTTAGTTTACAGGCTGTTCTCGTCTGTGTTAAATTGTTAACACGGTCACTGTCTATCCATCTACGTGAAACACTCCAAAGTAAAAAAAAAACACAAAGGTGTTTGGGGACGGCCCTTTGGCTTTGTTTTCAAAAGTATGCATTTGTTTCGGCCTAGATTGCTCCCCAGAGCAGATGTGTAATGCGATCTGAACTCTGTTCCTAGATGCGTGTCCTCCGTCAAAATCCACGCTTAAGATTCTCTGTAGCTAAAAATACACACTCCTTTTTGGTAGGGAGATTAAGTGATTTGCTCAGAATCACGTGACGTCGAGCCAACGCCGAGGCTCGATCCTTGTTCCCCACTCTGGCCGTTAGGCCACACCCTCCAATTCTGGGAGTTCAGACTAGATTAATTTCAGCTGAAACACATCGGCATCTTAAAACAATGTAAGAGTGGGGAACATGAAGTTATCCTGTGACCTTAAATACAAAGTGCCCCGTTCTGGCCGCCCAGCCTTAGATTGTCTCAAGCGCATATTTAGCTTTGCCGTTGACTTCGATTGACTCTGACCGGCAGGCATTACTAATCAATCAAACGCTCGATAAGGACTGTGGTAATCTAACTAATACAAGAAACAAACCAGCAAATGCTTGCCTCTGTTGTTGGTCGGAGGGGACACCTTGTCCTCCGAGGAAACACTTCTTACAATGTTGGGGGTGGCCATGCTGCACTATGAGGACCAAGCAAAAACCAAAGGAAATGATGGACGGAGTGTTGAACATTGCAAGCACTCACACCCAATCAACTGATCTGGGTTTAATCCATCACCGTTCTTTAACCCACTCTGCCACCCCAGTTCAGACATGGCCATATGCAAATCAGTCTGACCCTGTGCCTCATGGGAACAGTCCAGCCCGAACTACCAAGCTATGTCTTCCCTGGACCGGAAACAAGCTTCCTAGGACCGGTTTCTGGCATTTCAGCCGTCTTCAGCCAGGCTTGCTTGAATCCAGTGGCAAAGTGAGCAAGGGACTCACGTCTGAGCATACCCTGCCAACTTATGGCGAACAAAGCAAAAACCAAAGGAAATGATGGACGGAGTGTTGAACATTGCAAGCACTCACCCCCACTCAACTGATCTGGGTTTAATCCATCATCGTTCTTTAGCCCACTCTGCCACCCCAGTTCAGACATGGCCATATGCAAATCAGTCTGACCCTGTGCCTCATGGGAACCGTCCAGCCCAAACTACCAAGCCATGTCTTCCCTGGACCGGAAACAAGCTTCCTAGGACCGGTTTCTGACATTTCAGCCGTCTTCAGCCAGGCTTGCTTGAATCCAGTGGCAAAGTGAGCAAGGGACTCACGTCTGAGCATACCCTGCCAACTTATGGCGAACAAAGCAAAAACCAAAGGATATGATGGACGGAGTGTTGAACATTGCAAGCACTCACCCCCAGTCAACTGATCTGGATTTAATCCATCACCGTTCTTTAGCCCAATCTGGCACCCCAGTTCAGACATGGCCATATGCAAATCAGTCTGACCGTGTGCCTCATGGGAACAGTCCAGCCCAAACTGCCAAGCCATGTCTTCCCTGGACCGGAAACAAGCTTCCTAGGACCGGTTTCTGACATTTCAGCCGTCTTCAGCCAGGCTTGCTTGAATCCAGTGGCAAAGTGAGCAAGGGACTCACGTCTGAGCATACCCTGCCAACTTATGGCGAACAAAGCAAAAACCAAAGGAAATGATGGACGGAGTGTTGAACATTGCAAGCACTCACCCCCACTCAACTGATCTGGGTTTAATCCATCACGATTCTTTAGCCCACTCTGCCACCCCAGTTCAGACATGGCCATATGCAAATCAGTCTGACCCTGTGCCTCATGGGAACAGTCCAGCCCGAACTACTAAGCCATGTCTTCCCTGGACCGGAAACAAGCTTCCTAGGACCGGTTTCTGGCATTTCAGCCGTCTTCAGCCAGGCTTGCTTGAATCCAGTGGCAAAGTGAGCAAGGGACTCACGTCTGAGCATAGCCTGCCAACTTATGGCGAACAAAGCCAAAACCAAAGGAAATGATGGACGGGGTGTTGAACATTGCAAGCACTCACCTCCAGTCAACTGATCTGGGCTAATCCATCACCGTTCTTTAGCCCACTGTGCCACTATGAGAGCCATGCACTCCTCGAAAGAGCCAGCCAGCTGGAAAGGCCACGTCACCCGCAGGGGGGTGTTTACAGAAGACAGCCACTTGATGTTTCCCCCACTGTCCGGGAAGAAAAGTCTTTTTTCAGGTAGGGTAACAATTTCCTAAAATGCTATCACACCTTTATCCTTTCCCTTAATCCGCTGGGAAAGTTACTTTGTTTAATTAAAAAAAGGGGGAGAGACGTCCCCACCCCTACAAACTAGGCTAGACGGCCCCTTGATAATTATTCCCGTGTCAGGCTTTAGCGGGGCATTACGGCCCGCCGGAGCGTGTGATATTCGCTTTGAGTTTTCGGGCTGTATGTTTTTTGCTGCTTGTTTTGTTTGGGGGCTACTTTGAGTTTCCAATGAAGGGCATTGAAGCGCCCCTGTATTTGGGTGAACAGCAGCTCAGCCTGGGAGGGGGCCGTGTGTGTGTTGTTTTCACCCTTTTTCCTCCCTTTGTTTGGGCCTGCGTCTGCCCAGCCGCCTCGGAGCAGCTGTTTCAGCACATGGCGTAGGACCCCCATGGGCTGGTGCCCGCTCCGGAGCCTTTGAAGGGTCTGCCAGGCTTGTGCTAGGGTGCTGTGGTCGAGGGAGCGGGAGACGTGGGGGGTTTGATTGTGAAGCTCAATCCGCAACATGCCGCGCCAGAGAAATTAAAGTTTCTCTTGCAGGACACCGCAATCATTTATTTTCTAACCTTAACACTGAGCAGGGGGGGGGGGGGAGTGGGGGAGGACTCCATCATACGGGAGGGCACCTTTACATCTTATTCCTTATTTCAGTTTGGAAAGGAAACGTTAAACAGATATGACTTTTGCAGAATCAGCGAGTGAGACCAAATGCGCAATAAAGAAAAAGTGAATCCGTGGGCTTTCGCGCCTCACTGCACTGCAATTTCCAAATGACCGGGGTGAAAGTCAACGAGGACGCCCAGGATGGAGTTTGCTGCACGTGCCTGTCCTCGACAGAGACTTTTCTCTTTTGGAGCCGTCCCACTTGGACGGACTGCCCTGCTGGCGTAAAAGATTTATTATATTCTTTATGGGGCCACCTGTTTTGCCCCATAAAGAAGATAAGAAACCTTTTACGCCAGCAGGAAGTCAGATGAGCCAGTCCAAGTGGGACGGCTCGAAAAGAGAAAAGTGTACGTCACTGGAAGCTCTTTTCCAATGGCTGGCCACGGTTTAGCATAAACGGTGACGCCAGCCAATGGAAAAGAGGGGTGGGGCTTAAACCCCGCTAGTGAAAGCTATCCCAAAACATAAAATCCCGCCAGCGAGACTGCGCATGTTGTTGTGTCCAAATAATTATTCCAAGGGCCACACTTACCACTGGCCCGCAATATTAAGTCAAATAAGGAGCAGTTGGCAACGTGGAAGGTTCAAGCGTTTATTGGCCACCACAGAACTCTATATAGAGGAGCCTCGTCGATCCTCACCCATCAGGTGCGCCGAGGAAGACTGCTGGCTCCTTGACAGTAACACACTTTTATACATTATCAGTTCAGCATACAAAACCTTATACGTGGAAAAGTACCAGTTAGTCCTGGCGCTCCTAATGAGCTCATGCCTATATCCAGTTTCGGTTACACATACAAAGGGTTACTATCTTTACAGAGAAGGTCGACGGGGTGACTCCCTTCTCGTCCCAGGAATTTGCTTGATACTCCCTTTTAGCAGATTTTACCTTGCTTCTCAGCAATTCAGCCTGTCTCCTAACAAATGTATGAAAGGGGAAGCAGATGGTGGGCGGAAGAGACCATGTGATTCCTAAACGAGAGAGTCACAATCCAAAATGGAGGCTGTTCTGTTCTCGGCCCTTTCTGTCGTACTAAGCATAACGGGAATTTCGAACCCTTGAATACACTATAACTAATCATACTATCATTAGATATACTGCGCTAATCATACCATATCAATTTGAACACCTCAGAACGACCCTTTTAGCGCAGCATAGCTAATGACGGAGTCAATCTTCAAAAATACCCTCATCGATCTACATTAATTCATGCATCTCCTTCTGAGCCCGCTGGGTATCTATCCTGGTTTGGTTGGGCTTGGGCGTAGGGATAGATCGGCGAACCTGAGTAGCACAATATGCACAGCAAGCGGGCCCGCACTGGAGACAAAGGCAGCAGGTGAAAATGAACCCTACTACTCCCAAAAGAATCATGAATAATTTCCATCCCCAGGTAGTCACCAGATCCCAAAACCACCCGGACAGTGACCAAGTACCAGTCTCAGTGTGAATTTCAGAAGCTAGCCGATGCAGTTTCTGGATGGCTAAATGGACGGAAGGGGCGGAGTCAGGTATATATACACAACAGGAACTGCCGATGACTCTAAAAGCTCCTCCACGATCGGCCAGGATGACATCTAAAACAAGACGATTTTGAAGGGTCACAAGCCGGGTCGCCTGGAGCTCCACCGTGATATTAGTTAATATCCCTGCAGTAGTATTAACCACCCCTTCCACTACTCTGAATAGCCTCCGAATTTCTTTACTAGTGAGGATGGGCCCCCATATGGGCAATACCCCTTTCATAATATCAACAAAGTGTTGTGCCGGAGTGTCAGTCTGGTCAGTGACATCATTACTAGTGGCTCTAGCTCCCAGACTCCGCCGACTTAAGGAATGGGACCTATGATAATCAGAAGGGGCTATGTAAACCGGTGGGTAAAGGAAGGATAAGTAACATCTACCTGCCCATCCTCTGGGTAGCCAAGTGTATGCGTTTTCACCGCACACAAAATAAACATTGGGAGGAGTGAGTGTTGGGGGACTGCTGAACGTCTGTAGTCTATAAGTGTAATTGCATCTGCTATAACCTACAAATAAATGTCCAGTACCCTGCACGCAGAAAGAGGAGGATGTATTCAGCACCGGGACCGGAATGATTTTGTCATCTGAGACATTTCGCTCCTGAAAATATTTGAAATACTCAGTAAAGTTAAAAGTCACGAAATCCAATACTTCATCCCTCAACCAGGTATCATTTTCATGAGCAGTGTACACGTTCATGCAGGCAGTAGGATCAAGGGTACCATCAGTTCCCTCAGCATTAGGAGTAAAACCCTGGTGTTTCTCTATATAGGCTAGAATTAAGGCATAATCCTTCTCTGAGAATCGACGTTCATCTATAGTGTAGTGTTCATACAGCATGGATAACATTTTGAACCAGGCTTCGCAACTACCTAAATAAGATAAGGGCATTGATATAAACAAATCTTGCTTATGCATCACTGACGGGAGGAGACCACAGACCCAACAATCAGTAACATTTGTGGAACTATGAGTCTGGTGCAGCATCTCAATGAAGGCATTATGTACATACGTCTGTCAGTGCCTTTCCTTATGAGGGACAAAGGTCTGGAAATGATGCTCCTTAGGAGCAGGAGTAGACACTATCAAGGTGTGTACAGGATGGCGGAACTCTAGATATATAAACAATCCTAAGCACAATACAAATGATACAATCAATATAGAAATGAAAACAATTTTAACACGCAAACTCCATGAGGAGAACATTGGCAAATGCGGGGGAATGGTACGGGGTACTATGGGACGCCCTTCTTCAGGGACAAAACGAGCAAAAGGGTACATTCCTCACTAAAAGTCCAATATAATCTCGGGAAAAAAAGGGGTCTATAAGCAGTCCGACCTGCCGGAGGGTGCTTCTTTCCTGTGTCCGTGTAGAGCCTCACAGGCAGACTCCTATTGTTCAGAAAAACTAAAAGTAAAAAGATAAAAACTTCTCGCGTTGGGGGTCACACTTGACGTGACCCGTGTCGAAAGGGAACTCCACCTGGGCCCCACCAACTGATCTATGTCTCTATCTAAATTCTGAACAGAGCTTCACTTAAAGTTCCATGCTCTCAACGAGTTCAGTCCAGTGTTCCAACAATCCTCAGGTCTTTTGCTGGAGCCTCCAACTTCACTCACCGAGGCTAGACCTGGGATTCTTTATTTCCTGGGCCGCAGGTGATATCGGTCCCGACCAGGGGTTTCAGGATTAACAAACAAAGTAGGCACAGTGGGGTCAGACAAGGAGCTTTGCTTTGGGCAATTGAGTGGCCACAAAGAGGGGATTCCAAACTCACAGCACTCTCCCCTCGCCCGTCAACCTCTTTGCGGGTGTCCAGGGAAAGTGACTCTTCAGTACTGGGCTCGTCTTGAGATGGCAGGCCTTCCTCCTGGTCGAGCTGTTCCCTTGGCAATGGGAGGGGGACTCGCTTAAGATGGGAGATATGGATCCAGTGCTGCTTCCCTTCGACTTTCACCGCCGTTCGCGTGGCCAGGAGCACCTGGTATGGCTGGGACCAGCGCGGATCCAAACTCGACTTCCGTTGGTAGTTCCGGACCAAGACCCACTGTCCAGGTTCTACGCTGTGTCCAGGACCCTCCGGCAGGGGCTGCAGTACGGCAGATATCTGTTGATGAATGGAACGAAGATCTTTAGTCAAAGCATACAAATAGTCAGTCAACATAGGATAGTCAATGTCCCTGAAAGATTTGGGCCAGGGCACTCCCCACACGTTGGCAGGTCTGCCAAAAATTACTTCATAAGGGGAGATACCGCTCCGTGAATGGGGAGTAGTTCTCACAGACAACAGGGCCAGGGGCAGGAGATCAGGCCATTTTAATCCTGTCATGTCCTGAAGTTTAGCCAGTTTCAACTTCAGAATCCCATTATATTTCTCAACCAGGCCCGCTGACTGAGGATGTCGGGCTGCGTGAAACTTCTGCTGGATGGAAAGACCTTTGCATACATACTTAACTAAATTAGCATTAAAGTGTGTCCCATTGTCACTCCAAATCACCCGTGGCAACCCATATCGAGGGAAAAACTCTTTTACCAGAGCTTTCGCAGTTGCCAGGGCAGTATTTTCTTTTGTGGGATACGCCTCCACCCATTTACTGAAAGTACAAATCACCACTAGCACGTATTTCAGATTATTAACTCGCTCTAGCTGTATGTAATCCATTTGGAGTACTTCAAAAGGCAGAGTGGGTGGCGCAAAATTACCCGTTAGGACGGGAATACTACCCCCGGGATTATGTTGGAGACAAATTATGCAATGCTGGACCAGGCTCCTAGCTGTCTTGTGAATATTAACATTATACCAGACAGGATCCAATGTTGCACAGATGCCCTGAACTCCTACATGCGAAGGTCCGTGTGCCATGGATACTACCGCATTTACAAATGCGTTTGGCAGCAACCATCTACACTTTTCTGATAATTCAGTCCAGCACCCATTCTCATCAAGCCTCCCCACCTGTTCTTGCCAATATTTCAGCTCTTCCGGGGTCACTTCCTTTTGTAGCTCTTTCACACTATCTATGGTGTTGTTAAAAACCCCTGCTTCTATCATTCTTGTTACTAAAAACATGGAAGTGGTGTCAGACTGGGCTGTTTCCTTGGCGATTCTATCCGCAAAGAAATTTCCACTCCCCACATCATCAACTATAGCCTTGTGTGCACTGCATTTGACTATGGCCAATGTCTTAGGCAATGTTAATGCGGCTAGTAATCGTTCAACTAATGGTCCATTCTTTATTTTCTCGCCATGAGATGTCAAGAATCCTCTTTCCGCCCATAACCTCCCGAAGCTATGTGCTACACCGAACGCGTACTGGCTGTCGGTGTAGACATTTAGCCTCAAGCCTTTCCCCAACTCACAGGCCCTGAATAATGCAACCAATTCGGCCGCCTGGGCCGACCGGTATGGTATCTTTGCTGCCTCAACTACCGTTTGGAGGGTAGTGATCATAAGCCGCAGCTGTCGTACCATCAGGTAATTTGAAACATGACCCATCAACGTACAATTCTCCTTGGGCATCAGATAGTGGGGTGTCAGTTAGATCTATCCGGCCCTTTGTTTCTTCTTCAGTTCGAAAGATACAGTCATGTATGTCTTGCCCACCGTCTCCGAAAGGGAGAGGTAACAACGTGGCAGGGTTCAAATTAACACATCTTTTGATCGTTATATGAGGTGCAAACAGGGTCAATTCGTACCCTGTGAGACGCGCACTAGTTAAGTGCTGCGTCTGTGTCCTGTTCAATAATACGTCCACAGCATGAGGCACCATCAATGTCAGATCCGTATTCAGGACTAGCCCTTCCGATTGTCTGATTGCTATTGCCACTGCCGCTGTAGCCCTCAGACAACTGGGAAGCGCTCTGGCGACATTATCCAAAACCGCCGAGAAATATGCACAAGGCCTTTGCTTACCACCAAAGTCCTGTGTCAACACTGAAAGAGAACAACCGTCCACCTCATGCACGTAGAGCACAAAAGGCTTCCGGTAATCGGGGGTGCCAAGCACAGGAGCAGAGCAAAGAGCAGTTTTCAGAGCGGCAAAAGTGGCCTGGCATTCAACAGTCCAAGGTAAAGGTTCATGCACATCCTTCATTGTTAAATACAGGAAAGGTTTAGTCAAGAGGGAATAGTTAGCAATCCATTGGCGACAGTAGGAAGTTATACCAAGCAAAGCGTGGACATCACGTTGCGTGCGAGGAACAGGCATGTTAGTTATGGTTGCAATGCGTTCAGAAGTCAACCGTCTTCCCTCCTTCGACAGGAGATGACCGAGATTTCATTACCGGTACTATTTTTTATGCGGTAAAGTCTAGTAAGAATAACTCAGTAAAAATAAGAGGCAGAATCCGTGGTATTAGAGGTTCTGAAAGGCTTTATTCCTTACAAGGAATTATAGTTCGAACCATAGGCTCCAAATTCCATCACCACGAAGGTTCAGGAAGGGAAGGCAATACATTATTGACAAGTAAAGATATTTATATGAGAAGCATTACATTAAGACAGATGCAGGAGGCGTAACAGCTGATAATACAGATAATAATACACATACGTAATGAAAAAAGGCGTACATATAGGGGTAACTAGAAACGTCATTAAACATGATGTCACAAGTGGGTGGATCCATAAGAGAATCCTGCAATGTCAGCAGAAATATTTGACAGAGATGCGCGCGCAGCCGCATGACGTGTGATTGACGTGCAACTAGAGGGTGAAGGGGACTTGACATTTAGCTCTACATGTGGAGACAGAAGTCTGAGGGGTCATGTCAACCTAATCCCAAATCATATCTAATATCTTATGTTTAAAGAACTGTATTATCCAAAAGGAAAGGTCTCTAGGACGGAATCTATTCTATACTGACTGTTAGTGCGTGTACAAGCGTCTGAGTGTCTACATGAGATGCGAGGGGGCAGGAATCTTCCATGGTAACAGGGGCTATGAATTACTTGCATGAGGACAGTGAGGCTTGGCCCTTTGCTCGGTAGCTGGAAGAATGTTTACCTAAACTACTAGACAGGAATGCATCGGATGAGGAGCGGAGCAGATAATCTTGAAGGTGAAATACAGTTTTTGGCAGGCAACAGGCTGGATCAGGCACCGTTAGCCGCGCAGGGAGTAGGACAAAGTTCATGGATACAGATGCGGGCTCGGACTGGAGCTTTCAGAGGCAGAAGGCAGGAAAAGGCTTGATGGCAGAATCCAGGGCCTACTCGCCTGAATCTGTAAAATGTGGAAAGTGAACCACATAAAGTCGGTGGCCTTTCATACTTAGGAATGGAATATCTGACCCATTCATGGCGGATCTGAAAGAGGACATGTTGACGGTAGACGCACATGTATTTGCGTCTTCATAACTGGAACTGGAGGGAACATACATGTACTTGTAGCATGCACATGGAGCCGTTGGGGTCTACGATAGGGGACATAACTGATCACAAAATTCATATTTCCTCATTCCCTCCTTGTCCCCTACGGACCCTCAGGAGATATCGATCTTCATCAATCCATCAATCTGTTCATATAGCATCATTTGTTCTTCTTTCTTCTTCCGGGATCTTGAACGAAAACTTGGATGCGGGATACACGATGTGGCACACAGACCACAAATCGCTGGCCCACATTGTAGACATAAGCAGCAACTGAATAGTATGAGAAAGCCAATCCCTAGGAAGGATAGGATCCTCCATCCCCAGGCTGACAACACGCTCCAGAACCAACCGGACCAAGTCCAGGTGCCTGGACTCTGGTGTATCTGGCTTATAATCTTATGAAGGCGAGTTATGGCTTTATATACTGACGGCGAGTTTTCTGGTATGAAAACACAGCAACTTGATCCGATGACCCTACAAGCTCCGCCCCTATCGGCCAAGATGACGTCAAGGACAAGACGATTTTGAAGCACAACAATCCGCATAGCAGACTGCTCTTCTGTTAAATTGCCTAAGGCGGAAGTAGTCTCGTTCACTACTGCTTCAAGGGTTCTAGTTAATCTACGTATCAGCTTACTATTAGTGACCGTACCTATATAGGGAAAGAAACCTTTATTGAAATCTATGTATTGCTCCCATGCCGTTTCAGTGTAATCGACAATCGGGAGATCTCTCTGCTATCTATTGTGTACTAAATGGGTATTTCTGTGATAGTCAGGAGGGGCTAGGAAAACAGGTGGCAGAAGGAATGCTATGTAACAGGTACCATCCCAATCTAGAGGTAAACGTATATATGCAGTCTGGCCACATATGAAGTAGGAATGACGAGAGGCTCTAAATGTAGACTTGCCTTGATCACTGAATTTTATTACAGTGGTGCATTTACTATGGCCCATGAGTATGGAACCATTCTTTCTTACACATAATTCTCCTTTAACTGGAAATACTGACATAGCGGGCAAGATTGGGGTAGCTTCAGATTCAACATTCAGAATCATGAGGTTAAGTGTAAAATTACCTAATCCATATACTTCATTTTCTAGATCAGTTCCTGTTCTTTTGGGAAGTCCCTCCTTGTTAGGGTAGCAGACTTTAAGCAAAACTAGGTTCAGGTTTCCCCATACCCAGTTGTCTTGATAAACTACTGAATTTGAATCTAGGGAATTAATCAAACTAAACCATGCTCCACAGGAGCCATTGTGTGTGAACGGATACGGAAAGAGGGGCAAAACTCCCTTATAGTTCTGATAGGGAGGGAGTCGGCCACATATCCAACAATTTGTAGCATTGCTGGTCTGATGGGAATGATGTAACATACTAATAAAAGTGTTGTTGCGCAGCGCAAATCTATAAGACAACTCATGCGGAGGTAATTCGCTAAAAGAATGTTCAGCAGTAACATTGTAAGCATGCTTGGAAATAGGGTAATACATATGTAGCAATACACTAGAAATGATGATGTGAAGACTTAGAAAAAACAAAATTAATAATGTCACTATGCAATGACTACGAAGTGATTTACAGTACGCATGTTTTCTAAGCTGTATCTGTCTATTTCTCTCTCTATTTCGGTCTAGAGGATACATGTCAGAGACAAATTCAACCGATTCACCTTGGAGAGGACTTAAACAATCAAATTGTCTGACTTGCTAGACCTTAGTTTCAGTTTATAGAGTTCGTGTTTTGTCTGTTCAACCAAGGGGAGCTTTGAGTCTGTCTGTGAGGGAATGCAGGGTTGAGTGTTCACATCGGACGGTAGTCCATAGAATTTCTTGATATGACTCGAGTGCAACCACCCTTTACGTCCCTCAACCTTCACGGCTGTCCTTGTTGTCAGCAAGACGAGTTTGGGCGACTTCCACCTGGGCTCCAACTGGGTCTTCCGGTCGAAATTCCTCACAAGAACCAGATCCCCTGGAACCACGTCATGGGGCTTCACCTCAGTGTTATCGGGAAAAGCTGCAGCTACCTGTGAACGACAAGATTGTAGTGCAGACATCAAGGAAGCCAGGTAATCTGTCAGCATATTACAGTCAACATCAGTGATTTTACGAGGTATAGGCGTCCCCCACATATTTGGTGGTCTACCGAAGATCACCTCATACGGGGATAGCCCTGTTCGAGAATGTGCTACCATTCTCATGTAAAAGAGCGCAACTGGTAAGGCTACTATCCAATCGACACCTTTTTCTCTACATATTTTGGACAATCTAATTTTCAGAGTTTGATTATGGCGTTCCACGAGACCTGCTGCCTCGGGATGTCGGACACAGTGGAATTTCCATTGGTAACCTAACAGAAGTGAAACGTGTTTCATTAGTTCGGATGAGAATGGCTGGCCGTTATCTGAGTATACAACACGTGGCAAACCATACCGTGGGAAGAATTCTCGAACTAGCTGTTTGGCAGTAGTCGGGGCAGTGTAATCTGAAACCGGGTAGGCTTCTGTCCAACGGGAAAGAGCACAGACAACTACGAGAACATATTTGAATCCTCGACATCGTTCCATCTGGATATAATCCATCTGGAGGACTTCAAAAGCATGATCGGGAGGTTGAAATCCACCCTGCTCTACGGAGATGCTTTTACCTGGATTAAACTGACAACATATCATACAGGTACGTACTTTCTGTTTGGCTGCTGCTCGCAAGTGTTTGTTGAACCAAATGTGTTGAATGCTGTCTAGCATAGCTTTTTCTCCTAGGTGCGCTGGACTATGTATTGTGTTAATGATGACTTGAACCATGGAGTCGGGAAGAAACCATATAGATTTTCCCTTCGTCATCCATCCTTGATCCGTTTGGATCCCTCCTAATTCAGTCCATTTCTTTATTTCTTCTGGTGTAGCATGTGTCTGTATGTCAATTACATCAAGGGCGGGATCCTTAACTGCCATGCAATGTGTTGGTGTCGGAACTATTGTCTTTGTCGTGTCAGTTGTATGAGTCTGATTCTGAGCAGTCTGTTTAGCTGTTCTGTCAGCTAGGTCGTTACCCTGAGAAATGATATCGGTAACTTTTGTATGGGCTTTGCATTTCATAATCGATATTGCAGTAGGTAGATGAATTGCGTCTAATAGAGCTTGAATGAGGGGTCCGTGTTGGATGTGGGCACCGTGAGAAGTTAAATAACCTCTCTCTCGCCACAGTACGCCGAAGTCATGGACGACTCCGAATGCATAACGTGAATCTGTGTATATGTTGACTTTCTTATTTTTGGCTTGAATACAGGCTTGTGTCAGAGCGATGAGCTCTGCTGCTTGAGCTGACAAAGTGTTAATACAATTTGTTTCAATGACCTCAGTGTCTGTTGTGACTGCGTAAGCGGCCACTAACTCTCCTGTACTTGTTCTCATACATGAACCATCTACATACAATGTCAGGTCCGGATCTGATAAAGGGATATCTGTCAAGTCTTGTCTGGGTTTCATCGTGATAGTAATGACTTCAATACAATCATGTGCTAATGGATCTGTTCCGTTTACTGGCAAAAGTGTGGCAGGATTTAATGTATTACAACGTCTGATTTCTATGTGTGGCTGAAACAATGTTAATTCATAACCTGTGAGTCTTGCTATAGTCAAGTGTTGTGTTTGTGTGCGGTTCAAGAGAACCTCTACTGCGTGTGGTACTTGTACTGTCAATTGATGTCCTAACACTATGGCATCGCTTTGTCTGATTGCTAAAGCTGTCGCTGCCACCGATTTCAGGCACGCAGGAAGAGCCTGAGCTACGGGATCTAATGTACTAGAAAAATAAGCACATGGTTTGTGTGATCCTGCTTGTTCCTGAGTGAGTACTGACAAGGCAGTACCTTCGCATTCTGTAACAAAGAGTGTAAACTGTTTACTGTAACATGGTGTTGCTAAAACAGGTGCTTGGCATAAAGCTTTCTTTAAGCTTTCAAATGCATGTGTATGTTCTTGAGTCCAAGGGAGAACAGTCGATGTGGCTGCCTCCTGTGTTGTCAACTGGATGAGTGGTTTTGCTAGAAATGCATATTGAGGGATCCACTGCCTACAGTATGAAGTGAGACCTATAAAAGCCCGCACCTCCTTTTGTGTCTTGGGTGGTGGCATGTTAGCAATTAACTGGATGCGGTCGGGTGTAAGCTGTCTTCCCTCCTTGGACAGCAAGTGCCCAAGGTAAACAACTTGCTGGACACAGAATTGCAGCTTAGAAGGGGACACCTTGTGCCCCTTGTTGGCCAGAAATTTTAAAACCGTCAGTGACGCTTTTTCACATTCAGGTTCGCTTCGGGCGGTGATCAGCAGATCATCGACATATTGAAGCAGGGCAGTGTTAACTGGCATGTGGATACTGTCAAGTTCTCGTTTCAGTGCTTGGCTATAGATGCTGGGGCTTTCTGTGAATCCTTGAGGAGCGCGTGTGAATTTAAAACTTCGTCCATTTAAACTGAATCCGAACAGATATTGACTTTCCGGATCTATTGGGACGCTAAAGAAGGCATTCTTGAGATCAATTACAGTAAAGAACGTTGCTTCTGAATCAATAGCTGTTAATAATGAAGAGATATCTGGGACCACAGGGTATTGTGGTACAATACATTTATTTAATTCGCGCAGATCAATAACTAATCGATATACTGGTGGTGCTTTTGGATCCGTTCTTTTAAGAATCGGAATTATCGGGGAATTACATACATTGGAGTCTGTTTCCACAACCACTCCTTGTGCAATGAGCTCGTCAATGATTTGCAGCAAAGCCACAACAGCATCTGGTGGTAACTTGTATTGTCGCATTCGTGGTAGTACCACTCCTGTTTTTAGTGTGACTCGATATGGTGTAATGTTCATGCAACCAACATCAGTGGGGCCTTGTGCCCCTAAATGTGTAGGTAAATTCTGCAGCCGGTGATCCATGTCTCTGGACACGTAGTGACCTTTGAAGTCACGTAAAAATAATCGTACTCCTTCCGGAGAACAACATATTATAGCTCCTAGAGCTTTCAATGTTTTTATACCTAACAAGTTTTCTGGACATGATTTAGTAAGCAATAAATCTGTAGTTCGTGTCAATGGACCAACCGTAAGTGGAAGGGGTTGCGTTACTTCATTAATGATAGGCTTTCCTGAGA
This sequence comes from Triturus cristatus, assembly GCF_964204655.1. Taxonomy (NCBI): domain Eukaryota; kingdom Metazoa; phylum Chordata; class Amphibia; order Caudata; family Salamandridae; genus Triturus; species Triturus cristatus. Next base: position 1,052,792,205 of record NC_140588.1, read on the forward strand.
ATCCAAGGGAAATATTCTGTGAGCCTGAGAGGGGTGCCCCTGGAACTTCACTGCGTCGTATAGTTGTTCTGCTTGCCCCTGTATCAAGTAAAAACTTTCTGTCTTCCCCTAATAGTTCACTATGTACATAAGGTCCCTCTTGATCTACAGGAACCTCGATAAGGGGTAAGCCAACTTCCCTCTCTAGGCTATTTCATGTGTAGCGCTGATAATCGGGATAGTCATTTTGTGCATACTGGTACATCTGTTGTGTCGTTGCTTGTGTTGCAGCAATAGGCTGCGCTTGGGGTGGTGCTACAGTCTGTTGTGGAGCTGTCTGTTGCGGAGCTGGCCTAGATTGTACGTGCTGAGGGATTTGTGATTGGTTCTGATCCTGTCTAGGTGGACGTGGTCTTTCCTGGGTTCTACCCGTGGCGATATTATGTTTCAGAACTGGACAATCGTGTATATAATGACCTTGTTGTTTACAATAGTTGCATGTCCCTTTCGTCGGACCTGCGGAATCACCATTTTTATGACCATCAGCTGGAACTGACTGAGCCACAAGCATTTTCATTTTCGTGTCTTTCATACGTCTTTGTTCTGCTTTTACTCGGGTACCTTCCTCAATTAATACATTTTCTCGGGTTTTATTCGAATTCTCCCTACCTTTCTCTTCCTGTCTGAGTGCTTTTTCTGTACGTCTATATGATTCTTTACGCCATAATTCAATGGCATCTTTCTGTGACTGTCTGGCTTTCTTTTTCCATAATTCTTCTTCTACTCTCATGATGCAATCTGCATCCCAGGTCCCAGCTGCGGGCCATCTCTGACTTTCTGGTAAATCTTTGGTGTAGTCCACCCATAAATCAAGAAATAATACGGCATCTAGGCCATGCTTATGATACATAAAGTACCCTGGAGTGTCCCTAGGTGGAATGGGAACAGCTTCTTCGAGTACCCCTTTTCTGGTTTTGATCTGTCTTAATTTTGAAAAGAGCGGCATTTTTAGACCTTATTACTTGAACACACTTAATACAATAAACACAATAATGAACAATCATTCACACCACAATATGTAGAACGTATTAAAACATTTAACATTTAACAGTTAACGAACGATGATAACTAATAGAAAATTAATTACTGACATAATACTAACACTAGATAATACTGAATTATATGCAAGACACACTAGATATACTGCTAAACAGTACAGATACACTGCTGAAACAGTGCAGACCGGATTTGTGTACCCAAACCCGTCTTGACCGGCACAACCTATGTGTACGTCTAAATGCCTCCCCGGCAACGGTACTCACCGGGTAGCGCGGAACGGAAGACCTCGGAACTGAACTGGACTGGACCGGACTGGACTCGACTCGACTGGACTCGGAACTTCGGAACCTGGTGGGCCTCTGTATACCTCGGATCTTGCTCTCTCAGCTAGGCTCTGGTCGGGATACTTCGCACTTCTCACCGCCTCGTCTGGGTGTTGATCGCAGCCTCAGTCACCCCCGCTTGGCCGGAGGGAGATACAGGAAATCCTGCAGGTACGCGTTTTTTGTCCGTTCAGCTGTGGCAGGAGACCGGGCCTGCAACGCACCTCCGGCGCGTGAGATGAGAAAGTGTCCCTATTCGGGCGCCAATTTATGTGGTAAATATTTCATTACCGGTACTATTTTTTATGCGGTAAAGTCTAGTAAGAATAACTCAGTAAAAATAAGAGGCAGAATCCGTGGTATTAGAGGTTCTGAAAGGCTTTATTCCTTACAAGGAATTATAGTTCGAACCATAGGCTCCAAATTCCATCACCACGAAGGTTCAGGAAGGGAAGGCAATACATTATTGACAAGTAAAGATATTTATATGAGAAGCATTACATTAAGACAGATGCAGGAGGCGTAACAGCTGATAATACAGATAATAATACACATACGTAATGAAAAAAGGCGTACATATAGGCGTAACTAGAAACGTCATTAAACATGATGTCACAAGTGGGTGGATCCATAAGAGAATCCTGCAATGTCAGCAGAAATATTTGACAGAGATGCGCGCGCAGCCGCATGACGTGTGATTGACGTGCAACTAGAGGGTGAAGGGGACTTGACATTTAGCTCTACATGTGGAGACAGAAGTCTGAGGGGTCATGTCAACCTAATCCCAAATCATATCTAATATCTTATGTTTAAAGAACTGTATTATCCAAAAGGAAAGGTCTCTAGGACGGAATCTATTCTATACTGACTGTTAGTGCGTGTACAAGCGTCTGAGTGTCTACATGAGATGCGAGGGGGCAGGAATCTTCCATGGTAACAGGGGCTATGAATTACTTGCATGAGGACAGTGAGGCCTGGCCCTTTGCTCGGTAGCTGGAAGAATGTTTACCTAAACTACTAGACAGGAATGCATCGGATGAGGAGCGGAGCAGATAATCTTGAAGGTGAAATACAGTTTTTGGCAGGCAACAGGCTGGATCAGGCACCGTTAGCCGCGCAGGGAGTAGGACAAAGTTCATGGATACAGATGCGGGCTCGGACTGGAGCTTTCAGAGGCAGAAGGCAGGAAAAGGCTTGATGGCAGAATTCAGGGCCTACTCGCCTGAATCTGTAAAATGTGGAAAGTGAACCACATAAAGTCAGTGGCCTTTCATACTTAGGAATGGAATATCTGACCCATTCATGGCGGATCTGAAAGAGGACATGTTGACGGTGGACGCACATGTATTTGCGTCTTCATAACTGGAACTGGAGGGAACATACATGTACTTGTAGCATGCACATGGAGCCGTTGGGGTCTACGATAGGGGACATAACTGATCACAAAATTCATATTTCCTCATCCGGTCGACAATATTGAAATTTAGAAAGCGACACCTTGTTACCATGAGTAGCCAAATGGTGTAGCAGGGCAACCGTGGCATCGCGGCAACCATGTTCTGTATCAGAGGCCACAAGGAGGTCATCGACATACTGCAATAGTACATTACCTGACGGCAATTGTAAAGTATCCAATACTCTTTTTAGTGCTTGACTGTAGATACTAGGACTTTCGGTATACCCCTGGGGGGCGCGACAAAACCTAAAGCTGCGGCCTCCCAATGAGAAACCAAAAAAATGTCTACTATCTGTATGAATGGGAATACTAAAGAAAGCATTCTTCAAATCAATCACCGAGAAAAAAGTCGCTGTGGGAGGAATCATGGTTAAAATGGAATTAATATCTGGTACCACAGGATATTGGGGCACCACAATTTTGTTAATCTCTCGCAAATCAATCACAAATCGATAGGTATCAGCATAATCAGGGGACTGGGGTGCGGGAGCTCGTTTAAGAATCGGAAGAATAGGGCTGTTACAGATATTGGAAGCCGTTTCCTCCACCACCCCCGTTTTAATCAAATCAGAAATAATGGCCAGTAAAGCGCGTTCTCCCTCGGGGGCTATTTTGTACTGTGGGATCCTCGGCAATTTGGCATTCTGTTTCAGAGTGATAGACACCGGGGGAATTTGTAAGAACCCTACATCAGTATCTCCCAGGGCCCAAAGATCCCTCGGGAGTTTTGCAAGCTCAGGGGGTAGGGAGTCCGTTTTTGAAAAACATTGAATGGAGGGGATAGAGGTATTTCTAATGGTCAGGTAAACTCCATCGGGGGAGGCAATAGATACGGCATGCAGTCTTTTTAATATATCCATACCTAGGAGATTTTCCCCACACTGGGAGGGGAGGAGGAAAGGCGAAACTATCGTTACTGGTCCCAGAGTAAGGGAAAGTGGCTTAGAAATGGGGCTTACCACCGGAGTTCCAGAGAACCCCACGGACACATTATTCTGGCCAGACAGAGCGGCCCCCGGGACCAGGGCGCGTGAAACAGAACTGTTCATAGCCCCTGTGTCAACTAAAAACTTACCTGATGCATCCAGTAATTGTGCATGGACATAAGGTCCAGCTTGATCTATCGGGATTGACACATGCCCCTTACTCTGTCTTTGGCTGTCCTATGCTTGAGAATATCCGGAGCCTTCGTCCGTCACACATCCTTCATTATAGTATAGTTTACCTTGGTTTTGATCAAAATAATTCTGACTATTCTCACCTCGGGCTGACTGTTCCTGTCTCGTGTATCCACCTCGGTGCCCACTCATCCTTCCCCGTCCACGACCCCTTGAAGCACTATTCTGCTCATACAACAACGGGCACTGGGCTCGCCGATGCCCCTCCTCCTTACAGAAGGCACATTGATTTATGCCTAAATCTGTTCGTCCAACCGTTTGCGTGGGTCCCGCCCCTCTTGGAACGAAATTCTGCAACCCTCTTCCTCTTCCTCTACCCCTCTTTACTTGCTGCAGTAACACTCGTGTTTTCAAGTCTTTCGACTTCTTTTCTGTCTTATCCTTGCTCTCATTTTCCCGATGCTCATAATACTGGGCCATGCTTAATATTGTGGAAGGCGTGGTGGTCGTCCAGGTGCTCTCAGCGGCCTGTAACCGGGCCGATACCTCAGGTAGCAGATTTGTTACGAATCTATTAACAAATAAACGCACACCCCCTTCCGTGGCCAGGTCCTGTCCGCTGAAATCAATGAATACTCCCTCAAACCTCGTGAAAAAATCGGATACACTTTCATCCTTCTTTTGCTTACAAGCCGTCAGTTTATCCCAATCTACTTTCCGGGGTGGGATCAATGAATGCATATAGGTTATAATTTTTTCAGGTAAGGTCAGTATCTCAGATCGGGGCTTGTTCCCCGGCTTACGATCTCTATCCCAGTCTCTCAGTTGGTCCCATGTCCCACCAAATTCCATAACATGGTCCTGGTCATGTACCTGGCGCCAAATATCCACCGGTACCAATAAAGCAAAGAATAATTCAATATCTGCCAGCGTCATCACTGCTGACGAGGCGGCCTCGGTCAGTTCTTTGTAATATGCAGTGGGGTTCTTTCTAGGATCTGGCAAGTGGCTTTTTAGGGACAATACCTCACTACGTTTCCAGGGGGTATAGACCCATTGTTCCTGGAACCGGGCGTCCACTCTCGGACGGGTGACGACACCTTGGGCATCCACCACTTCGGTAACCTCAGGATGGTAGATAGGGTGTACTTCTCGCATAGGGAACTGGGAGAATCCGGCGGGAATGGCAGGCTGCAAACGAGTTCTATAAGAAACCAAAGTCTGCACCTTCCCATACACTTCTTCCGGCGTCAATTGAGATTTGTGAATCTGATCATGGATATCATACAATATAGCCGGAGCTCTCCCTCCTTGGTGTACCTGTTCCCATAAAGAAATAAGACGGTTGGCCATATGTTCCAGGGCATGCTGCTGCATCACCGGTTCATAGTCTCTCATAGTACTCCAAATATCGGAAAGAGTATAAATAGAATGCCGCATCCATTGGGACGCTTGTGTGGCAATGGTTTCCCTTTCTTCCGTCCCCAAGGCAGAACGAGTGAACAACCTCCTACCCTCCGTTAGACTGGCCGGATGTATTGGAGTAGTTACAGCTGTTACCGGCGTCGTACTGGCGGAGGAGGAGGGCAGAACAGAAGGGGAAGACATTGACCCCGGCGACAGCTGAGGGGTCCCAGCTGCAGCTGCCGTCAATAAATTAGGTAGCATGGCCATAACTTCAGACACAGATGTCGACAATCGGGAGAGGTCCGGCAGGGATGGGGAAATAGGAGTGGCCGGAGGAGCCGAAGCCGAGGCCCCCAGAGACATATTCGGGACCGGGGCCGAGGCCCCTGTCACCTCCGGATACATTCTCTGCGGTACATCGGGGGAGCAATAGATACGGCATGCAGTCTTTTTAATATATCCATACCTAGGAGATTTTCCCCACACTGGGAGGGGAGGAGGAAAGGCGAAACTATCGTTACTGGTCCCAGAGTAAGGGAAAGTGGCTTAGAAATGGGGCTTACCACCGGAGTTCCAGAGAACCCCACGGACACATTATTCTGGCCAGACAGAGCGGCCCCCGGGACCAGGGCGCGTGAAACAGAACTGTTCATAGCCCCTGTGTCAACTAAAAACTTACCTGATGCATCCAGTAATTGTGCATGGACATAAGGTCCAGCTTGATCTATCGGGATTGACACATGCCCCTTACTCTGTCTTTGGCTGTCCTATGCTTGAGAATATCCGGAGCCTTCGTCCGTCACACATCCTTCATTATAGTATAGTTTACCTTGGTTTTGATCAAAATAATTCTGACTATTCTCACCTCGGGCTGACTGTTCCTGTCTCGTGTATCCACCTCGGTGCCCACTCATCCTTCCCCGTCCACGACCCCTTGAAGCACTATTCTGCTCATACAACAACGGGCACTGGGCTCGCCAATGCCCCTCCTCCTTACAGAAGGCACATTGATTTATGCCTAAATCTGTTCGTCCAACCGTTTGCGTGGGTCCCGCCCCTCTTGGAACGAAATTCTGCAACCCTCTTCCTCTTCCTCTACCCCTCTTTACTTGCTGCAGTAACACTCGTGTTTTCAAGTCTTTCGACTTCTTTTCTGTCTTATCCTTGCTCTCATTTTCCCGATGCTCATAATACTGGGCCATGCTTAATATTGTGGAAGGCGTGGTGGTCGTCCAGGTGCTCTCAGCGGCCTGTAACCGGGCCGATACCTCAGGTAGCAGATTTGTTACGAATCTATTAACAAATAAACGCACACCCCCTTCCGTGGCCAGGTCCTGTCCGCTGAAATCAATGAATACTCCCTCAAACCTCGTGAAAAAATCGGATACACTTTCATCCTTCTTTTGCTTACAAGCCGTCAGTTTATCCCAATCTACTTTCCGGGGTGGGATCAATGAATGCATATAGGTTATAATTTTTTCAGGTAAGGTCAGTATCTCAGATCGGGGCTTGTTCCCCGGCTTACGATCTCTATCCCAGTCTCTCAGTTGGTCCCATGTCCCACCAAATTCCATAACATGGTCCTGGTCATGTACCTGGCGCCAAATATCCACCGGTACCAATAAAGCAAAGAATAATTCAATATCTGCCAGCGTCATCACTGCTGACGAGGCGGCCTCGGTCAGTTCTTTGTAATATGCAGTGGGGTTCTTTCTAGGATCTGGCAAGTGGCTTTTTAGGGACAATACCTCACTACGTTTCCAGGGGGTATAGACCCATTGTTCCTGGAACCGGGCGTCCACTCTCGGACGGGTGACGACACCTTGGGCATCCACCACTTCGGTAACCTCAGGATGGTAGATAGGGTGTACTTCTCGCATAGGGAACTGGGAGAATCCGGCGGGAATGGCAGGCTGCAAACGAGTTCTATAAGAAACCAAAGTCTGCACCTTCCCATACACTTCTTCCGGCGTCAATTGAGATTTGTGAATCTGATCATGGATATCATACAATATAGCCGGAGCTCTCCCTCCTTGGTGTACCTGTTCCCATAAAGAAATAAGACGGTTGGCCATATGTTCCAGGGCATGCTGCTGCATCACCGGTTCATAGTCTCTCATAGTACTCCAAATATCGGAAAGAGTATAAATAGAATGCCGCATCCATTGGGACGCTTGTGTGGCAATGGTTTCCCTTTCTTCCGTCCCCAAGGCAGAACGAGTGAAAAACCTCCTACCCTCCGTTAGACTGGCCGGATGTATTGGAGTAGTTACAGCTGTTACTGGCATCGTACTGGCGGAGGAGGAGGGCAGAACAGAAGGGGAAGACATTGACCCCGGCGACAGCTGAGGGGTCCCAGCTGCAGCTGCCGTCAATAAATTAGGTAGCATGGCCATAACTTCAGACACAGATGTCGACAATCGGGAGAGGTCCGGCAGGGATGGGGAAATAGGAGTGGCCGGAGGAGCCGAAGCCGAGGCCCCCAGAGACATATTCGGGACCGGGGCCGAGGCCCCTGTCACCTCCGGATACATTCTCTGCGGTACATCGGGGGAGCAATAGATACGGCATGCAGTCTTTTTAATATATCCATACCTAGGAGATTTTCCCCACACTGGGAGGGGAGGAGGAAAGGCGAAACTATCGTTACTGGTCCCAGAGTAAGGGAAAGTGGCTTAGAAATGGGGCTTACCACCGGAGTTCCAGAGAACCCCACGGACACATTATTCTGGCCAGACAGAGCGGCCCCCGGGACCAGGGCGCGTGAAACAGAACTGTTCATAGCCCCTGTGTCAACTAAAAACTTACCTGATGCATCCAGTAATTGTGCATGGACATAAGGTCCAGCTTGATCTATCGGGATTGACACATGCCCCTTACTCTGTCTTTGGCTGTCCTATGCTTGAGAATATCCGGAGCCTTCGTCCGTCACACATCCTTCATTATAGTATTGTTTACCTTGGTTTTGATCAAAATAATTCTGACTATTCTCACCTCGGGCTGACTGTTCCTGTCTCGTGTATCCACCTCGGTGCCCACTCATCCTTCCCCGTCCACGACCCCTTGAAGCACTATTCTGCTCATACAACAACGGGCACTGGGCTCGCCAATGCCCCTCCTCCTTACAGAAGGCACATTGATTTATGCCTAAATCTGTTCGTCCAACCGTTTGCGTGGGTCCCGCCCCTCTTGGAACGAAATTCTGCAACCCTCTTCCTCTTCCTCTACCCCTCTCTACTTGCTGCAGTAACACTCGTGTTTTCAAGTCTTTCGACTTCTTTTCTGTCTTATCCTTGCTCTCATTTTCCCGATGCTCATAATACTGGGCCATGCTTAATATTGTGGAAGGCGTGGTGGTCGTCCAGGTGCTCTCAGCGGCCTGTAACCGGGCCGATACCTCAGGTAGCAGATTTGTTACGAATCTATTAACAAATAAACGCACACCCCCTTCCGTGGCCAGGTCCTGTCCGCTGAAATCAATGAATACTCCCTCAAACCTCGTGAAAAAATCGGATACACTTTCATCCTTCTTTTGCTTACAAGCCGTCAGTTTATCCCAATCTACTTTCCGGGGTGGAATCAATGAATGCATATAGGTTATTATTTTTTCAGGTAAGGTCAGTATCTCAGATCGGGGCTTGTTCCCCGGCTTACGATCTCTATCCCAGTCTCTCAGTTGGTCCCATGTCCCACCAAATTCCATAACATGGTCCTGGTCATGTACCTGGCACCAAATATCCACCGGTACCAATAAAGCAAAGAATAATTCAATATCTGCCAGCGTCATCACTGCTGACGAGGCGGCCTCGGTCAGTTCTTTGTAATATGCAGTGGGGTTCTTTCTAGGATCTGGCAACTGGCTTTTTAGGGACAATACCTCACTACGTTTCCAGGGGGTATAGACCCATTGTTCCTGGAACCGGGCGTCCACTCTCGGACGGGTGACGACACCTTGGGCATCCACCACTTCGGTAACCTCAGGATGGTAGATAGGGTGTACTTCTCGCATAGGGAACTGGGAGAATCCGGCGGGAATGGCAGGCTGCAAACGAGTTCTATAAGAAACCAAAGTCTGCACCTTCCCATACACTTCTTCTGGCGTCAATTGAGATTTGTGAATCTGATCATGGATATCATACAATATAGCCGGAGCTCTCCCTCCTTGGTGTACCTGTTCCCATAAAGAAATAAGACGGTTGGCCATATGTTCCAGGGCATGCTGCTGCATCACCGGTTCATAGTCTCTCATAGTACTCCAAATATCGGAAAGAGTATAAATAGAATGCCGCATCCATTGGGACGCTTGTGTGGCAATGGATTCCCTTTCTTCCGTCCCCAAGGCAGAACGAGTGAACAACCTCCTACCCTCCGTTAGACTGGCCGGATGTATTGGAGTAGTTACAGCTGTTACCGGCGTCGTACTGGCGGAGGAGGAGGGCAGAACAGAAGGGGAAGACATTGACCCCGGCGACAGCTGAGGGGTCCCAGCTGCAGCTGCCGTCAATAAATTAGGTAGCATGGCCATAACTTCAGACACAGATGTCGACAAGCGGGAGAGGTCCGGCAGGGATGGGGAAATAGGAGTGGCCGGAGGAGCTGAAGCCGAGGCCCCCAGAGACATATTCGGGACCGGGGCCGAGGCCCCTGTCACCTCCGGATACATTCTCTGCGGTACATAAGGGGGCGGTGGTCTGGTGTCTAATAAGTCCTCTATTTCATCTTCCGCATTCGGGCGGGTCACATAGCTCTTATCAACTTTTAATCTAAATTTGCGATTCATGCAGTCCAATCCTTTTTCTACTCTGTCTCGATCATAGGCCATAGCCTTCTGAGTTATATTCTGTCCTGCCTTGGCTCTAGCTACTTTCTCTTCCCTCATTCGCCGTTGTTTGGCCTCCTTCTGCCATGCAATTAGAGCTTCGAACATGGCCTGCCCACTTCGCCTAGAAAACAGTTGTTCCTGTAGGAACGCAATTTTCTTCTCATCAAATGAACCCGTCTTGGGCCATCGTAACTCCTCATTACCCTTAGTGTACTTATGCCACAGAGTGCAGAACAATAAGGGAGAGATCCCATGTTTGACATACATAAAATGGCTAGGACTGCCCTCCGGCGGGGCGGGTTGGCTCTCAGCTAATCTGGAGTCACTTGTTCGGCAGCAGCAGCCAAAACAATTCAGTTTGCTAAAACAAGACATTTTGGTTAGTTTTCAGACATGTACACACAAACAACAATCAACATGAATCATACACAACATACAATCTGTATCGAAGAACCAAGCTCGTCGACTCTGGTTCACAGTTCAGACACCAAACTGCACACGGGATTCCCGCCACCCTTCTGGCTCACCGCTAAGACCAGCCCCCAACGAGGACTAGCCCCGTCAGGAGTATGCCTTGTGGCTACCCAGTCTAGGTCGCAGGTCTTTCCACGTGCAATCCGTCTATATTCCTTCGGCGCGCCGTTTTAGTCAAATCAATCAAAAGGTACGTACTTCGAATCAAAACACTGTAATGCTAAACCGATCAAGCAAGGCACCACTCTCCGGTGCGCGCCTTCAAATCAATGCACCGCTGTCCAGCGCGAGCTTCAAACAAATGCAGCCAGTGTTCAAATCAAAAATGCATCGTTCTCAACGAATGCTCTTAAATCAATCAAATAGCGCACCGTCTCCAACGCGTGCTTCAACAAAATAATGCACCGTTTACAACGCGTGCTTCAAATCAAATCATTCTATACTCACCGGGTGCACCCAGATACGAATGTTCATTCTCCGCTGCCAACTTCTCCCGACCAAATCAGTCCATTTCTGGGTTAAGCCCGTAGGACCCCGGTGAAGGGTGACTAGCAGCAGGGGACGTCCCAAAAAGCCGCGCAGAGTGGAAGAAATCCTCAAGCTCCTCTCTCGCCAACCGGTCAGGACGCCCCCAATCCCACCACCCGAATACGGGGGGGGGGGGAAAAGACCCTGTCACGGGGTCCCTTCGTGGTCGCCAACTGTTGTGTCCAAATAATTATTCCAAGGGCCACACTTACCACTGGCCCGCAATATTAAGTCAAATAAGGAGCAGTTGGCAACGTGGAAGGTTCAAGCGTTTATTGGCCACCACAGAACTCTATATAGAGGAGCCTCGTCGATCCTCACCCATCAGGTGCGCCGAGGAAGACTGCTGGCTCCTTGACAGTAACACACTTTTATACATTATCAGTTCAGCATACAAAACCTTATACGTGGAAAAGTACCAGTTAGTCCTGGCGCTCCTAATGAGCTCATGCCTATATCCAGTTTCGGTTACACATACAAAGGGTTACTATCTTTACAGAGAAGGTCGACGGGGTGACTCCCTTCTCGTCCCAGGTCTAGAGGAATTTGCTTGATACTCCCTTTTAGCAGATGTGACCTTGCTTCTCAGCAATTCAGCCTGTCTCCTAACAAATGTATGAAAGGGGAAGCAGATGGTGGGCGGAAGAGACCATGTGTTTCCTAAACGAGAGAGTCACAATCCAAAATGGAGGCTGTTCTGTTCTCGGCCCTTTCTGTCGTACTAAGCTTAACGGGAATTTCGAACCCTTGAATACACTATAACTAATCATACTATCATTAGATATACTGCGCTAATCATACCATATCAACTTGAACACCTCAATGTGCGCAGCCTACGGTAGCCGAGACCTAAAAAATAATAATAAGCGCTGGTAGGGAAAGTAACACGGGGAGAAGGGAAGCAACAAGGAGGGGGCAACACTGAGGGTGGGGAAAGCAACACAGTGGGAAAGCAACATGAGGGGGTGAGTGAATCATTGTGTGGGGAGCTGAAAGAAAGGGAGGATACACCGATGGGGGAAGCAACACTGAGGGGGGTGTTGATGGGGGAAAGCAACATGGAAGGCACGGGAAGGAATGCAGAGGGGCAGCAAACAGAGCGAGAGATAGGAATGTGGGGGGAGGAAAAGAACAGGAGACGAAAGTGCAACACGGAGTGGGGATGACCATACAGGCAAAAAAGCAACTAGGGGTATAATAAGCACACTAAGGCAGTGGGGACAGTTAGTGTAGTAGAGGGAGAGACATACACAAAGGAGACAGCAGGAAAACAAACACACTCTTTGAGAGTGTTGAAACAAAAAGAAAAAAGACTGAAAACTGAGCACAGAAAGGATACAGATAATGTGTCCATGCTCCAGGGGAGGAACAAACCCAATAACTGAAGCCAACTTACGCTAACAAATTAGAAGCAAGCAAATGAAAGTGACAATGAAGCCAAACAATGGTTAGTAATGGGTGGATTCTAAGGCCACTGCAAAGTAGCAAAATGCCATGCAACAGCGAGACCTATTTTATTTTTATTTATTGATAAAGTTTTATATAGCGCAAACATGACCCACGGGGGTATCAGAGCGCTTTACAGTACACTGTTATCACATACTTTTTACATACAATCGGAAATTGCATACAATACAAAAAATGTAGACATTGGTGTTTGGAAACAATCAGTGGCAAAAGTCATCAGAGAGTTAAAGTTTTAGGATGTTAATTTGTTCATTAGAAACATTTTCGCTTCTTTTTTGAAGGCGGCAAAGGAGGAGATTCTGCGTTCATCTGGGGGAAGGGTATTCCACATCCTCGGTGCGATACCTGAGAAAGCTCTGCACCCAGTTCTCTTTTTGTGGAAGGATTGAGGTTTTATTAGTAGTGAGCTCGAGCTTCACGAATGTCTGCATCCTCCCGACCGTTCCAGCTTTTGTGCTAAATAGCTGGGGGTGTTGGTATGTAGGGCTTTATGTATCATGCAGGCGATCTTTAGTTGTATTCTCGCCTCATAGGGTAGCCAGTTCAGAGCCTCCAAGGCCGGGGTGATGTGGTTATTTCTTTTTATTCCAGTGACCAGCCTGGCCGCAGTGTTAAGTGACGCCCTGAGCGGTGCTAGCTTATATTTTGGAATACCGCATAGAGTGGTGCTTCCATGGTCCAGTCTCGGTAGTACTAGTGCTTGTACTGCCATTTTTAGATCAGTCTGTGGGAGGAAGGGTTTAAGATTCCTTAGGATACTCAACTGATAATTGGCTCCCTTGGTGGCATTGTAGATTTGCGCCTGCATATTTAAATGTTTGTCCAGGGTGACTCCCAGGGATTTTGCGGAGTCAATGATGTGTGGGGTGCAATTGAAGTTTAATTCAGCCATAAGTCTATCTTGGGTGTGTGATTGGGAGGGGAGATGAGGAGGAATTCAGTTTTCTTGGTGTTGAGCATGAGGTGGTTGCCATTGAGCCAACTTTGGGTATTATGAAGAATGGCATTGAGGGAGATGAAGTCATCTGGTGAGGAGACTTTCATATATAGAATTCAGAGCATTGCCGAGGGGTTCCATGAGTAGATTAAAAAGGATTGGTGATAGTGCTGATCCCTGTGGAACTCCTAGGGTGACCATGGATGGTTGAGATAATGATTGCTTCATCTTGATTCTTTTGGGTTCTGTTGCTTAGGAAGAAGGTGAACCATTGTAATACTGGACCGGTTAGGCCCATCCTTCGTTCAAGTAGGGACAGTAGATTGGCGTGGTTAACCGTGTCGAAAGCATGAAGATAGATCCAAAAGTATCAATAGGCACGATTCATTATGATCTAACATTTTTAAAAGGTCATCCATTATGTGGGTGAGTGCTGATTCGGTACTGTGGCCTTGACGGAAGCCGGATTGGTGTTTGTTTAGCAGGTTGAAGTACTCGATGTGGTTGCAGAGTTGAATTTGTTCACATTTTTCCAATAGTTTCGACAGAGTGGGGATGTTGGATATAGGGGATAGTTGGTGATGTCTGTGGAGAGGGAGTTGGCTTTCTTTATTATAGGTGTGACCTGCCCTATTTTAAGGTAGTCAGGTATGGAGCCTTGCCTCAGAGAGGCGTTAACAATTTTTGCCCATAGGGGCAGAATAGAGGTCTTTATCATTTTGAATACAGCTGGGGGTAGGGGGTCGGAGAAATGATTGGCAGGGTTGATCGCTAGCAGGGTGCTATAGATTTCGTGTTCCAGGATGGGTGAGAAGGAGTGCCAGTTGGCATGGTTTTTTGGAGCTTTGATTGGAAAGTTAAAAAAAGGTCCTTGATCTGTGTGTGAAGCAAAGGCTCATGATCAGTAGTTTGTTGGAGATCTTTCTTGGATTGAATGCCATTTTCAATTGTTAGTGGGGCCGATTCACAGAACTAACTTAAGACAAAATCCTAAACTTACTACTTTTGGTATTCACAGAAGTTAGGATTTTGTCTTAAGTTTGACTTAAGACAAACTTAAGACAGACTTAAGACAGACTTAAGACAGACTTAAGACAAACTTAAGACAAACTTAAGACAAACTTAAGACAAACTTAAGACAGACTTAAGACAGACTTAAGACAAACTTAAGACAAACTTAAGACAAAATCCTAACTTCTGTGAATACCAAAAGTAGTAAGTTTTGGATTTTGTCTTAAGTTAGTTCTGTGAATCGGGCCCCTAGTCCTTTGTAGGAAGAATTTGGCAAGCTCGTCGCAGTCAGGGGTAGCCGGGTTGCTTAGCTCCACTACGTTTGGAGAGTTACGCGATTGTTGTTTTACGATTTCGAATAGTTTTTGGGGACGGTTAATGGCTTGGTTCAGCTGTGCTTTGAAGAAGTCTGCTTTAGCTTTTAAGATTGTTCTGTTGTAAGTATCTCTTAGCGCTCTAAGTTGGTATAAGTGATCAGTGGAGGGTGCTGATTTCCATGTTCGCTCAGCTAGTCTTAACTTGCGTCGGTCCGAGTTTAGGTTCTCATTGAACCATGGTTTGGAGATTTTGGTGGAGACGTTTTTTTCTTGGAGGGGCGCTGTGATATCAAGGATTTCATTGTATAAGTCTGTGAGATCGTGGACGTCAGCCATGTCTGCTGATGGGATCAGGGCAGAATTGCATTGGGATATCAAGGCGTTGGGATTGATATTTTGGATATTCCTTTTCCATTGTTTTGTTTTTCTAGGTTGGCTTCGTTTTGGAGTAACCTCACTGTTGATGGAGAAGAAGATGCTGTAGTGATCAGTCCAGTCACATGGGGTGATGGATTCTAGTGATATAGTGTTTGTTTTCGCTATGATGAGGTCTAATGTCTCCCCCTTGTTGTGGGTTGGGCTGTCACAGAATTGACACAGATCCTGGTCTGACACAAAGGATTTGAAACCGTTTACATCGTGATCGCCAGTATTGTTCCAATGGAGATTGAAATCTCCCAGAAAGATCTGCAGTACTTGTGAGTTGGCGTTGGCTGTAATGACTTCCATTAGTTCATCAATGAACTTCAGATTATCACCCTGGGGTGGTATATTATGTGAAGTTTTCAGATGATGCCCTTGTCATCAGAGATGTTGGTGCAGAGATATTCACTGGAGGATAGGGAGATGGAGTCTGTTTGATTAACTGTGATTGTGTTTCTATAGATGCAGGCTAACCCCCCTCCAGGTTTATCAGGTCTATCCAGGCGAAGTATATTATGACTAGGGGGGACCAGTAGGTCAAGGATGGAAGCAGAGGAGCTCTTTAGCCATGTTTCGGTGAGGATGATGATGTCCAGATCATTCGAGAGGATGAGATCATAAATGACTGTAGCATGTTTGTTAGCCGATCTGCAATTGATTAGTGCGCACTTTAGTTTGCTAGTTGAGTGAGTGAGGGTAGACTGCAATATGTTGACCTTTGGGTGGTTTTCCCTAATTATGGATCTGTAGTTGTGAGTGTGTTCTCTGTAGGGGTTGGGTCGAATGGATTGGATAGTGCAACCTAAAGACTTGCTGCTGTCATTATGGCTGCTGTATGATATGAGAAGGTCATGTAAGTCATTGTCAGATAGGCCATCCATAGCCCTCATAGGACGATCCGGGTGGTTGGGGGAGGGTATTTTACTCCGTGTTGTATAGTCAGGGTGTGGATTCATGGTGAAGTATCTACTGGTTTACTGACTAATTCGATTCATGGAGTCGCTAGTAGCTTTATTAGAGGTTAGGAGTTCATTGGTGATTGATGATCAATTTTGCATTTCGTGCTTGAGATGGGCTAGGCCTATGGTTAACTCGTTGAATTGCGCAGTCCAGTCATGGTTAAGATACTTAGTTAAGTGTGTGGACGTGTGTTCCCGTATAGTGGTATGACCTCCAGTAAGGCCTGGTTGCGTTAAGATCTGGATATCAAGTTGAGTGGGGATATCATTATTAGTTTTTGATCGGGTTTGTTGAGTAAGGAGGGTAGTTGGTGAGTCAGAGTAGATGTGAGGGATGGTCTTAAGAGGTGATAACATGAAAGGGAGAGGGCATCTGCATGGGAAGGGGGTATGGTCGTTGAGTGTTGATTTTGGATGAGCGGGTAAGGCGTCAAAGGCGTTAGGGGATGATCGGGGATCAGTGTAAATGTCGAGTCAAGAGGAGATTTGTCAGATAGCTCTCCTGCTGGTTGGGCAATTGGGATGTCAGTGGTGGAGTTTCGATTGGTGCATTTTCCATTGGTCGGCAGGTGAATCAGGTTTGTGCCTGCATTGGGGTGGTTGGTATCTAAGCTTATGACTGTTTGAGCTGGACCCGGGGGCCCTGGTGTGACTGCGTCAGTTGTGAGGGACATGTAGGGGTCATTGGAGGTGTGGTGAGATATAGGGCCCTTGATGTCGTTAATGGATTAAGTAGCAGAGGTTGTGTGTCTTCCGGATAAATGGGAGGAGTGGTGTCGGGGAGAGAGTTTTTCTTACTGTTTGCTGCTCTTTTGAGAGTAGGAAAGATCTTGTCTATGAGTGCTAGATTGCTATTAGATGCTTGTATGAGGATATTACCATTATTGTATATGGATATGGTGGCATTCGCCTTGCAGAAGTCCGAGGCTGTGACCACCAGTTTGAGGGCGTGAGGGGTATTTTTGGTGTTGGAGATTTGAAGCATGGAGTAGAGGGTGTTCCTCCATTGGGCACGTTTTTTGGTGTGGAAGATGAGGTCATTCGATAGTATGCCTTTGTTGGTGCAGAAATAAGGGTCTGAAATCAATGTGTCCCCGGGTGAGATTTCAGTATCCTGTGTTTATGTTTCTTGGCTGCATTTTTCGATAGATTGGGGGCAGGGGGTAGGAGATGGTGAAGGCATGGAAACCTGATGGCTGTAAGCTTATTTCCATTTGTTTTTCCTCTCTCTTCTCACTTTCTTCCTTCTTTCTCTCTTTCTTCTTCTTTTCTTCTTTTCTCTATCCCTATTGTCTGTCTTTCTTTCTTTCCTTAGTTCTTGGAGTCACCTTCACTGCTTCCTTCTTTCAGCTATTCGTTGATAGCTTAAGTCTGTTATCTGTCTGGTGGAGGTTAGGCTGTTCTGAGAAGGCCTCAGCCTTAACAGTGTTGTTGGGCCCTGTTTGTTGGACCTTATTCAATAGGTCTGTTATCTGTCTGGTGGAGGCATTGATGGAGGTTAGGGCTGTTCTGAGAGGGCACCTGTCTTAACAGTGTCGTTGGGTCCTGTGTGTTGAATCTTCTTCAATAGGCCCATATGCCTTAGGGATACTCTTTACCTTCCCCTTTTTCACTGTTTGTTTAATTTATTTTAATTTACACTGCTTCTTTAGCAGCATCTCATGTCATGACTGGGCAATGCAGTGTTATCTTTTTTTGTTTGTTTGTTGTTGTTGTTGTACACCATTCCAAGATGGCCGCCGCGTTACCTTTATTTCCTCAGTCCTCTTTTTATGCCCATTATTGCCAGATCTTCCCCCGTGAAGCCGAGTGCTCTCGAGGCAACCGAGACCCCAAAATGGACGACTGGATCCCTGGACACCAGGGACCCCCCCCTGCAACCAGTAAATACGGGCTAGCGGGCTCAGATGATGATCAGAGGCCCCAAGACGCTTCAGGACGGTCCGCAGTGGCGAGGTGCTCGTAGGCGTGCTGGATTTCCCGGGATGGGGAGGGGATGGCTCACCTCTGCAGAGACAGCCGCCCCCCCGCCCCCGTGAAGGGCACGCAATCGCAGGGCCAGGCGTTCAGCAGGCAGCGACTCACCCAGTTCCTGGATCCCGTGGAATCGGGGCCGCACACCAGCCTCGCGCGCTGGAGTCAACACCACATGCTCTGAAGTCAGCGGGGGCTCTCGTCCATCAACCGTCAGTAGGGCATCCGCTGGGTCCACCACGCTGCCAACATTCTCAGCGCCTGACGCTCCGGACCTGCCCCCAGGAAGATCGATGTTCCTCGGTGGCCCAGGGCAGTCGGTAGACAGATAACCGGGCACCCGATGTGTTCACCAGGCAGCCATCAATGCCCGATGGTGAGGTCCTATTTCCCAGATGACCTGAGGCCTGGACATCTACCACCCAGCCGGAGACGGTGACACAAAGCGTTCGGAGACTCCGGCCCAGGGAGCGATGACCAGTGGGGCTCCAGGCAGTCCTCTGTCAATCTGTTGGGCACCCGATGGGCTCTACAGGCGTCCCCCACCACCAATGTCTGGCAATCCGCAGTCCGACAGTCCGAAGCACGGTGAGTGATATCTGTGGGTTCCAGGGTGGTGTATTTGGATGTTAGTGGGAAGCACGGTGACCTTTTCTGGTGATCCCCAACCCGGAGCTCATTAGAGGAGCTCCTGTCCAGCGGCCATCTTACCAAACATGCGACTTCATGCTTCCTCTCTATGCATGTGTGGTCCTGCAGATAAAGTTGCTCACCCTAAGCTGAACAGGGAAGTTGATTATGGCTGCCAATAGCTCACTTTCATTAGGCTCCACGTACCATCATTAGTCCTGTGTTTTTACAAATCACTGTTACCTTGGGTGTCAGTTCAATTGAGTCAATGGAAGCAATTCATGACTTAATCCCCAGAACTGGATACATAGGGCCAGATTTTCAATTAAGGCATGCAACGAAGCACAGCCCCCACAGAGGTTGTGGTATATTGCGTGACTGGGAGGGAGCAGGAGAGCGCCATTCCTACAGAGATATGGTTCTCTACTCCCCTTTCTCCAGTGCCAGCGCTGATTTCAGCTGCCATGCGCCAGGCATACACTCATGGTGGGTCATTCCCAGATTATCAAGATCGATAAACCTGGGAATGTGTCAAAATGCTCCCCCTTCCCAGAGGAGGTGCAACAAGGAGAAATATCATCCTTTCTCCTTGTTTCCTCTTTCCAAGTGTGTTGCATTCTGCACCCATAAGGCTCTGATGGGTGGCGCCCCCTCTTACCTAAAGGTCAAATGATGTTATTACTGTACTCAAAGAATGCTTAGCTCAAGCAATAAGGCACTTCTGACCGTTCACCACATTCACACTTCCAGATTTGGTGGGAGAACTTTTTCCTTTATCGCCTCATCGGCTTGGAATCAACTTCCATTTCATATCCGCTGCTGTTCCGACTTTGCTTAGTTTAAAAATCCATTAAAGGCTTGGCTGTTATAACCTATTGCAGTGTTTCTGTGTTGGCTTAGCGCCTAGATATTCCGTCGGATGTGTGTCTTTGTGCTATATCAAGTGGAAATAACAGAACAAAATATCAGTGAGATTGGTTTGCCCCGAGTGTGAGTGAAACTGTCTGCTAAGGCAGGGGACTTACTTCAACTAATGACTCTGCACATCAATATGGGGAACTCAAATCAAAAGAATGACTCTAAGGCATTAGACTAACCCAATGAGTGAGACTGTACCCCAAGATGTAAGACTCATCTAAACATTCTGCTCCAAAAAGTGAAATTCACACCCAGTGAACGAGACTGTACCCCAAAGCGCAAGACTCACGTTGAGGGCACATGCAATGAGAGACTCTTTCCTCCATAATGTAAAACTCTCTCAGTGACTTGCATTGCACTTCATGAAGTGAAACCCACATCCAGTGAGAAGGTTGAGGCCCGCGATCTATGGTACCCTCTGACTCAATGGAGAGACTCGATCAACATAGGAAACTCTTACCAAATGCTTGGTCTTGTGGCTCAGTGGACTAATGTGTCCACTGTAGGGACCTGTGTTTGACCTCATGGTTACATGTTCAAATCCTTGTGGGTTCACTTAGCCTTTCATTCTTTGGAGGTCGATAAAAGTTGTACAATTGAGTTAGATAACAATGAACATCTGTTGTTCAGTGCCAAGATACTTTTCTGGGTGAACGTGTGCTTTACAAATACACGTTATGTTATGTTAAATGAACCCGCTGTCTCCAAGGACTGACACTTACCCAAGTGAGGAGGCCTCTGCTTTATGCTGTAAGACTTACACCCTGTTATTGAGGCAGGACAACTTATCCGCTTGTCACTCTGTCACACTGTCTGTGTATCCCTCTCTAATGTGGGCTGGTTTGTCCATGCTTGTTTTCCGTCCACTGTGCTTTTTCAGCTCATGCAGATTGCGTCTGGCAGACTTCTGCTTCCTGATGCAGACCTTTGGAGCACCAGATCCTGAAGCAGTAACACAAGAAGTGTGATATAACGTGAAGTGTAGCAAAGAGGTCCCTATACGTTGACAATATTCCAACTTCACAAGCAACATGCTGTGCCTAGGATTTGATTTAATTTAAATTTTGTAAATGCGGCGTATGCCCAAGGGTATCTTGGCATTGCCTATTGTATGAAGGAGGAAACTGCCTAAAAAGAATCTACAGAGAAAGAGTAAACAACCAGGTTTTAAGGGATCTTCTGAAAGCAAGGAAGTTAGATTGATTCCCCCCTGGCGTAACGAACCTTGAGGGGGCCTCCCTGCAAGGCACCTGGGGGGCCCCCCTCTGGGCTCAATCAGGAGACCTGCAGCCAGAGTGCTGTGCTGAGGGGGCCCCCTGGAGCTTGGGGCCCCCTCAGCACCACAGGGGCTGCGG
Organism: Triturus cristatus; assembly: GCF_964204655.1. NCBI lineage: Eukaryota > Metazoa > Chordata > Amphibia > Caudata > Salamandridae > Triturus > Triturus cristatus. The sequence goes on from NC_140588.1 coordinate 1,052,813,362, forward strand.
GGGCTTGTGTTACGCCCCTGGATTCCCCATATGCTCTGGCATTTGATTCCAGAGATGGGAGGGAGCATAGGGGAAACTTCTACCACCCCAAGAGTCTTGTGAATAGAAGGGACAGACACATTCCTAGCTGTGGCTGAGCAAAGCGATCTATTTGGAGTGCACCAAGAGAATTTGCTTTTAAGGAAATCGGGAAAGTGGTGATACAGTGATTTATTAGCTATGCAGAGCTCCTTGAAAGCAAATCTCTTTTTGAGGGGTAGCCAATGGAGTTCTTCCCTGGCTTTGGAGACTGGTTCGAACTTATTCATATTTTTCAGGACCCGGACTGCTGCATTTTGCAGTCTCTGAAGTCTTCTCAAGATACCCTGCTGGCTCCAGCATAGAGGGCATTGCAGGAGTCTAACTTTGATAGAGCAAGGGCGGGGACCACTGTTTTCTGCAAGTCGAATGGTAGGAAAGGGAGAATTTTCCTTCAGAGATTTTAGAGCGAGGAAACACGAGAAGATAATTTGATTATTCTGATCTCTAAAATAGAGATTAGAATATAAAATGATTCCCAAGTTCCTTGTTTTCGCTGCTAGGCTGAGAAGAGAGCCAAGGGATCGCGGCCACAAAAGTTTTATTCCAAATGAAGGTATCTCATCCAAAGAGGAGAACCTCTGTTTTTGGGGAATTTAATCTAAGAGAGTGGGAATTCACCCAGTTGACTATTGCACTCATACATTTGTTAAATCGAGAACCCACCGCTGCTATATCGTTGTATATGGATACCACAATTTGGATATTGGCTTTCAGGATTGTATCCACTTGAGTTGTGCAAGTTTTTTCCGAGCTCAAGTATTGAAGAGGCAAATATCCTTGCTGCCATGCCTAAACATCAAAAGATGCTGCATCGAATACAAGGCAGCTGCGAACAACACACCACCATGCTGCGTGGCTGGGAGGCGGGGCTAGTGTGACACCGAACCACAATGATGCTGGGCTGCGAAATAATAAATGCAGAATAACAAACAGGAAATAAGCCTCCGGGAACAATCTAGCTAGAATATGGAATAACATTCCCCTGCTTATCAGACCTGCAATAACACATGGAGGGGCTGATGTATGAAGGGTTTTACCCATTCTCTGCCTATGGAATAATGGATTATTACATAAGAGCCATCGTTCTGAAGGGAGCAAGGACCACATCGTGAAAGACTGAGGAGGAAGACATGCTCCACACCTGGGGTGTAACTCTGGCCCCTCCAGCCCCTGCGGAGCAGGGTTGCTCCCAACCCTTCAAGGCCCCATTCAGCTCAATGTCAATGAATATCTGTAAAAAATGGGAGACTCAGGCCCTTTATTGCATTCTGCAAGCGGGCCCCATCATTTTGTGTTATGCCCCTGTCCCACACCCACTAGAATGTAGTCCCTCTTTCACACTCGGTGTACACAATCCTGAGTGGTCTCATACTTGCTTTTTCCATATAAGGCAGTTCTGCAAGGCAAAAGCGCACATGAAAAGTATTATATGCAAATTTGCCTTAAGCTTACTAAGGGGTTTATTTATGAGAGCCGTGCATCATATTTGCACCCCGTAAAGTGGGTGTGTTCTGAATCAGATTTATGAAGCCACACAAAGCCACCCTGCATGGTTTTGCGTTCCCTCATAAATCATGAGTGAGGTGACGTAGCGCAAATCACTGAGTCCCATTTCTCTGCGCCCGGGAGGTGTTCTATGAGTTTTGTGATGGGTTTTTCCATGCAACTCCCATGGAATCTGACGCTGCCCCACATCTGCATAAACATGTAAACCTGGGGAATCGCCAAATCCGTATGCCTCCCAAGGTGAGGTGTAACGAGGAAAAATAACTTCATTTCTCCTCGTTTTTCCTCTTTACATTTAAATGGAAAGAGGAAAACGCCTCTCAGGATTGTTTTTGTGCAGAAAGGTGTCTCTTCTTGCGTAAGAATATTCCTGCCCCCAACACAGGCACCCGTGCACCATGGTGGAAGGTTGCCTAAGTTGGCGCTAGGCTGTGAAAACGGCACCAACACAGGAAGAAAGGACAGGAATGAACCATATTCCTTAAATACGCTTCATTCCTCCCCTTTCACTTTGGCGTACGGCAGCGCAGCCAGGTGCTTTGCTGCGCTGCACTGCGCCAAAATGCAATAAATAGTTTGGAGCAAAATGCTGGTTGGAGCAAAATGTTTTAATTAGTCCAGACTGAGTTACCGATACACATAAGATGAGCAATAGTAACATTTTACTTTAGCACCAAGCACTATTGAGTTTGCAATGTGAGCGATATCAATTATTTATAAATGCTCACTTCTAATATATTGCATATATTCCATTAACACATATTTCGTCCACCTGCAGTTGTGGGTGTCTTTTTCCTGCTTAACTTGCACTGAGCAGGGACAACTTGCTTCCTATTTTCCTCTTCCTCCAGTCAAACCACACTGACTTTAACAAAAGCCACCAGGGACTTGTCAATCTAGAAGCATATGCACATTATTAGGAATATTGATTTTCGTCCACTTTTCAAATTGTGAATTTGGCAGCCGTAAGCAGTTATAGATTGACACAGCTGGCAGATGTGCTCATTACCCCGGGAGGCACTTATCCAAAGTAAGGAAAGGGGTGCCTAATGTAGTAATGGATGCCAACCCTGGCTCTGAGGGGCACGCAGTGTACAGTGGCATCACCCCGAGTCCTTTCGTATTGAGTGGATGTTCCAGCAGCGCGCCCAATGTCGGTTCCATCCGAAAAGGATCCACTTTGCACTATATTGTGCACCAAGGCAAGATGCGACTGCTCTTCCCCTATTTTTCCATATATAATAAACTTTGAATATGAAAGATGGGATTGTGTTGAGGCAAAATCGCTATTTTATTTTTACTGAGAAAGGAGCACAAATAGAGCAAATCGTTTTGCCTAATTTTTAAGTGAAGATTAGTCATGGTTCAGTTGTGCTTTGCACGTTATTAAATTATTATACTGCATTACTTTCAAGCACGGAAAATCGAATTTGGATTCACAATGTATTTTCTTGATGGTTGCCAAGGTGCAAAATTCTCTATGCGATACGGTGTGATTAGGGCCTAATTTTGATCATGGCGGATGGGTTACTCCATCACAACTGTGACGGATATCCCCTCCATCAAAATATAAATCCAGTAGGATATAATGAGATTTATATTTCAGCGGACGGGATATCTGTCACGTTGTGATGGAGCAACCCGTTTGCGTAGATATAAATCCGGCCCATAAGAAAATTATTTTTGTTCATTTTACATTACTCAGCAGAAAAATGTTCTCCAATTTTGAGAGAAAGTAGTGTGTAGCAGGAACTTTCCTGGGAGCGTTGTGTTGAATTTGCGGGGAGGCAGGCTGTCATGGTGGAAACCCCGTAAGCGAGCCCCAGGCTTGGTTGCGCCACCACAATGACAGTGACGAGACACGCTGTCTGAGGTGGAGCACTGGGATTCACACAGTGGGCTGCATGATTGAGCGACAGGCCCTGTCCCTAACAGGGTGTCCGGCATGAACTTGACAGTCTGCTTCCCACATAAAATGGGGTGTAAGGAAACAACAAAGAGATGGACGGAATGTGTGAATTAATCTCAACCACTGGCAATCACTGAGGGCTGCATTCCAATCCATCGTTTTTCACACACCGTGCCACCTCAGTTTGGACCCAGCCATATGCAAATCAGTCTTGACCCTGCTCCAATGGGAGCAGTCAAGGCCGAACTGTCCGCATTATATGGCGTAATACTCGATAAACACTCAGTAACCCTCTGTTATTTATAAGTGAGGCACAGCGGACGCTAGCTTCCGGCAGATCCCTTGGATGCAGTACACTTTTTAGGGTAGGTCAAGACATGTTGCCTCTGAGGGGCGAGAAGGGATAGGTAGTATACGCTTGACCCCTCTTAGCGTCCCTATCTATTCCTAATAAGTTTTCATGGTCAAATAGAGCATGCTGTGACCAAACCTTCTCTTCACAAAGTCTTTTTCCTTTGCAATTTCTCTTTGTTAGGTTCAGCATCTCCGTCCAATCAAGTCTGGGGGTTGCGTGGCTCCTGCCCCACTCTGGCCAACTCTGCCATTGGCTCTGGTGCTCGTGTGTCCTTCCTCTGAGGTGGGTGGTACAAGCACCAGCAGGAGCGTCGTATCGTTCTTCGTTTGGTCGTCAATGGCAACCCTTTCTTGTGCCCAAATAAAAACCATCACCCAAAAGACCCAAGAGCCCACCCCGGGTTGCAGTCTTGATCCAGACAAAGTCAGAGCGGGTCACGTTGGGTGATCCTGATTCTAGCGCCAAACTTCTCAAGGCATATTACGCTCTGTTGCCGTGATCTCCAACTGTGGTTCCCAATTTTAATCGCAAAGGTGTCACAGGCGCTACTTGTTTGGTAGAGAAATCGCAAGAGGAGTTTGTGTGTTTCATGAGTGCTCAACCACCTCAAGCTCTCCTGCTTTGAAGAACACCTCAGAGGCACCAGGGTCCCAAGGCCTTCTCAAGTGGCTGGGCACTTCCTGCCCTGGGCTGCAGTGGGCAGCTTGCAGTACTTTCTGCCGCATCTCCTCGCCGGGCAACGGTACCTCCAGCATCCCTCCTCAGCAGTTATTCATCTCCTACCTTCAAGGCAGTTTCATCCAGCTTGTCTCTTGGCAACTCTGTCCATTCTCCTGGTCCCGAACATGGAAAGGGCATTGGGCAGACCTCGACCCAAACTGTGGGCACAGAAGAGTGTTCCAGTCGCTGCTACTATCGGATAATAATTCTGAAGGAGGAATCTTAGTAATTCGCTGACATTTTCTGTCCCAGATTTATACCAACTTTGCAGAGTTGGTGTATTCTACAGACCCAGATCTTGGGTGAGTTTCAGGCACTTTCACCCTTTTGGGTATTTCTGACAGACAGATACATCCTTGTCTCATACGGTCAACAGGGAGGTGGGGTAGTGGTGAACGTCTCTGTCACTTCAAATAGACCCTCTGTCTCCTATCCTCCACACCTTAGGGTCTGGCCCATTACAAAGGTTCCAAGGAATGCAGGGGAGCAGCTGTGTCATTCGCATTGCTGTCTTGGAATCTCTGCAAACATCGTCTTATGTTCTGGTTCAGGAAGTCACAAAGGAGTCCTGGATTGACACATTCACATGAAGGCCACTTGCTCCAATCATGCACCACCTCTTTGTGTCTCTCTTTGATGTGACAGCTATGTTTAAATGATGCCAGACAAATGCTTGTTGCTCTGTGCCAGGTGTCCAGCTCCTGCAACTGGGGGTCATCTCAGCATGACCCCCAGTTAGGTTGCTGTCACTTTGTCTTTCAGTGTAGTAACAGGTGTCCTGGAGAAACTTCCACCCCTTGTATCTAGAATAAGTGAACATGTACTGGCATCACTCAGATGAAAGAAGGCACCCCAAGTCATAAATGTGCAAATTGTAATGGGTTGAATGGCTCAGTTTTGTCAGAATTTAACGCCATTTCTCTTACGGATTCCGAAATAGCAAACTAGACAGCTACTTCCGGATCTCCTATGGACCCCTGCTCTCTCCATGTGTTAAAATGAGTGGCCTCTACTGTAAACATTTGTTTGATAGTCACAGGCTACTGGTATTTACCCATCAGGCAACAAAAGTGCTCATGATTTACCTCTATTGAAGAAACCTAGGGGCTCATTTATGATCCCCTGCGTCACTTTTGCGCCACCGGTGCGTCACTTTTTGTGACGCACCAGTGGCGTAAAACATGCGCTATGTTACGCCATATTTACGAAGTGACGCATCTAGGTAGATGCGTCACTTCATAAACCCCTGCGCTACATTACACCTGCGCCAGGTATAATGTATGCAGGGTGGGCGTACCCCCGCAAGAAAGGGTCATAGCAGTGGCGCAGTGAAATCTATGAGATTTCGCTGCGCCACTACTAGGACACCATTGTGTCAAAACCCTACGCCTGCCTCATGGCAGGCGTAAGGGTGACGCAGGCCCTTTCACATGGGGCTTGCCCCATGTGAAAGGAACATTGCTGGAGTTGCGTCGGGCTTGCGACACAACTCCAGCCATGCACCACTTTTTGCGCCGACAGATATGTCAGTTATACTGACGTATCTGTCCTTCTTTGCGATATTATAAATATGACGCATCATCGGTGTCGCAAGAAGGGCGCACTGAGAAGTGACGCATCGCTGCTTTCACGTAGCGATGCGTCACTTCTCATAAATGAGGCCCCTAATATCTATCCTGCCTTACTGAGCAATTCCATACCATTTCTTTGTTTCCAGCACGAGGTAAAATGCTGGAAATCTGATGAACAAACAGGTTCCGCCCTGGACACAGAACGGAAACAGCTCTCCTTGAGGTCTCTGAGGTCACTAGAATCAATCTGGATCAAGGGAAGATCTCTCAGCAGCTTTCAATACCATGTCCCACAATATCCCGTGATGTCATCTCGAGTTCGCCGGAATAGTTGGGGAAGCCATGAAATGGCCCAACTCTTACCTGACTCATGGAGCTCAACCGTCTTTCTTCCCCCTTTTACTTCTAGCTATAAAGAGCTGGAACGTGGGGTACCTCAAGGCTCTGCCCTCAGCCCAACTCTATTTAATATATGCCTGGAACCATTGGCCAAAATAGTTGAGCATAGGGGCTTCAATTTAGTGCCTTTTGTGGCTGACACACATTTTATGGTCTCCTTTGAGCAAATTGACGTGGCGTTGACGGAGTCTCCAAGCTGGGATTTCTGAGGTGGCAAATTGGATACAAAAGAACTGCTTAAAGCTCAATTCGAGCAAATCTGAGATTCCGTTTTTTAGGACCTACGACACTTTTGACCTTTTACGGTGGCGGCAGACCAATTTTGGTGAACTTCCTGCTTCGGCTAAAGTGGTAAGAAATCTGGGAGTAAAGTGCGATCAAGAAATCTTCCTCGCTCAAATTAGTGCTGTGGCGGGGGCCTGTATTGGCATTTAGGAAATGGTTTTGAAAAATCTGAATATGCTACTGCTTCAGACTCAGAAACCGATTGTGCTAACTCTAGTCACTTCTAAAGTGAACTATGCAAATTCCCTCTATTTAGGTCCACTCACTTAGATAGGAGAGGAGTTGGTCTAACGGTTAGGGCGGTCGACCTCGAATCTGGCGAACTGGGTTCGGGTCTCGGCAGGGACACACAACATCCTTTGATTCTGGGCAAATCACTTAATCTCCCCATGCCTAGCAAAAATGAATGTGTAATGCAACTGGTGCTCTGATACCCGATTCGGGTCAAGTTTGAGCTATATATAACTCTATAAAATAAAAAAAAATACCTAATTAGAAAGCTACAGCTGGTCCAAAATGCGGAGGCCAGAGCCATTCTTAGTTTCGCTAAGACACAATCAATTCGGGCTGCTCTAAAGGAACTCCACTGGCTACAACTAATGAGCAGATTAAGTTTAAAGCCTTGTTAATCTTACTCCGGGTAATCTAGAAAAAAGGTCCGGTCTCCCCCAGGAATAGGTTCCGTATATACCATCCTTCAAGAACTTCTTCATAATCCAAGATTCAACAAATCCAGGTTGGGAGAGCGATCCTTTTTTAGGTCTCGCCTGACCCAGCGCATGCGCTGGTCTGGCGAGACTTATTGAGAGGGCTCCAAAAAGTGCTACCAGGCCAGCCTAGAGCTACAGTGCATGTGCGCGGGTGCGCGCGCCACGCTTTACCGTGATTACTCTCGCTTTCGCGGCCGCACGGCCGCTTTGATGTTTGATCGTGAACGCGATCACTTTCGCGGCCGCAGGGCCGCTTTGCATAGCCAATAGGTCTCGCTTTTGGGACCTTATAAGTATTTAGTTATGCAACTGTTGCATGGCTAAACACTTATAAGGTCCCAAAGGCGAGACCTATTGGCTGTGCCAATGCTTGTGATGCTTGACACGAAGTTACGGAATGAGCTACCAGTCGATCTCAGAATGCTCAACTCGGAACTGTCATTCAAAGGAGGGCTGAAGACCTCCCTCTTTGCAGACAAGTCGGACTCCTTGAATTTTTCCCTGCTGTTTAGCGACGGGACGCTTCCTTGTGAAGCAGCTGTAGCACTTTACAAATGGACATTTCAATTCAATTCAACAGGGACCACAGAAGACAGGACCTGCGGACCTGTGGGAAACAGTCCTCTTTGTCGAGCTGGAGGCTCAGTTGCGCATCAGTCCTGGTCATTGCTCTCTGCACCCGCGCCGCTGCTGGTCTCTTGCATTTGTGGACTGTCATTTCAGTGCCAAGAAGTTATCCATGGTGCTCCTAGCTTTAAAAGGACCTTGGAAGCTCTCTGCAGCGATTATATTGAACAGCGCATGTTCTTGAAAGGAACATCTAAAGAGAACTATGTATAAACTTGACAGATGTTTTCACACAAGAGGACGCCTCTTAGAGCGTGACAGTAGTAACAGATGCATACATGGCCTGCGTTTTACCTTATTGGCATAGCGCCACTGGTGGAAAACTCTCAATGTCCCATATTAATCTCTGCATCTCACAGCCAAAGACTGCTTCCAGTGCTCTGCGTGGATAGCCACTTCCCCGCTCAGTGTAATGGTGGTTCCTTGATCATCTATAAGAAAGCGGCCACCCTGCTTCGCCATCTTGGGCGATGTGTCCCATCTCCCCTATGGGGAGGCTGCGTGACTGGTTTGAGGTCTGGGTCAACGTCCAGATTAGGTGAATGTGGTGACATGGAGAACCACCACCTTCACCCCTTCACAGGCAGAAGCAGGGCATCCTCAGCCCGGGCGCGAGGGACATTGGATCGAGGCTAGTCTAGGCATCTGCACTGGTGAGAAGAAGATGAGGTAAGATTCAGAGACAGCATCACCACCAAGTCTTACAACAAAGGACAGTATCAGCAGAAAATCATGGGCAAAATGATGACTGTAAAAATATTTTGTCTAGTTAGCATGACACACACACACAGTCACACAAACACACCAGACACAACACCAAAGTATACACATACACGTATGCACAAACACACATACCAGCACACACAGTATCACATAAACACACCAGACACAACCTGAATGCACGCACACACATAGACACACCAAACTCAAACTGTACCACACAAACACACCAACATAACACCAATAAATGCACACAAACACACAAAACACCCATTCACACATCTTGACTCTACACCAAAAAACACACAAAATCACACAAACACAACACCTGTACACACACACCACACAAATCACACAAACAGACTCTGGCATGCAACAATACACACACAGACATAACTCACATGTATCACACAAACATACCCTGCCAAGACACCAATACATGCACAGACACCAAAAATGAATCCAAACATAAACACACACCCACAATATCCCACAAGCACACACTGACGCAATACCATAATGCACTCACATATACAGACACCACACACACACTAACAATATACCAATACATGCACATGCAAATGCACATATTCACAAAAATACAACCTAATATGACATTAACACACACACACCACACACAATCATACAAACACACCCTAGTATGACACCTATACACACATACACCACACACAGTATCACACAAGCACAACCTGAAAGACACCAATAAACACATGCACACACAACCACACGGACAGAAACAAAAACACAAGCACATGCCCTTAAACAATGACTCACCACCCCACTCCCATCTCACACAGCATTGCACAGGACATGGAAGAAACACATGTTCGCACACACAAAAACACATTACCACACGCCAATAGAGTTGTCATATTCTATGACACCCCTATAGACACGCACACACTTACTGAACACACACCATAGCACCATCGCACAAACTACATATACCAGACACACACACTCATCAGGGGCGGCCTTAGGCATGTGCAAGCTGTGCACCTGCACAGGGCCACCAAACCCCAGGGGCCACCACGAGGAATCAGATACAATACATATTCGTGGCGGCCCCTGGCAGGGATTTGGCGCATGAACGACTGAGGCGTGCTAAATCCAATGTGATGCACGCTGAATGGTTGTTCTTATACTCTTTTCCTTTCTAACCCAGTCTCGTCTTTGTGTGGGGTCGGCCTTGTTTCGGGCTCTTCTGGTAGGTATTGTGCTTGTTTAGAACTTTTTTTCCAGGAGAATCGAGCTTGTTTTAATAGTCCAGATCTAGCACCTCCGGAGGCTCGCATGCGCGCGCATGCGCAGTGCCCGCGAGTCCTGCAGCGAAGGGGTTACAGAAGCACCACGCATCACTGGTGTAAGGAGGGGTGGCAGCACCCGTGCCCGGCGTGCAGCGAGCAGCACCGAGACCGGCCGAGGCCATGCACCGGCGCGCCTAGAGACCCTGGGCAAGAAAGGCCACCTTGCAGAGGATAGCATGCCAGTGTGCAACCTTTGGTGCCAGCTGCGAGGTGAGCAGCCCGAGGGTCCGGGCATGGGGAGGGGGAGTGAGGAGGTCAGCGTGTGCCACTGCAGAGTGAACCCGAGGGAAGGTGAGCCATTGGACGAGGGTGTGGGGAGCCCTGGGGAGGAGGGCAGATCAGACGTAGGAATGTATCACAGCCCGTGGGGGTGAGGAGCCGGGGGCGTGGGGAAGGTTGGGTGAGGATGTTATTGTAGATGGTGTGTGCTTTGGGTCTGGGTGGAGGTAAGCCATGTGAGGTGGCGAGCTGGAGGTATTCTGGTGGTCATGGGAAGGGAGGGCATGATGAATCGTGAGAGAGAGCCTCTCTCTCACGATTCATCTATGAGAGGGCGCGGGTCGGAGAGGTGGTCACCGTGCGCCAGGGGTAGGGAGTGGTACAGATCGGCGCTGTATGTTGAGGGAAGAGTGAGTCAGGAGTGCAGGGGCGGTGTTTACTTGTGGCTGAGGGGAGGCATGGTGACTTTTGGAGGTGTAACTTGGGAGGCACGGTCGTATTGGGGGGAAGAGGAGAGCAGGGTACGAGGTGTTAGACGTAATGTTAAGGATTCATTAAAATGATTACAATTACTTATCAACAATCATGAAAACAGAGTATGAAGCTGATACTTGTGATCTAATGAGTGGATCTGCCTTCACAAATCTTTTAAAACATCGAGTGTTCGAATGTACTTGGCATTTGGTTATGTCTGTTTATATGGTGTTGAGGCAGACATGAAATGCAAGCACCTATGGATGGACGCCTGGAATAGGATGGCAGTGCCTACCCATGTTAACTCAATCTAATGCCCTTTTGCAGAGACCTTGGTAGGAGACTGGCTTCTTGATCATTTCTTTAATTACATTCCAGTGCTTGTCATGTGACTAGCTGAGAAAACTAGTTTAACTAGTCCTCAGTTTGCAATTGGTGAAGCAGCCTTCTCTGTCCATACTAGGGGCATAGTTACCATTGGTTCAGCAAGTACAGTGGTACTGAGACCCAAAACCCTCAGGGGCCCATTGAACCCTGATAATTGCTATATTTTACTTCCTGAGCAGCAGCCAAAGGGGCCATTTTCCTTGCTTATGCCACGGCCCATGGGGTCGTTGGTACGCTGTGCTAGTGATTCGTACGTCTGCTTGAAAGTTGTCTCCTGACTGGATGTTCCTTGCACATTAATTTTGGTTCAGTGAACCTCTAGTGCCTTTTCATAGCCTTAGAACTCACTGTAATTAATCCTTGTTTAATAGGTGCTCTGAAAGCGAGCAGAACTGGTTGCTGGAATATGGCACTATACAAGAAACCTTAATTAAATATATTGTATTTTGTCTTTTGACAATGTGGTAAAGTGGACGAGTCTTTGGTTACCTGTAGGCTGTCTTCAGGATCAGTTAGTGACGTACTGAGACAGGTCTCTGTGTGCCATGATTTCAAGGTAGCTTACTCTCTTCCTGCTAAGGTCACTTCCCAAATAGATCATGAACTATTCTCCAGGCTCTACTGTTCTCAGTGGACTGAGAAAACAGACCTTGTATGCCAAGTCACATGATCTACCCTATAGTTTTATAACACTCTTCAAATAAACCTTCCATATGTGGCTAGTCCTCATAATGTGTCATACATGTAGTGGGAAGGGTAATTACTATCAATCAGTCAGGGTTTGTAAAGCTCAGCTGCTTCACACATAAGGGTCTCGAGGCGGTGTGGGATTCATGCTGCTGGATCATGCTGCTTGTTGGTTGAACAGCGAGGTCTTGTGGTCCTTCCTGAACTGCTGGAGCGATGGTGAGGCTCTGAGGTGCAGGTGGAGGGTTTTCAGGTCTTCACTGCCATGTGGGAGAAGTAGCGGCCTCCACTGTTTTATCAGCGGCTGCATTGGGTGGCTGCTAGGGAGATGGTTCTGGAACATATTTTCCTGGTAGGTTGGTGGAAATTCACCAGTTCATTAAGGTATGCTGGTCCTTCATTGTGTAGTCCAGGGAAGACATGGCTTGGCAGTTTGGGCTGGACTGTTCCCATGAGGCACAGGGTCAAGGCTGATTTGCATATGGCCATGTCTGAACTGGGGTGGTGTGGTGAGCAAAAAAACTATGGATTTAGGCCCAGATCTCTGTACTGGGGTGAATGTATGACATTGTTCTGCATTCTGTCCATCAACTGTTGTTTTTGCAAGAAAATAAAAATGACACATCAAAATCTTTCAGCAGCCGCCACTGCTGATTGTCTTCTTTTTTTCCCTACCCACTGCTAGCCTCGCCCGCTGCATTGCAAGCAAAATGAAGAGAATTCGAGTACACAAATCTGGTTATTCGAAACGAAAGAGAAAGGTGGCTCAGCAGGCTTTCGTAGTGTCACAGGAAGGAGCAATCCTGAACTTTATCACCCAAGGGAAACCTAAAGATGGAGAATCCTCTGGCCAGAGTACTGCTGATGCACTCGGTAAAACAGGCGCTGACGACCATAAAGAAGAACAAAACAATGATGATATCCATGAGTAGAATGATACTCATGAGCAGACCAATGAAAATGAACAAGGTGACTCTGAAATTGATACAAACATGCAGCAATTACCAACTCAGGATGAGGATTATTACAAAAGAGCCTCAGACAGAGAATCTGAAACATCATTCATCGGTCCATCAACATCTGGCATTCTGAAGGAGGTTCAGAGTTTACAGACGGATGATGCTGGTATTGAAAATGAAGCCAAAGAGCAAGACCATGTTACAGACCCGTGTTCTGAATATGATTTATGTGATTGGAGGGATCCTACTTTGTGGCCGAACTCTTACGGACGCGCAACGTGTTTTTCTTGTTGAAAGGGGTCCCTCCAGAGACCCAGATTCTAAAACAAAGTATCCAAGTGATGAGCACTCAAAAAGTAAACGTCGTTTTTCTGTTACCATGTTACTGGTCATCTAACGCCTTTTCTGGACGTTTTATTAAAACACCTTCCTGAGCTCCGCCCCGCCCGGACCCCCTCTTCCGGGGCCCCCTACCTGCACTCCCTGCACAGGGCCACCATGAGCCTAGAGCCGCCCCTGCACTCATATGCAGATATAGAGTAATGCCTGCACTGCTGCACAGCAGCAGCACAACTCATACCTGTCCTGTGTGTGTTTGAGGAGCATGCACGGCTGTTCTCCGTGTTGTTACTACTCTTTGAATTTAACAGAAGTTGCTCCACTGCTGCACATGCTGAGTCTGTTTCATGTGTGTGTGTGTGTGTGTAAGTGTGCACTACTGCTGGCCCCGTATTTATTGTTTATTGTTATAATGCTGCTGCTACCAGATGACTTGGACTCTTTCTTTGCATCAGGGACCTTGCCTACACCATTCCTGCCCAGGCAGTAGCTGTATAGTAGGTTTGTGAAGCTTGGTGAACAGCGTTTCACTATACAAAAGCCATAACGATTGGCATTGGCACTGCTAGTTTTGTATTATCCTTTGACACTACTTACCCTTCAATGCCTCCATCCTTGAGCAGTCAATGTAAAATCTGCTGGAGTTTGTGGTCACTGGTTCAAATCCAGAAAAGACAAGTTAGCTCTTAAAATATGTGCCAGCTCTCTTGCACACTTCATCCATCCTCGCCATGATGTCACCGGTTTTATTAATATTTGGAATATTGCTGGGAGGAGAACCACTCAAGAGCCGTCCCGTGCCGTGTGCTACGATGATTTGTGGCTGTGGGTGTGACGGATGTGTGGTGCAGCATTCCTTGAACACAGCTCAGACTGCACCGCCATTAATACCCGGGTAACTCCACAGCAAGCTTGTCACTCTCTATCTGCAAACCTGCCACGCGCTGTTATGGATGGTCCACGCGGCGTCTGCACTTTAGAGGAGCGGCTGTAATATTTCACGTGTTGTGCAGTTATTAAGTGCAACTGGGGCAAATTGCACATTACACAATTTGTTTGCAGTGTCATGCAATCCATTCAGTATATATACATAACTGCACGCGGCAGCTGGGCATTCCTGTGCCATCAAGTAAGCCAGTGTTCATAAACCTTGCGGAGCCAAGGCTTGTTAGAGTAAAGGAAAGCTTTCTCCTCTGAGGTTGGAAGGTTGGACCCTCCTCAGTGGAAGGGACGAGGAGGGTCGCTTCAGCAATAAGGGCGCCCCCCCTGAACGCTTTGGGAAGGGTCTAGGAAATGCTTTCCCTAGCAGGGGAGAGTATGACGTACCAAGACATATTAGAATTCAACTGCATTGCACAGAACCACTGGCAAAGCCAATAGGCGGCTCCCTAAGCATCCAGTTTATTTTTAAGTTTGTTTATTTATTTATATATATGTATATGCAATCAAAATTAACAGCTTAAATCATTGCCAATAATGCAAAATATTTTAGAAATGAAAGGACACGGGTGAAAAGTAAAACCTTAGCACTTAAATGCACTGATTTTCAGGCGGGCGTGCAGATGTGATCAGGCAAAACGCTGCCACTCCCAGTGCAGGGCATCCAATGGCTGAAGTCGGCTGGCTCGTGGCCTATGGGGAATGCGGTCATCAATAGACCAAAAAAAGCTTGAAGAGATCAAAGGATGAAGGCAGCTGGCCCAGAGTCATCTTTACGCCTATACGTATGAATCTTTATTTATTCATTTGTTTAATTACACGAGCCTGGCTTGACAGAGAAGAATGTCTCTAGGCCAGACTTGTAAATTGCAACTACGATGTGATTAAGCATTTACTAAAGACATGAATCCTCCTGCCTTACACATGTCTCTTTCGTTATGTTGACTGAAGTTTAGACTCCATTTTGTATTGTCATGTCTCCACGTGCGCAACACGAGGAGAGTCCTATCTTCGTGTTAGTTGCTCTTGTAATCTGCCTAGTAACAGTCTATAAATAGTTCCTTTGTCCGCCTGGCGCATGCCCAGACTTGACCACATCTGTTATCAGTTAGTCCTTGCTTGACCATGTTTTCGCGGGCTTAAGGAGTATGTCAGCTCCGCCCACATATTGATCTTGTATTGAAAATGTCCATAAAAGGTAACATTCTTCGCCTCATGTTGTATCCTCCCACTTATGAGCCCCTCTGTTGTGTATAAAAGGGGACCGTGTACGAAAGTTCTGTGTGCTACTCTATGCAATACTGAAGGGTATTGTATGGATTGTAGGACCACCCTTAAGGGTTAATAAACTCTGTCTTTGTACTTTGCAGTTTCCGTGCCAACTTCCTTATAGATTCCTTTACAGGAGAGCGAACCCTTGTGTCCTGCGGGCCTAGCTGGGGCCTGTATTCATCAATTGGCGCCCGTCACGTGGGGCTCATCGGCGACTCGGATGCTCGAAGGATTGGTCGCGACGAAGGTGAGGAATTTGGCCGGGGATGTGATCACTGCCAGAGGCATTTTAGTCCTGGCATCCCGAGGTTTTTCTTCCTTCCCTTCCGACCTGACCATCTGGGTGGCGCCGGTCCTCGACTGAGACCTCTTCTGTCGGTCCTGCCGTGACAGCCGTTTGGGCGAATTTTGGAGCTTGGCAGTTGGAATCTGGACTCTTGATTGGTAAGAACCGTTGTACGGTACTTGCTCCGAGTTTTTTTGAAGCCTGGGTTGGCTATTTGAGTTTGATTTGGGATGACCGGTCATATCTTGTATTGATTATTGTGAGAATATATGCGTTGCAACACATATAGGCAGGTAATGTGGAGATATTTCTCCGGAACTGTGTAACTTTGAACAGCACAACGTTTAAGTGCCATTTTTTTGATAATACTGCATATTTTGCATTATTTTTGAGCATGCCTGCTTTTGGCGCACTCCGTAAGTGGTGCTGCTGTTTTGGGAACCGGTTAAACCTCGAGGAATCTGCTCCAGCTCCCCCAGAGGGGACTCCTAATAGGGATATGTATGTGAAGCATGGTCTTTCCTCCATAATGTACAGCACAGTATGGAGGAAATATACCAAAAAGGATCCTGAGTTACGGTGGCCGTTGTATGGGTCGTTTGATATACGTAAGATTGAGTATGTGGAACAGTGTATGTGTAAACGGCGTGCTCGTCAAGACATGTTTGAATGTGTGCGATTATGGGTGAAGGAAGTGCGTGAGCGAGAGAAACGAGAGAAAGCGCTGCTTGATAAAGAGCAACGAAAGAATGATCATGTGAGAGCGCAGGAAGCAAAGCGTCGGGAGGAAAGAGAACAGACGGAGAAGCAAGAGAAAGAACGCAGGTTACAAGTCTCGGGTCAATATGCTGTTCGTCAGCCACTCTATCCTGTCCTTAATAATCATGACGATGATTTTTATTTATTAGATCGTTCTCCGCCTCCTTATGTCGGCGCGTCTGCCCCGAAGCCACAAGATTCTGGATCGGGTTCGAGTAAGGTAGACACGCGGTCCATGTTATCGGCTGAGCGAATGGGTGAGCTTCGGCAGTTTTCCTATCGTGCATGTAAGGGCAAGTTATCCCTTGCTGAGTTGTTGGATTCTTGGGAGTCGTGGCAGGATAGAGAAAGGTTGTATTTCTTGGGACACTTTTCTGATGAAGTGATTGCTGCCTTTCGGAAATATTCCAGTGTCTTTGAACCTGACGATGTGGTATTAGATGCTAAAGCATTGCGTAATGGTGTTTTCTCTCCCTCTAAGGCGCCTGAGGCGGTTCGGCGACTGTTTGCGTTGCGGGATGCGGCGAAAGATCTTAAAGAGAAAGCGCGCCAACAACTTGAGGAGAAAAAGCGGTCGGATTCGCGTACCGGAGGCGGACATTCATCCACCTCTCAATCAGATAAGAGCGATCTAGTGCATGCTAAACCAATGCGCGAGGCGGCGCCTTTGTATGTTCCTCCTAAAGGAACGGGGACTAGCTCGGATATTACCTCCGCCGATGCTAAGGGATATTTTGTGTATAATTGGGTTTATACTCCCTGGCACAGGGCTGATGTCATGGCATTAAAGAATGCGTTGCCTGATCCCCGCAAGAATCCAGCGGCCTTTTACGAAGAAGTCGAGGGGGCCTTGAATTCTTGTATTATGACCCTAGCAGATATAGATTTGTTCTTTGGGCTTATTCTACCACCAGATATGTGGCGATCTGTGCGGAAGGTGGATGATGCTGCCACTTTTAAGGCTCGATGGTCTGAGCTTGAGGATGAGGATAGGGAGAGAAAGCCCGCGCAGAAACCACCTCAGATTATCTTAGATCTCCCTGCTGCTATTCTGACTAAGTTGAAGACAATCATTCCCCCTAAAAAGATTGACTGGAATATGCTAGCCTCGTGCAAGCAGAAAGTCGATGAATCAGTTGCAGATTTCTTTACGCGCTTTGAGGAGACGTTTCATGATTTTAGTGGTCAGTCCCTTACGGATGATACGGGTCGGCACCTTTTTGCTGATAAATATGTGGCGAATTTATTACCGGCGATTGCAGCTCGCCTAAAAGCGAGTGAAAGTTCTTGGTCCACTGCGACCCCGACAGCCCTCCTGACTATAGCTCAGTACTATGAGCGCCAGGAGCAAGAAGCGAAGGGGCAGGAGGAGAAGAAATCGAAGGATTTAAAAACAAAGGTGATGTTAGCACAAGTATATGGTCCGCCCCGACGGGGTGTAAATAGAGGTAGGGGAGGATTTTATGGTCCTCCCTCGGGCCGATCTGATCTGAATAGGAATCAATGTGCGTATTGTAAGCAATCGGGACACTGGGCCAGAGATTGCCCAGCGTTGCATGCTTCGCGTCAGGGACACAATCAGGGTGGCCCGAGAGGTAGAGGGGGTTTCTCGAATTTTAGAGGGAATTCTAATGATCACGCTCGTTTTGACCCTGCCGGGCAGCAACGAGATAAGTCTAATGTTTTCGATCGACAAAACCAGTATCAAGTGTCGGGGATTGACCGTTCTGGGTACCATGATTCTCAGCATGCATAGGAATGCGTTGGATGGGGGTTAGAATCAGTTGAGGTGCCGGTTGATCAGAAGGGTCCTTACGTATCAGCTGAGGTTTTGGGTTCTACTGATCAGTTCCTAGTGGATACAGGAGCGAGTCGTAGTGCGCTGTCTAAACAATTGGTTCCGAGGGCTCCCCCATCTGGCTTAATGGTTACATCGGTAGGGTTTGATGGTACACTCTCCCGAAGCCCTCTTTCGCAGCCCCTCACATTTCAGGTTGATTCCTTTTCTGCACCCTGTCCGTTTTTGCTTGCCCCGAACACGCCGGACAATATTATGGGCCTTGATATGTTGAAGCACTTCAGAGCTACGATCCGCTGTTCCCCTGCTGGAGTGCGGGTGATATTGAATGACAATTACCCCCTGTCTGAACGGATGTGTGTGGTTACAGAAGATGCTGTGTTAGCTACCCTCCCTCGTGCTCTATGGGCCACCTCGGATACTGATGTGGGACAGATGGTGATTCCGCCTGTTCACATTAGTGTCCAGGAAGGGGCGGTGTTACCACGCCTTCCACAGTATCGTATTTCGCAGGAGGGGGAAGAGGCTCTTATACAGATTGTGCAGGATTTTATTAAGGTGGGAGTAGTGGAAGAAGTTCCCTATAACATTTGTAATAGCCCGATTCTACCCATTCTGAAAAAGGATACGGATGCCAAAGTCTATCGGTTTATCATTGATTTGAGAGAAGTAAACAAGATCGTGATACCTCAGTACCCAGTGGTTTCTGATATCATGACGTTGCTTACTTTGGTCCCGCCTACGGCGACCACGTTTTCAGTTATTGATTTGAAAAATGCCTTCTTTTCAATTCCCATTCATCCCGATAGACGATACCTTTTTGGTTTCACTCTAAATAATAGGTCTTACCGATTTTGTAGAATCCCTCAGGGCTACACAGAAAGCCCTAGCATTTACAGTCAAGCTTTGAAAAGACAATTGGACTCCTTTGTTCTGCCCGAGGGTGTCGCCCTCATTCAATATGTCGATGACATCTTGCTGGCGGCCGACACTCCGGAGTTGTGTGAAACGAGTACGTTGTCTTTGCTTTCCTTTTTGGCATCCCACAATCACAAAGTCTCTCGGAAAAAGTTGCAATTCTGTAGACCAAAGGTGACTTATCTGGGTCACCTTTTGTCTAAGGAGGGACGTGCACTCACACCAGATCGTGTCCAAGTGATTCTGGACACGCCGACGCCGTCCACGCAGAAGGACGTGCGTGCATTTTTGGGTCTTGTTTCTTTTTGTAGGCAGTGGATATTAGGGTTTTCGCACATAGCCAAGCCATTGTTAGCCCTTTTGACAAAAGACACACCTATCCCGCTTCCTTGGACGAATGAGTGTGACACTGCCTTTCAGAAACTGCGACAGGCCCTCTGTTCAGCACCAGTGTTAGGGACTCCTGATTATACCAAGCCTTTTTCGCTGTATGTGCATGAGAAAGATGGATGTGCATTATCAGTTTTAGTGCAGATGCACGGCGACAAGCAGCGCCCTTGTGCATATTTTTCGGCTGTACTTGATCCTGTTGCCCGAGCATTGCCTGGTTGTTTTCGCTCGGTTGCGGCAACAGCTGTGTCAATACGCCAGAGCGAGGGAATTGTGTTATCTCATAAGCTGTTGGTATTAGTCCCCCATGCTGTTGATGCCCTGCTTAATCAGACAAAGACGCAGCATTTGACCAGTGCCCGTTTAACGGGATATGAGCTGACGCTTTTGGCTCCTCATGTTACGTTAAAGAGGTGCGTGACGTTAAATCCTGCCACATTTTTGCCATACCCCGAGACTCGGTCTGAGGCACGAAAAGCACATGATTGTATCCTTGTGACCGAGGAACAAACAAAGGGTCGTATTGATCTCCAGGATACGCCCTTTTCAGATGTAGATGGAGAACTGTGGGTGGACGGGTCATGCCTGAAGCTACCAGATGGTACGACTTCAGCAGCGTATGCGATTACCACATTGCAAACAATAGTGGAGACAGCACGCATACCACAGAAATCAGCTCAAGCAGCGGAACTGATAGCATTAACACGAGCATGTGAGCTCAGTACAGGATTGTGTGTGAATGTTTATACAGATAGCCGCTATGCCTTCGGAGTAGCGCACGATTTCGGCCTGCTCTGGAAGGAAAGAGGGTTCTTAACGTCACATGGAGTACAAATAATGCATGGGGAGTTAGTTCATAATCTTTTAACTGCATTGACATATCCGAAGAAAATTGCCATCATTAAATGTAGCGCCCATAGGAAAGTAGTCGATAAAGTTGGAGAAGGGAATGCGTTAGCAGACCGGGTGGCGCGGGAGACTGCGATGCAGCCCGGTGCTACTGCCATGTATGTAGTGAAGTCGCAAGTAGAAAGATGGCATGATGCGAAGGAAGAAGTGCGAGAAATACAGAGGACCGCTTCTGACAAAGAACGGGAGCAATGGTCCAGTGAGGGAGAATTGGATGATGAGGGCTGCTGGAGAAATAAGCAGATGGATAGATGGAAATTACCCACGGCTTTTGTACAACCTATGGTTTAGATGGCACATGGGCTAGCACATGTTGGAGCTTCCGCAATTGTAAAATTGCTTACCCAAGTCTGGGAGCATCCAGAGATTGCTAGCACGGCAAAGAGGGTGGCGCAGACCTGTATGATTTGCCTGAGGTACAACCCAGGAAAGGGTACTCGAACCCCAGCAGGAGGGTTTGTAACACCTACTGCACCCTTTGAGGTTTTGCAGATGGATTACATCCAGCTTGAGCGTTGTAACAATTTGAAGTATGTTCTAGTAGTGGTGTGTGCCTTTAGCAAATGGGTTGAAGCATACCCTACGAAGGACAATACTGCAATGACTACCGCTAAGATGCTGTTGAAGGAGTTCTTCCCTCGATATGGCGTTTGTAGACTTCTGTGGAGTGATAACGGACCCCACTTTATAGCGGATGTTATAAAGTATGTTT
The DNA here is from genome assembly GCF_964204655.1 of Triturus cristatus. Lineage (NCBI taxonomy): Eukaryota > Metazoa > Chordata > Amphibia > Caudata > Salamandridae > Triturus > Triturus cristatus. The sequence continues at coordinate 1,052,834,621 of NC_140588.1, forward strand.
TGAAGGGTCTAGGCATCACCCAGAAGTTCCACGCAGTATTCCACCCTCAATCTGCAGGACTAGTCGAGAAATATAATGGTACACTGAAGCTCAAGATCGCTAAAATTCAAGCTTCGACGTCTTTGACTTGGCCAGATGCTTTACCGCTGGCGTTGTTGTCAATTAGGTCGGTACCGCACTCTCGAATCGGTCTTACACCGTACGAGATTGTCTTTGGACGTCCAATGAATATTTGGGGTCCACCAAAACCTAAGACTGTGTATGATGTACCTTGTGTAATGATGAATGATTATCTGGCACAGTTAACGGATAACTTGGTTTCCATTCATCAACAGGTCCGGGAGGCGCTCCCTGATCGGTCCACCGGCGAAGGACATAGTCTCCGGCCTGGAGACTATGTCATGCTGAAAATCTTTGACAGGACGAACAGCCTGGAGCCGAGATGGGTTGGCCCTGAGCAAGTCTTACTGGCAACGAGGACGGCTGTGCGAGTTTCCAACAGAAATAATTGGATCCATTCCCTGCACTGCCGCAAAGTACCGCCCGGATTGGTGGAGCCTGCTGTATTGACCGATCAACGAGAGATTCTGACCACAGAGAAAGGCCGTGCTGTGGAATCGAACGACGCTGAGGAGCTCTTTCCGGACCACGCGGCTCCTGGAGGAAGGTGATATCATCTGAGGCCAAGAAAGTGAGTCCTTCAGTATCGGGACATGTTGTCAGAACGGCCCTTGGGTTAGTGAAACGGAGAGCCAATGAGGCAAGGGGGGGGGATCAGCCCTGCATTAGTGTAGTGACACCCGTCTTGGCCCGTTGGTGAAGAAATCGACCGCTGCCCAAGGGGAAGAGTTCTGACAAACCTTTTAGTTTCAGGAAGATATTGATTCTCTATTCTGACATGGAGAAAAAGAAGATCCTTTGTGCAACAGGTTTTATGCTCACAGTAGCTATTGTTGGGATAACCACATGGTTTGTGGAGGATGTGACTCCTGCTCGAGAGTTACTTGTGTTGACCACTCCAGTGCCTGCGGAGCACTACTTCTATACTCTTCCGTATCAAGAATTGAAGCATCGTCAGTCTTATTTGAATAACACTTTCATCCAGATGTTACATCATACCCACGTTGCCACCAATGCTACGAACTGTTGGATATGTGGTATGATGCCAGCTCATCAGAAGAAAGGAGGAACGCCATTCATACCTCTTCCTTTCTCTCATAATGGCTCTTGTAGAGCATGGTACACTTTGCTTTTTGCCACTCGGAAACCCACAGTGGGATGATTACTCTTCAGACTCAATAAAGAATGTCATCAGGATAAAGATGGATATCCGCAAGCGAATGGGACAATTTGGGAATGGGAAGAGTATCGACCAGACAATGAATCGATTCCATATGTTTTCACGAACACCAGAGACACTGTGGGAAAAGACAAATTTGTGATTCAAGTGGCACAAGCTCAAGCAGACCTGTGTGTCCAAAGTGTGGGTTATATTCCTGTTGGTGTTAGCGATTGTATTACCATATTAAACATCGATGGGTTGAATAACAGTACCTTCTTAGCATCCCATAATACATACTTTGTATGCGGAAATAAAGGTTATTACCGTTTGCCAGCCGGTTGGTCCGGGGTATGTTATGTAGCATTTTTGTTGCCTCCTATATTTCTGGCACCTGCATCCTATCATAAGGATTTAAAGTTGTTAAATAATGTGACTGTAAATAGGTATAAACGTACTCTATCAATTGATGACGTGGACCAGACTGACACCAGTTTGCAGCAGTATATTGATTTCAATTTAGGATTGTTTTTCTTCGTTGGAGCTGCCCTAAATAGTAGGAAAGTTCGAAGATTAACAAGAGTGGTAGAGGCTGTGACAAACCAAACCGCTGCTGCTCTTGGGAATCTTACGGAAGAATTACAGATTACCAGAATTGTTGCATTGCAGAATCGTATGGTGTTAGATGTTATGTTAGCTGATCGAGGTGGAGCTTGTAAAATTATCGGAAGTAGTTGCTGTGTGTTTATTCCTGACCACACACCTTCAGTCTATAATGCAATTAACAGGTTGCATAAAATTGCAGCTGAAATCCATACAGAAAACGGCACTTGGTCCTTTTCTGGATGGTTCTGGGCATTGATCACTGCTTGGGGTTGGAAGGTTTTAACTGGTCTCTGTATAATTATAGCAGTTCTGTTTTCTTGTTGCATCTGTGTCCAATGTGGTCCCTTGCTCTGTTCCTTATGTGTATCATTCTGTATCCCCGATAAGAAAGCTATTGCCAATGTCACTTATCAGAAACGTTTAGCTAAGGAAGTAGAAGAGATGATGATAATTGATATATACGATGATTATCCTAACAAACCGGATGTCTTCAGTAAATGCTGAAAGGGTCGTCTGTTGTAAATTGCAACTACGATGTGATTAAGCATTTACTAAAGACATGAATCCTCCTGCCTTACACATGTCTCTTTCGTTATGTTGACTGAAGTTTAGACTCCATTTTGTATTGTCATGTCTCCACGTGCGCAACACGAGGAGAGTCCTATCTTCGTGTTAGTTGCTCTTGTAATCTGCCTAGTAACAGTCTATAAATAGTTCCTTTGTCCGCCTGGCGCATGCCCAGACTTGACCACATCTGTTATCAGTTAGTCCTTGCTTGACCATGTTTTCGCGGGCTTAAGGAGTATGTCAGCTCCGCCCACATATTGATCTTGTATTGAAAATGTCCATAAAAGGTAACATTCTTCGCCTCATGTTGTATCCTCCCACTTATGAGCCCCTCTGTTGTGTATAAAAGGGGACCGTGTACGAAAGTTCTGTGTGCTACTCTATGCAATACTGAAGGGTATTGTATGGATTGTAGGACCACCCTTAAGGGTTAATAAACTCTGTCTTTGTACTTTGCAGTTTCTGTGCCAACTTCCTTATAGATTCCTTTACAGGAGAGCGAACCCTTGTGTCCTGCGGGCCTAGCTGGGGCCTGTATTCATCAAGACTTAAAAGGCTTTTCTTCCTTTATGGTGAGCCAGGTGAGGCCTTCACTCAAAAGAAATCTCTCCTCATGATGTTCAATGCACCAACCAGTGATGCTTTGAGTAAGCAGCACCACTCCTGCGGACCACTCCCCTTATAGACCCCGAGCGTCTCCGCGGGGCTTACCCTCTCCGCTGTGGAAAGGATGGACGAGCAGAACGTCCTCAGCTCTCTCCAAGAGTAGGACTCCACCAGGCAAGGACCACTCTCCAGCACGGGGTGAGGCCAGGCCCTCTCAGAGGAGAGGCTGCAAAGACATCTCGGCTCTCTCCAAGAGTAGGACTCCACCAGGCAAGGACCACTCTCCTGTACTGGGTGAGGCCAGGCCCTCTCAGAGGAGAGGCTGCAAAGACATCTAATGCTTCTCTGTCTGATCAGAAGCCCAGCAGCAGCCCTCTGTTGGATGCAGGAATACAAACCTCTCACCTAGGCCTGGCTGTTGGATCAACGGGCACCTTAAACATAGGAAACGTAGTTCCTCAATTCTCAGAAAATTCAGAAATATCAGAAAAGCTATAGGAACAGCAAAGGCATCGATAAAGGCACCAGGGCTAGAAGGTGCAACCCTGAGTTCCAGTGTGTAATCCATGGCGTCCATCAGGGCAGCCCCTGGGTACCTGGAAATCAGTGAGTATTTCCTTCTGCTGCTCAGAGTGCATTGCAGATGGGGACGCGCAAAAAAGCATTTACTCACGCCGTGAGGCGAACGGCTGTTCACACCGCCTACACCTCATCATACCTTGCTCTCTCCATCGCCATTAGGGGAACGGCAGCCTGATCTCCACACACGCCGCTCTGCCACCAGCTCCGGCCGTGAGGGGAACGGCAGGCAGACAACTACATCCCCCAGCAGGCATTGTGTGGCGCAAGCGGAGGGCACTATCAGAGGGCGCCAGAGGACTTCAAATTCAGCGCGGCCCTCCCGCACCCGTCAGAGGCCGAAGGAGGCTGGGCAGGGCTACCCCTTTAAATCTTTGAAGGAGAACTGATCTGACCCCGGGTGAGGAAGCCTGCAAGACTCTACCTAGGTTAGTGACTCAAGGCGTTGTGCTTACTTTTACCTGGTGTTTAAATTGAGTCTTTAGTAAATATGGGAAGGAGAGCCGGGGTGGGAAAGTCCAATGTTGTCCCTGTACAACCGGCCTCTTCCATACAACAGACATCAATAGATCGTATGCTTCAGAGAGCCATTGGTGTAGTCGCAAACGAGATCGAACTAACGGAAAGGCGGCTTTCACTCACACCTAACCTTGCTGCACCTTTAAGTCCTTTCGAATTAACAGAATCGCCCCTTTCCATGGACAAGTAACTGGCTTCAAGTGACGCAGGACTTTCCACAGAAAGTAGGATGGATGCTACACACCTTGGGGGAACTTTAATTGATGCAGGACCTCCCACAGAAAGCAGGATGGACGACGCACTCCCTGGAGGGGGGGGGGGGGCCGTTAAAAAAAAGGGAAAACCAGAGTTGTAATTCCAAAAGGGGCCAACAAAAAAAAACAGGCCCCTGAGACCCTGATCACGACAAGGGCGAATGGCCATAGCCCCATAATGAATGAAGGTCTAGAACAGCCAGTAAGGGTTACGGACATGGTTGTAGATTTGCAGGTCCAAGTTAGGACCATAGTGAGAGATGAATTGAAAAACCTATAGGAACGGGTTGACAAATTGGCAAAATTAGTAGAACGTTGGGTTGATCGGACCGAGGTGATTTTTTGAGAAAAGACACCAGTTAACACATTGTTATACTCAGGACCCGACCCCCAAAACTCAGAAGCCAACATCGCCCCTCCCAGTAAAACAACTCAATCTAATCTGGAGAAGGAGGGCAGGCAACACTGCTGCCCTAATGGGGTGAAGAAATGCAATGCTATACAGGCTAAGGAGCCTAGGCAGGGAGCACAGAAGGATAAGACCACTGCTGGAGGGGTTATAGGGTCCTCAGAAATCCCCACCACTGGCACAACGGGCAGACCTACAAGTAGGCAAGAGGAGGGACTCCAACAGGCAGGGATTGTCCTGCCATGCATTAATCTACCCCCAGCTTCAATTCCCTACGTTGTCATCTTAACGGGAGTCCCAGAACTAAAGAAAGGTACTAGGGAAACCTACCTGGAGTGGAAGAACAAATGCACCCACTGGCTAATTAATAACAAACAGTTCTCTCCAAGAGACATAAATGAAATCATTATGATTCGCAGAGTGGGATGGGTAGGTTGGCGACTCAAAGATATATCTGGTGACTGTGTCATCATCAATTTCAGAAATAGGGGGATTGTTAATTATCTTTTAGACCACTAGCTAGCTAGATTTGGGAGTTCTGTCAATCTACTGCCCCTAGGCTATTTCTATCCCCCGCACCTGTATCCACAACAGACTAGAGGACCCTACCATCCGAAGTGGGCAACGTATCAGAACATCCAACCCCTTATTTTCGTGCAGGCCAAAACAACTCCACCATTTTCTAACATCCCAGTGAACAACAGGTTCAGTCCCCTTGAGACAGTCGACTGACTAATGGAAGTGCAACCCAGCAAGTGCACAATTAAGATAGACGGGATTGTCCAGAGGAGTGACCCTCCAACATTTCACAAGGCCATAGAGCAACCCCCCGAGGTAGGGCATAGTAATCCATCCAAAGTGAGATTGAACCAGGATGTCGAAAGCATGATGAACAAAGATAAACCCTTTGCAGCCATGCACCTACATAAAACACCAACAAGTGATGGTAAACTATCCCTTGTAAGTAGGAATTCACCCAATCCAAACTCTAACCCAAATCCCCCCTACCAAGAAGAATCTGTCTTAGACAGCATAACCCTTGACGCCCCCTTAAAGGCTGCTACAGGGCATCCGCCAAACATGAAAATACTTTCCTGGAACATAGCAGAAACTTGGACTAGAGACGATTTGAGTAGGTCGGGGTTCGCTGTCTTTAATATCCCAGTGACACACGCCGGGAAAGGTAGACCCTCAGGTGGATTATCGACATGGGTCGGTGTCCATTTAGGCTGTGAGGCTAAACACATAGAGAGTTCTTCTCGGGACATCCTTTGTGTACTCTTAACAACTCAGTCTAATGAAAGCATTTTGCTCATAAATCTTTATTCACGCCCGACCCCCCGGGGCCAGGAGTCCTCCACCCTGGAACAACTTAACTCCCTTCTCCCCACCTTTCCATCACACTGGGGTATAATTATTGGTGGTGATTTTAACAGTCAATTTGAGCCGCTGGATGGACTGTCAGGGGGACAAACAGGGGAGGAGGACCTATACTGGCTAATTCCCGATCCCAACATCCCGCCAGTAAGGGCCAGGATTCCATTAGCACTTCAGATCCAAGCTCTAACACTGAACTATTCCCTGAGAGCATGTAACGGACGATCTAGATCAGATAGCCCGGGAAATCACATCTATAACAGATCTGGCCATACCTCAATTATTGATTATATAATGCTAGATCTGCAGTTCTGGCACAAGATGTTAGATTTTAAAATCACCCCGCGCCATGATAGCGATCATAATGTGCTATTTTAGAAATAGTCCCTCCATGCACTATCTCGACTCACGATGACCCCCAGATACCAGTGCAAAGCCTGATACAGACCAACGGTGGGAGAAGAGTTCGCTGGGCCGAAATCTCCCAATCACAAGACAAATTGGCCAAACTCTAGCAGCAAGTAGTCCCTTACCTTTTAACTACTCCCCATTTATTAGATGACCTTGGAACACCAAATTCTCTCTCCAAGATATCACAAAACCATTACGAGTTGGTTGGTATCCTGGCCAGTTTTTTTTTATTAAGATAAAAAGCATAGAGTGCCCATAATGCCCAAACATAAATGGTACAACGCCAATTGCCGAGCTGTCAAAACCCAACTAGTAACTGCCATTAAAAGTAGCGACAAGCACAGAATCAAGAAAGTCAGATCTGCATATAAAAGTGCTACAACAAAAGCCAAACAACACTGGGAAGCCCACAAATGGGACTACCTCAGAATCACACTAAACACCCACGATCTGAGGTCTTTCAGGAACATAGTAAATAACAATTCTAAGGCTGGCAAATCGGCTACTGAACCAAACATCGATGAATCTGTCTGGAGGGCACACTTTGAAACCCTTTATAGAAGGGACGAGCGAGCGGAAGTTAGTAATGACAGGGCCTCGGCCTATCCAGGCCCAATCCATGAAGCCGCCCCTTCAATCTCGGTAAGAGAAACCACGATGCATTAGGAAAAATCCTACCTGCAAAAGCGGCAGGTTTGGAAAGAATCCCTGGAGATCTCTACCGATCAGAACCCGCCATATGGGCACCTTACTTGACTATGCTGTTTAATGCCCTATTCAAAGGCATGGCAATTCCCAATACCTGGACGGGAGCCGAAATCATACCCATCTTTAAAAAGGGCTCCCCCCTCTTGCCCGCTAACTACCGCACGATCAGTCTTATCGACGTAGGGCAGACAATCTTTGCTTGAGTCCTATTGGGGCGTTTACAAACTTGGATGGATGAACACAACATCCTGATCCCCCTCCAAGCCGGGTTTCGGGCTAGGACATCTACGATAGACCAACTATTTAGGTTACAGTTGATCAATTGGAAAACTGTTACCATTGAGGGAGGCTGTCTTTACCTCATTTTTGTAGATTTAAAATCTGCCTTCGATCAGGTCTCGAGAGAAAAACTATGGACAATCTTAAGAGACATGGGAGTCCCAGAGTACCTGTGCCAACAGATAGAACGTCTCCATGAGGGCAATTATGCTTGCATCAGATACGGAAAGAATGGAGAACTCTCAGCCCCCTTGCCCGTGGAAAGAGGGGTCCGACAGGGTTGTGTCCTGGTACCCACTCTCCTTTCCCTCTACATCAATGGGTTAATAGATTTCCTGAGTGGTGGGGAAAACATCGATGCCCCCAGGTTAGCCCAGCGAAAGATCCCGGCCCTGATGTTTGCGGATGATACGCTCCTCCTTGCAAAATCCCCGATGGGAATCCAGAGGACCCTTAACAACTTTAGCGACTTCTGCAAACTTCGGGGCCTGGAAATTAACCTGCAAAAAACAAAGTATATGGCCTTTAACGTAGGTAGATCTATTCGCCCTAACCCTTGCTTGGATATCAGACCCCTTGAACGAGTAACCATTTTTGATTATTTGGGTCTTACTTTGACTGAGAAGATGGACTGGGGTGACCAAATAAACAAAGCAGGGCTGAAATTTACACAAACAATGGGGGGTATCGTAAAATTATACAGGAACTGCTAAAAAAAATCACCTAGCCCAGTATTAGAAATCTACACGGTGCAGGCCAGGTCTGCTGCCCTCTATGGAGCAGAACTTTGGGTGCACTCTGAAGTGAGCCCTCTAACCCGAATAGAGAACACCTTCACTAGACAACTATTAAGCCTCCCCAATAGTACCCCACAAACACCCTTCCGTTTAGATCTTGGGGTTAGGCCAATAGTGGAAGAGGTGGCCCTCAGGCCCCTCCTTTACTGGCACCATCTTTGGAGCACCCCAGAGCTAGCTGCCTATAGGAACGAACTAACTGACGTCATGGGCATGCGTGGCTCAGGGAGGATACTATGGTTGACCAACATTAAGAACATCTGTGAGGGCCTGGGGAGGGGCGACCTTTGGAACAATGCGGAGGCTACGTCTTTAACAACAGTAAGAAAGACCCTGATGTAGAGTTACAGAGAGGTAAAGCTCAATGAGCTCAAACAAAGATCTACCACTGGCCGTTTGACAGTGGAATTCCTGACAATAAAAAATAGGTATAAACTAGAATTGGCCTTGGATGAGATACAGCCATTTCTTGCCAAAAAACTCTATGTTCAGTTTAGGCATGGAGTCCTCCCGTTACGTACCTTCTCCCGAAAATGGGAGGGGACTCCAAATAGGGGCTGTCCGACATGTAATCACCCCGATGAATCTGAATTACACGTGTTATTTTTTTGCAAGGGGTATACAAAGGCTAGAAAACATTGGTTAATTCAAATATGTAGAAACCTGGGGACACGTCGCTGCTCTGAAGCGTACTGGATTCTTAAAACAAATACGGATCTGCCTATTGTTTACTCCATTTCACGTTTTCTATTCAGCATGTGGTGTACCCGTAAGGCCATCCTTAAACTATTGACCCAGTAAATTGATAAACCAGGAACTGTAGGAACGTGCTATATAATGCATTTCTCTGTTTTTACTTAGGGACAATAGTTGGGGCCTCATCACCGATTGTGCTGTATTAACCATCTTTTAAATCTTACCTTTTAATCCTGCACATATATAATGAAATTAATGAATTTTTATTGGCTGTTCTTAATGTGCTTTTATGGCCTTTGTAATGCCGAAATAAAGTTTTTATGCAGATGATGATTACAGATGGTGAAAGGGACAGCACCTTTATTCAAAGCTGGGATACAGCGAGTGACAGGTGGACTTTTAATTGAATCTTCCTCTACTATAAACACCTTTTTTAGGTAATAGCGAAAAAAAAACTAAGATGATGCTAGTGTGCTTTTTATGTTTTGTGTGGAGAGTTGTCCACCCTTCTGCCCCTGCCACACTTGTTCTGTGTGTATATACGAAGCTCGCACTCATAGTAAAGGTTGCAGTACATGCTGTGCAAGAGGTGGATGCAAAGGAAGCATGTATTGTCTCATTTTATACCTATTATCTGCAGACCACTGCTCCACATACAACTAGGATACTCATCAGCCGACCACTCCATCCTCCTAATAATTCGATACTTCTTGGGTTAAACTAAAGATCATCTACCAAGGTGTCTCTGTCTCACTCAACCAGACCTCTTGGAGTCTCCTGGAGGGTTATTACTGCCCATGACAAAGGACTTTGCCACTCTTGTGTTGAGTCGGTGCTGTGGTTCCTGGAGGGTGTACTACACAAAGTGATTTACTGGTGTCTAGAATTAGGGCTCCTATTGTCCCTGGGTGGGTGTAATGTAATGTCCCACTGCTGGCTTAACTATGTGTCCAGAGGTTGTGCACCCATCCCTCCTGGTTAGTGATGACAGGAGGTTTAATAGTGACTCCATCGTTAGGGCCTCCGATTGCTCAAAGGTGCATACAGATGTTTACTTATGGTTTATCTGCGTGTCATGTATGGACTACCTCTGGACTCCATAAAGTGGTTTAGTGGTGGTATAAAAGAGCCCATAGAGGTTGGAGTTCTATCACTCCTGGGAGCACTTCATAAAATGATTTATTGGTGGAGTAAAAGTGCCTCCAGATGTTCGATTGTTGCTCCTTGTAGTAATAGCTTCCCTTGACCTGCCCTGCACACTTTCAAACTCAACTTTCAAGAAGGCATGGAAGCCATCGCCAAATGGATGAAAAGCAGCTGCCTATAACTTAACACCGACAAAACAGAAGTACTCATCATTGGCCCAAACCCCGACGTCTGGAACAACACCTGGTGGCCCCCCGCCCTCGGAAGCCCACACACCCTCACGGACCACCCACGCAACCTTGGAATCATCCTAGACTCTGAGCTCAAAATGGACCGCCAGATCAACTCCGTCACATCCTCCTGCTTCCACACCCTCCGCCTCCTATGTAAGACCTTCAAATGGATCCCCCTCTAGCACAGAAAGACCATCACTCACGCCCTCATCACCAGAAGACTCGACTATGGCAACGTACTCTACGCCGGAATAAACAAACACCTCACCCGCAAGTTACAAAACATTCAGAACGCCGCCGCAAGACTGGTCCTCAACCTGCCAAGACACTGCCATATCTCCCAGCACCTGCTCACACTCCACTGGCTCCCCATCGAGGCTAGAATCACCTTCAAGATTCTCACCCACGAACACAAAGCCCTCCACAACACCGGACCAGCATACCTGAACTGCTGTCTCAAACTTCACGCACCCCAAAGGACCCTACGATCAGCCCAGCTCTCCTATGCCGTGGTCCCCTGCACCAGAAAGACCAGATCAAGAGGCCGCTCCATCTCCTTCCTTGCGGCCAGAGCCTGGAACACCCTACCGCTCCACCTCAGACAAACAACATCACTCACCACCTTCATGAGAAACCTCAAAACTTGGCTCTTCGACAGACCACCTCCTTGATGGACTGGAACCTGCACCCCCCCTCCCCAGCGCCATGAGACCCTTACGGGTGAGTAGTCGCGCTTAACAAACACGTGATTGATTGACCCCCATAGAGAATTGTTGTTACTAAAGTCCCCAGTTTTCAGATGGCCTCAGGTGTTTTACATGAGCTGCCTGTGAGGGCATCTCTCCGGCTCACTCCTACATTCGGCTTCATGAGCAGAGCACAGGTACAGAGTGACACAAGTAGTTTGGAATACTCTTCTGTGGGTGTGACGCACAACATGAGAACGCCACACTTAATTTGACACTACAGCAAAACACCCTTCCTTATCCTAAGGACATCCCATATCTATGTAATTAAATGTGAGTTTATGATAGTAACATATAAGAAATACTTTAGAAATGATTAGTGTTGAATTGTCTACGAATGGCACGAGAGCGATGTAACAAACTTCATGACAATTGCAGTGTTCATTTGCACAACAAAGTCTCTAATAGTGTGAAACATCCCATATAACTGTGGAAATATGGATTTTTATGATCAGTTATGTCCCCTATCTTGGACCCCAACGGTTTCATGTATAAATCATAAGTACATGTATGTTTCCTCCAGTTTCAGTTATGAAGACGCAAACACATGTGCGTCCACCGTCAACATGTCCTCTTTCAGATCCGCCATGAATGGGCCGGATATTCTATTCCTAAGTATGAAAGGCCACCGGCTTTATATGGTTCATTTATCCCATTTTACAGTCCAGGCGAGTAGGCCCTGATTCTGCTATCAAGCCTTTTCTGCCTTCTGCCTCTGAAAGCTCCAGTCTGAGCTCGCATCTGTACCCATGAACTTTGTCCTACTCCCTGTGCGGCTAACGGTGCCTGACTCGACCTGTCTGCTTGCCAAAAACTGTATTTCACCTTCAAGATTATCTGCTCTGCCCCGCTCTTCACCCAATGCATTCCTGTCTAGTAGTTTAAGTAAACATTCTTTCAGCTACCGAGCAAAAGGCCCGGCTTCTCTGTCTTTATGCAAGTAATTCATAGCCCTGTTACTATGGAAGATTTCTGCCCTCGCATCTAGTGTAGACACTTAGACGCTTGTACACGCACTAACAGTCAGTATAGTCAGTATAGAATAAGATTCTATCCTAAGAGACCTTTCTTTTTGGATAACACAGTTCTTTAAACATAGGATGTTAGATATGATTTGGGATTAGGTTGACATAACCCCAGACTTCTGTCTCCACATGTAGAGCTAAATGTCAAGTCCCCTTCACCCCCTAGTTGCACGTCAATCACACGTCATGCTGCTGCACGCGCATCTCTGCCAAGTATTTCTGCTGACATTGCGAAATTCTTTCATGGAACCACCCATTTATGACATCATATCCAATGACGTTCTTTAAATTACGCCCGGTTACACCTATTTTAGTTACGCATGTATGTTCTTATCTTTGTTATCAACTGTTACGCCTCCTGCATCTGTTTCACTGTAATGCCTATTGTATAAAAATGATTACTTGTCAATAAAGTTTGTTCTTCACTTCCTGAACCTTCGTGGTGATGGAATATGGAGTCCATCGATTCGAATTGATTTTGGAATAAAGCCCGTTCCGAACCTCTAATACCACGGATTCTGCCTCTTATTTTACTGAGCTATTATTATAGATTTTCCGCATCAAATTAAGTCCCGGTAATTAAATTATTTACCACATATATGGCGCCCGAACAGGGACACTTTCTCATCTCACGCGCCGGAGGTGCGTTGCAGGCCCGGTCTCCTGTCACAGCTGGACGGACAACAACGCGTACCCACAGGATTTCCTGTATCTCCCTCCTGCCGAGCGGGGGTAACTGAGGCTGCGATCAACACCCAGACGAGGCGGTGAGAAGTGCGAAGTATCCCGACCAGAGCCTAGCTGAGAGAGCAAGATCCGAGGTATACAGAGGCCCACCAGGTTCCGAAGTTCCGAAGTTTCGAGTCGAGCCGAGCCCAGTCCAGTCAAGTCCGAGTCCAGTTCAGTTCAGTTCCGAGGCCTTCCGTTCCGAGCTACCCGGTGAGTACCATTATCGGGGAGGCGTTCTGACGTGCACATAGGTTGTGCCGGTCAAGACGGGTTTGGGTACACAAATCCGGTCTGCACTGTTTCAGCAGTGTATCTGTACTGTTTAGCAGTATATCAAGTATGTCTAGTATATAATCCAGAATTACCTAGTTAGTGCCGAGTATCATGTTTAGTGACTAGTTCCCTAAATGGCCATTATTGTTGTTCATTAAATGCTAAATGTTAAAATGTTTTAAATACGTTCTGTATATTGTGGTGTGAATGACTGTTCATTATTGTGTTTTGTTGTATTAAACGTGTTCAGAATTAGGTACCAGATCAGATCAGTTCTCAAAAATGCCGCTCTTTTCGAAATTAAGACAGATAAAAACTAGAAAAGGGGTACTCGAAGAAGCTGTTCCCATTCCTCCTAGGGACACTCCAGGGTACTTCATGTATCACAAACATGGCCTAGACGCCATATTATTTCTCGATTTATGGGTAGACTACACTAAGGAATTACCAGAAAGTCAGAGGTGGCCCGCAGCTGGGACCTGGGATGCAGATTGCATCGTGAAAGTAGAGGAAGAATTATGGAAAAAGAAAGCTAGACAGTCACAAAAAGATGCCATTGAATTATGGTGTAAAGAATCGTATAGACGTACAGAAAAAGCACGTAGACAGGAAGAGAAGAGTAAGGAGAATTCAGATAAAGTCCGAGAAAATTTATTAATTGAAGAAGGTACTCGAGTACAATCAGAACAAACAGACAGACAAAGAAATGCCCTTATGAATGGTATGTATCCTCTTCTGGCCAAAGGATTACCTAAGGCTACTCTGGAGATACCCAAAGACTTGCCACCCCCATTGTTTCCGATAAAAGTACATCCCAAAGGGCATCCCAGAACCGCAGAAGATGTTTTTCTTTCCTCTTATTTAGACGACGCAGCTCCCGAGTATGCTAATGCTGCGCCACATAGACCGCCTGCCGAGGGGGTTCAACGCCAAGACCCTCCTCCGTCTGTACCTCCGCAACAACAAACTCCGACACAAGTTCCGGCAAGCACATCTGTTTCTACAGCTGTACCCACATCTATGGTTGCTATATCACGTTCAACGAATCCTTTCACATCCAGCACCCCAGGTGGTGCTACGGGAGGTGCATCCAACATTTTTTCCACGCCACCCAGAGTAAATAAACTTTCCTTTCAAGAATTAGCCCACCAACGTACGCCCAAACTAGTAACTCCCGACACGCTTAAGGAACTTCTAATAGATTGTAGATATGATCCTGTACCCGGCAAAGAGGATGAAATGCTGCTGGCATCATTACGTATCCGACGAGCTGCAATGTATTTAGGGAGGCTACCAGGAATGACTACACATTTAGAAAATATATATCACTTTGTCCAGTCAGGACGAGATTCTGAAAGTATTAATAGAGCCTTGGAGTACCAGAAAGTGGAGATACAGGGGGAACTGTTACGTTTCCTCATAAATTGTGTGATCAGAAATCAAGACCGACCAGGGGTAAATCCGGAAGAAATGCAAATTCTTACCACATGGAGTCGGAATATATCAGAGGGAAGACATGATAAACGATCATGTATAATAGCTATGTGCCGCAAGATCCGCAAAGAAGTAGAACGAATACACGAAGAAAGATTAGCAGTAGACGAGCCTGAACAAACCGAAGAGGAGGAAGAATTAGAATTGCCCACAGGACAGTTAGAAACAGTGGCCTATGTAGGTAGAGGAAGATCTCGCAATAATACTAGATGCTTTACTGATCCGATACGTCCGATACGTCCAGATAATAACAGAAATTTCCAAACCCCTATAATAAATATAAGGTCCCCCGAGCATTCGTTCCAAGCTGCTGACAAATTACTCCGAGAACGAAGGGGTTATCATATACTCGATTCTATGGACGAACAAGAATTAGCCAGGTCAGCCGTTCACTGGGTTGATAGTCCCGGAAAATATAGTGATGACACATTAGCGCACACGTTTTTGAACCTTACCCCAGATGAACAGCGTTTAGCTGGTATCTATATGATTCAACAACTCCTTATATTATATAAAAGTCAACACTCCGATCCTGGTCCCTTACCTAATATCTTGACCGAACTACTCACGAATAAATGGAGAGGTTCAGGTACTGAGTTAATTAGAGAAATACTAGAATCCAGAAAGCAGTACATTCTTTTTGTATGTCCTGAACATGTCTCACTGCCCATAAAAGAAAGAACGACGTATTACATGGATAGACAGAATCCCTTACGCGAAGTGCACCCGATAAAAGGTGATGACAATCAGTTTAAACGTGTGTTTGTATACACACCTATATCTAAAATAGAACTATTAGAAATGAAGAAAGTGGTACCCAGTCATGACAAAGACCCAGCGGGTTTCCACCGTGAAATTAAAGACATGCTGCTCATGGGAGAGTATACCTATCCCGACATTATGACAATATTGAAGGTATTAATGCCTGCGGGCATTTACGAAAAACTCAAGGAAAAGGATTGGGAGGTGGGAGACCAGAAGATAGATTGGACAGCATTAGAAAACGAAGAAAAAGCTCGAGGTCCAGGTTCAGGGCTTGGGGAAAAGACCAAAACACTACCAGGTTTACTAGTACAGGTACTGCCACGTTTATTAACTACGAAAAAGGAAGACTGGGGTGCAATCTCAGCCTGTAAACAAAAGCACGATGAGGACACTAGTGATTTCTATGCCCGATTCGAAAAATGTTTTGGTATAAATAGTGGAATAAAAGCAAGTAGCGAATCGTATCCACATCTGTTTGTGACAAAATTAGTTGAAAATTCCTTGCCCTAAGTTAAGAATAGAGTATTGAAATTCGAGAGTACCTGGCAAGGTAACTCTCCGTCACAAATGTTACAAATGCTACAGTACCATCACAATAGAATTAGAGAAGAACAAGAACATGAACAAAGACGCATGAAAGACACGAAAATGAAAATGCTAGTTTCTCAGACAGTTCCAGCTGACGGTCATAAAAAGGGTATGACACAGTCCAGTGTTTCAACCGGTCCTGTAAAAGGGACATGCAACTATTGTAAACAGCCAGGTCATTATGTACACGATTGTCCAGTTTTAAAACATAATATCGCCACAGGTAATACAAAAGAAAGACCACGGCCACTTAGACAGGATCAGAACCAACAAGGAGCTCCGCAGCATGCACAGTCCATGCCAGCTCCGCAACAATCTATGACAGCTCCACCATCGCAGCCTATTGCTGCCACACAAACAACGACACGACAGATGTACCAGACCGCACAGTATGATTATCCTGATTATCAACGATACTCATGAAACAGCCTAGAGAGGGAAGTTGGCTTACCCCTTATCGAGGTCCCTGTAGATCAAGAAGGACCTTATGTACACAGTAAATTATTAGGCCAAGACAGAAAATTTCTACTTGATACAGGGGCAAGCCGAACAACCATAAAACGTAGTGAAGTTCCAGGGGCACCCCTCTCAGGCTCACAGAATATTTCCCTTGGCTTTTCAGGAAAACCTATCGTTAATGAAGTATCACAGCCTCTTCCCCTTACAATTGGTCCCTTGACACGAACTACAGATTTATTGCTTACTAAATCATGTCCAGAAAACCTGTTAGGTATAAAAACTTTGAAAGCTCTAGGAGCTATAATATGTTGTTCTCCGGAAGGAGTAAGATTGTTTTTACGTGATTTCAAAGGGCACTACGTGTCCCGAGACATGGATCACCGACTGCAGACTTTACCCACACATTTATGGGCACAAGGCCCTACAGATGTTGGTTGCATGAACATTACACCATATCGAGTCACACTAAAGGCAGGAGTGGTACTACCACGAATGCGACAATACAAGTTACCCCCAGATGCTGTAGTGGCTTTACTGCAAATCATTGACGAACTTATTACCCAAGGAGTGGTTGTGGAAACCGACTCCAATGTATGTAATTCACCGATAATTCCGATTCTTAAACGAACTGATCCGAAAGCCCCGCCAGTATATCGATTGGTTATTGATCTGCGCGAATTAAATAAATGTATTGTACCACAATACCCCGTAGTCCCAGATATTTCTTCATTACTGACAGCCATTGATTCCGAAGCAACATTCTTTACTGTAATTGATCTCAAGAATGCCTTTTTCAGCGTCCCAATAGATCCGGAAAGCCAATACTTGTTCGGATTTAGTTTAAATGGACGAAGCTTTAAATTCACACGCGCACCTCAAGGATTCACAGAAAGCCCCAGCATCTATAGCCAAGCACTGAAACGAGAACTTGACAGTATACACATGCCAGTCAACACTGCCCTGCTTCAATATGTCGATGATCTGCTGATCACCGCTAGAAGCGAACATGAATGTAAAAAAGCCTCACTGACGGTTTTACAATTCTTGGCCGAAAAGGGGCACAAGGTGTCCCCTTCTAAGCTGCAATTCTGTGTCCAGCGAGTTGTTTACCTTGGTCACTCGCTGTCCAAGGAGGGAAGGCAGCTTACACCAGATCGCATCCAGTTAATTGCTAACATGCCAATACCCAAGACACAAAAGGAGGTGCGGGCTTTTATAGGCCTCACTTCATATTGTAGGCAGTGGATCCCTCAGTATGCATTTCTTGTGTTTGAAAGCTTTTATTAAAGAGTTGATAACAAAAGAAAGATACCAGCATACATTGCAATAATACAGAAACCATTGAAAACTTAACACTGCTAATATCACAGTTAAAAATCTACAAAGCATTTTAAGAGAATTTTAACATTGAGGGAGGGAATGGGAGGGATAGGATAGGGGAGGAAAAGAGGGGGAAAGGGAAAGGAAGACATAAAGAACATAATATAGACCATACATTATCTAATAATTACGACACATATTCAAATCGTATAAATCAGCGATGCAAAATTACCATCATAAAACAAGCAATAGTATTAAACAAAACCCATACTGGAAAGCAAGAGGAGAGAGTTCTAGACGTTCAAGGAGGTTTAAAATTTTCTGCATTGAGACATATAGGTTTCTTTAGGGCCAAGCAGTCCAAATAAGTGGTAAGAGGCAACCAGAAAAAATCAACATTACGAACAGGTTTACAAGTGGAGGCAAAGGAGACGTCCAATCTGTGAAAGTGGCATAATGAATTCCACCAGCCTTGTAAGGAAATAGAAGCTAGAGATTTCCAGTTTGAAGAAATGTGTTGGAAGGCAAGCGCAAGTGTCAGGTCAAAGAGACCGTGTAGATGAGCAGGGAGATTCAAGGAATCAGAGAGGCTACCCAAGAAGAGAAAAGAGTTTGTGAAAGAGGAAGGAAGAGGGAAGATACGAGAGAGGCATGACCACACTTTCCCCCAGAAGGTAGAAACAACTGGGCACAGAAAAAACATGTGAAAAAGGTCAGCATCAGAAGAGCCACAGGTCCAGCATTTAGAGTCAGAGGAGGGAGAAAAGCGGGATAAAGAAAGGGGAGAAAGGTAGAGCCTGTGATACAGATAAAATAAGGATTGAGTAAGAGAAGCAGAGCGGGAAATTTTTAAAGATCTGGACCACAACTCATCCCACAGAGCAATCGGCCAAGTACAACAAAAATCCGATTCCCAAGAAAGCTCCACTTTAGATTTGACACGATTAGGATTAGGAGACACAAAAGATTTATAGATGAGAGATGCTTTAGGGAGTGTAGCAAGAATATTAAGAAGAGAAGGAGGAGGTGACGATGATGATGAGGAGGGAAGAGAATAATAACGATCAAGGATAATTGCCATGAGGGTTGTGAATTTCCGCAGAAAGGAACGAGGGCACCGAAATAAAAGTTGAAATTGGGGAAAAGAGCAAGGGGATACACCGTCAAAAAGTTGGTTGACCCACATTACGCCCTTTACCCTCCATGCTCTCCAAAAAATGGGTCTATTTTTGAAAAGAATAAGAGAGTTATACCAAATAGGAGAATTTAAGAAGGATGTACGTGTGACCTCGGAGGGAAGAACCAAAGGACTTAAAAGAGAAGAGGTATGTTTGAATAGGGGGCAAAGAGAAAAAGGACTCCTGGCAGAGAATCGCATCACCTCAGCAAAGGAGAAGGGTAAAAGTAAAGATTGTTCAATGAGAAGCCAAAGGGGCGTAAAAGGAGAAATAGTTGATGAGATCCATCTCGAAGCTTGACGTAAAGAAAAGGATCTATGATAAAGACGGAAATCAGGGAAGTTAACCCCACCATTAGATTTAGGCTTGCGGAGGGTGGCAATAGAAATTCTGGATTTCTTACCTTTCCAAAGAAAACGAGAAAGGAGAGAATCGATTTTTTTAAAGTGAAATGTAGGGATATGAACCGGTAACATAGAGAAGGTATAAATTAAAATAGGGGCAATCATCATTTTAATTGAATCCAAACGACCCCACCAGGAAAGAAAGAGGGGATTCCAGGCTGAGAGCGACTGATCAATCCTGGAAATAACTGCCGACAAATTCAATTTAACCGAGGATGAGATGGAATTGGAAAACAGAATGCCAAGGTACTTAATCTTGGAGCTACTCCAGGCAAAACCAGTAGCAGTGAAAAGATGGGGGAGGCAGGATGGGGTGAGAGGGAGAATTTCGGTTTTGTCCGAGTTGATCTTATAACCGGAAACCAAAGAAAAGGAGTGAAACTCGGATAACAAGGGGGGAACGGAGGACTCAGGATCAGAAATAAATAATAAGATGTCATCCGCATAGGCAGAAAGTTTCAACTGATTAGAGCCATATGGGAAACCAGAAATGGAAGTGTTATTGCGAATGGAGGATAAAAAGGGTTCGAGAGATAAGACAAAAAGAAGTGGGGAAAGAGGACAACCTTGGCGAACACCCCTCTGAAGATTAAAAGATGGAGAGAGTTGTCCATTCACAAGTACCGAGGCCTTGGGGGCAGAATATAGGAGAGAGATAAGGGATATAAATTTGGGACCAAAGCCATGCCACCGCAATGAAGCAAACAAAAAAGACCAGTCAACCCTGTCAAAGGCCTTCTCAGCGTCAACAGAGATAGCAGCAAGAGGGGTTGAAAGTGAGGGAGCTTTATTTAGGACGTTAAGAAAAAGGCGAGAGTTGTCCGAAGTAAGCCTGCCCTTAACGAAGCCGCATTGCTCTTTGCCAATGAGATGAGGCATAAGGGGGTCTAGGCGCATTGCAAGTAATTTGGCAAAGATTTTGTAGTCTACATTAACTAACGAAATCGGTCGGTAATTTTTACAAAATTGGTGATCGCGACCTTCTTTGGGGATCAGACAGATGGTAGCATCTTGAAAAGTGCCTTCAGCCTTGCCAGATGAGGAAAATGATTGAAAGAGGATTAAAAGTTTAGGTAGTAAAATGTCTGAAAAGTGCAAATAAAATTCCACAGGAAAGCCGTCAGGGCCAGGGGTTTTGCCTTTAGTAAGGGATGTCAAGGCTGCAGAGAGTTCATGGAGAGAGAGATCGAGGTCAAGGTCCGGAAAATTCAGGTGAGAATTAGACGGATTAGGGAGTTTCTCAAAATAACTCTGAATAAGGGAAGGAGTGGGAGGACACTCTGGGGTATAGAGATTCTGATAGAACAATTGAAACTGCTCAAGGATTTCTTTGTCTTTGTGGAGAAGACTGCCAGCAGAAGAATATATAGAGTCTATAAGAGTGCGCTCCTTACGGGATTTAAGATAATTGGCCAAGAGCTTACCAGATTTATTGCGACCTCCGTAATACCGTGCACTACTGCGAAGAAGAATCGAAGAAGCATTATCCGTAGTTAATTTGTTGAATTCTAGTTTAGCACGCAGGAGATCTGGTGACATAAGTTTATCAGAAGAAGTGTAGAACTGGTGCTCCAGAAATTTTATATGGGCCAGGGAGGACTTCCGCTTTTGAGTAAACTGTTTCTTCTTCCGAGAGACAAAGTCAATGATAAAACCCCTCGCAGAGGCTTTAAAGGAATCCCACAGAGTGTGAGAAGAAATGCTAGGGTCTGAATTAAGAGAAAAAAATTCCTCAACGAAAGAGCGAAAGGAAGAAGAAAAATTGGGATCTGTAAGAAGTGCACTATTAAAGCGCCAACGGGAGGGTTTAGGATGTGGTGGGAGTAGGTCAAAATCTGTCACGATGGGAGCGTGGTCCGAGATGACAATAGGTTCAATAGAAGAAGACAGAACATTCTGAGATAAAGATTTAGAGAGGAAAATATAGTCAAGGCGAGAGAAAGATGAGTGAGGAGGAGAGAAAAAGGAATAATCCAACGTGTCAGGGTGTGAAAGACGCCAAGAGTCGATAAGGTGTGATTGTGAAATAGTATTAAGAAATTGTTTGTGGGGTTTGTGTGGTGTGAAACGGACTGTGGATTTACGGTCAAGGAACGGGTCAACAATCTGGTTGCAATCACCACCAAAAACAAATGATACATCCTTATATTGAACACATTTCTCTGTAATCAAAGGCCAAAAAGAACAGTCTGCTTGTACAGGCCCATAGACATTAAAAACAGTCAAAGGGATAGAGTTTAGCAGTAATTTGGCCAGTATCCAACGACCTTCAGAGTCCGTCTCCTGGGACAGAACCGTACATTTAAGCCTCTTGTGACAGAGGATAGCAACTCCATTCTTTTTGTTGTCAGAGGGTGAAAATAAAACTGTACCCACCCAACTTCTTTTTAACTTCAGAGATTCAACATCATTAAGGTGAGTTTCTTGCAAGAGAGCAATATCTGGATTGTAGGAGGCCAAATGGGACAAAACTCTCTGCCGCTTAATAGGGTTAATGAAACCTTTTACATTCCAGGTAATAACTTTGAATTAACAAATAACATAGAATCAAATAGAATAGAAGAGGTAAAGAAGAAGAGGCATACGCAAAAGACAAGTCGAAAAGGAGAAAACTTGAGAAATATCGATAAAATGGATATATAGGACAAGAACAAATTGATAGCGACAGGAGAAAAGAAAAGGGTATGTCTAATAAGTAAGAGGGGAGAAAAAGGAAAAGAGGATAGGAAAAAGGAAAAAAAAAGAATTACAAAAAGAGACAGTACATATCCAAAAAGGATGACTGAAGACAACATACCTGAGTGGGAGATGAAAAAGGAAGACAATGGGACAATGGCGACACTCAACAGGATGTGCCTCCCATAATTGGGAGTCCGAACCGGACCAGGACTTGAGAACGTAGGAGAAGAATCAAACGAGTAGAGGAGAAGTAAATCACTCAATCTATATGAAGAATAAAGAAAACAATTGACTGAGGGACACTATGAATAAAAAAGAGAGAAAACAAACAACTACCATATAACGAAGAAAATAACAGCTCATAAAGCTAGTCGGAGAACAAACATGAAAGAGGAAGAGCCATATTGAAACAGCTCTATAGAATATCAAAAATCCAACATGGTAATGTAACAAAGAACAAGTGCGAATAAAAGGACACAAAATCTGTAAGGAAACAAGAAGTTGAAATGATCAGCCATTAGGAGAAGAGGAGGTTTCCATGCCATTGGGAGACTGAATATGAATAAAGTTTTTAAGTTCCGCAGGATTTTGAAAAGTCCATGTTTGATTTTGATAAGTAACCTTGAAGAGGCATGGATGGAATAAACCATATCTAGCACCAAGAGAGCGTAAGGGAGGACGAAGATTGAGGAATTCTTTTCGCCTGGCTGCAGTAGCATTGGAGACATCCTGTGAAAGATACACCCTCTGACCCATCCATAAAATTTGACGTTTAGATCTGGCTGCAGAGAGGATTGAGAGAAGATCTGTAAACTTCAGGAAAAGAATAATAACACCCCGTAGTTTAGTGGTAGTAGATGTGCGAGGACCAAGCCTGTGAGCTCTCTGGATACTTAGAGAAGTGGAGGATGGCATGTCTAAGAGCTTCGGGAGAAAGGAGGTGAAGAATGAGACAGGGTCATCTCCTTCCAAGGATTCTGGCAAACCATAAATACGTAGGTTATTTCTTCTGTTTCTATTTTCCAAATCCTCAGCCTGTTGTTGAAGGGCGAGGACCGATTTCTCCAAGGATGAAATTCGTTGTGAGTTAGCTGGAATCTCTGCGACCTGTTGTTCCACAGATGACACTCTGTTTTCTATTGCGGACCATTTCTCCTCAAGAACTTGCATCTTGTTATTGGTTTCCTCTACAAATGGTCGCAAAGCGCGTATCTCATCCAGAAGAAGTTCCATAGAGATGGTAGATGGAGTTTTATCAGGAGAGGGAGGATCTTGCTTCAGGCGCTTAGAGGATGTAGCAGGTGAAGAGGGTTTACCTCCAGAGGGCTGCGCAGAGGAGGAACGATTAGAAGAAACTCCAGCCATGTGGTCAGCGTTAGCAAGAGAGTCCAATGCCGAGAAGGATGAAGATGTTGCCAAAGGAATTCGTTTGGAAGGAATAAAAACAAACTTTGGATTACGCAGCTTTCCCATAAATACACAACCTCTGGGTGCCAGATACACGACGTCTCAATTGATGATGTGGAACTTGAACACAACTCATACAGTCAAGGGAGCATCTCATGCACCGTTAGGATCTCCTTTATAGCGAACAGGACATTTGAAGAAAATGAAGTAAATGTTCCATACATATGCCACCCTCTGAGAAACTACGCAGCATTCCCATAAGTGTGCAGCCTCTGGGCGTCAGATACACTGAGTTACAATTGGTGGTGCATAGCTTGAACACAGTTTATGTATTTATGTAGATAAGAGAGTATACTATGTACCTTTAAAGTCTTCTACATGAGGAACAGGGTATCTGAGAAAAGTGAAGTATATGCACGCTCCCGAGAGCCAAATGTACAATTTCTCAGCAAATGGCGTAAGGCAAGGATACAGAGTGTACAATCCAGGAATACGTTATTCATCAATAGAGTTTCCTATGTAGCGGGTAGTTGAAGTAAATGACTCCAAAGCAGTGGTGTGCATCGCTCGGTAGTAGAAAATAGTTTAGGAGAATTGTACAGCAAATGGCAAGCTGAGCGCTGAAACAAACATCTTGAGATGAGAATTAGGAATTATCCACTTTGGCACCTATATTTAGATAAACAATGACGAGGGAGGTATGGAAGTATTGTAGCGAGCATCACGTAAAAATTATCTCCACAGAAGCGGCAGTTTCCGAGTCGCGCATATACAAAATGGCGGGCGTTTCAGGAAACAATTGCAGTGAAGAAAAGAATATGAAGCGCAGCATGCTGAATTTCAAGAGTAGGCTCACCGGACGCGCGAGGCAATCCGGAACAGAATGCGGGCTGAAAGCAAGTTGAACTGGACGAGAAACTGCATCGGTACCGTCTGAGAAGGTCCCGGTACGACGGAGCGGAATCCCTAGGCGGCCATCTTGCGCGGCGCCTTAGCCACGCCCCCCCTCAGTATGCATTTCTAGCAAAACCACTCATTCAGTTGACAACACAGGAGGCAGCCACATCGACTGTCCTCCCTTGGACTCAGGAACATACACAAGCTTTTGAAAGCCTAAAGAAAGCTTTATGTCAAGCACCTGTCTTAGCAACACCATGTTACAGTAAACAGTTTACACTCTTTGTTACAGAACGCAAAGGTACTGCTTTGTCAGTACTCACACAGGAACAAGCAGGATCACACAAACCATGTGCTTATTTTTCTAGTACATTAGATCCCGTAGCTCAGGCTCTGCCTGCGTGCCTGAAATCAGTGGCAGCGACAGCTTTAGCAATCAGACAAAGCGATGCCATAGTGTTAGGACATCAATTGACAGTACAAGTACCACACGCAGTAGAGGTTCTCTTGAACCGAACGCAAACACAACACTTGACTATAGCAAGACTCACTGGTTACGAACTAACATTGTTTCAGCCACACATAGAAATCAGACGTTGTAGTACATTGAATCCCGCCACACTGTTACCAGTAAACGGAACAGACCCACTAGCACATGATTGTATTGAAGTTATTACTATCACGACGAAACCTAGACAAGACTTGACAGACGTCCCATTGTCAGACCCAGACCTGACGTTGTATGTAGATGGTTCATGTATGAGAACAAGTACAGGAGAGCTAGTGGCCGCGTATGCAGTCACAACAGACACTGAAGTCGTTGAAACAAATCGTATTAATACCTTGTCAGCTCAAGCAGCAGAGCTCATCGCTCTGACACAAGCCTGTATTCAAGCCACAAATAAGAAAGTCAACATATACACTGATTCACGTTATGCATTCGGAGTTGTACATGACTTCGGCGTGCTGTGGCGAGAGAAAGGTTATTTAACTTCTCACGGTGCCCACATTCAGCACGGACCCCTCATTCATGCCTTATTAGATGCAATACATCTACCCACTGCAATATCAATTATGAAATGTAAAGCTCATACGAAAGTTACTGATATCATTTCCCAAGGCAATGATCTAGCTGACAAAACAGCTAAACAGACTGCTCAAACTCACACATCTGACATGACAAAGACAATAGTCCCGACACCAACACATTGCATGATGGTTAAGGATCCCGCTCTTGACGTAATTGACATACAGACACATGCTACACCAGACGAAATAAAGAAATGGACTGAATTAGGAGGGATCCAAACGGATCAAGGATGGATGACGAAGGAAAAATCTGTATGGTTTCTTCCTGATTCAATGGTCCAAGTTATCATAAATACAATACATAGTCCTGCCCACCTAGGAGAAAAAGCTATGCTAGACAGCATTCAACACATTTGGTTCAACAAACATTTACGAGCAGCAGCTAAACAAAAAGTCCGTACCTGTATGATCTGCTGTCAGTTTAACCCAGGTAAAAGCATTCCCGTAGAACAAGGTGGATTTCAGCCTCCTGATCACCCTTTTGAAGTCCTCCAGATGGATTATATCCAGATGGAACGATGTCGAGGATTCAAATATGTTCTTGTAGTTGTCTGTGCTCTGTCCCGTTGGACAGAAGCATACCCGGTTTCAGATTACACTGCCCCGACTACTGCCAAACAGTTAGTTCGAGAATTCTTCCCACGGTACGGTTTACCACGTGCTGTCTACTCAGATAACGGCCAGCCGTTTTCATCCGAACTAATGAAACACGTTTCACTTTTGTTAGGATATCAATGGAGGTTTCATTGTGTCCGACACCCCGAGGCAGCAGGTCTCGTGGAACGACATAATCAAACTCTGAAAATTAGATTGTCCAAAATATGTAGAGAGAAAGGTGTCGACTGGGTAGTAGCCTTACCAGTTGCACTCTTTTACATGAGAATGGTAGCACATTCTCGAACAGGGCTATCCCCTTATGAGGTGATCTTCGGTAGACCACCAAATATGTGGGGGACGCCTATACCACGCAAAATAACTGATGTAGACTGTAATATGCTGACAGATTACCTAGCTTCCTTGATGTCTGCACTACAATCTTGTCGTTCACAGGTAGCTGCAGCCTTTCCCGACAACACCGAGGTGAAACCCCATGACGTAATTCCAGGAGACTTGGTGTTAGTGAGGAACTTTGACCGGAAGTCTCAGCTGGATCCTAGGTGGAAATCGCCGCAACTCGTACTGTTAACCACGAGGACAGCCGTGAAGATCGAAGGTCGAAAAGGCTGGATACATTCAAGTCATATCAAGAAATTTCATGGACTACCGTCCGATGTAAACGACACACCTCGCGTGTCTTCACCGATTGACTCAAAGCTTCCTTTGGTTTAACTGAATGACAAAGAACTATATAGACTAAAACTACGGTCCAATCAGTCAGACAATTTGATTGTTTAAGTCCTCTCCAAGGTGAATCGGTTGAATTTGTCTCTGACATGTATCCTTTGGACCGGAATAGAGAAGGAGATAATCAAATCCAGTTGAAAAAACATGCGTACTGTAAATCACTGCGTAGTCATTGTACAGTGACGTTATTAATTCTGTTTTTCTTATGTCTTTTAATAATCGCTGCAAGTATATTGTTGCACATATATTATCCTATTTCTAAACATGTTTACAATATTACTGCTGAACATTCTTTTAGCGAATTTCCCCCGCATGAGTTGTCATATAGATTTGCGCTGCGCAATAACACTTTTATTAGTATGTTACATCATTCCCATCAGGCTAGCAATGCTACAAATTGTTGGATATGTGGCCGACTCCCTCCCTATCAGAACTATAAGGGAATTCTGCCTCTCTTTCCATATCCGTTCACACACAATGGCTCCTGTGGAGCATGGTTTAGTTTAACCAATTCCATAGATTCGAATTCCGCAGTTTATCAAGACAAATGGGTATGGGGAAACCTGAACTTAGTTTTGCTTAAAGTCTGTTACCCTAACAAGGAGGGACTTCCCAAAAGAACAGGAACTGATCTAGAAAATGAAGTATATGGATTAGGTAATTTCACGCTTAATCTCATGATCCTGAATGTCGAATCTGAAGCTACACCAATATTACCCGCCATGTCCGTATTCCCAGAAAAAGGGGAACTATGTATAAAAAAGAATGGCTCCATACACATGGGCCATAGTAAATGCACCACTGTAATAGAATTCAGTGATCAAGGCAAGTCTACATTTAGAGCTTCTCGCCATTCCTACTTCGTATGTGGTCAGACTGCATATACCCGTTTGCCTCTAGATTGGGATGGTACCTGCTACATCGGATTCCTTTTGCCACCTGTTTTCCTAGCTCCTCCTGATTATCATAGAAATACTCATTTAGTACACAATAGAGAACGGAGAGATCTCCCAATAGTCGACTATACTGAAACAGCATGGGAAAAATACACAGATTTCAATAAGGGTTTCTTTCCTTATATAGGTACAGTCACTAATAGTAAGCTGATACGTAGATTAACCAGAACCCTTGAAGCAGTAGTAAACGAAACTATTTCCGCCTTAGGCAATTTAACAGAAGAGCAGTCTGCTATGCGGATTGTTGTGCTTCAAAATCGTCTTGTCCTTGACGTCATTCTGGCCGATAGGGGCGGAGCTTGTAGGGTCATCGGATCAAATTGTTGCATTTTCATACCAGAAAATTCGCCATCTGTATATAAAGCCATAACTCGCCTTCATAAGATTGTAAGCCAGATACACCAGAATACAGGCACCTGGACTTGGTCCGGTTGGTTTTGGAGTGTATTATCTACCTTTGGATGGAGGGTCCTATCCTTCCTAGGTATTGGCTTTCTCATACTATTCAGTTGCTGCTTATGTCTACAATGTGGGCCAGCGATTTGTGGTCTATGTGCCACCTCGTGTATCCCACATCCAAGTTTTCATTCAAGATTCCGGAAGAAGAAAGAAGAACAAATGATGTTATATGAACAAATCAACGGATTGATGAAGATTGATATTTCTTAAGGGCAAGTAGGGGACAAGGAGGGAATGTGGAAATATGGATTTTTATGATCAGTTATGTCCCCTATCTTGGACCCCAACGGTTTCATGTATAAATCATAAGTACATGTATGTTTCCTCCAGTTTCAGTTATGAAGACGCAAACACATGTGCGTCCACCGTCAACATGTCCTCTTTCAGATCCGCCATGAATGGGCCGGATATTCTATTCCTAAGTATGAAAGGCCACCGGCTTTATATGGTTCATTTATCCCATTTTACAGTCCAGGCGAGTAGGCCCTGATTCTGCTATCAAGCCTTTTCTGCCTTCTGCCTCTGAAAGCTCCAGTCTGAGCTCGCATCTGTACCCATGAACTTTGTCCTACTCCCTGTGCGGCTAACGGTGCCTGACTCGACCTGTCTGCTTGCCAAAAACTGTATTTCACCTTCAAGATTATCTGCTCTGCCCCGCTCTTCACCCAATGCATTCCTGTCTAGTAGTTTAAGTAAACATTCTTTCAGCTACCGAGCAAAAGGCCCGGCTTCTCTGTCTTTATGCAAGTAATTCATAGCCCTGTTACTATGGAAGATTTCTGCCCTCGCATCTAGTGTAGACACTTAGACGCTTGTACACGCACTAACAGTCAGTATAGTCAGTATAGAATAAGATTCTATCCTAAGAGACCTTTCTTTTTGGATAACACAGTTCTTTAAACATAGGATGTTAGATATGATTTGGGATTAGGTTGACATAACCCCAGACTTCTGTCTCCACATGTAGAGCTAAATGTCAAGTCCCCTTCACCCCCTAGTTGCACGTCAATCACACGTCATGCTGCTGCACGCGCATCTCTGCCAAGTATTTCTGCTGACATTGCGAAATTCTTTCATGGAACCACCCATTTATGACATCATATCCAATGACGTTCTTTAAGTTACGCCCGGTTACACCTATTTTAGTTACGCATGTATGTTCTTATCTTTGTTATCAACTGTTACGCCTCCTGCATCTGTTTCACTGTAATGCCTATTGTATAAAAATGATTACTTGTCAATAAAGTTTGTTCTTCACTTCCTGAACCTTCGTGGTGATGGAATATGGAGTCCATCGATTCGAATTGATTTTGAAATAAAGCCCGTTCCGAACCTCTAATACCACGGATTCTGCCTCTTATTTTACTGAGCTATTATTATAGATTTTCCGCATCAAATTAAGTCCCGGTAATTAAATTATTTACCACAGTGCACTGTAATTTGTCAGCACTTTATATAGAAGGAGGTGCACAATAAAGGTGCACGAGAAAAGTAAAGGTGCATGGCATCTGCATGGTGCAGCATGAAAAGCCGCAGAGATTTGGCATCGGTAAATTACGAACACCACGGCGTACTGTAGTAGCTGTCCATAAAGCATTTCAACTCCTTGTTAGGGCAGCAAGCACTATAGAGTAAGTAGTAAATAAGCAGTAAGCACTATATAACTCACCATAAAAAAAAACGCTGCAGAATACATGCTGGAGCCCGTGTCTGCACTGTGTAAGTGTGTTTGTGTGTGTGTATATATAAGTGTGTGTGTTTGTGCCGGTGTGTAATTGTGTCTGTGTGTATGGTTGTGTGTTTGGTTGTTTGTGTATCTGTGTGTATGTGTTTGTGTGGGTGTGCAAGTGTCTGTGTGTATGGGTGTGTGTTTCTATGGGTAGGTGTGTGTGTGTTTGTGTGTGTTTAAGTGTATGTGTGCGCGTGTGTGCATTTTGTGTGTGTATGTTTGAGTGTGTGTGTGTGTGTTTGTGTGCAGGTGTGCAAGCGCACAAGCGTGCAAGGGAGCCTGGGTCTGTAAGTGCATGGGTGTGTGTATGCATGAACTGGTGTGTGAGGGGGAAGAGATGCAAACATGCACTGCTCCTGCTTTTCTACCTCCTCCTTGTAAAGAGCATTCCCTGGCTGCTGCCCTTAGTGAAGCTCCTTCTGGGTGAAGAAAGTTTGCCCTGCCTCTATTCACTCTATCCTGCAGGAGCATTGACTGCTGAGTTGTATCCCGTATATGAGGGAAGCTTGCTCTGCCGCCACCCGTGCTGTATGTTCCATCTCTTTGATGGAAGCTCGCACTGCTGCCGCCCGTGCTGTATGTTCCATCTGTTTGACGGAAGCTTGCTCTGCTGCCACCCGTGCTGTATGTTCCATCTGTTTGATGGAAGCTCGCACTGCTGCCGCCCGTGCTGTATGTTCCATCTGTTTGACGGAAGCTTGCTCTGCTGCCACCCGTGCTGTATGTTCCATCTGTTTGATGGAAGCTCGCACTGCTGCCGCCCATGCTGTATGTTCCATCTGTTTGACGGAAGCTTGCACTGCTGCCGCCCGTGCTGTATGTTCCATCTGTTTGACGGAAGCTTGCTCTGCTGCCGCCCGTGCTGTATATTCCATCTGTTTGATGGAAGCTTGCTCTGCTGCCACCCGTGCTGTATGTTCCATCTGTTTGACGGAAGCTTACTCTGCTGCTGCCCGTGCTGTATGTTTTCCATCTGTTTGACGGAAGCTTACTCTGCTGCCACCCGTGCTGTATGTTCCATCTGTTTGATGGAAGCTCGCACTGCTGCCGCCCATGCTGTATCTTCCATCTGTTTGATGGAAGCTCGTACTGCTGCCGCCCGTGCTGTATGTTCCATTTGTTTGACGGAAGCTTGCTTTGCTGCCACCCGTGCTGTATGTTCCATCTGTTTGATGGAAGCTCGCACTGCTGCTGCCCGTGCTGTATGTTCCATCTGTTTGACGGAAGCTTGCTCTGCTGCCGCCCGTGCTGTATGTTTCCATCTGTTTGACGGAAGCTTGCTCTGTTGCCACCCGTGCTGGATGTTTTCCATCTGTTTGATGGAAGCTTGCTCTGCTGCCGCCTGTGCTGTATGTTCCATCTGTTTGACGGAAGTTTGCACTGCTGCCTACATCCCTCCTCGCCGATATGATGGGGATACTGGAACAGTTGATGCTTAGTCCTGATGCTGTGCTTGCTCTGCATCTCAGAGAAGCTTGTACTGTCCTTGTGCACCAGAGTCCGAGCATCCCCCCGGCTGTCTTCACCGCTGCGGACCACGTACTGCCTTTCCTCTGCAGGTAGCTTACATTGCTGCTTCAGTGCTGTACCTGTTTTATAGTACACAACATGATGGGGGGGGGGAATGAATGCCTCAATTAATCTCAGCCACGCCCATCAGTCTGGGCACCATTCCAATCCATCAATTCTTAGCCCATGTGTATTATTTCAGATGGGGCCAACCATTTGCAAATCAATCTTGGACATGCCCCAGGAGGGACCCTAACCTTTGTGAAGGTAAATTCTTCCCAGGACTCCTCATCCTTGACATATGGGGTTTAGAAAGGAACTGAGGTACCCCATACCTGCCTCATAGTTGTCTCCAGTAGATGTGTATTGCAGCTTCTCCCTTTGCACTCTCAATAACTCCCTCCCTTCATACAGGTCCCTCACTGTCTAGACAAAGGCCTTATTTTCTACTCTATTCTACAGGCATTTACATAGTGCTCTAAGGCCCTGCTAAGAGATGAACATTCATTCAAAACTTCACCAGTAAGACTGTTTCACACCCTAGCTCTGGACCGACACTCCCTGAAAACTCACTTGCGTGTGGAACATTTCGTGGAAGATGCTAAGTGTAATCCTAAACATCTACTTAAGATGAAATGCATTGTTTTCAGTCACACGTGAAGCTCTCTGGTACCACCCTGGTGAGACTGCACATTTAAATATCCGAATTTTAAAAAATCCCATCAGAAGCAAAAGACTGATCCTCTGTGGAGGCCGCAGGTAGCCCTGAATCTGGACCCACAGAGGTGGGGGCAGACTTCAGGGTAGCCCCACATCCTGGGCGTTTGGAAAGTTTGGCCTTTCTTCTTCAATCTCAATGGGTTTGAGATCTGAATCTGGAAGACTAGACAATAGGCTTCCTTTCAGGTTTGTGGTTGAGTAAAGCTGCCCTGTACATCCACTTAAAAATACCACCGACCAACACCGACATCCATTCCGTCCACTCACTTCTATCCAAGTCCAAAGTTGCCTTCATAAACTGATCATAAATGCTGCTCGCATCTTTGGGCCTGGCCAGAGAGTTATGGTTCCCCTGGTAGACACCTTCTCTTGGTTACACTAGTGGTCATATATCTTTTAAGTACCTGGTTTGATATTCATTGTCTGCACAGTGCTGTCTCTGTTTATGCAGCCTACGCATCTCAGAAGGTAGGCCCATAGGGAGTCTTCACATCTCTGTTTTAGAGCAATTTGCTGCAGTAAATCAGGATCTGCAGTAATATTTCACTTTTTAAGAAGATACAAAATCTTCTTCCATTGCATAGAGCTGTTGTATCAAGTGGCACAGGTTTCTATTTTTTTGTTGCAGTTTTATATAGCACGAAGTCGACCCAAATGTATACACGAGCACCAGTAATATTACACAAGAACACATTACAGTGATGTAAACCTACATCTACAGGTGACTGAGCTCAGAGATGCATAGTATGAACGAACACAATCTCTCACGTACTCACTCATGCAGGTGAACAGCCACTCACTCTAGCGCTCACTCACATACCCTTTTCCCCTTTTTATCCAGGTTCGTACCATTCCCCTGCAAAAATAACTGACTCAACAAATTCTTGGAGTTGCTTTTGTCCTGGAGGGTTCGGTTTAGGAATTAAAGACACTCCCAGCACCAGAGAATATCAGTCTATTACATACTCAGTCAAGCACATGCACACACACTCAATCCCTCGGTCACTCGTGCCCTCACAGAAGCGTGCACTCTCACACTCACTTATTCACCTGGTCTGTTATACACTCATTCAGCACCTCACACTCAAGCCCTCACTCACTCCTTTCATCAAGATGGGAGGAGGCCATTCACCTACCATGAATGATCTATTCAATTCATTTATAGGGGATCAGAGATTTACTACGCTCGCTACCCAAGAGAAAATAACCCAACATATCATGATCCTTGGGTGAGCGCCAACAACCGAGGAAGGTGGGAGGGAGGGGTGGAACCGCTTCATCAGCCAACAAGCGACACATATAACGAAACAAAGTTCCACCCAGATCTCCGGGACAGGGTTTATTCTCTGTATTGGTTGACAAACATCTCCCTCTTCTATTCCATCCTACTTGGATGAGTGAAAGAAATCAGACGTTTCAATCGCACTCTCTTCAGTCTCTGGCGAATCGATTTGCGATGAGTTATGTGCGAGAAGCGGGCCAGCAAGCCGCGGTTTACCTTGGCCGGGCCTTGGCCGCCATTTGCAATCTGCTTCTCACGATTAAGGAAAGACGCCATGATATGTGCCCGACATGTCGCTTTATGCCTCGACCTTCTCCCCGCAAGATTACAATTACAGAGGTAATAAATGGCCAGGTTGTTTTTCAGCAGACCTGTTTGCTTTGGCAAGGCCCCTGTTTTCTGTTTCTGTACAGAGAGGAGAAATGTTCTAATCAAAGCCTTAAATCACGGGGCCCATGTACGAGTGAACACGACCTGTCTCCAGGGCCAGTGTTATAAACTGCCACAGTAAATTTTACCAGGGGCTGCAAATATTGGCGCAGCCTGCCTCGTTTTCAGGTCGTATAAAACCCCGCTAGAAGCAAGTCCAGGCATCTTGAGCACAGAGGAGGCCGCATTTCTCAGCAGCGAGCTCTGACTTCTGTGTAATGAGATTTAATCTAAACACTTTCATTGGCAATGCTCCTGGGGATTGGAATGGAGGAGAAACTCGGAAAGTACACGTCACGTGCATAGCCTAACAGGCGGTAGTCCTTCCTTTGTCTCAATGCCACGCACAGTATACTCTTCTGGCAAAAAATATAGGCCTGCACCCTGCGTTTGAAATACATATAAACAGTATGGGAACTGCTATCCTGAGAGCAATGGGGGGGCAGGTATCAGTGAGTGTGGGGGCAGGGTGAGAGGCGGGGCTAGAAACAAACAATTTGGGTGCAGATTTTCAAGCCCCCGCTTGCGTCATTTTTGTGCCACCATTGCGTCACTTTTTCTGACGCAGCGGTGGCGTAAAAATGCAGCCCATTTACAACGTGACGCATCTAGGAAGAAGTGTCACGTTGTAAAGCCCTGTGTCACATTATACCCAGGTATAATGTATGCAGGTTGGGCGTTCCCATGCAAAAAAGCCTTGTAGAAGTGATGCAGTAAAATCTACAAGATTTCACTGCATCACTTCTAGGCCGCTACTGCGCCAAAATTGACGCAGTGTTGTGAAAATAGCCCTCAAAATGCTTTGCTGGCGTTGCGTCGTGCTTGAGACATAACTCCAGCAATGCGTGACTTTTGCCCCTACAGATGCGTCAGAATTTCTTACGCATTTGTCAATCCCTGCGCCTCCATCCATGGTTGCGCAAGAGTTTCTCAGAGTGGCGCA
The DNA here is from genome assembly GCF_964204655.1 of Triturus cristatus. Lineage (NCBI taxonomy): Eukaryota > Metazoa > Chordata > Amphibia > Caudata > Salamandridae > Triturus > Triturus cristatus. The sequence goes on from NC_140588.1 coordinate 1,052,869,511, forward strand.
GGGAAAATGACGCATCACTATACTACAGATGCGTCACTTTCTTGTAAATCTGCCCCTTAGTCAGTAACTATTGTGTTGACCTTTCACCTACAGGTAACTGCCTACAAAATAACCCACAAATCTTGAATGAAAAACAAATGCAAAGTAGACTGGTGAGAAATGTGTTCTATTAAGTTAAGAAAAACCATTAGTTAATGTGCTCACTGCAAATGTCTTCATGTGTAACCAGCCACAGGGTGAATCTTGGTTAACACACTGGGGAAGAGTAACATATGTACTTATAGTGCTACGAGGTCCAAGCCCGAGACAGAAAGCACTGTGAATATATAAACCGTAATTTTAAAATGATATAATTCACAGTAAAACATCGGCTGCTGCAAGCTGTGTAAATGTATCACGGGCCTCATTTACAAGCCCATTGTGCCGCTGGGGTGTCACTTTATTGATGCACCGGCAGCACAATGGGCCTGCCCATATTTACAAGGCCATGTAAAGTCACCCTGCATGCCTTTTCATGGTCTTGTAAAAATGTCACCTTTCACGCATTACTCTGCGTAAAAGGGGCGTTCCATGGGTGTTCCCATGCAACATCCATGGAACCTGACACATTCCCAGATTTACAATGTTTTGTACAGTTAGGAATTCGTCAGGAGTGGCGCAATGAGGAAAAATACTTTTATTTCTCCTCGTTTTTTTCCTCTTTCCATGCGTGCTGCCTTCTGCAGCACGCAAAGAAAGAGGAAAATGCCATCAATGATTGTACTTGTGCAGGAAAGTGGCACTTTCTGCACAAAAACAATCATCCCTGCAAAGCAGGCGCCCTTGTAACATGACGCAAGGGTGCCTGCATTGGCGCACGTCTGCTGTTTGTGCGTTGGCGCAGGGATGAAGGTCAGGAGTGCTCCATATTTTGTAGATACGGCGCATTCCTGCCCTCATATTTCAATGCACGGCAGTGCAGCAGGATGGCTTGGTGTGCTGCCCTGCGTCATAACATAGTGAATGAGGCCCTTAATGTTTAAGATAAAACAATTGCTTTCAACATAAATATTTTAGCAACATGCAATCAGACTGTAGCTAGTGCAATTATTTTTATATATGTGTCAACTAAAATGACACTCTCCGGAACTCTCGGACACTGTTATGTTTTTTTTTTATTTCAATATACTTTTTATTGTTTTTTTACAACATATAACATATAACATGTAATCGTCAATGCTTTGTCGTTACAGGGCAGCCAAAACTGTCTGTGTTAGCTGTAGTACATTTTTGGGTAGTTTTATGCTTGTCTGCCCCCTATCCACTGTCACCGTATGGGAAAAGGAGAGAGTGAAAGGGGAAAATATAGGAATTAGGGTAGAGAGAGAAAGAGATAGCATACCAGAAGTTTACTATTTTCCTTGCTAGTGTCTTGACCCCGTGGGGGGGTGTTTTTCGAGCCGTTCTGCTAGTCCTACTCAAGGCGGATCATGTGGGTCTAGGTACTTGTCCAGGGACGCCCACACTCCCCTGCAGGGTTGTCTCCATGGTGAGTTTCGTAGGGCAGTTGTGTCAGCGCCTCTAAGATATGTCACACAATTGAGCCATCCCTTGAAGGTTGCCTTGGAAGTGTCTTTCCATTTGGTGAGTATCATTTTGACTGCCGCTCTTAGTAGGAGATCCAGTAGGTCTCTGTCCTGTTGTGAGTCTACCTCTGTTGTAATAAATGCAGTGGTCAGGGTAGCAAATTCCGCTTTTAGTGTGCAACCTAACATTTTGTTTAAGAATGTGAAAATCTTCTCCCAGAATCTTTTGACTTTGGGACAGTGGTAGATAAGGTGTGCCAGGTCCCCTTTTCCTTGTCGCAATTCCAGCACTGATCATTATCCCTCAGGCCCAGGGTCGCCAGGCGGGCCGGGGTCCAGTAAGTTTTGTGTAAAAGCCAGTTTTTTTCTGTGCTAAAACCGGGGATATTTTGTTTTGCGTGGGGGAGGTCCATAGCATATGGAGCTCTTTCTCACTGAGTGTGGAACCGAGTTGTGACTCCCAGTAAATGAGTGTTTTTTCATTACGTTTGGTTGGGCTGGGTCGTAGTAGTCTGTATAGGTGCGATACCTGGTGGCCTATTCTGTTGAGATTCGCCATGTATTGGACGATTGAGGGCTTGTGTTTAGAGAGTTTCGCTTTGGCCAGGGCTGTTTTGATTTTAAGGAAGTTGTACAGTTCTATGTCTGGTAAATTGTGCTTGTTTTTTAGCATGCTGAAGGTGGAGTGGCTTTCCCTCTCTTCCAGCTGAGCTGGGTAGGAGATACCTAGTATTTTCCATGAGTCTATAGATAGCAGTTTCCCTCTGTATTTTATCTTTGAGTTTGCCCACAGTGACTCCTACCTTGAGTTTTTTACGCTGTGTTCCATCTTTTGGTCTACTTTTAGCAGGGCGTTTCTCGTGTTTTTGAGTATTGGATTTGCGGCCTGTGTCTGTTTGTTGGCTGTGAGGAGAGCTATTGGTTCAAGGTTGTTTAGAATGGCTCTCTCAATTGTAAGCCAGACCGGCGTGTAGTCCTGGCTGGGCAGGACCCAGTAGGTCCCCTGTTTCGTTAAAAAGGCAGTTTGGAATGTTTTGAAGTCAGGCACATTTAGCCCCCCCCAGATTTTTGTCTAACCTTAAGGCTTATCCTCGCTTTGTCACACCAAAGGAATTTGTTTATCATCTTGTCTATTTTGCGGTGGAAGTTGTCCGAGAGTATGAGAGGGAGCAAATTCGACATGTAGTTGATCATTGGGGTGATCATCATCTTTACTGTCTCTATCCTCCCCCACCATGTTATAAATTTGGGTGACCAGTCCTCCAACAGCGTCTTTGTCTTGTCTAGCATTAGTTTTTCATTTTGGTCGAGCGTGCTTTTGAGGTCCTTGCCGAAATGTATACCAAGGTATTTGATGAAACCGGTTTGCCAGGCTAGGCCCGATTTCCCCAGTATCTCTCTAGTGGTGTAGATGTTAAGTGGCTTACATTCTGACTTGTCCTTATTTAGCTTGTACCCAGAGTGGGTTGAATACTTTTCTATGGTCTCCATGAGGGTCGTGATGGAGGATTTTGGACTCTCTGTGACGATGAGAATGTCATCCGCGTACGCGGCTAGTTTGACTGTGACCTCATTGATGGTGATCCCTTTCATCTCTTCATTGGCCCCGATATCTCTGATCAGAGGTTCCAGGGCCAGCAGAAACAACGAGGGGGACAAGGGGCAGCCCTGCCTTGTCCCTCGCTGTAGGGTGAAGGGTTCTGAGACCGCCCCATTGACTACAATTCAAGCTCTAGGTTTTGCGTAGAAAGCCATAACTTTCCGTGTATATGATTCTCCCAAGTTGTATGTCCGCATGCACTGCTCCAGGTAGTGCCATGATACCCTATCAAACGCTTTCTCTGCATCTAGTGTAATGGTCTCCGCTGGTTCGCCAAACTTGGCAGCCCTTTCGAGTATATGGCACAGGAGTCTGGTGTTATCATGTGACATGCGTGTCTTTAGGAATCCTACCTGTGCGTTGCTTATCAGCTGTGGTAGAACCGTGTTAAGTCTTGTTGCCAGGATTTTGTCGTAGACTTTGCAGTCAGCATTGATTGATTAGTGCGATGGGCCTGTAGTTTTGGGGCAGCTGAGTGTTTTTGCCTTCCTTCGGGATAACTATTATATTTGCATCAGACATGGTTTGTGAGACCGCTCTCGCCCCCTCGCATTGGTTGAATACTTTTGTCATAGTTGGTTGCAGGTGTGTTCAGAAAGTCTTATAGAAGGTGGCCGTGTACCCATCTGGCCCAGGTGCCCTGTTGTCTTTAAGTGACTTCACCGCCATCTCAACTTCTGCTGAGCTTATCTCCCGTCCCAGTGTCTGTGCTTCCTCAGGCGTTATCTTTGGGAGGTTTAGTCTGCCTAGGTATTCTGTGCAACCACCTTCGTCCAGAGATTGGTCTTTTTTATAGAGATCTTGATAGAACTCACTGAATGTTCGTAGGATCTCCTTGTGTCTTGTGTGTGTGTTGTTTTGTGGGTCCGTGATTGATGAGATAGTGTGCTGTCTTTGTTTGTGTTTCAGGTAAGAGGCTAAGATCTTCCCTGCTTTGTTAGCCTCGCAGAGGTTAATTGCTTTATATTTATTTATCTACAGCCCGGCCCTTTCGCTCAAGATTTTGTTGTATTCGTATTTTTTCTTTGTGAGCTCTGTTAGTGCGCAACTGTTCTCTGAGTCTGTGATACGGACACTGTTATGTTACCTCTCAAATTGAATGCATCTTCAGCACCATGAAAACTCAAATGAGTCCTGAACTAAAGCCTGGAGTGTCCCCCAAGCACCCTTTGGATTTGCTGAGTAACAAAAAAAACCATTTGCATTTCTTTCAGGAAGCGGGCACCCTGGTCATAAGGCTCAGGCCCTCCCTTAGCTTCCAGCAAGGAGACCCTCCCTCATTCCTTCATTCCATGCTGGGGGCACTTCAAGGTAGGAACCATCCAGGGACCCTTGAATCGGAACAGGTATTTTCTAAAATGAAGATAAGTATTGGCGCGTTGTTCCCCATAGATCCCACCCAACACGACCTTACCTGCAAGCTGGACCATGCATTTCAGATGTTTTGGCACCAGGAAATCTCTAGGGACTAGTGTCTCGAAGTTGGGTTTATATTCCATTCCAGACATTGGTGAGAATGAATTTGATGTCACTCTCATGTACAGGTTGGTTAATGTTCAGCATTCAATCTGTTTAAAAAGTTATTTGTCATACTTGCAGCAGGGCAGCCCTTAGGAAGTCATGGGTTACGCATCATAGCGCCGAAACACGTGTTGGCTCTAAGGTTTAAAAGAAGAAGAGGCCAGCGGACCAAAAAATAAAAAAGATCATCAAATCATCAATACTTTTGATGAGTATATGCTTTTTGTACTCTGACATTTATTTTTGGCGTGTGCTTGAGGCTGGAGTGTTGTATACGCGTGTAGAGCCCCCTATAGTTTCTCCCTCTATATCCTTTGTTCCTATGTTGCCACTTTTACTGGCAGCTTCTCTGTGCCACCTGATAATATGTTTTCGATGAACCCTTTTGCACCTACAACAACTGGAACTATGTCTGTTGCCTTTTTTCGGTTTTTCTTTATCCAAGAAAACATCACCCTCACCTTGTGCCTTTCTGTGCTCAGGACAGAGTCATCTCCTCTTCACTAAAATGAGTCTCAGACATTGGTCAGCTAGAAGGGTTTTGTCAACTCTATGTCTCTTTTTGGTGGCAACTGTGTCAAAGCCAGACAGCTATTTAAGAGCAGCCTGAACAACCTCAAGAAAGTTAACTTTCACTCACTCACAGACTCATTGTAGGTAGATGGTCTGCTCGAACCAATCCCTGTGAGCAGAAGGAGGTGCTGACTCCACCATAACTTGACAGGAAGTGAATCTATATCCTGCTGAATGAGCCAATGGGGGAATATATTTAAGTACACCGCGACCTGCTGACAGCAAATACAATGCTGCTGGACGAAATTGTGGATGAAATTAAAATTGGACGTTTTACAACGTGTACAAATATCTTGATTTCCGAATGTGGCACAGTTTCCTGAACTTTGCAGAACTTGACATGTTAGAGAAAACTTTTTTAAAAACGTCAAAAACTCCATTAGGTTTGTAAAATTGCACAGTTCTGAAGAAAACTTCACAATGTTTTTCCAACTTAGATTGGCAATCTGGGGTCTAAGTTTTAACCATAAACCCCTCCTCAGTCAATAAATATGATAAGAGCCAAGGTGTTTGGCCTTGAAGCCTTTATGGATCATTTAGATCCCAGCCAATGGTCTTCCGAAGCTCTCAACATGACAGAGACCTCACCTCCACGCACCGTACACAAGACCACCCACCTTATATTTAGTTCACAGCTGCTCTGGTGGTCTTTTTATAGTGAAAGGGGTCCTGCTGCCAACCTGGAAGCACATTGATCAGAATGAATGCTGAGCAGTGGCTGTGATTTTTCGGACCACCAGGCGTTCATTTTTTGCATTTCACATTCAAACTCACAAAACTGAATTTTGTTAGTGAAAAAAATAAAAACAATGGCCCTGATGCTCAGGGAGTTTTCTCCCTGGGTGTGGGGTCTGCTGCTTGCATTTCCTGCCTGGATCAGCCAGGCCTCCTATGGTGGCGCTAGGCAAGGACAGTATGAAGTCGAAGGACCGCCTAAAAAGGGAAGGAAGACCTTCCAATGCATGAACACTAGAGACTCTGGTGGAAGGGTCTCTGCCTTTACCGCCATTTGGTGGTATCCCCACCAATGAATGAAGCGGGGGAATTCAAGGAAAACTGCAGATTCTTGTCATCCAATGAATTAGAACAGGCGTGACTGTAATAAAGAGTTATACTTGTCTGACCTACTATCGGACTTAAATTTATCACAAGCTCAACCTTTATGAGTTAAAGATAAAGACAAAGCCCTCATGGTTTGATGGTCATGGAATCTGGACCAACAGGGTCTGCAATGGCAAAGCTATATTGATTGACAGGTTTCCAATAAAGAGTTGTAGGACCAAAGTCATGATGTTACTAGAACGTGGGAGCCAGGGTTGGGTGGAGGACTCACAACGCGTCCTTGGTTGCTAGAAGATTAGAATAACTTAGGGCTGCACTCTGCAAACAACTTACAATGGAGCCCACAGATAAGGAATCAACATGGGGGTGCAGACTCCCAGGTGCAAGGACTGCAGTTGGATCAAAAGCGGGAGTCGGCTGAACCGTTGAGCCAGGCTCCAATGGCTGTAGGGTGACCGGTCCTACCACAGAAAGCCGAGGTGTCAGGAGTACTGAATGTGGGCTTCGACGCCTCATCAGGGGTAGTAAGCGCTGTATAAATGCAATTATAATACAATACAATACAATGTATGCATTGGCATCATGATGGGCAGATCATGGAGAGGTGTGGCTCACTGGTTAGAGGCGGCAGACCCGTAAGCAGAGAATCGGCCAGGGACCAGGGTTCAATTCCCGACGCGGCAGGGTCGTGGACCAGGGTCAAAACGGACTTGATAATTCTCGCCTCGGTACCTACTCTAACCAGGAACTCACTCGGCAACTCTGGGCATTAAGCTTGCCTCATCTCTACAACGGCCCCCCACAGACGCCGGAGATGCCTGGTTTCACCTTGGAGATACCCAGAAAGGGACCATCTCACAGGGAAAACCAGGACGGGTTCCCCAGCGGTCTTCAGCGCCAGGATACTCCATGGAGTCATAGTGCGCTTTACAAGTACACCTACCTACAACACTGCATTCTGAGTGGAGAAGGGCTAACCATCTGTGAGCATCGTGGTCAAGAGTGTAGCTGGGACCTTTGAGATTCAACTTCACTTGGAGAGCTCAACATTGATGTCAGAATCCTACCTAGGGGAGACATAAACATCACTAAAGGTAAAATAATGTTGCAGCTCTTAGCAAATTTTGAATGCAAGGTGTGGATGTCACAGGATAAGTGTGCTATGGAGAGGATAGTTCAACTAGAAATGCATGACGTATCTACTGTGGAGGGTTACACTTTGACCAAAACTTCCTTGACTTGCAAAAATAACCTGATTAACGCACCTGAGCCTTTGGTGTGTAGGGGTTGCTTAAAATCTTGATTGTCTTTGACAACACAGAGAATTATGGTTCCTGTACAAAGCACGGGATGCTTTGCAAGGGGAGGTTACGTGTCTTGGGACGCCCCCCTAGATGCACCGTGACATATGGTATCCGTACGCCCTAAAGCGATAGATCTCTGAAGACTGGTTCTAAGACCTGTCAGGAGGCTGGGATCAGGGCAGTGAATAAGGCAGGACCAGACACATCAATGATTCATGCAGCTGCATGGATGTTACCCGGAGGTCCACAAAGGGTGGAGATTATAAGATAATGTCGTTAATCTGGGGAGAGGGCGCCTCCCTGCAGAGGAAACCTTTCCTCAGAAGCCTGTTTTGCATTTGATATTTGTGTCTGTTGTGTGACCAGAGACAGTCAGCTGGGAGAGACCTTGCCACAGAATCTTTCAGTCAAGCAATCTGGCTTCGGCTGGTCGGGTACCCGTTGACTAGTCTTCTGTCTTCACACACTGGCACGAAAGGCATCTTTAACAGAACTTTTGCACCAGCATCTGCAGTGACTGGTATTTGCTGCACCAGTGACTTTCTGGCACGCAACCTCCTGAATCTTGGAACTACAATTCCCAGAAAGCACTACAAGCAGAAGCCAGAAAATAACACCAGTGTCTCACATTCCCTACAGATGCCGGGCCACACAGCGCCACCAGGTTTAGGGTTTGGAGGCAGTGCTGACAAATTAACCTCTTATGTTTTTTTTTCAGACTCCAAAGTTGTTTGGCTGTTTACAAAGCAGGAGAGGTCGTTAAACCAACAAAACATTTTTTCAATGTAATAATTTAATGCCCAGAACTGCAAATTCTCAAAATGAGATTATTAGGTCTATTTTTCTGTTTGATTTTTTTGTATTTGCTTGTGTGCCTGGGAGGAGGAGGAAGCGAAGTTTGCAGGAGCGAGGGAGGGGGCTGGGACACCAGCCTCATTACCATCCTGTGATAACTCATTTTTAGGACAGATATTGTAATGAGAAGGCAGAACAGGACCCAAATAAATCCCTTCCACCGAGGGCAGATTATAGGGAGAGGCAGCAAAGCGCCCCAGATTCATTACCAGCGTGACGCGCGTGTGCTCCCGGCGAGATAAGCAAACAGCACAAAGCACCCATCAGAAGAGGGCCGAGCGCCGCAATAGCAGAGCGAAATTGTATTGTCATTGCCTTCATATAGTGCTTACTACCCTTGAAGAAGCTTTCGAGCGCTTTATCGCTTGTAGAACGTGACGCAAGGTTAGTAGAGGTGGGCGTGCAACTGAAAGCTTGCGCCAGGCTGGTGCCAGAGGTCCGGCCCTGGTTCAGCTCGAGGGTATCGTGGAGCCTCGGGCCCTGCACGAGCCAAGCCCACCTGTGGCTTCATCCTGCCACCAACGCGCTAACCTCATGCAACCAATCAATCAATCAAAGCCGTACTTATATAGCGCTGCTTCTCTCCCGAGAGGGTATCCAGGCGCTATGCTCCGGTATCAGTTGAAGAGCCAGGTCTCGCGCCCCTTCCTGAAGTGGTCAGCGAGGGTGAGGTACAGAGGTGGAGGGGAAGGGGTTCCAGGACTTGGAGGCGAGGTGGGCGAAGGAGCGTCTCTTGGTGCGTCAGCGTTGGATGGTGCATCAGCGTCGGATGCGTGGTATCTGTGCGCGGACGAGGGGAGTGAGGTTTCTGAGAGGTAGGTGGAAGTTTGCACCAAGAGTTAAACACAAGGGAATGGCATTTGTTGTAAAACGAGCAAGATACAGAGAAACGCATTTCTAGACCAAACTGCACAATGTGAAACAAAAAAAACTGCGCTCAATCCTGGCTTCCTCGCTTCACAAAATTGTGTGATCCATGGCAAATATTTCATTTTACCAAGACTTATTTTTCTTCATTGTCACTTGAGAACACCTTCAAATACGTGAGTTCGGGATGTGCAGTCTACAAACATCTTTTGTGTTTCACTTAATACACTAAAGCGTTGTTCCATGATATAAGAACCTAGCTCACACTTGGTATCCAGACGTCCAAAAGCTATGGATCTCTGGGCGCAGATGACAAGTGTGTTTCCTCTTAGTGCACCAGCGGCGTTGTCACCAGGGCGGGACATGAATATTCCTACAGACATGTCTAAAAACGATCCCTTTAATAAATGCCTTTCAATGCACTGATGTAATCTGTTGCACTGAAGTGAAGCGTGCCTGCATATTATTGAAATGTAGTTGTGTGAATTTTGAAGTGACTTTATCATATTTTTATACAATGTATGTTGCATGATACACATGGCAAAGTACATGCTCGGCTCCTGCACGGGCTCCCAGAGCCAAACCAGATCTTGGCTCGGGTTTGGCTCGGCTCTCCCTGTTACATTCTAGGCTCGCCCACCTCTACAGGTAAGAGGTTAATCGAGTGGTTATTTGTATACAGGCGCGGTGCGTCCATTGGGGCGTGGGGGCGTAGCCCCCCCGCCCGCGCCGCGCCCGCAGCTGCAGCTCCCTCCTCTGTGACTGTCCGCAACCGCAGCTCCCGAGTCCTCCCTCTGTGAATGTCAGTCAGCATGACGTCGGACCGTGGGCGGTCCGGTGTCATGTTGACTGACATCATTGTCGGACGCCTTTGGGAAAGGCAGCACAAGTGCGCATGAGTGGGCATGGAGCTTAATTTTTTACTCCGTGCCCAGTCATGCGTACTTGTATTTTTGCTGCCTTGCGCATGCCCATTAGGAGCCCCTCGGTCTCCTAAATGGGCAGGCGGCGGGCGAGGAGTAGGCTGTGCCGTCAGCCAATCAGTGGCGCTGCTGCAGCGCCAGGATTGGCTGAGGGCCGGGTTGCGTCACGGGGACGTGGTGTTCTGGATCGTTTGAAGGGGCAGTTGCAGAGAGGCGCCAACGCGGGCCTGGACATGAAGAAAAGCGAGTAATGTAAGAATTGGCAGCACGAGCGGAGTGTGTTTAAGGAGCCCTCATAGGGAATGAATGATGGCCGAGAACCAGGGAGAGGACGGAGGCAGCCGACAGGTAAGTGAACTTTTTTTTAACCCCCTCCTTCCTCCCTCCCCGTCCCACTACCACCTCCTGACTAGGCAATGCACTCAGCTGGTTTGGATGTGGACGTATTTGAAGATCATAGTGAGAAACATTCTGGCATAAATTAGATCTCATTACATGAGCGTTCTGACAGTGCTCAAAAATCATTGCAGAAATTATGCTAATGAGCTGGAAGACGAAGGCTGCGCTGGTATGACTATTGCAACTGGAAATATGAAACAATAACCGGCCCTGTTTACAAGCATATTTTCAAGGCTTCTCGAGGCCCTGGGCTAAATTGGCCACTCCCAGTAAAGAATCGAACTCACAAGGTCGTAACTATCAATAGTGACGCAAATGCAGCGGCCCCGGAGCTCTTCGTTGTGAGAGGCCAATTGCCTCCCCACCCCCAATAATAGCTGCATTTTAATACCCAGTTGACGGCTCCGTATTATTTGCTTGCATTAGCTTCCACGGTTCACTGCATCGTCCTTAAGGCGTCAAGAACAGCAGTCCAGTTTGAGGGCTGCGCTTTAATTCGGTTTTTAATATCAGTGTCTACTGCAGAGGTGCAACACTAGAGCCAAATTTCGGGGGGGGGGGGGGGGGGAGGTCTACGAAAAATTTCGGGGAGGGGAGGGGCTGACTCTTCCAGCAATATGCAGAGTGGAGATGCAGGGGCTCTAAGAAGGGGTGAAAAGCAACAAAGCCTCGTTAACACATAAATGGTCTTTTTAAAGACCTGTGAAGTGCTCGGGTGCGGCTGTGTGTGTGTAGCCAGGGAAGCTGTACAAAACCAACAAAACATTTTTTCAATGTAATAATTTAATGCCCAGAACTGCAAATTCTCAAAATGAGATTATTAGGTCTATTTTTCTGTTTGATTTTTTTGTATTTGCTTGTGTGCCTGGGAGGAGGAGGAAGCGAAGTTTGCAGGAGCGAGGGAGGGGGCTGGGACACCAGCCTCATTACCATCCTGTGATAACTCATTTTTAGGACAGATATTGTAATGAGAAGGCAGAACAGGACCCAAATAAATCCCTTCCACCGAGGGCAGATTATAGGGAGAGGCAGCAAAGCGCCCCAGATTCATTACCAGCGTGACGCGCGTGTGCTCCCGGCGAGATAAGCAAACAGCACAAAGCACCCATCAGAAGAGGGCCGAGCGCCGCAATAGCAGAGCGAAATTGTATTGTCATTGCCTTCATATAGTGCTTACTACCCTTGAAGAAGCTTTCGAGCGCTTTATCGCTTGTAGAACGTGACGCAAGGTTAGTAGAGGTGGGCGTGCAACTGAAAGCTTGCGCCAGGCTGGTGCCAGAGGTCCGGCCCTGGTTCAGCTCGAGGGTATCGTGGAGCCTCGGGCCCTGCACGAGCCAAGCCCACCTGTGGCTTCATCCTGCCACCAACGCGCTAACCTCATGCAACCAATCAATCAATCAAAGCCGTACTTATATAGCGCTGCTTCTCTCCCGAGAGGGTATCCAGGCGCTATGCTCCGGTATCAGTTGAAGAGCCAGGTCTCGCGCCCCTTCCTGAAGTGGTCAGCGAGGGTGAGGTACAGAGGTGGAGGGGAAGGGGTTCCAGGACTTGGAGGCGAGGTGGGCGAAGGAGCGTCTCTTGGTGCGTCAGCGTTGGATGGTGCATCAGCGTCGGATGCGTGGTATCTGTGCGCGGACGAGGGGAGTGAGGTTTCTGAGAGGTAGGTGGAAGTTTGCACCAAGAGTTAAACACAAGGGAATGGCATTTGTTGTAAAACGAGCAAGATACAGAGAAACGCATTTCTAGACCAAACTGCACAATGTGAAACAAAAAAAACTGCGCTCAATCCTGGCTTCCTCGCTTCACAAAATTGTGTGATCCATGGCAAATATTTCATTTTACCAAGACTTATTTTTCTTCATTGTCACTTGAGAACACCTTCAAATACGTGAGTTCGGGATGTGCAGTCTACAAACATCTTTTGTGTTTCACTTAATACACTAAAGCGTTGTTCCATGATATAAGAACCTAGCTCACACTTGGTATCCAGACGTCCAAAAGCTATGGATCTCTGGGCGCAGATGACAAGTGTGTTTCCTCTTAGTGCACCAGCGGCGTTGTCACCAGGGCGGGACATGAATATTCCTACAGACATGTCTAAAAACGATCCCTTTAATAAATGCCTTTCAATGCACTGATGTAATCTGTTGCACTGAAGTGAAGCGTGCCTGCATATTATTGAAATGTAGTTGTGTGAATTTTGAAGTGACTTTATCATATTTTTATACAATGTATGTTGCATGATACACATGGCAAAGTACATGCTCGGCTCCTGCACGGGCTCCCAGAGCCAAACCAGATCTTGGCTCGGGTTTGGCTCGGCTCTCCCTGTTACATTCTAGGCTCGCCCACCTCTACAGGTAAGAGGTTAATCGAGTGGTTATTTGTATACAGGCGCGGTGCGTCCATTGGGGCGTGGGGGCGTAGCCCCCCCGCCCGCGCCGCGCCCGCAGCTGCAGCTCCCTCCTCTGTGACTGTCCGCAACCGCAGCTCCCGAGTCCTCCCTCTGTGAATGTCAGTCAGCATGACGTCGGACCGTGGGCGGTCCGGTGTCATGTTGACTGACATCATTGTCGGACGCCTTTGGGAAAGGCAGCACAAGTGCGCATGAGTGGGCATGGAGCTTAATTTTTTACTCCGTGCCCAGTCATGCGTACTTGTATTTTTGCTGCCTTGCGCATGCCCATTAGGAGCCCCTCGGTCTCCTAAATGGGCAGGCGGCGGGCGAGGAGTAGGCTGTGCCGTCAGCCAATCAGTGGCGCTGCTGCAGCGCCAGGATTGGCTGAGGGCCGGGTTGCGTCACGGGGACGTGGTGTTCTGGATCGTTTGAAGGGGCAGTTGCAGAGAGGCGCCAACGCGGGCCTGGACATGAAGAAAAGCGAGTAATGTAAGAATTGGCAGCACGAGCGGAGTGTGTTTAAGGAGCCCTCATAGGGAATGAATGATGGCCGAGAACCAGGGAGAGGACGGAGGCAGCCGACAGGTAAGTGAACTTTTTTTTAACCCCCTCCTTCCTCCCTCCCCGTCCCACTACCACCTCCTGACTAGGCAATGCACTCAGCTGGTTTGGATGTGGACGTATTTGAAGATCATAGTGAGAAACATTCTGGCATAAATTAGATCTCATTACATGAGCGTTCTGACAGTGCTCAAAAATCATTGCAGAAATTATGCTAATGAGCTGGAAGACGAAGGCTGCGCTGGTATGACTATTGCAACTGGAAATATGAAACAATAACCGGCCCTGTTTACAAGCATATTTTCAAGGCTTCTCGAGGCCCTGGGCTAAATTGGCCACTCCCAGTAAAGAATCGAACTCACAAGGTCGTAACTATCAATAGTGACGCAAATGCAGCGGCCCCGGAGCTCTTCGTTGTGAGAGGCCAATTGCCTCCCCACCCCCAATAATAGCTGCATTTTAATACCCAGTTGACGGCTCCGTATTATTTGCTTGCATTAGCTTCCACGGTTCACTGCATCGTCCTTAAGGCGTCAAGAACAGCAGTCCAGTTTGAGGGCTGCGCTTTAATTCGGTTTTTAATATCAGTGTCTACTGCAGAGGTGCAACACTAGAGCCAAATTTCGGGGGGGGGGGGGGGGGGGGGAGGTCTACGAAAAATTTCGGGGAGGGGAGGGGCTGACTCTTCCAGCAATATGCAGAGTGGAGATGCAGGGGCTCTAAGAAGGGGTGAAAAGCAACAAAGCCTCGTTAACACATAAATGGTCTTTTTAAAGACCTGTGAAGTGCTCGGGTGCGGCTGTGTGTGTGTAGCCAGGGAAGCTGTCTCAGCCCAGGCTGCCACACTACGGAAGGGGGGGGGGGGGGGGGGGGGGGGTTAAGCCCATTGAGGTATCTGAGATACCTCATGCTGTACCATGTACCTGTTGGTTTGTAGTTTTTAACATACAAGCCAACATTAGGATAGAGGAAAGGGGGAATAACAGCCAGTGAAAGAATTAATGAGCAAAGGACAGGAGAGCGGGCAGCCAGTGACAGTATTAATAATTGCCCGGCGAAGTGGGCATAACGTTAGTCAGACTCTCTTTGTTAAGTGGGGAAACTGAGATTATAATGTTAATGCATTTTAGTTTCAGCAGGACTTCACCTAAGAACATACCCTCTGCAGTGGGCTCTATGTGTGTTTGCAGCTCTAGTCTCTGTGCTTCTGAAATTTGCTTGAAAATGCACCCTTTACCCACTTTTTTTTCAAAATTTTCTCGGGGGGAAAAACCCCCCCGAACCCCCTCTAAGGTGGTCGAGCTCGCTCGCTGCGCTCGCTCGCCACGGTGCACTCCGACAGAAAGTTTACGCCCCACCACTTTCAAATGTCACCATCCGCCACTGTTTGTATATTGCTGGTTATGGTATTATGAGCCAGGTAGGCTACATGGACAGTCCTCTGGAGCTGCGGTTGAGACAGGTTTTTGTCCCAGCTGAGGGAAAATGCTTTTTGTGGAACTCCATGGACAGTCATGGCTGTCGAAGTTTATAAAATCGGTGGTGTCTCAAAAAATCTATCAGGGTTGAAATGTAAACACCAAGGGGCCGATTGATGAATCGTTCATGCCACGCTGGGCAGCCAGAAAAGTTTCTGTGCTATGGTGAGTGAAAGGGAGAGCACAGAAATGCTATATATTTACAAAGATATCGAGCATTTCTGCCCTCCCCTTCTGCTGGCGCACTACGTGCAGCCTAGTGCCAACGCAGGCACCCTTGCACCATGGTACGTGCGACAATCAACGTAGCGGGCCTCAGGCGACGAAACTCATTTGTGGCGGTGAACCAGCGTCTTCACAAACGGCCGGAAACGGGTGCTCCCGCTACATTGATTGTCGCACGCCCCCTCCTCCGCCAACTTCGACCGGACGATAATCCATCGTACAAAGAAGCGTGGATTGTCCCGTTCTATCTGGACTCTACTAGATGGTTTAAATCCTCCCTGCTATTCGGACTCCCTTGCGCAGGTACGCGGTCTCATTCACGAGCAAGTGTATCACTTCTTGAAATACTGAAAGGGCACCTTCAAAGTACTTCCCTGAGGTGTCATGGTCCTGAAGAGAACCCCAGCATCCAATTAAAACGGGGTTCGAAACGCGTAGACCTTCTTCCCGTTTCTTCCAAACATTTGTATTTTTAGTCCGTTGTGGTGCATTGCTTCAATTTGTTATGAGTTGATAAATTGATTAGATTTTTTGTACACTCTCACAGCGGCACTTTTCTTTAAAGCTTTTTTGTTTGGATATTCCTTTGGTCGTTTTAAATTCTAATTAATTGTAACCAAAGGCCTATTGAGTTGACCTGGTTGTGTGTGAGTTCTTGTGAATGAGGAGTGGTGTATGATTGAGTGTTCAATTTGCCTTTCTGCCATACTGGTAGTTGAGTTTGTGTTCACTACATTGTTGTGAGTTTATTAACTGTTGTTTGTGAAATTAATTTTCCTTTCTTGGGTTATGTTTTTGAACTATAATTGTGTGTCCAGATTAAAATATTTCCATAAAATAATTCATTTTGTAAGATAAAAAGAGATCAAGTCTGAATAAAACACTATTAATTAGTACAGACGTAGTTGTTCTATTTTTCTTCTACAGTCGATCAGTATTTGTGAAAAAGCTATCAGCATTGGCATTCTCTTTAGTTTTACAGGTTTATAGGCTCAGCCTTGCTGATTGGAGCCACACCCATTTTTGTTCCTAGCACCAAAGCAGGCACCCTTGCGCCATTTAGGGGTGGGCGGAATTTGCGAAATCCACTTTCGCAAATTATCGCGAAAATGTTAAAAATGATCGCAAACACGCGGAAATTTCGCGAAGATGCGGAAGTTTTTTTCCCTCATGTTCGCGAGATTTTCTGCATGGCTGCGGCTCGCCAACTTACCCATGCGGTTGCTCGCGGGCGCGGCCATCTTGTTTTCAGTTGTCTCGCGGTGCATGATCGCGAGAAGAAAGACGTGATCGCGCGACGCATGATGTCACTGCGGGCGCGAACTGTATCGAGACTGCGCAAATGGCTAAAAACAATACAACATCTCATGGAGAACGCGACTGGATCAAGAAAACTTGTCGGCGAACGCTGGGATTCAGGTAAGGCGATCGCACGTGAGAATTTATTATTTTACAGCGCGAGCAAGAAACAAATTATTGCCAAGCTGCGGAATGCGGAAATTTTTACATTTTCGCGCTTTCCGCGCACCGTGAAAATGTCAAATTATCGCAAATTTCCGCGAACGGAACGAAATTTTAGCCCAGGCCTAGCGCCATTGTGCAAGGGTGTCCGGGTGGCATGCAGGAATGTTTTTGTGCAGGAAGGGACGCCTTCCTGCACCAAAACAATCCTGAGAGGGGTTTCCTCTTTCCTTGTGTGCCGCAGAATGTATCACACATCAAAAGAGGAAAAACGGGGATAAATAATCATATTTCTCCTTGTTACGCCTGCTCTGGGGGTGGAGGGTAAAGTTTTGGCACTTCCCCACGTTTACGTGATTAAGGAAATCTGGGGCAGCATCAAAACCCATGGGTGTTGAGTGGAAAACCCACTGCAATGCCCATGGAACGCATCCACAGCGCAGAGTAAGGCAACGCAGCGACTTGCGCTGCTTTGTCTTACTCCATATCTATTAGGCCATTCAAAGCTACCCACGTCAATAGGAAGAGAATCTAACCATGTCCTAGTTAGACCGTTCCTGATGGCAAAACTATTCAGGCTGGTATTCTGTTCCGTTTCAACAGTGTAATATGGCCCACATTATTATATTTTTGCTTTTACAATCTTGTGAAATCCAACTTTAATGTTTCTTTCTTTTGCCCCCTTTTAGTGTCTCTGTATGAATGAATGAATAGGTATTTCTTAAGCGCATGGCTACCCGAGGGCCTCCCAGCGCTAAAAGCAGTACATTCAATGACCACGAGCGGTATTAGGGAAACAATAGGGTTTTGACTTTTTTCCGGAAGATCAGATGGTTAGCTTTAAGACTGACCTGAAGGGAAAGGGCGTTCCATAACCTGGCGGCGTTATAGGAAAAGAGACGTCCTCCATTTCTGGATTTCCTTATTTTATGGACTGCAGCCAGGCTTTTACTTTCCGACCACAGAGCCCTATTTGGACGATGAGGAAGAATGATACAGGGAATGATGGGTGGTCCCTTACCTGCAAGAGCCTTGTGTTCAATGCACAGAGCTTTAAACTTAATTCTCTCTAAATGGGAAGCCAATGAGGAGTGGCAAGAGCAGGCTTCACCGATTGTCGGTGAGCGATTTTCAGAAGCATACGTGCTGCACAGTTTTGGACAATCGGACGTTTTGTGGTGGTAAGGCGTGGGGCTCCTAAGTAAAGGACATTAGCATAATCCAACCGGGAGAGGATCAAATCCTCGACCATAAGTCTGGCGGCAGGGAAAGGTAGGAGGGGAAGGACTTTAAGAATCATCCCAAGAAAACCATAGCAGCTAGCTGTCACCTTCCGTGCCTGCTCATTAATGTCCGGATTGCAATCCGGCCAGACGCCTAAACTCTTAATCTGGTCCTTAGGGGAGGGAGCAGGGCCAAGGCACATAGGCCAGAATGATCCTACATTCAAATTCGGGGAGTTGCCAAGGAGCATCAGCTCTGTCTTTGCCCCATTAAGTTTCAGGTATGAACCTTCCATCCAGATTGCCACCTTCTCCAGGCACTGGGCAAGACCAGGCACTGTGTTGTCAAGATGACTAAAAGAGAAAACCAGCTGTGTGTCATCGGCATAGGTAACAATCTGAACTCCAAAAGGCTTAACTATCTCAGCCAAGGGGCTCATTTAGACATTAAACAGAGTGAGGTTCAGGGAGGACCCCTGTGGGACACCACATCTGAGGGGCATATGTTCCGAGAAGGTTTCACCTTCAAAAACTTGAAAGGACCTGCCCTCCAGAATGGATTGCAGCCACTTTAAAGCCACCCCCCTCACTCCCACATCCCTGAGTCTCTGGATCAGGAGCTGATGATTAACAGTGTCAAAGGCGGCACTGAGATCTAGGAGAAAAATAGCAGCGCAGCCTCAGTCATCTCGGATTTTCCTGGATTCTTCCACCACTGCTAGGAGGGCGGTCTCGGTGCCTTGTTGGGGTCTGAATCCAGTCTGTGAAGGATGGAGACAGTTATGATTCTCCAAGAATACCGAGAGAGCTGAATTGACATGCTTCTCTGCCACCTTACTGATCCCTGGCAGTAATGAAATGGGACGATAGTTCCCCATCAACTCTGGGTCGAGATTGTTTTTTTTTAACATCGCTTTTACCTTCGCACATTTCCAGGGGGGGCCGGGGTAAGTCCTGTCCGAAATGATACATTCATCAGTTCCAGGATGAATGGGGACAATGTATCAAAAACTTGATATAAGATGCCCAGGGGAGCTGGATCTGTAGGAGAGCCAGATTTTAGTTGGTCAAAAATACCTCGCAATGATATTGGGTTCAATGGGGGAATTTCCTCCAGAACACAATCGAAAATGAAAGACCCGCTATCTATTGGGCGCATATTTTGCTGGGTCGCCACCTGAGGGGACGAAGAATAAATATCTTGTATTTTATTAGAAAAAAACTCTGCAAGTCAGTTACAGCGAGATAAGGCCTCCTCCAACAGGGCAGGTGGATCGGGCATTTTAAGGAGAGATTTTACAATGCGAAACATTTCACATGGGGAATTATCTGCAGAAATGATTCTCTCTTCATAGTAAAGAGTTTGAGCATATTTGATTTCTTCTTTGTACATTCTGATTGCCTCTCTATATTTAATTTTGTTAACAGGTGAGAAATCCTTTCTCCGTTTTCTCTACAGTTTTTTACAGAATTGCTTAAGTGCCCGAAGCTTAGGGGAGTACCAAGCAATTCGATTAGCTCCGACCTTATTATAAATCCATTTTTTCATTAGAACGGTGTCTAACGATGATTCAAGCCCATAATTAGGCTTGTCATTCACGCTGATAAGATTTGAATCAGGTGCAGGTCTGGTATGTTTGAGAGTTGACACCCAGGCATCCAATGAAAGTTTGGACCATGGGCGAACCTATCTTCTGGCCTTCGAAGATGGCGTAATGGCCTCCTGAATAGCCCAAGTAAATGGGATTAAGAAATGGTCTGACCAGGGTAACGGAATCGGGTCCCCGGCCAGTAGATCCTCGATGTTAGAAAAAATGGGGTCAAATAGGTGGACTTTCGAATGGGTGGGACACATGACTTATTGATTCAATTGGAACGACCCCAGGCCATCAACCAACTCACAGGTAGCTAGGTGTGAAGGGTCGTCGAAATGGACGTTAAAATCCCCTAACAACGTCAAGTTGGGGAGTGAGCTAGCTAGATTAGCTGCCACATCAGGGAGGACCCGCACAAAAGTGTCCATAGGCCCCTGGGGGTTGATACATTAAGATTCCAGAGAGAGTGCAGACATGGGACGTACCGATTGCGAAGAGAAAGTTCTCGCAATCAGGTAGCGGACCTGCAGAGGTGCGGTATTTTAGTTCTTTTTTAAATATAATGGCAATGCCGCCACCTCTACCTGAATCCCGGTCTTGCCTCTGAATAGCCTACCCGGGAGGGAGAGCCTGAACAATGTCAGGATCTGCCTCGCTCTCCATCCATGTTTCTGTTAGAAACAGAACGTCAGGAACCTCTTCTTCCAGAAATAGCCGAATTTCAGCTGAATGTTTGGAAATAGATCGGCAGTTAAGTAAAAACAATTTAAGAACATTCAGAGGAGGTTGAGCAGTAGGAGGTTTAATAGAGGAGCAACGTTTAAAAGAACAATGGGAGCAGTGGTTGATATGGCTGACGGGCAAAACAGAGTGAGAACACTTACTCAATGTTTCCCTCGAAGACGCTTAAGCTGGTCTGCAGTACATGTGCACAGTTCCCTGGAAAACACAACAGGGGATATGGCCCCTGGTCCCGGTCGGGTGCGGAAGGGCGCAGACGGGCGCAGACCGGCTTGCCTTAGTCGTGCCTTCGGTGCGCCAGCGGTGTGCCCGCTGTGCGTATCTGCTGGGCTGTCGCATCATCCGCCCCTTTTAAAGAAGGGCGTGCGCGTCAGCATCAGAGAGTGGAGCGATGACCTGAGAATGCTTCCTGTACACAATGCAATTTAAAAGCCCCCCAGAGCTATTACCCAGCTCCAACAGTGCAAAACAAAGCTAAAGTGCAAGGTAATTGTATTTTTTAAAAAGCAACACAGCAGAGTTAAAACATAAAAATGAACTCCCCAAGCCTAACACAGCTCGTGCTCAGTCCAATGCGCTGTGCATAGAGGTTCAGACTAGGCCTGGGCGAAGCACTACGCTACGCTCGCGTAGTTTGCGAAGTTCGCGCTACTTCGCACTACGCGAACTGCACGTAGCACAGTGCGAACACGCGTAGCGTAGTGCTGCGGTCATTTTTTGCTTGCTCGCGGTCCTCAACGACAAGTTGGCGACCGCGAGCAAGCAAAATGACATCCCGGCGAGACTTTTTCCTTGTTCGCGATCAGCAAATGCAAGTTGGCGATCACGAGCATGGAAAATAAACCACCCGGCGAGATTCCCAACGCGAGGAGGTCAGGTTTCTCATTGCGAGTGGTCGCGTATGCTCGCGACCGCTCGCGATGAGAAACTACCAGTTCGCTTTGAGAAAACTGAAGCTCGAGTAAAAATCTACTCGAGCAGCAGAAAACTACAGCTCGCACTGTGCAAGATGCCATTTTCAATGATTGCACAGTGCCGGTTGCTTGTCCGCACTGTGCAATCATTGAAAACAACATCTTGCACAGTGCGAACATGTTACTACGCAGTTCGCGAAGTGCTACGCGTAGCTCGCGTAGTGCGAACTTCACTTTGCGTAGCTTCGCGAAGTGCTACGTCGCGAACTACGCCCACCCTTAGTTCAGACTGCAACACAAATAGGTGTGCGTTTGTTCGACATTGGTTGGGGTCAATAGAGTGGCATCCATTTTATTCATCAGGCCAACTGAATGAGTCTAAGATGGATGGCGAACACTGACTATTTCATTGAATGTCAATATGTGAGTGCACAAAATTGGTGATGGGACAAGTTCAAGCTGAAAAATGAGTGGGTCTAAATTCAGGCCCTATGTATCTATATAGCCATATGCATGACACTCATGTGGAAAAGTATAACAGGCATCTGATGCAAAATGAAAAGGATTGTGTGTAGTAGGTCTGTCGCACATTAGGTGAAGCCAATGGGATCATGAAAATACTTTTACTTGTGAGCCCAACATGGGAGGATTGAAAAATCTAAGTGGATGTTATAAACTTTTGGGCGAGCTGGGGGAGCATGTTATCCCTTCCAGCACATTATTTGTGTTGCACCAGGGTGTTGAGATAGTCTATGGCAATCATTGTTGTACTTGTGAATCATTTTGGAGTCTTTGCTCCTAGATCTTGTGAAAACGACTCGGACTGTTTTAGAATTTGATCAGGAAAATTTATTTCCGTTTATCATAGATTCCCCTGTCTGCGCCACTGGTTTTTAGAATTATGTAAATATGTTGTGGTCATGAAAAAGATGGTAAATATGATGTAAACCCACCGAAACATGCATCGACTGTTGTTTAACCCAGTTTGGTGACACCACAATGGAAGGAGAAGAAAGAACGGACTCCATCTGCGTGTGGGGGGCGGGGGTGTATGATACTTCTACATTGGTGACTGCAGATTGTGTGGTATGTGGTATGAGTGGTGTGACAGAGGTGGGAGTGACAAGGAAGGGATACATGAGGTATGATTAAAAAAAATAATCAGTGGTCTTTTTGAATAACTGCATGCAAACTTTTGATAAATGTAATGCAATTTGTGTCAGTCATTGCAATGTCTATATTCTATGTGATAATATGAAAACACAGAAGTAAGGACATTTAAGCTTTATCAAAATTGGCAAAAAAGAAAGAAATGTGATAAAAATTATGATTTGGTAAAATGACATAGATTGCAATTTGGGTCCTTCCACTGCGGACTTATTCCTTCTGTAAAGACTAAGACAGGCTGGCAAGATCTCATGCTTTGGATGTTGCCCCCCCTTTCCTGCCCAGTGCCTGTACAGTGAGTTTCTATGGGGTTCCCCTGGGTTACTTACGCTGAAAGACACTGAGTAACCCTAGGAATCACTAGGCTGGTGTAATCTACTGCGACAGCGAAGGTTAGTGACAACCGCTCATCGCTATGCCTCCACCACACCAGTGTAACGTCGCTCCACTGACTGCCTGTCCATTAGTAAATCCATTTCAAAGCGTTGTGTATTGCACATAAGCAGTGCCGGGGGGCATATTCACAAGCCCCTAGCGCCACCAGAGTGTCACTTTTTTGACGCTCTGTTGGCGTTGTGTGCTGGCCCATATTTACAAGGCCATGCAAAGCCACTTTGAATGGCTTTACACGGCTTTGTAAATATGGCCCTCTTAGTGCGGCGCGGCAAGCAATATTGCTTGCGGCGCCGCACTGCACCATTTCATTGTAAATATCCCCCATGATTCCCACAAATTCAAAAGGCGTTTTACCCCCTAGGAGCTCCCTTCAACAAGCTGTTGCCAACCTTGTGTTCACTATTTTTGTAAGACACAGGATGGAGGCTAACATTATGAAGTCCAAGCAGCCTGCATTCCCTTACCTTGCATCTTAGTCAACACAACTATCACTGCATTTTCATAAACTTGCATAGCAATAGTTGTTTGTGGTCTACTTCTCTAATGTCCCAGGTTTCTCCACTGCCTGCAGTAACATGACGACTTCTGGCTTCGGTCAGTGCACTGACTATACATGAAAATTAAACTCTCACTTAAATATTTGGACTCAGTCTCGAAGCATTGACCAACCTCCCACCAAGGAACTCTCCCAACAAGGAACTCTCCCAACCTTACAGAGTGCAAGTGGCTCCAGTAATGGCTGTCATAATCCCCACACCTAGGGGCATATTTACAAGGGCCTTGCGTCATGCTTGCACCAGGCAACATGGTACATGTATGACACAAAGCCCTGAGTCATATTTATGAAGACACGCAAAGCCACTTTGTGTGGCTTTGAATGGTTTCACAAATACCGAGTAATGACACGCAGCACGAATCGCTGTGTTGTCTTAGTCTGTGGAAGGGAGGCGTTCCATGGGCATGGCAGTGGGCATTCCCACACAACTCCCATGGTCTGTGATGTATTCATATATTTACAAGGGCTTGCAAAACTGGCAACGCGTCAAAATCTTATACCTCCCCAGATGAGGCGCGGTGATCGGATTGGAGACACCAAGTCTGTCTTTGCTCTGCACAGAGAGAAGGTAGGGGTCCTCTCTCTTCAGTAATATTGGATGACATTGCACCAGTCCTCCTAATGCATGGCGTTCGTCTAGGTGGTCTGAAAGGCACATCAGATAGCCACAGAAAGTGGTAGTGTCCCAGACAGCATGGCGAGTTAAGCCCTCATGGCATGGCCTCTGCTGAACTCAGCGGATTACACCATTGTTTGCCACTAGTAGTGTATGAATTTCATCTTCTTTTACTCAGATTGAACTTGTGTTTCGGAGAGGTTCAGTTCCTACGTTTGGGTAATTTGGTGGTCAATTTCTTGAGATTTTTCTCCTGGTGACCTTGTCAACTAGCCCATGGCTGGGGTCATCTGATGATGGTCTCCACTTGGCATGCCACCGTTTGTGCATTGGAACCCATTAACCTATATATATCGTTCCTATATCCTCTGTTTAGTCAATTGACTTTGTTACCACTTACCATTTCTGCAGCAACAATTTTGAGTTTGGGACAGTTACTGTTTCTATCACCTGCTTATATCTCTCATCTTTCGTTTGATGAAGGAGTTAAACACCTGAAATTAGGGGTTTTCAAAATTGTTATTTAGTTGGCAAACATTTGCAAAAGTGACAAACTTTGCAACTGTTACTTTTAATTTAACACCTTCACAAAAAGTCGTTAGGTTGGTGCCAACTACCACGATAGATAGGTTTTATTGTTTGTATTGTTGCAGAATTTTTCACAGCTAGTTATTTTAACACATCTACAACTTCAATAAGTTGGTGAAGTTTTAGAAGGCTCTTCATAAATTGGACAAATAGCAAACTTCTCTCACCTCTTTTGAGTATAGAGCGGCATATCAACAAGCGGCAGCGATAATTATCGCTGGCCGCCCTTAGCGTGAGGAATTTTATCGCCGGCTATCGCAGATAATTATCGCCATGCTAGCGCTGTATTACCAATGCATAGCGCAATGGCGATAATGATTCCTGTGATAGCGATGTTTTCCATGGAACATCGCTGGTTTTCCAGCGATGTTCCATGGAAAACGGTGATATCCTTGTTGATAGGGCTGGGTGGTCTCAGCCCTATAATCCACCACCCATTGGCTAACATTGTTTAGTCAAAGGAAAAGCAGGCGTAAGGAAAGGAGTGATAACCAAGGTTAGCGCTACTTTTCTCATCGCTATGCTTCTTAGCGTGCTCATTGATAATTGAAGAAATGTCGGTTAGCGACATTTCTCCAGTTATTTTGGGATGGAACGCCCACTTTGCATCTCATTAGACATGCAAAGGTGGGTGTTACAGGAAAGGGAGCTAAGGCAAAGATTCACGCGATAGCGTGACCTTGCTGATAAAGCGATAAAATTATCGCTGCTTTTCGTCCGAAAATGGACGCAATGCGGCGATAATTTTTTAGCGCCGCCTTGTTGATATGCCCCAGAGTTTTTACAGTTCTGCTGTCAAACAGATCTATTACTAACAATAAACGTACAGTGGGATTTGAGTCTGTCCCTTTCGACTTGTGGATTTCTTCGACCAGCCTCTTTCGTCATTTCCTTGAAACGTTGTCAACCCAGAGAAGCATTTATCTCTCCCCTAATGCTATTGGTTGGTTGGATATATCCTGCCTACACTTGTGTATTTGCACTGAGCTGCAGGAGGGTCTATTTTACAACTACAGCCCTGTCTTGCTCAAATGTGCTAACGTTGCATGTGTAAGCATAAGAAATCTAGAATTGTTATTTTGTAATGCTTATTCAAACATTGTGCTGTTGTGGGTTAATTGATTGTATTTCAGAAGATTGTAGGCAACAAGATCATCTGCCATAAATATTATGTCCTAAATATGGTTTATATAAATATTGTCGCATTTAGTATAGATTTTCAATTATTAATTCAATGGGGCAATATTTTGTAGATTAAATTGATCATGCGATGGTTATGTCATCAATATTCTTACTGCAGTATCCAGGTACCACACTGTGTTGATTGCTCAAAATAATTATTTTCCTTTCTATTTCTTTTTCGTCAACATGTTTTGTTCTCTGGTATTTTTTTCTCTTTGCTTTATTCTTTCTGTTTTTCTCTGTGAGTTATGCAACAATTCCTCAAACGTTTTCTTTAATTTCTTAAAGTACTTTGACATCAAATCTATGGAAGCACCATAACTAAAAGAGCAGAAAACAGTGGCTACAGACACACGTGGCTGAAAGAGAAGCCCTTGCAAGAGCGAGAGATTAGACCTATAGCCTGTCTGCACATGAGGAGATGAAAAGCAGTCCAGTAGCTGAAAGATGGCTCAGTGAGTTGAATATTTGCTGCTGACAGCTGCGGTGATCTGAATGCCAGCAGTTCATATCCCAGCAAGGCAGATTCAGCCCTCCTTCATTCTGGGGTCAGTAAGTCAGCAGTTCCCGTCCCACCATGGCAGATTAAGGGCCATATTCACAAGGACCCATCTCCGATTTATCCCCACATTAACGCACCAAAAGTGGAGATAGCTCTAACACCCCATTCACAATCCGGTGCAAACTGCAGACATCACCAGTATTCATGCAATAACTGCCCCAAAATTATCACTACGGTTGACACCACCAACTAACACTAATGAGATGCAGAGTAGGCGTACCCGTGCAAAAACACACGAAAACAACCACAACACCACTTTCACAACGAACTGTCAGATCTGCGAACTGAAAACAGGAGATAAGCCAGCGTTAGCCGCAGGTATTTAACACCTGCCTAAAGCAGGTGTAAAGACGGACGACTCCCTGCAGTAGGTAACGGAGCCCCACACACAGCCACACCCGAAGAACAAACGATGCCACGGAGCTACTCATCATGCAGCTCGGAGCCTCACCAGGGCCTCAACACTCACCGCCACCACCCCCAGGACCTCCACCACCCCCTAGACCCAGACCAGCTCCCCCCGGACCACCACAGAGGCAGTGCAGAGTAAGACAGCGGACCTACCGAAAACGCACCACTCTCACAGACCTAACGCCCGTGGACGTCATTGCCCACTACAGGCTCAAAAGGGCAACCATCCGCATCATGACCCACATCGCCCACAGGCTGACGGTCCCAACACAGCGGAGAACCAATATCCCTCCGCAGACAAAGCTGCTGGCTGTGCTGCACCTGTTGGCCTCTGGTACCTTCCAACCAACCACTGCCAGAGTCGGAGGGGTCTCACAGCCAGCCCTATGAAAGTTCATCACATCTGTCCTGGATGCCATCCTCAGCTTCATACCCCAGTACCTTCACTTCCCCTACACTGGGCAGGAACAGCTGGAGACAAAGCAAGGCTTCTACGCCATAGCCGGATTCCCGGCCATGTTGGGGGCAATCGACTGCACACATGTCCCACTTGTGCCCCCTGCGGATACTTCACACCACTACCGCAACAGAAAGCATCAGCATTCCATCAATGTGCAGGCAATAGTGGACCACCGGGGACTCTTCACCAATGTCGTCGCCAACAACCCAGGCAGTGTGCATGATTCCTTCATCATCCGACAGTCCACCATCAACCAGCGCTTCCAGGATGACACATATGGAACTGGACTGCTCGTTGGTAAGTGCCAAATCAACACATCACACACCCCTAAGCCACCAACACACAACGTGGGAGTGCACACGTGACCGAACCACATACGACAAGTCAAACTACACGACCACCTACCAGACACGACAACACAACTCCATGGTCATCCTGGGCTACCCCTGCACCCAATACAGACATATCATGGCACCACAGCCACACAAGAGCTGAACGTGTGGAGATGCGGAATGCAGCCATGTGCGAGGATGCAAGTGACCCGTGAGTGGGAATGTATACAACGATAAGTGAGGCCTGGCTGTGCAGGACAGACATGGGTATGCAAACCACAGATATGTCCATGCAGACCACAACTGCTGATGACTGGAGAGTAGTGGGCAGTGGACGCTACCATGTCACCCCAGGCCGTGGAACAGATAGCGGAAGTGTCGCACGCTGCGTCCCCCCTGTGTGCGTGAGAGTAGTGGCTTGGGCCTGAGTGCACCAGGGCTGTGCAGGGGTGTGGTGACAAACCCTGATGCGCAGGGCGTGGTCCACTCCCGGGAAGGCCATCGTCACTGACAGTGCGGCGTCACGCGGCCTGCCACGAGGCCGACGCCGTGAGCAGCGTGGCCTGCGACCCTGTGTGCCTGCTGCACCCCAGGACGCTGATGCACAGACCAGGCCTGCCCACCCCAGCACACCATGGCCTCACTGCTCAGCTGCCGACACTGTTGTGTGTCGAAGAGGGCCCAACACGAGCCGGTGCAAGCTCCAGGCCCCAGTCCCGCGAGCTCAGCAGCCTCCGCAGTCCATCACTGGCCCCCCCGACGCTGGCCCACATCACTCCTTACTTATTGACATGCTCCACCGGCGACCTCTTCGGACCAGTAGGTCCCACATGTGGAACAGTGTCCTGAGTCCTGAATGGCAGTGACCCCAAGTCCGTGGCAGGGGCCACAGCACCAGACTCCCTTCGATCAGTGAGGCATAGTTCCATTAAGCAGGCCTGTGACACGTGGTACCACTAACCCTGAGCGCCATGAGTGTCCGTCATCCGCCAGCGGAACATTGTTGGTGTCTGAGCCTGTGGCATGGGGGTGTTCATCAGCAACAGGCAGGTACGGACTTGGTGTAGGGCCTGGGTCTGTGGCATTCATAAGTGCCATGTTGCCAGACACAGCTGGCATGTGCCCTCTGCATCATGCCCTGGGATAACCCTGGGCAATGATCTCCGCTCCGCTGGCGGAGTTTGCGGAGATTTGTTAACTACGCATTCCATTAATAACACGGAATTGAGGCAAAAAATCTCTTCCTCCACGTTACAGAGTCAGCTACTAAACTGCAGCCACAAATGCTTTGATAAAGCAACTTTACATGCTAAAAAGCATATAACCAATTCACAAAAGTAAACTTTGAAAAGGAAACATACCAGGCAATGAGAGTGGTCATGATTTTAGAGTCCCCCCTAACCTAGGGTGAGGACCAAGCAGATGCATTGAGCACAAAGAGCATATCATGCTGAACGATTCAGTGCTAGCCCCATCCTCTTAGGACCACCCCAAGCACAGTTATGGGCAAAAATACAATCCCAACCAAAGTCCCTGCAAAGCATTATGGGAAGAGATTAGCAGTGGGCAGTGAATATTATAGTATCCAATATCAAAATAATTCTACAAAGAGCTGCAGTTCAACTAGTCGTTACTAGATGTCCCTCACGAGTCAAATGCAAAAGCATTGAAATTATTACATTAAGCTGCAGTTCAACTAGTCGTTGCTAGGTGTCCCTCAAGTCAAATGATTTTGCATTTGACTCATGAGGGACACCTATTAGAGTACAGTATAGTGTAGGCCAGTAATCTTCAGTGAAAACGCTGCTCGGGGTGTGGACTACAAGTAGCCCAAAGCACAGCCTCAAGGATCGCTGAGAAGCATATGCACTTGCAAATGTGCACGGTGTCCAGGGGTTACGGTTCCACGGTCCCCATGATGGCTACGTGTCTCAGCTTTGCTGGGAGCTCGGGTCGGCCTCTGGAAAGTCTGAGAACCCACCTCCTGTGTTGCAAATTTTTCGGAGTCCGGCGGGAGTTTCGGAGATGCAAACCAGTCGGATGCGTCTTAGGTGCCCGCCTTGTAGGGGAGTAACTCCTTCACTCCAAGGGAGATTCTTCTGTCACCTAGCGCCTTGTAGATCATCGAAGTTCCAGGATTATGTATCAGAGTTTCGTCCAGGTAAATCTAAAGCCCTGTAGCCAGGGATTCCTATCATATAACCAAGGAAGGGGTGGGACAAACTCTAGGGACCCACCTATGGGAGGGTCAGGAAAGAGGGGTGGCTACACCCATTTCCTTTGTCCAGTTTTGCACCAGAGCAGGGGCTGGTAGCCCCTGCAACCGGTTTGAGCTGGAAAATGCACAGGGACCCCAAATGTGCCCCTAGTGCAGACTTCAAAGCACTCTTGGAGTGCACCCACCCAGCCCCAATACACTAAAGCCTGTCTGGGAGGTGGTCACACCTCCCTGTGACAGGAAACCTATTCTCCAGGCCTCCCCTGCTGGAGTTTCATCCAGCAGCAGGAGGACAGACTCATGTATATGGCTGGCAGCATCCATTTTGTGATGCCAGGGCTCTGTTAGCTGGTACCGGATATACCGGTTCTGTCAGGGTTCACCCTCTAGAGAGGTGGATCATACTTCCACACCAGTAACTGGTGTGGGGGTATGATTCCAAGGTGTTTGACACCAAACACGACATGTTTCCATGCAGCCATCCCAAAGTTAGCATTTACCGTTTGGTTATAATGCAGTTAAGAGTATATGGTTTGGCTGCATAACAAACAACCCCGGAATAAAGGTTCCGAAGGCTGCAGAGGGGCTATTCTCATG
This sequence comes from Triturus cristatus, assembly GCF_964204655.1. Taxonomy (NCBI): domain Eukaryota; kingdom Metazoa; phylum Chordata; class Amphibia; order Caudata; family Salamandridae; genus Triturus; species Triturus cristatus. The sequence continues at coordinate 1,052,899,861 of NC_140588.1, forward strand.
CATGGGTACCGTCTCACATAAAACCCAGCACCCTGCCTTCAGGATTGGTAAGGCCTGCCATAGGGTGACTGATAGGTTTATATGTGCAGTGATATGGGGAGACATAGTGAACCTATATCTCAGTGAGGGGTGCATGCACCACCTTACACAGGCTGCTGTAGCAATCCTGTTGTGTCATTTTGGATGGCTTCCCAGGGGTGGCATAATACATGCTGCAGGCCCTGGTAGGCCTCTGGGGTACTTATGCCCTTGGTACATAGTATACCATATACTAGGGACTTATAAGAGTACCCCAGAATCCAATCTGAAGTATACCTAAAGTACTGGTAATCAATTTAGAGAGGAAGCAGCTAGGCTGGGGTCCTGGTTGGCAGGGTCCCAGCCAGACTAAAGTAAAAAAAACAGTGAAACATCAGCAAAAGGTCAGGGTAACTATAAGAAGCAGATCCTACTCTCCTACAATTTCTTTAGAGATTTTGTTGGTGTTCCATTGGTTTATTGTGACATATTTCTGATTTTAATAATGTAGTGACACCCTGACAAAGCCTTGAGACCTGTCTTTTCATAACCACACCCCCTTATTTTGTATCAAGTATATGTGGAGGGTATTGTGGTTTTATGGTTAAGGGCTTATCAGCAGTGTGAACTGTAAGAAGGGTGTCACTATAGGTATTTCCACCTGCCTTTATAGGTGTATTTATAAATGAAGGTGTAGTATGGAGTTATGTGTGGGTAACAAAGTAAAAGCGCTGGCTGGAAAATTATTATTTCTCTTATTGCCTATGCAATGCTGTCTCTTTGCAATCAACTGCACATATTACGTTATTTTGTAATCTGTGTCGCTCATTAAGAGTCCAGTTTGTATGCCCTATTTTATTGCACAAGCACTTTATCTCAATTAAATATTGTTTTGGAGATTTGCAATCTCTAGCTACTCTGGAAATTTGTTTTTCTGTACTTAGTGATATTATTGCTGCTATAAAGCTAAGAAAAATGTATGATTCTTAATTTTATAATTGTAGTGTTTTAATATGCTGTATTTGTAGGATTTGTCATACATTTTTATTTTACTGCTTTTTTTTAAATTCCTGCTATGAATGTGAAGATTGTATTTATTATTGTGATTTTATGGCCTTTAATTTGGCTGAATGAAGATCTTTTGATTGATTTATTGGGTGTTGTTTGTTGTATTCCTGCGGACTGGGGCCCTAGCCCTCCCCAACTCCCCTGAGTAGGCCTAGGAATGCTCTGCCTCACTACCCTGAGAGAGTCAAGTGCTACAATGGGGTGCTTTGTTCCCAGTAGATGGAATTTTGTGGACTTATTATTTGTGAAGGGCCCACAGACATCACATCTTATATTTGTAGGAAAGTGCCCCTTTTGCATGTTTACCCCCGCTTTTTGCCTGACACATGATGCACTTTGACTTGACGTGCCCTGGGTCCCCTGCCAATCAGGTTCCCAAGGCCTGTGCTCTTTCCCAAAGCTGTACCGTTGTACCCACAATTGGCACATCTCTGGCCACATGTCACCCCCTTGTAAAAGCTACCATGGGTACCAAGGGCACTGAGACCACGAATGCCATTGAAGGGCTGCAGCACCTATTGTGCCACCCTTAGAGGCCATGTGCCTTAACACCTACACACTGACTCATTGCAGGCTGCGTGTTTTGGTGCAGAAAAAAGTGAAGAGTCCACATGGCACACATAACTGTGTGCCATGCCTGCAACCCACTGCCTGTGTCCTAGGTACGTCACCCATCTCGCACGGTGCACTAGCCCCCAGCTGAGGATACAGTGGCTTGATCCCCGTACCCCTACAGTGTCTAAGTCCATTCTTAGACATTGTAAGTGTAGTAAAGCCATAAAGAGTATAAGGTCTGGGAGTTGTTTATTACGAACTCTACAGCTCCATAATGTCTTTACTAAAACCTGGGAGGTTTGGTAGCAAAGTTCTCAGCACATTAAACTCACATTGATGCCAGTGTGGCATTTAATGTAAAAAAGGACACAGAGGGCATCTTAGAGAAACCCCCTGAAAAACAACCGTTTGTCACCACCAGACAGGTTTCTGGACCCCTGGGTAGAGAGCCTTTACTCTCAGGGTCCAGAAACAAAGCTCATCCTGGGCAGAGGAGCCATGCCTCCTCCCCAGGATGGGCTGGGTCCGCAAAAGGGGAAGTTTCAAAGGCCTGCCACCTTTGTACGCTGTCCCTGCCTTTTGCTGTCCCCAGCAACTGGCTCCCACTGGTTCTGACCCCCACTTTGTGCCGGAGAATTGGTGGGAAAAATGAGCTAGGAGGAGAGGTGTTCCCACCTTGGCCAACAAGACCCCTCAGGTGGGATAGGTGCGGTGAAGCATACATCTCAGTCGCCTCCATCTTGGAGATGAGGGGTCATTAACCAATTAGGAAGAGGCTCATGCCCCCCCCTGTCACTAGAGGGTGGCATTATAGGGGGTGTACTCACCCCAAGGAAGGGGCCCATTTGTCCCAACCTGCACACCCCTGTAATGCCTCTAAATTTAGTATTTATCACCTCCAGGAAGCCTCCATGTCCGAGCCTGCACCATCTTTACAGAACCGAAAATCTTCATTGACCTCCACTGGGTCCCCAACATCGCCTTGGCACTCTGCACCCGGCCACCCCTGGCCGCTGGAGGTGCAGTTCCTGTGCTGATTGTTGACCCTGCAGTGCTGATCTTAACCCCAGGAGCTTTGCTCCCACAGCCATGTGGCCTGGCCATGAGCAGGTCCTAACCGAAGGCCCCTTATCCTCGTTAGCTAACATTGGTCCCCTGCACTCGGCACCCGGCCGCCCTAGTGCTGCTGGTGGTGCAATTTGAGTGCCTACCTAGACCTTGGAGAACCTTGGTCCTAACCACCAAAACTCCCACTCGTTAGTTGATTACTTACCTGTGAAACTGATGACCATTTTTCTCCCATAGAAACCAAAGTTACGTGTTTTTGTTCCAAAAATGTTCTGTGAACTGTTGTTTTGTATGGAGAAAAAGTACCTACATTGCAAATCTAAAAAAGTTTTACTTACCTTGCAATGTGAAATCCCCGGCGTGGTATCTAGGAATACCACCCCGAGTAGTGGATGTAATCTAAAAGTAATCCAAAAGTATTGCAACACTAATTACTGTGTAATTTAAACTGCTTTTTGAATGATACAAACCTGTAGTAATTGCAAATTCAATCACAACTGTGTTTCCTTGTAAAGTCTTGCATCTGAGAGTATATTTCACTTACCTGTGCAAGTCCTGCTTCGTTCTGAAAATTAAACATAAGTATACAATTTTTATACTTACATAATTAGTCTGGATTCAGTCTCTGAATTTGTGCCATCGGTCTTGATTGAGTGAATTCAATAGGTCCTTAACACACCCTCTGGATAAGCTTAACTGCTCGCCCACACTAACACAAAGAGAGCTGTTAGTACTTACCTAATTTAGCCTCTTCTACACCTCTGGGGACTCCATGGACTCTGTGCCCGCTATACCTTACTTTGGTATAGTATATACAGAGCCAGATTCCTACAATAGCCCACTTTCTTACACTCCCTTACCTGTAAATCAATCATATCAGCCACAAGGGACTTTAGTGCAATACCTCGTATACCTCTGCGTCACTGATACCAGGTGACGTTAACCACAGTGGCAGGTGGCATATCTCATATACCTGTACTTCGTTGACATCAAGCTGTCTAAGCCACAGTTTTACTGAATGCCATACCTCCCTTACCTATACATCACTCATATCAGCCACAAAGGACTATGCAACCCTGCCACTGACGGAGACTCCCATAGCTCCTATATCCATGCATCAGCAACATATATGTTTTTAAGAACGTCAAAGGCACCTGGCTTCTGTGCATGTTTATTAATTATATTAGCCGTCTAAGTCCCAGTTACCGGGCCTTCCCAAGGTCTGCTTCTGTGCATCATCGAAAGCCCATGTTATCCTCCAGGGTCAGAAATATTCACATCCTCTGTACTTGTTCATCAATGATATTAGCCCAATGTGGGCCCTTGGGTAAGACGCCGCCATACTTAACTATCTCTAAATGTGCATTCAATGTCATCTCATGTGCAAGTACCTGCAGTCCAAAGAACGTCACACAGCCTAACACGCCCATTACTGCGATAGGTCGAAAACATGATACACAGCACTATCTGCATGAGGGGCAAACACAGCGGATGATTCAAGGAAAAATAGTCAGTGACCTGGAGGTGTAATAAACAAAGACAGAGCTCAACCCCATGACTCCCCTGATGCTATAACCCCCTGATAGACCTACCCTGCCACGTCTCTGACCACACGCTACAGCACTGCTTCCTCTAGTAACGTGCAGTCCACATGCACCGGCAGGATAGTCGCAAAAATATTCAGCCTACAGCTAAATAGAAAGGGAGAAAGAAACGAAGGGCCGTGGGAGGACATAACTCGCCGCCGTATGTCAGGCGGGAGATACATGTCCCAACGAGGCTTCATTATGCTTTACTATACCACTTAAAGTCCTTAAACACCATTAGATACAGAATGGAGCCACAATAAAGCATCCTTGATTGCTCCAAAGAGAGACGTGCTGCCTCTTAAGGGCGCCATTATGTGACTGTGAGCAATGGAAGGGGTGACCAACAGTGGTCAACCCATGACACCTCATTAGATTTTGTCGGTAGACAGTAATAGGAAGCTGTCTGTGTTTGTTTGCTGTGTCCTTGCTAATGAATGCAGTAGTAATTGTCTGTGTGGGAGAACTGGCTGCTCTGGACATTGGACGGTTACAAGGGGATTTATTCCAGATCGCAGAAGCATAATTATAGGTTGTGCAATTGTCATGTTTTGCATTGTGTCTTTGTTTAATTCAACTTGGAAGGTACTATATTATTTCTCTATATTAAATCCTTCCTCTGCTGTGCTCTGAATCTGGAATCATCACAGAATGCTAGCAATTAAGAGGGTTGATGTTTGGGACTCAATATGGGAGCTTGTTGGTCACAGGTCTGCGTCATCTTATCAGTTTGTTGTGCTTCGTAACAAAGACCTTCATTCACACGTTCTTGCCACATCTTCACAACAGTGCCCAGTCACCGCATCTGAACCCTCAAGCTTTTTTAGGTATGGTACCAGAATACTGAATTTTAAATATTGTGTTATTGAAATATCGTAGCAAATAAATCGTCAATTAAAATAGCTACACGGTAAGTATATATAGGTTGGTATAGGTGTAATATTCTTAACTACACATACATGTACAGATAGTATTGGAAGAGCGGTTGAAGTTCGTCACACACCCACTGTCATGTTCATATAATTGCCAGCCAGTTTTCAGGCTTCGTCTGCACTGAGCTTGAGCTGTGCTTGCGAAATCGCTTGTAATAAAATTAAAATAAATCTTAAAAAGGTCTTAGAGCCCGCCTATTATTTGCCTTTGTTTACCATTGGTTGGCTCTCACGTCACTCTTGTTTCCTTGCTTCCTAGCTGTCGGCACCTCTTCCTCACCTCCGGCATCCTCCTGTGCTTGGAGTCTTCTTTATCCATGCCGTGGAGCTTGGACCAAGTACTGCTTAATGTGACCAGTGTCCTTCCACTTGCCACAGGCTCCTGCAGGTACTCATTTTTTTTTTTTTTTTTTTTTCAGCAAGCATTAGTTATCTTAAGCCAGCTTCTTCTGATGTTATTTTTAAGGAACCTTCGGCTGCTTTTAACCCGTCACCTCCTTCTCCTGCTCTGTTTTACCCACCTCGTGATTTAGAAACCTCCCACGCCCTACCTCGTGTCACCCACCATCTTTTTTTTCTTCATTGAGGTCCTTTTTAAAACAAAAATTTACCGTTTTAAGTAGCTCAAACTCGACCCAAAAGTATTGGAGCAGTTTCCATGAGCACTGGATATATTACACATGGACAATTAAATGTTTTAGTTTTTGTCTATTAGACAGAGGGGGGCTTCCTAATGAGCCCTTGTGTCACTTTTGCGCCGCCGGTGCGTCACTTTTGTGACGCACCAGTGGCGTAAAAAATGTGCCTTGTTGCACCATATTTACAAAGTGACGCATCTAGGTAGATGCGTCACTTTGTAAACCCCTGCTCCACATTATACCTGCGCCAGGTATAATGTATGCAGGGTGGGCGTCCCCACGCAAGTAAGCCTCGTAGATGTGACGCAGTGAAATCTATGAGATTTCACTGCACCACTTCTAGGACGCAAATGCGTCAATATCTTATGCCTGCCTCACAGCAGGCGTAAGACTGACGCAGGCACATTGAACATGGGACTTGCCCATGTGTAATGACCCATTGCTGAAGTTGTGTCACTTTTGTGACACACTCCAGCAATACGTCATTTTTGCGCCTACAGATACGTCAGAAATACTGAAGTATCTGTCACACCTTGCGACATAATGCGCCATACTGTAAATATGATGCATCATTGGGGTCGCAAGGAGGGCGCAATGAAAAGTGATGCATCGCTGTTTTCTCGCAGCGATGCGTCACTTCTCATAAATGAGGCCCAGGGAGATTAAGTCATTTGCCCAGGGTCACAGGATGGTGAACCAATGCCGAGACTCGAACACGGTTTCCCAGTTGCAAGGTCAACAGCACTGACTGCAGCGATGCATTCTTTTACCTTTGTAGTGCCACTGACTATTGAAGAGAAATAAATTGTGGCATTTGAAATTGTTTTAACATTAATAGTGTTATTTGTTTAATCTCATAGCAAATGAAATGCCAATAGGCTGAGCTACACAATGTCAGATGGATGGCGTAATCTGATTGCAGTTCACATATGTTCAGTGTTTACTGTGGTGCCTTGGGACATGATACGCAGAAGCAATGAGCACCTAAGATTTGACATTATTGGTCAATGTTTTCATTTATTCTGGCACAGCACTCTCCCTGCCAAACAACCCACTCACATTGTATGTGTGTACAATTGGGGTGGGCTCTCCTCAATCCGAGGCAGGTTGCGCATGTGCAGCATTACTTGGGGAGAGGATGTGGTCTCGCGGCTAGACAGCTGACCATGGAGCTGGGAAACCAAGGTTCGAGCCTCAGGTCGACTCCACATCCTGTGATTCTGGCCAAATCACTTAATCTCCCCGGGCCTACCAAAAAAATTAATGTGTTCTTGTGTAACGTAACTGGTGCTCATGTAAAGCGCTCCAATACTTCCCGGTCGAGTTTGCGCTATAAAAATCTGCAAAAAAATGTTTTAAATATGAGGTCAATGTACCGACAACTAGATGGTTTCTGGTGTCTTCAGTCACATGAACGTCCTTGCACTCCTTAAAATGGCACTGACATGCCGCTCTCTGAAAGGCGTCTGCGTGAGATACTGGGACTTATAATTAGCAAACGCCAGCACGCCGGGTTCCTGCTATGAATTCCAAGTGTATTTGAGCTGCGCGGCATGGCTAAAAATTTGAGCCGTGCCACAGCGCTTTCGTTCTTTTAGCTTGAAGCCATGTTGGACAGCAACCTGTGTCTAAAAACAATTGACAAAGCCAATAGATGTTGAATATATATGTTTCACTTATGTTGTTCACGACTTCGTCGCCATCTTGTTTCTTTGCCTCAATTTTACAGTGTAATTTTGCAATCACCGCCATAATGTACAACATGTCAGATCCTGATGGCAACGATTTTATTCCACTGGGATGGAATTATTGTTTTGAAGGACACGTGCATTTCTATAGGAAAAACACGATTTGAGATTGTACTGGAAATGGACCCCTCTTCCTTAAAGTAAGTGGTAGTAACTACATTCTACTCATGCAGTGGAAGGCTTCTTGGAGTATCTTGTACCGTTTTCTTCAAAGGTACTGGCACCACCACAGGAAAAACAGAAGAGGCAGTGCTACTGCCACCATGGTGTTACCCTTCTGAAGGGCTGGTGCTATTGAAGCAAAAGAACTATGCACTTTTTCTTTTTCATTTCCTGTTTATGGTTAGCCAATAATCATTTTCTCAATAATTGGGTGGAGAAGTGTGGCTCAATGATTAGAGCGGCAGACCCTGATGCAGAGGTCTAGCCCGCGACCAGGGTTCAATTCCCCGCCTCGGCGGGTCTTGGACTCAAAAAAATTCCACGGACATGATAATTCTCGCCTCGGTGCCTATTCCAATCATGGAGTCCCACTCTGCAACTCTGGGCAATAGCTTGCTTAATCTCCACAATGGCCCCCACAACGCTAAGGATGCCTGGCCTCCACCTTGGGGGTGCCCAGGAGTGGACGCCTCACAGGGAAAGCCAGGATGGGTTCCACAGCGATATTCGTACAAGCGCCTTGAGACCCTTGCGGGTGAGTAGTGCGCTATACAAGTATCAATTTACAATAATTAAGTTGATGAATCCACCACCACTGTTAGAGAGGCGATGTGCCCTAGTAGATACAGCTGCTTCATTTGGAACATGGGGACCAGGGTTCAAATTCAGCCGCGGTGCTTCAATCAATATTGTGTGATTCGGGGCAAATCACCTAATCTCGCCATGCCTAAAAACTTGGAATTTATTTGTGTATTCCCTGTGTGATTTGCACAAACTTGTAGAGTGTCACCCAATCCCCCATGTAATAGACAGCACCCAGAGACCCCTAGGGGTGACAGTGCTGCGTTTTACAAATGATGATTGATTGATTCAACCAATCAATCAAACATTTGTAGAGCGCACTACATACCCGTAAGGGTCTCAAGACACTGGGGGGGGGGGGGCTCTACTGATCGAACAGCCAGGTCTTGAGTAGCCTCCTGAAGGTCAGCAGGTCTTGGGTCTGTCGTAGGCTCAGAGGGAGGGTGTTCCAGGTCTTGGCGGGGAGGTGGTTGATTTATACCTTTATGTTAAGACTCTAGGCGAGCTGCTACAAACACAGTGTCTCATTTAATCAAAACAATGATAGCACCTAAATGTAGCTGAAAATGAACTGCCCGGAATCGGCTCCTGACTGTAACAATGTGTCCATCAGACATAAAAGCTGGGTGAAAGATATGGAGCTAAAAACTAAACCCTCAGCAGGCCGAGCCCCTCCCTATTTTACCCAAACAAAACTGTGAATACCCAACACACTGGATGGAACACCTTAAACTGGACATCACAGCAAACGCCATCTCCTCTTCTAAGATGCTAGGCGTTGTCCCACACCCTGCCTGGACTCCTAACATAAAGGCTATGAACAAAACAGCCAACCGCCATTTGAAAACCATTTGCAGCATCAAATATTCCCTTCCAAAACATGATGTGAAGAGTTTAGTCAAAACCATTGTTGTATCTAGAATTGAAAACTGTCATTCGCTAATCACCATCTTCCCTAAAACCCACCTTGTACTATTTAAAGCAGTCTGGCACCTCACTGTCCGACTCATCCCCAGAACAAGGAAATATGATCACGTTGCTCCAGTTTTAGCATAACTAAACTGGTTAACTCTCAAAACGTACAGCAAATATCAGACTACATGTATCTCTTACAAGGCACCAATAATGTATACCCCAGGCTATATAGTAAAGAAACTATTGTTGGCAGGCGTAATCAAATCCCTGATATGTACAGCATCTCAAAACCTTGAAATTCCCAAATTCCAAAAAGTTGCACTTCGACAATACTCCATAGATCGGAAACATTGGGGCAATGATATTATCGCCGCTTTAGCGTCCGTTTTTCCGACGAAAAGCGGCGATAATATTATCGCTCTATCTACAAGGACACGCTAGCGTGTGTTTCCTTGCATTAGAGCCCGGATTCATGCCGACTCGCATCCCTAATGAGATGCAAGGTGGGCGTGCCTCGTGACACTTCATTGTGGAATATCGCTAACGGGCCTTCGCGATATTTACAACGAAGCCCCGTCCGGCATAGCGATATTCATTTCAGCGCTAACTCGCCCTTAACGCTGTTTCCAGACGTCTGCAAAAAACCGGTGTTGTGTATGTTTTACATTGGTGGTGGATTATGCTGATACGACCACATGGTCGTATCAGCAAGATTATCGCCGTATTCATGAGTTCAAACGCTTGTTTTCAGGCGATGTTTTGCCATTTCCCCCCCATCGCTGGAAATGTATCTTCCTGGAGAAACGCGTTGTAAATAACGCGCTAACCGGGTGATACATTTCAGCGATAGACAGCAATAAATACAAAAGCACTAAGCGCGCTTTGCGATATTTATCGCCGTCTATTGTTGATATGCCCCTTCATATATACTACTTGTCGTTTGAATACTCTGAGAAAAGTGGATTATTAGCTGGGGTGGCATAGAGAAGTCAGGCCTCACTCTAAAGAAAACAAGTTTAAAGCATTTAACAGTCTGTGAGTGAGAAACGCAATACAAATCCCACTCCAATTTATAAAAATAGTATATATTTTTTATATTTTAATCAACACCAAAATGACAATAATCTGATGAAGGAAACCTGAGTTACGATTTTTGCAGGGTTTCCATAAATTCACCCAAACGTTTTATACACTCACTGCTTTTCTCTTGTAGCGGTGATCTATGAGCCTGGAACGCAGGGGTCCATCCAAAGTCAAAGTTTCAGGCCTGTCGCGATTGCGGGATGGGTGCAGGGGTGCGGTTGGTCCTAGTCAAGTTTGCACCTTTCCACTTAGAAACGTTTCCAGTTCTTTTTCTTGCAACCGGCTCATCAGCTGGGTCCTCAGCAGCTTGGGCTCGGCATTGGGCTCAATGGACAGGCAAAGTCCAGCGGTCCGGTGGGAGCCTTGGTTCTCGACTGGAGTTGAAGGCTGCCCACGAACCGGCCATGGCGTAGTGGTGTATGAGCCTCTGAGTCTGTGCCAAAAACTGTTATCCTTGAGCTTTTGCTTCACAAGTTGCAGTTCTGCCAGGAGAAAGGGTGCACTCTAGAGCCAACCAAGGTTATAGGACATGGGGGGCACCGTTTGGGGTTCCAGATCTCAGTCTCACAGGCTGTACCAGTGGAGTCCAGAGCATGACCAGCAGCAACTGGCCTGATAGGCACTTTGCAGTGGAGGTCTAATAGGAAACAGAAATCTTATTTCCATGATGTGGAGCAGTCAATGATAGGGATGGAACAAAGGTATGCTTCAGTGAAAGAGCTATCAAGAAGCTATTGAAGCAAGCAAATCAGGTAGAAAGGAGCCAACGGTATGAACATGTACTAATGCACACAACAGCTTAAACAAGCATTGGCATAGCCAATAGGTCTCGCCTTTGGGACCTTATAAGTGTTTAGCCATGCAACAGTTGCATAACTAAATACTTATAAGGTCCCAAAAGCGAGACCTATTGGCTATGCCAAGCGGACGTGCGGCCGCGAAAGTGATCGCGATCAAACATCAAAGCGGCCGTGCGGCTGCAAAAGGGAAAGTAATCGCGGCGCGCGCGTCCGCCACATGCACTGTAGCTCTAGGCTGGCCTGGTAGCACTTTTTGGAGCCCTCTCAATAAGTCTCGCCAGACCAGCGCATGCGCTGGGTCAGGTGAGACCTAAAAAAACAGCTAAACGATGTCTATATGTGAGATCTAGAACTATATCCCTGCACAAGTTACCTATGCAGGAAAATCTGTACCTCAAGTATTTAAAAAGACACACAAAAATGAATTTGGTGTATATTACCACACAGAAAACAATGAGAAAGGAAAGTCACTTTTGTGAGCACTAACATTTACAACATACGAAAGGAATGTGACTAAGGTACAATCAATTGTGAAATATGGAGATAAATATAGAGATATAGATACATATATAGATGCAGATATAGATATAGATATATACAGATAAATAGATACATGATGTACCACATGAAAGAAAAACTGCAAAAGTGTACAACAGTGAAGGTTTACAAAACACAAACTAAGCATAAGCATCATCATCATTAGTTTTCTCTCTGGTCTTGATTGTCTCGGTTACTGATTTGACTGCTTCATTTTTAGGTCTCGCCTACGCAGCACAAATGCGCTTCTTAGGAGGAGACCTTTTGCAATTGATCAACATTTTGGCCAAAAACGTGTACGTTTTGCATTGCTTTCTATTGCAACGCGTTCACGTTTGGCGTTTCCCTTGCGGGAGCGAGCTTTGGCACCATCTGTTTGTAATTATGTTGAAAACAGATGGTGCCCCTGATCGCTCCCACAAGGAAAACGCTGTGTGTGTCTGGGATGCAGGCCGTGTTAGTTGCCTTTCAATTCGATTGCCCCTCCAGTGCTGCGATTGGCTCTGTATATTTTTTTAATGTTTTATTTTGTTTTGTGCTCTTCCGCACTCTATTAACTTATATTTTCATCTGGCTAAAAGAGATATCGCTAAATGGCGGAGGTTACCCTTTCCTCCTCTGATAGCTTCCTGGAAGCAGTAATACGATACAAAATCCAAAGCATTATATTTTATAGTGCACGGACACACTTGACTAGGACGAATGAGTATTTGAGCCTGCAAACAGAAATTAATTTCAGTATTTGAAGGGCCGATTAAGTTTCTATTCTCAGCAAGAATCAAATGCCTTTAGAAAACAATACTTTGAATAAATATGTTAGAACTGAGAACCCGGATAATATCCGGCCTCTTTCTGCTCTCCCATGTGCCCCATTCGAGATCGTCCTCCCCGTGCACATTCTGCCAGCACCCTCCTACCCAATAGTCATCCACCACAACGTCCACCACCACCACCACATCAACCAACACCACCACGTCCACCACCACGTCCACCACCACCACCAAGTCCACCACCACCACCACCACGTCCACCACCATGTCCACCACCACCACTTCCACCGCCACCACCACCATGTCCACCACGTCCACCACCACGTCCATCCCCACCACCATATCCACCACCACCACCACGTGCACCACCACCACCACCACCACATCCACCACCACCACCACATCCACCACCATGTCCACTACCACCACGTCCACCACCACCACATCCATCACCACCACATCCACCACCATGTCCACCACCACCACCATGTCCACCACCACCACATCCACCACCATGTCCACCACCAACACCACCACCATGTCCACCACCACCACCACCACGTTCACCACCACCACCACATCCACCACGATGTCCACCACCACCACCACGTCCACAACCACCACCATGTCCACCACCATGTCCACCACCACCACGTCCACCATCACCACCATGACCACCACCATGTCCACCTCCACCACCATGTCCACCCCAACCACATCCAGCACCACCACCACGTCCACCACCACCACCTCCACCACGTCCACCACCACCATGTCCACCACCACCACATCCACCACCACATCCACCACCACCATGTCCACCACCACGTCCACCACATCCACCATGTCCACCACCACCACATACACCACCACGTCCACCACCACGTCCACCACCACCACATCACCCACCACCACCATGTCTACAACCACGTCCACCAACACCATGTCCACCACCACCACCATGTCCACCACCACCACGTCCACCACCACCACCATGTCCACCACCACCACATCCACCACATCCACCACCATGTCCACCACCACCACTACATCCACCACCACCACGTCCACCACCACCTCCATGTCCACCACCACGCCCACCACCGCCACCACCACCACCATGTCCACCACCACGTCCACCACCACCACGTCCACCAGCACCACGTCCACCACCACCACGTCCACCACCACATCCACTACCACCACCAGCACCACTACAATGTCAACCCCCACGTCCACTACCACCACGTCCACCACCACCACATCCACCACCACCAACACCATGTCCACCACATCCACCACCACGTCCACCACCACCACATCCACCACCACCACCACGTCCAACACCACCATGTCCTCCATCACCACCACATCCACCACGTCCACCACCACCACACCCACCACCACCACCACGTCCACCACCACATCCACCACATCCACCACCATCACATCCACAAACACTACGCTCACCACCACCAAATCCACCACCACGTCCACCACCACCACATCCACCACCACGTCCACCACCACCACATCCACCACCACCACCACCACATCCACCACCACCACCATGTCCACCAACACCACATCCACCACCACCACGTCCACCACCACCACATCCACCACCACCACGTCCACCTCCACTACCACATCGACCATCAACACGTCCACCAACACATCCACATCCACCACCACCACATCCACCACCACATCCATGTCCACCACCACCACCACATCCACCACCACCACCACATCTACCACCACGTCCACCCCCACCATGTCCACCACCACCATGTGCTCCACCACCACCACATCCACCACCACGTCCACCACCACCACACCCACCACCACCACCAGGTCCACCACCACCACGTCCACCACATCAAGAGCACTGTTAACCTCCTGAGGCAGAAGCCGGGAGAAACGCTGATGTTTTAAACTATTTGGTGTAATAACTGTGTATTTTAAATTTACCTGCCACTCTCCCTGTGCACTCCCGCGCAGCAGACCTTAGCGCTGACGAGGGAAACTATTTACATTTGCCGCCATTATCGTGGAACACTGAGGCCACGCCCAACACCCGCAGGCCACGCCCCCCGCATCCAGTACTTAAAGCGCACTGATTACGAGCGCGATTAGAGCACTGTTAACCTCCTGAGGCGGAAGCCGGGAGAAACGCTGATGTTTTAAACTATTTGGTGTAATAACTGTGTATTTTAAATTTACCTGCCACTCTCCCTGTGCACTCCCGCGCAGCGGACCTTAGCGCTGACGAGGGAAACTATTTACATTTGCCACCATTATCGTGGAACACTGAGGCCACGCCCAACACCCGCAGGCCACGCCCCCTCACATTATAAAAATGTGTATTGCCCTGACGCGCAGTGGACAAGCGCAGTGGGCGCGCCGTTTGCGCGCCGAAGGCACGCCTAAGGGAAGCCCGTCTGCGCCCGTCCGCGATCAGACCGCGGCCAGCGCCAGCCACGCTGCCGGTGAGCGTTTAGATACTAAGAGGATAGTCTGGTCCAGGTCGGAACTATTAGCGCTGAACACAGCTAAACCCTGTCAGGTGACCAGGTTTGACTTGACCATTTTTGATTTACCGCCATCATGCTTGCTTTGCTGCATAACACTCTGTGATGGTTCGTCTCAAAAAAATTCATATTTAAAAACAAAAAGTAGACTCACGGTTAACTCTTCTGCTACTCTTTTTAAGGCTGGACTACTGAATTGTAGATCCCTCCCTAGGAATGCTGATGATATCTGGCTGCTAATGGCGGATTCTGAGTAGGACGCCTTATTCCTCACAGAAACATGGCTTAATGAAGATAATTTGGCCTCCATTCCTCTGGCTACCCCGCCGGGCTTTAAGATTAGCTTCTCGAACAGAGAGGAGGATAGAAGGGGTGGCGGAGTGGCTATTATCTTTAAGGATAAATACATATTGGCGTCCTCTATATCTACCACTATCTCTGGCATAGAGGGGCTACACTTCTGCCTTCAAATTAACCCCCAACAGTCTTTAGCCGGCCTGATTATTTACAGACCCCCGGATTGCTCCTCGACAAACACCTGTGAACTTATGGACGTTATAGTCCAAAGTTCTCTAGCTCACCCACACTATATTATAGTAGGTGATTTCAATGTCCACGCGGATAGACCTGACTGCCCCCAGGCCATTCAACTTATCACTACGCTGCAAGCCGCTAACCTAACTCAAATCATTTCTGGATCTACGCACCGGGCAGGCCATATGCTGGATTTAATTTTTTCCAACATATTGGATACAACAGCTAAGCCTCCGCAGCCATTGCAATGGACGGATCACTTTTTAATTCCCTTTTTAATCTCATTCCCATCCCACTGCCAGACAATGAGAAAACGTTCTTACGTGCGTAGAAATTGGGATAATATATCAGCCGATACCCTATGCCCTGCTCTTGCAGCTGCCCCCCCAGCCTTGACTATAGACGTGAACTCTGATGCAGTGGCGTTGAATCGCTGGATAGGCAACACGGTGGAATCCATTGCTCCTGCAAAAATCGCCACGTCACGCAGAGAATCCCCTTCCGCCCCTTGGTTCTCCACAGAGCTGATGGCTGAAAAAAGCAATTGCAAAAGGCTGGAGCGCCTTTGGCGAGTAAATTATTGTGATTCAGCAAAAACTTGCTACAAAAAAGCTCTACATGGTCTCCATCAATCCATAAAAAAAGCTAAAAAACTATTCATTGTGAACTCCATTCAGCAAGCGGAGCAATCAAGCAAAGAAGTTTTTAAGATTGTTCAATCCTTTTTTAAACCTAGGGCTATTGAGACTGAAGTTACCCCGTCGGCGAGACTCTGTGAAGACATCTCGGACTTCTTTGACAAAAAAATTATGAAAGTCTATGATACCTTCACGAGCCCTGAGCCCACAGTTATGGCAGACATGACAAAGAATGAGCTACCCTCCCTTTCCTTAGCTCAATTTCATCCCATCCCCCTCCCTGAAGCATTGAAGGAAATACAAAAATGCAAATCAGGGGCCCCTGATGACCCCTGCCCGCCTAAGCTTTGGAAAATGATGTCGGATGCAATTGTAGTACCACTTCTACATATATGGAATATGTCCATTGAAACAGGTACGTTTCCTGAGTGTTGGAAACATGCCACACTTCTCCCTCTGAAAAAGAAGCCCAATGGTGCTCCCGATGACCTAAGTAATCTCCGCCCAATCTCCTTACTAGTAGCCCCAGGTAAAATGCTCGAAAAGCTGATACAACGACAATTGAACAGCTTTATCGAGGAAAAAGGGATTCTATATGAAACACAGTCAGGTTTCAGGTCCGGTTTCAGTACCGAGACCGCCCTTATTGAGGTAGCTGAGTCGATCAGGTGGTCCTTAGATTCGGGGGCATCAGCTATGCTGGTGCTCCTGGATCTATCAGCCGCATTTGATACGGTGGATCACGGCAGAATGCTGCTACGACTGAAGGACATAGGTCTGGAAGATAAGGCACTGAGCTGGCTCCACTCCTATCTCAAAGATCGTTCCCAGAAAGTGGCATTGGGCACCTTCTCCTCGAAGCCAAAACGTCTGTGGTGCGGCGTCCCTCAGGGGTCGGCTCTCAGCCCTCTTCTTTTTAATATTTATTTAGCCCCACTTTTCACCCTGATTGCCAATTGGGGGGTCAAGGCGATTTCGTATGCAGATGATACGCAATTAGTTTTCCCCTATTTGGATGTGTCGGAGGCTGCTTTTAGCAAAATGAGGGGCTGCCTTCGAGATGTGGCCAGCTGGATGAACGCAAACAAATTAAAACTGAATGCAAGCAAAACGGAGGTAATATTCTTTGGTAAAAACACTCATCCTCCTTCGGACTTGTGGTGGCCTCCTGAAATGGGTCCACCACCATCCCCCGGAACCAATGCGAAGAATTTGGGAGTAAAATGGGACGAGAATCTCTCTTTTTCCTCTCACATACAGCAGGTCACTACTGGATGTCTCCACAAACTCAGAAATCTCCGTAGGTTCCTTTCTTTTCTCCCAGAAGAGTGTCGCAAAAGGGTAGTCCATGCGACAGTTACATCCAGATTGGACTACGCGAATGGCCTCTATCTTGGCCTGCCAAAATATCTGGTGCAACGCCTGCAGATCGTGCAGAATGCGGCTGCGAGACTGATAAAGCACATTCCTTTCAGACAGCATGTCTCTCCGCATCTGCGCGAACTGCATTGGCTCCCAGTGGCAAGTAGAATAAAATTCAAAGTTCTTACCTTGGCGTTTAGAGCACTAAACGGGACCTGCCCTAATTACTTAAAAATTAGACTCCCCCGCTACCATCAGGAGAGGCACTTGCGTTCTAACTCCCTGCTTCAGCTACTCGTCCCACGAGCTAAAAAAGCCAGACTTGGGGGCAGGTCTTTTTCTGCAGGCACGGCGAAACTTTGGAACGCCTTGCCTTCTACCATCCAATCTGCTACGACAGAATCTAGCTTTAAGAAGCTTCTAAAGACCTGGCTCTTTATGCAGAAAAACTAAGCAATCCCCGTGCCTCCTGCTTCTCTGATTTGCTCACTTAGCGCCGGGACACCTCCTCGTGAGGTAGCTGTTCGCGCTTTACAAATATCAGTATTATTATTATTATTATCCACCACCACCACCATGTCCACCATGCCCACCACCACCACATCCACCACCATGTCCACCACCATGTCCACCACCAAATACACCACCATGTCCACCACCACCACGTCCACCACCACGTCTACCACCACCACATCCACCACCACCACCACCACATCCACGACCACCACCATGTCCACCACCACCACATCCACCACCACCACATCCACCACCACCACGTCCACCACTACCACCACGTCTACCACCAACACATCCTCCACCACCACATCCAGCACCACCATAATGTCCACCACCACCACCACCACATTTTCTCAGCAAGAATCGAATGCCTTTAGAAAACAATACTTTGAATAAATATGTTAGAACTGAGAACCCGGATAATATCCGGCCTCTTTCTGCTCTCCCATGTGCCCCATTCGAGATCGTCCTCTCCTTGCACATTCTGCCAGCACCCTCCTACCCAATAGTCATTCACCACCACCACCACGTCCACCACCACCACCATATCCACCACCACCACCACCACGTCCACCACCACGTCCACCACCACCACCACATCCACCACCACCACCACCACGTCCACCACATGTCCACCACCACCACTTCCACCGCCACCACCACCATGTCCACCACGTCCACCAACACATCCACCACCACCACGTCCATCCCCACCACCATATCCACCACCACCACGTGCAACACCACCACCACCACATCCACCACCACCACCACATCCACCACCATGTCCACCACCACCACCACCACGTCCACCACCACCACATCCACCACCACCACATCCACCACCATGTCCACCACCACCACCACCACGTCCACCACCACCACAGCCACCACCACCATGTCCACCACAAACACCACCACCATGTCCACCACCACCACATCCACCACCACATCCACCATGATGTCCACCACCACGTCCACAACCATGTCCACCACCACCACGTCCACCATCACCACAATTGCCCACCACCACGTCCACCACCATGTCCACCCCAACCACATCCAGCACCACCACCATGTCCACCACCACCACTTCCACCACCACGTCCACCACCACCACCTCCACCACGTCCACCACCACCATGTCCACCACCTCCACATCCACCCCCATGTCCACCACCACCATGTCCACCACCACGTCCACCACCATGTCCACCACATCCACCATGTCCACCACCACCACATCCACCACCACGTCCACCACCACGTCCACCACCACCACATCCACCACCACCACCATGTCTACCACCACGTCCACCAACACCATGTCCACCACCACCACCATGTCCACCACCACCACGTCCACCACCACCACCATGTGCACCACCACCACATCCACCACGTCCACCACCACCACGCCCACCACAACCCCTATGTTCACCACCACCACATCCACCACATCCCCCACCACCACGTCCACCAACACCACGCCCACCACCACCACATCCTTCACCACGTCCACCACCACCACATCCACCACCACGTACACCACCACCACATCCACCACCACCACCACCATATCCACCACCACCACCATGTCCACCACCACCACATCCACCACCACCACGTCCACCTCCACTACCACGTCGACCACCAACACGTCCACCAACACATCCACCACCACCACGTCCACCACCACCACGTCCTCCACCACCACCATGTCCTCCACCACCACCACATCCACCACCCCCACCACATCCACCACATCCACCACCACCACCACATCCATGTCCACCACCACCACCACATCCACCACCACCACATCTACCACCACTACATCCACCACCACGTCCACCACCATGCCCACCATCAGGTCCACCACCACCATGTCCACCAAATCCACCACCACCACCACCATGTCAACCACCACCACGCCCACCACCACCACATCTACCACCATGTCCACCACTACATACACCACCATGTCCACCACCACCACATCCACCACCACGTCTACCACCACCACATCCACCACATCCACAACCACCACCATGTCCACCACCACCACATCCACCACCACCACCACATCCACCACCACCACGTCCACCACTACCACCACGTCCACCACCAACACATCCTCCACCACCACAACCAGCACCACCATAATGTCCACCACCAACACATCCACCACCACGCCCACCACCACCACCACATTCACCACCACCACGTCCACCACGTCCACCACCACCACCACGTCCACCACCACTATGCCCACCACCACCACATCCACCACCACGCCCACCACCACATCCACCACCATGTCCACCACCACCATGTCCACCACGTCCACCATGTCCACCACCACCACATCCACCACCATCACATCCACCACCACCACCATGTCCACCACCACCACATCCACCACCACCACCACATCCACCACCACCACCACGTCCACCACTTCTACCACGTCCACCACCAACACGTCCTCCACCACCACCACGTCCACCACCACCACCACATCCACCACCAAGTCCACCACCACATCCACCACCATGTCCACCACCACCACGTCCACCACCACATCCACCACCACCACAACCATGACCACCACCATGTCCACCACCACCACATCCACCACCACCACATCAACCACCACCACGTCCACCACTACCACCACATCCACCACCAACACGTCCTCCACCACCACTTCCAGCACCACTACCATGTCCACCACCACCACATCCACCGCCATGTCCACCACCACCACCACCACGTCCACCACCACCACATCCACCACCACCACCACGTCCACCACCACCATGCCCACCACCACCACATCCACCACCACATCCACCACCACATCTACCACCATGTCCACCACGTCCACCACCACCACCATGTCCACCACCACCACATCCACCACCACCTCCACCACATCCACGACCACCACCATGTCCACCACCACCACATCCACCACCATACATCCACCACCACCACTACCACGTCCACCACCACCACATCCACCACCACCACCACGTCCACATCCACCACCACCTGCAAATCCACCACCACATCCACAAACACCACCACATCCACCTCCACATCCTCCACCACGTCCACCACCATGTCCACCACCACCACGTCCACCACCATGTCCACCACCACAACCACATCCACCACCACCACATCTACCACCACCATGTGCACCACCACATCCACCACCACCATGTCCACCACCACATCCACCACATCCACCACCACCACCATGTCCACCACCACCACCACATCCACCACCACCATGTCCACCACCAGCACCACGTCTACCACCAGCACCACATCCAACACCACCACATCCACCACCACCACGTCCACCACCACGTCCACCACCACATCCACCACCACGTCCACCACCACATCCACCACCATGTCCACCACCATATCCACTACGTCCACCATGTCCACCACCACCACATCCACCACCACCACATCCACCACCACCACCATGTCCACCACCACCACATCCACCACCACCACATCCACAACCACCACATCCACCACCACCACGTCCACCACGTCCACCACCAACACGTCCTCCACCACCACCACGTCCACCACCACCACCACATCCACCACCAAGTCCACCACCACATCCACCACCATGTCCACCACCACCACGTCCACCACCACCACCACATCCACCACCACCACAACCACGACCACCACCATGTCCACCACCATCACATCCACCACCACCACATCCACCAACACCACGTCCACCACTACCACCACATCCACCACCAACACGTCCTCCACCACCACATCCAGCACCACCACCATGTCCACCACCACTACATCCACCACCATGTCCACCACCACGTCCACCACCACCACGTCCACCACATCCACCACCACCACCACCACCACGTCCACCACCACCACGCCCACCACCACCACATCCACCACCACATCCACCACCACATTTACCACCATGTCCACCACCACCACGTCCACCACCACCACCATGTCCACCACCACCACATCCACCCCCACCTCCACCACATCCATGACCACCACCATGTCCACCACCACCACATCCACCACCACCACCACGTCCACGTCCACATCCACCACCACCTGCACATCCACCACCACATCCACAAACACCACCACATCCACCTCCACGTCCTCCACCACCACGTCCACCACCACCACGTCCACCACCACCACGTTCACCACGTCCACCACCACCATGTCCACCACCACATCCACCACCACCACATCCAACACCACCACCATGTCCACCACCACCACCACATCCACCACCACCATGTCCTCCACCACCACCACATCCACCACCAGCACCACATCCACCACCACCACATCCACCACCACCACGTCCACCACCACGTCCACCACCACGTCCACCACCACCACCACCACCTTTGACAGGTAACGTTTCACTGGAGGGCAGGGGTAATAGGAGTGTCAACCCCGGCTGTACATGGGACATTTAAGGATGCATTGGGTGCGAGAAGACGGGATACATTTTGAAGAGGAGCAGTGTCACAGGGGCTCCTGTAAAAGCACTCGCAACATCTCTACCTCACAGTGGCATACCTGCACGAGCCACTCACTCAAAACAAGCATTGGCAAAGCCAATAGGTCTTGCCTTTCGGACCTTATAAGTGTTTAGCCATGCAACACTTGATTTTGTTGCACCAAGGATATTGTGCTGGATAACTAAACACTTATAAGGTACCAAAGGCGAGACCTATTGGCTATGCCAATGCTTGTAATTTCAAGGGTATCTTTTTCTAGTAGTGCCACTATCCCCCTCAGCTTTCGCACTAGCGTCGCAATTTCACCAAAGTACAACGTGCCCCAGTAATTTTGAAACATAGCGACATGTCCCAGAATGGAATGTGCTGCATGCTACAAAGGCAGGTATTGTTGTGCTTAGAGAGCCCCTAGAAATTACAGAGCTGGCCCATCCTAAAAACAACCCAGTCTTTTAATGTGTGAAAGTTAGAGGGTCAAAACAACAAATTCCATTAGTCTTGACTCCTGAATTAAATGGTTTTTGTTTCTTAGATAAGCCATCTCTACACATTCCTGTAGGCTGGTTTAGACGGTCTGCATTCCTTCCCAGAAACAATCTGGGAAATTACAACTTGGCCCCAAGCACTGCCTCTGAGAAGTGGCAGTTTATTTTTAAAACTGCTGCTACAGATAGGCAGTAGTTGGGCTCACGCACACCACCTTCCGTCACGCAGAGTGAAGGTCACTGTGTCTCAATCATTTTTTTTATATACTTATAAACTTCAGTGCGACACTCTGAGTGGGACGGGTATGCCCAGATGTGGGTTACATGCACAGTGTGTCACTGGAACCTAGTTACACCTGCAGTGGTGGCTGCTACGCAACAGGGGTGGCGAGACAGGGGATTAGGGTAGGGGTGGAAAACAATTAATTCGCCTGGTTACGGCCACCACCTTTCCTCTGTCCTCTTTTCTTTCTCCTGACTTCTGGAAGCAGGAAGCTCCCAGGCTCCCCTAAATCAATCACAATGCTGTTATCACAAGCATGACAGCAGCATTGTGATTGGTCAGAGCTGTCGGTTTGGCTGCTCAGCAGTGCCTGGGAGCCTTAGGACAGTTTTCCACCTGGCTGTGCAACACAGCTGGGTGGAGAAATGCTAAGTGCTCATGACGGCTTACCGGCCCAAGACGGCTGGCCAAACTGTCATGTGCACTTAGTAGTGCCCATGCCACTCCTCCTGTGAACCAGCCCAGCCCCGCCCCAACCTGGCTCCATTCAGAAAAATAAAATGATAATAACAATGTGTTCTTTTCATTTTATTTTTTCTTGTTGCACTGCTCTGAGAGTGGTGGGTGACGCTCCTCGTCCTTAGCAAAGGAGCCGCCGCTGTACACCTGACTGACCTGATGTAACCGCTCTTGGCTTGCTTGTGATCCGGGACAGGGAGGAGCTGGGCTGGCAGTTCAGACTGGACTGTTCCTATTGGAGCAGGGTCAAGACTGATTTGCACATGGCTGGGTCCAAACTGAGATTGCGTAGTGTGCAAAATAGCAACAGACTGGGATGCAGTCCCAACAAATTGCCAATGGCTGAGATTAATTCAAGCATTCCATCCATCATTTTTTGTATACTTTAGTGCGATACCCTAAGTGGTATGGATATGCCCAGACATACGTCCTGTGCACCCTTTGCCCCTATAATCAAGCCATAACTGACTGGTGAGCCATAATAAGAACGAAACGGGTCTTGGGTTTCTTGTGTTCTGATTCTAGGAGGAGCTTGGTGGCAGTTCAGGCTGAACGGGGTCAAGAATAATTAACATATGGCTGGGTGCAACCTAAGGTGGCATGGTGTGCAAATTAACGATGGAAAACCTCAGTGTGACACCCTAAGTGGGACAGGTATGCCCAGACATGGGTCCTGTGCACACTATGGCACTGGAACCAAGCTATACCCAACCGATGAGCCCTGATAAGGGAGAACCAGGCCTTGGGTTGCTTATGTTCCGGTTCAGGAATAGGCTGCCTTGGCAGTTCGGGCTGGACTGTTCCTATTGGAGCAGGGTCAAGACTGATTTGCATATCAGTGGGTCCAAACTGAGGTGGCATGGTGCACAAAATAAAGATGGACTAGGACTCGGCCTGAGTAATGCCAGAGGCTGAGATTAATTCAAGCCTTCCATTGATTACTTTTTTGTATACTTAGAGCTATGTGACGCCAGAGGTCGCTTTAAATAGCTTATTACAAGCAACTTAGTGCATCGTTTTCTTTTAATTGCATTGTTTTGACATCAGAACCTGCCAATTATAAGAAAATAAACTACAATGCATTATAGGGAGACTACGCGATCCCACATATTATCACATATATAGATATACACACACACACACTGATTTATATCTCATGTTCTAGTGTTCTTGTGAATTTCTGTAATTTTGCACCGCAAATTACAAATCCCCAGTACATTTTTACCATGGATGGTGAGTAATCACATGAAGAGGAGAAATGGGGTAATTTTGGTACGTTTTGCAAAACAAGTATAACGTGAAATTCCAAAATTATGTTTATTGCACCATGTAATTTAAATTTCGAAAAGGTGATATCCTTATACACGAAAGGTAGAAAATTCAAATCAGAATGGAAAACCACCTCTTTGTGGAGCTTGAAAAATACTGACAATCGTAAATTTCTTTCCTGTAAATCAAACTCATGATGTATATGTAACTCTTGTACCTTGGCACACCAGTGGTAGAAAAAAGGACTAAACAAATTCACCATGTTCTGTTTTTCCAGTTCCTATATGTAAACATTGACCAGCAGAACGTTTCCATTCCTCTGCAAAGTGGTAATAACACTTATGAATTATCCTGACTATGGTGCCTATTCACCAACTGCATATTGTAATACATATAGTAGTAATAAAATCGTACTCCTCACATACTACAAAATGCCAGACACAAACTTACACATGGAGATCTCAGTTTCCACCACTTCTATCTTCTCTGTTTAGAATTCTCTGCCAGATTGAGGAGATCTCTGCACGCATAAGCCCACATTTTAGTTGTAAATGTAGGATGGACGGGGCAAACAGCTTGAAAATGGGGAATACTTACTCCTAAATGGGAGGGTTTTATGAAGGTCTATGGCGTGGGGGAGTTTAGGGAAGGACAAAAACTCACCCACAAAAGAGTAAGACCATTGTTATTCCACATATGGCCATCACTGGAACTGCAACATTCATCCATAGAAAAAAATAGAGGGAGTCTTTAAATATAAAACCCCATAGTAAATGTTACATTTAATTCACTAGTAAAAATGAATGCACGCTATATCTGATATTAAAATATTACATGGAATAAAAAAATATATTATTTTATTATAGTTATGTCATTTTAAAAAGTAAAAACAAATTGAACTGATTTTTGTAAAAAAATAACTAATTAAAATAAGTTGTACACAGAAGTTTTAGTAATGTTGAAAATATATTAAATAAAAATTAAAATGTTACTGTATGTCGTATTTTTAAAAATAATTCCTCATTAGAAGAATTATAAATTAATTAAATATTTAAATTAATGAATGCTTTAGTACAGTTTTAAGATAATAAAGCTGTAACATTCTTTTAATTGTCCTACGTTTAAAAAAGTATTTATAATAGTTTACATTAATATTTAACATTACATTTTTGTTATTAAATTATTTAACATGCAATAAACTTTGTTAATGTTTCCTATACTTTACCATATGGAAATCTCTGCCCTGGTGGTGGAGACTTCTGCCTACATCGGAAAAGTTACTGGTAGTAACTTTACACTCGTATATTTTGCTTCACCTGCTGGTTTCAGGGGGTGGGGAAATGCAAGCCTAGACTTTAGAGTAACTTTACACTCAGAAATGGTGAATAGCCAAAAATAAGTTACTCCAGAATGAAAGAGTACATTTACACATGGATAAATGTACCTTTGTGAACAAGCCAGGTGTGCAATCACTTCATCATTATGCTATCTTATAATTATTTCTATTTCACAAAAATATCAAAGTTTCTTGGCACTCAGAAAGGTCATCTTGGCTTAGGAAACTTGACTACTAAAAAGCAGATAGGACAAAAGTGTAATGAAACAAATTTATGTTTGTGGCAAAATTTTGACAAGCAAGATTTCATGGCCAGAAAAAGCATTTTAAACCTTAACTCTTACCAGGGAGAAAGTCCTCCGTCTGTAGCTAACAAGTCTGGGAAGGGTGGATTGGCAGAACCAAGAGAGAAACCAGGGGAGTATCAGTGAAATTTCGCAGCACCTAAGTCCAGGAAGTTGATGTATAGACCTAGGAACTATTGTCATGGCTTTAATATGATCCTGCTGCCTCGTGGTTTGCCAAAGCAATGCAAGCATTGTGGCTGAGATGTGATCTCTTCTCGATAGCCCCGTAACTAGGGGGCTGCTGCATTTTGAACTAATAGAACACATCTGAGTGGCTTTCCAGGGCAGCAAGATAAGTGTCATCCTCCTTGTCCATTGATCAATTAGAGTGCATGTGACTGGAATGTAGAACAAGCAGTCCATGTAGAGGAAGATCCTTTTTACAGCTTTTACCACTGTTGTCGCTTGTGTGGATTACAGGGTGGCAGACTGACTTTGAAGGATTTTGCGATGACCCCCATCACTGATAGCCACAGATCCTCATTCCAATAGGGCGCTTTAGAGATGGAGACAAACACCGTTGCCTTAAAATAATTTGGGGGTTTATTTACAAGCCCCTTGCCCCGCTGGTACATTTTTCCGATTTTAAAAGTGGTGCACAGGCTGCCCCTTAGTTTTATAAAATCACTAGACACTCTTCAAAGTGTGAAAGCAAGACAGCTTGTTACGGGAGTCGAGTCTCCAACTCCCTAATCTAAGTTCGGAATTTGTCCCAGGTGGAATATCAGACGGGTGTCATCCGGAGACTTATAGAATTGTGTCCTTGTTGGTTGGACCAGAGTGTATAGACAGAGATGGAAGCATTTGACATGCATCTGCTTAGCAAATCAGGGGATGGGTATCAAATAGGGTTCTGTTCCTTGTTGGTTTCTTGAGACAAGTTTATGAGGGATTCAATTCAAGAGACAGATATTTACTGATAAAGTAAAGCAAAGCCATGGGTTGTTCCGTGGCGTCCACTGTATTGGGGACTTTTAGTACGTTTTCTGAGTAGGTGGTGAGAGGCGTGGTGGGATCAGCGCATGTGTGGACTATCGAGATGATTTCTTGAGGGAATAAGGAGTCGGTGATATTCTCTGCCAACAATCCCATGGCAGCAAACAACCCTTTGCATGCTGGGCTGTGTAAAATTAAATTACAAATCCTAGAAAGTAAACAGCAATTGGCCCAAAAACAGGGGTAAATGAACGTGCCACATAGATCATGGGAACAATTTGCCTAAGCTCTCAAGTCAACTGGGCCCATGTTTGAGTAGCTCATGAAGTCCAGATTTTTCCACTGCATTCTGGGATTAGTAGTCCTAGGTGTCCCATAATAAAGTCAGGACTGCGAGCGAGAATGGAGAAAAAAAAACTTGCACTATTTGGGTTTCACACACTCAGAGATTTAAAACTGAAAACTCTGCTTGGCAGCCACATGTTTCTCCTCCTGGAAAGGGAATTGTATTGTTTTATACATATATATTTTAGCAGAGTGTTTCTATAACGTGTACCTGCCTCAAGGGGGCGGCAGAGCACATAGCATAGTAACTGGAATGCTGGCTTGGCATGCATAGTCACATGTGAGAAAGTTTACATATTTCTGTAATCGCAATAATACAACAGCCCTTCAATAGGATTACCTTACGACTCCAGACTTTTACACCATCTACCTACCAGTCCTAGGCTTTCACTCACCACAGAAAAGTGCAGTCTGGGACTTGTAGTCCTGGTTTAGTTCAAGTGAATCCATTGAAAAATATCACTTGAAAACAAAAGGTTGGCCAAATCAAAATCCATGACCTAGATATGTCGTCTTCGTGGCATGGAGCTTTAAGTTTACCGTCATCTTGACCAAAGGCATGAGGAGAGAGGCCAACTGACAGCCTGCCATGCAGTGAGGTAAAAACCACTCGAATTTTGACAGCAGGAAAAAGGAGAAACTTTAACTCTTTCATCAAGTGTCGCTGTGAGTGGGGCATGAGAAGCCGGGAGCACACTTGCTATGCTTGTTGGATCTGAGCCTCACAGTCCATCTGCGGTGAGTAATTTGATGACAGATAGGGTGTGCAGAGGTACAAGTTTCCCTGTATGGGAAGTGGTACTACAGAAGTACGGGACGAAGCAATACAGAAGGGCTCTTTTACGTACTCTTTTATATATTTGTGCCTCAGCCCTGAACCTCCAACTCTCTATTATTAAAACTGCAAGAAGGGACGGTCCTTTCTATTGTACAAATTAAATAGGAACATTCTCTGAATAGTCCCATTTAAAGGGTTTAGGGACAATCCATAAAGCTACTTAGGTAGAAGTACGTAAAAGAATACTACAGAGAATCTACTTTACGTACTGCACATTGCCTTTGTAAATAGGCCCCAGCGTTTTTTAGTTGCATGCTGGTACTTGTAGTACTGTATAATTTATTTGCATTCTGTTTCTTATAGTACTTTGTATCACATTGTAAGTGAGTGACTACAAGGACCAGGATGCAAAGAAGATCCGAAATGTATAAGGCACTTAATCATGGACCCTAGAAGTGCTAACCCTCAAATCTGCTGACATGCCGCATGAGTCTGTTGATTTGTTGCAAACTCTACATAGTGCCCAGCTCTCCCCTGGCACACGTGGTAGTGCCATTTCTTTAGAACTAATGGCATAAGTAATCCATCACTGGCTACATCATCTGAGATTTTAACAAAATAAAAATTGTTCCACGTCAAACGGATCAAAAGTTTCTAAAATCGCGGTGACCCGAGTTGCAGCGCAGTTTAAGGCCCTCTGCAAAGGCTGGCTGGCTGACCATCTTTCAGTTGCTTGTTACTGTATTTGGATGTTAAAAATGGTACTATCGAGGTAAATACTTTACCTAGACAGTGTTAACAGGTGGAAACATGAGAAAGTTATGAAGTACTACCATCACAAAATGTGTAGCACTAGACCGCATAATTTGCTTTTTCTTGCAGCATTATTTAGTCATCCCTGCCGCATCGTTTGGTCTGTCCCTGCCGCATAATTCCAGCGGCCCTGCATAGAGCGCTGCGGTTTCCCTGTTTCGGCACCAGGCCTGCTGAGAGCCCGTTCGCTGCCCCTCTCTCCTCCTCGGCTGCGGGGTGGCTGCCCGCGGGTCACGCCCGGGGTATCATGTACCGCTCTCGCCTCCGCTCTCCCACACTTCTCGCCTGATCCCTCTCGACTGTCTCCACTTATGAAGGCGCGAAGGCGATACCCAGCCCGCCTCTCCTGTAATCCCTCGAGGCAGCTCGCCGGTATTTATGGCCTGAGATAATTATGAAACCTCCGCGGCTCCCGGCCCGGCCGCGTCCGCACCCCACCTCCCTGCTTTGAAGTGGGAGCCGGTGTCCTCTTCGGGTTTCAGGGGCAGAACCTGTTGCTGGGCTGCCCCGGCATGGAATGCCGGTCTCCGGCCCGGTATGTGTTCCATGCCCAGGCAGGGTCCTGGGCCGTGGGAGGGGGATGTGACCAGGCTGCTAGGCCCAGGGTGGCAGGCAGGACAGGGGTGGATGAGATGAGTGGCACGTACCCTAGATGGATGCTGGCCTGCTCTCTGCACCTGAGAGGGGCTGTGACCAGGCTGCTAGGTCCAGGCTGGCAGAGAGGACAGGGGTGGACAGGAAGGAATGGGTGACACGCGCACTAGATGGATGCTGGGAGGGCTCTCTGTGCCCTGGCAGGGGGCTGTGACCATGCTCACAGACCCTGGCAGCCAGGACAGGGGTGGACAGGAAGGCATGAGTGACTGACACGCGCACTAGATGGATGCTGTTAGGGCTTTCTGTGCCCTGGGAGGGGGCTGTGACCAGGCTCACAGACCATGGCAGCCAGGACAGGAGTGGACAGGAAGGCATGAGTGACTGACACGCGCACTAGATGGATGCTGGGGGGGCTCTATGCGCCCTCTGAGTGGGCTGTGATCAGGCTCACAGACCCTGGCAGCCAGGACAGGGGTGGAAAGGAAGGGATGGGTGACACGCGCACTAGATGGATGCTGGGAGGGCTCTGTGTGCCCTGGGAGTGGGCTGTGACCAGGCTCACAGACCCTGGCAGCCAGGACAGGGGTGGACAGGAAGGGATGAGTGACTGACACGCGCACTAGATGGATGCAGGGGGCCGGGGGCTCTCTGCGTCCTGGGAGGGGGCTGTGACCAGGCTCACAGACCCTGGCAGCCAGGACAGGGGTGGACAGGAAGGCATGAGTGACTGACACGTGCTATAGATGGATGCAGGGGGCCGGGGGCTCTCTGCGTCCTGGGAGGGGGCTGTGACCAGGCTCACAGACCCTGGCAGCCAGGACAGGGGTGGACAGGAAGGGATTGGTGACACGCGCACTAGATGGATGCTGGAGGCTCTCTGCGCCCTGGGAGGGGGCTGTGGCCATGCTTATGGGCCCAGGCTGGCAGCCAGGACAGGGGTGGACAGGAAGGTGTCAGTGACACGTGCACAAGATGGACGCTGGAGGGCTCTCTGGGCTCTAGAAGGGGTCTGTGACCAGATTCACAGACCCTGGCAGATAGGACAGGAGTGGACAAGAAGGTGTGAGTGATACGTGCACTAGATGGAAGCTGGGGGGGCTCTCGGGGCCCTGGAAGGGGAGGGAGCTGACCCTGTGACCAGGCTCACTGACCCTGGCAGGTAGGGAAGGAAGCAAGGGATGAGTGACACGTGCACTAGATGGAAGCTGTCAGTGAGCACGGGACCCTGTCGACCGATTAACTTGAAAATATTCTGTCCACTGTTTGGGGCACTTTATTCACATGAAACCAGACCTACAGATTTATCAGTTTTATTTGTATGATTCGCACTGAAAAGTGAGAACGAACCACACATGTTGGCCTCTGGATTTGCTCAAGACCATACCAGCAGCAAACCGAATTGCCTCGAAAGAGATTGGCTCGTATCATGGGTCCGAGCAAGATTTTTGCACATCTTGTTACTTATTCACTTTTATTATTCTTTTCACATATGAGGATACTTCTATATATACAAAAAACTTTTTTTATAATACAGAAAATGTGGCTGTAGGAAAGGGTATATTTAAACTCTTGACCATTTTCTTTGCTGTTTACCTGGCTGTTTGTTAAACACCTTAAACACTGCTTGGCTGGCAGCTGTGCAAATAAGCAGAAAGGCCCCCATTTACCCAGCCGCGGGATACATTTCACATAGTAGGCACTATGGGCCAGATGTATCAAAGGGTTTTATTCATTCTGTGTCTATGGGAAAATGTGTTCATACATATGGCCCTATATGGCCAGAGGCCAATGAAATATGTACTATTTGTTTGGCAGCTGTGTAAATAGCAAAGAAGCTTCACTATTTAACCAGCCAATAGTAGAGATTAGGCACTATTTAGAAGCCAGACGTGCAAATAACAAAATATCTTCACTATTTACTAGCCCATTGGCTAAATAAAGTTTATGTGCTGTTTGTCAGGTAGTCATGCAAATAGCAAATCCTCTATTTAATCAGTTGCTGGATAAATAGCAGAGATTATGTACTACTTTGCCAGCGGTGATGCTTCTGGCAAAATAGAAGAGATTTTGCACAATATGGCTGGTGGCTGTTCAAACAACAACAAAAATCACTGTTTACCCAGCCACTAGTTAAGTAGCAGAGAAAATGCACTATTTGGCAGGTAGTGGAGCAGATAGCAAAGGACAGCACTATTAACCCGGTTGCTGGCAAAACAGCAGTGATTGTGCACAATTTGGATGAAAGCTATTAGTTAATTAATTCCAGATTTGTAAAGCGCAACTTATCACCCCTAAGTGTATCCAGGCACTTGGGGCCGTCGGGAAGATTAAGTGAGCTATTGCCCGGACTCACATGATGCTGAGCTGCTGCTGTTGATCGAACTGCGAGCCCCGCATTCCGGAGTCAGCCGCTCTGGCCGCTGCGCCACACCTCTACCACCATGCAAGTAACAAAGAAAGATCATTGTTTACGGACGAGCCATCCAGATAGCAGAGATTCCATACTATTTAAGTGGCAGCAGGCGAAAGATCAAAGAAACATCTGTATTTGTAGGTTGTCCAAATACAAAATATAATGTGTACACTCTTTAGCCAGTAGTTAGACAACTAGGAAACTTTTACTTGGGGCGGCAGGTATTTAGGGGCATATTATCAAGGACGGCGTTAGAATTATCGCCACTTTAGCGGCAGTAAACTGCCGCTAAAAGCGGCGTTAATGGGCTTGATAATATGCCGCAGAGAATTCCAATAGAAGCCCATGTTCACAGCAGAACATGGGCTTCTATCGGAATTCTCATGGGCATATTATCAAGCCCATTATCGCCGCTAAAGCGGCAGTTTCCTGCCGCTAAAGCGGCGATAATTCTAACACCGTCCTTGATAATATGCCCCTTAGTTAGCGACCAGGAAAATAGTGACGTTTATCTTCTATCTGGGCCAGTGAATGGATACGAGGTTATGTACTACTTAGCCTTAGAAGACAAGTAAATAGAAAAAAGTAACTTTCACCCCGGCTGCTGGTTAAGTAGGATCAACTCTATGGCACTTAGGCATCCCCCAGGTAAGTAGAAACATTTCGCTGCTGATTGTCTTACAGCTAACAAATGGTTAAGAAATATCTCTGCTTTTTAGCAGACAATTTAATAAATAATGAAGATTCTCTACTATTTTTTCAGCCACCAGCCAAATAGTGCAGAATCTTTGCTAATTATCTAGTTGCCCATTATTGGCTCAATTCTCCAAAATATGATGTTATCTTATAGACCACTTGTACAACGCACCTTCACCATAAGGTCTCTTGGCACCAAAATCTCTACTATTTATTTATTTGCCAGCTGACTCATACAGATTCTGTGTTTTTAATCCTGGCATCTAGTGAAGTAGTAATGGTTCTCTGCTCTATGCCAGCTTTTAGGCAGAAGTATAGAACAGTATTTCTGATAACTTCCCGACTGCTGTCTACATAGTACAGAATCTCTGCTCTTTGCCTGGCCTGTGGTCAAATAGAAGGTATTCTGTACTATTCATCCAGAAGCTGGGAAAATATCAGAGATTCTGTGCTATGTAACCACCACCTAAGAACATAAAAGAGAAACATACCTCTTTAACTGGTGGGCACGCAATAACAAGTGAACAGATTTTTTTTTTTACAATTAAAGAAGTAACTCTGGGAAAGCCGAAGTGGTATCCATGGGGTGGGATACCCGTCCACTTGATTAAAGGTTTCACTGGGTTTGCAAATCCAGCAATCAAAACCAAATGTGTTTCGTGTAGATTTTCCTCCCACTCAAAGTAGAAAAATATGTTTGTGGATTAGGGCTCTACATGCGGCGATGGACCTGGTAATACTTGGTCTAGCAAGTCCTTGTGCCAGCTCCCCCTGCAGCAGTCCTCCTGTCCAGCTTGCCCGCAGTCCGCTACCCTTGGCTGCCTTAGGTTTGTGCCTCCGCGGCTCTTTTTCTGCCTTCTTTTTGGCTCACTTTCTGCGTGTTTTTCTACCTTTTAAAGGCCACTTCTGCCCTCTATTTTGCCTCTCTCTGCTCATTCTACCTTTATTTTGCCTCTTTCTGCTCTTTCCTGACCTTTATTTTGACTCAGCTTGTTTCTCACCTATATTGTGCCTCTTTTTGCTCGTTTCTGCCAGTTATTTTTCCTCTTTCTGCTCATTTCTGACCTGGCTCTTCGACAAAGACGTTGCATCCACAGCACCCAGATACCCCTAGGGGTGACAGTGCTGCACTATATAAATGCTGATTGATTGATTCATCTTTCTGGGCCTGAAAACTCAGAATGGCCAGTAACTGGAGTGCAGTGACCAGTTGAAATGGGTAACTCAGGGCCTGACATCTCCACCTCCAATTACGAGCCAAATAGGAATGAGGCCCGGTCCGGGGCACATCTGTGTTTTTTACATGGTAGATGGTTAAATCCTAGATAACTGATGCAATGTAACCAGATTTTCAGAAATGGGGTTATCAATTTGGCAAGCAGTACCCATACAAACTCAATAAATCAACTCTTGTTGGGTCAAAAGTCAGTTCTGATAGTATCTCTGCGCAATCCCTGGTAGCTATGGCACAATCAGCACTCAATCCCCAGAGAAGCGTGTGTTAAGTTCAATAAATACCAAGAAATGTAAAATAATAAACACAACATAATGCATTTTCTAGTGCAATTCAGGAAAATAGAGACAAATGTAATGAGCAAAAAACACAAGATCATCAAAACCAGTTAAGGGGAACCAAAGCTATGATTTAAAATAGAAAAAGTTGCACAAAATGCGGCAAGCCTATGCACCTTGCCAATCAGAAGTCAGTGCTTGTCGTTGACCGGGACCTAGCCACAATATAGGCGGGCCCTGTTGGGAGTAGAGTTCGGATACACTGGTCAGAATTTGTACCTTAAGACTTAGGGCCTGATTTAGATCTTGGAGGGACTACCACCGTCCCTCCGTGGCAGCGATTGCAAGTATTCCATTGAGCTGGCGGAGTCCTGCCCGCCGTATTTCGATGTTTTCTGGCTGAGCCACCATCCACTTCGACAGACTGTTAACTGTCACGTAAGCGGTGCACCTTCGTCGACCCGAAGACTCCACTGCAGGCTAACAGTACTCGTCGCTGTTAAGCCAGCGGGTTTGCGCTGAGCCAATTTAGCTTTCCCCAATTGTGATGGTGTTGTCCTAGCAGCGGTTTCCTGACGAGTAAGTCCCTGGTGGAGTGGAGACTGGTAAGTTCCACTTTTATAATGTGTCACTACAAATATATGTAGGTAATGTGTCATGCCCCTTTTTGTACATATA